>NC_072435.2:43870000-44470000 GCF_028878055.3 Symphalangus syndactylus | reverse complement strand
CACAGTGGGGACAGATGGTGAGGCTGCTGTGCAGCAGCGCTAGAAGCTCTAGAAGCTGCTTGCTAGGTTTCGTGCCATGGCCTGTCGGAGGGCGTCTGGGTGGGTCCAGTCTGGCTGTGTTGGATGGTACCTTGGTGCAGAACCGCGTGCCTCCCATCTGCGGCCAGCGGGGCTCTGTCCGCTTCCAGCATTGGAATCACCAGGTGTGTTGCGTGTGTGAGCATGTGCGGTCTTGTGGACACCTCCAGGTCCTAGACATGAAAAGCCTGTTAATTCAGAGGCTGCGTGGTCTCCAGGGGTTGGTCTGGCCTCTGCCTCCAGCTTCGAGTGGACGAGTGGCTTTCCCTGAGCAGCCTGCCTCTGTGGCCGGACGGCGATGCTGCTGTCACATGTGGCTGGGAGGAGAGGTGATGGGAACTCACATTGTCCCCATCTAAGTGGGGCCCTCCCTCCCTCAGAGGCAGGCCACAGGATACAGAGACCCCGGGCTGAGAGACCTCTGGAGCGTTGTGGGCAGGAGGCAGGGGCCTCCCTGCAGTGAGCTCAGGCCCTGCCCAGGTTCCTGCACGAGGAAGCCTCTGGGCCCTGCCTTGGAGAGCTGGGCGCCAAGCCGCCTGCCCAGGCCCTGAGCCCCCACAGAACCATAGTGTGTCCGCCCCACGAGCTCTCGAGGGGTTCCCGGGAGAGTGAGCACCCAAAGGGGCTGTTCCTTCCCGCCCAGCGCTAGGCCAGGCCACACCCACCCAGGCGTGGAGGAGAGTGTCTGACAGGAGGACCTGGGGATTCGAGTAGGTAAGGCCTTTTGGGGGCCAGAGTTAGCCAGATGAGAAGTGGGAAAACCACGTGCCAAGTTCTGGGGGCAAGCCCATGGTGTGTGTTCTGGAAACAGTAAGTTCCATCTGGAGGGAGTGTCGTCGGGCTGGGAGAGGATCGCCAGGGCGGGGCAGGATCTCCGGCCCTAGAAAGCCCTGCTGAGGTTCTTAGACCTTACCCCCAGGACAGAGGGGGCCCTGGGTGGGTTCCAAGCTGGAAGATACTGTGATCTGACTTTAAAGGGCGTTGGGGGCAAAGGCCATCCAGGCGTCGTGCATGGATCTGTCCAGGAACCTGGGCGGTGGGGCGGGGCTGGGAAACTGATACGGTAGGAATGGCCCTGGTCCCTGCTAGTCCCTCGATCTGCTAGTCCCTCGATCTGTCCCAGTGGGGGCCTCAGGGAGGCATTGCAGCATGAGTCTGTGACTTTGCAAGGCCCCCATTTCTCCAGTCTCGGTTAGCTCTCCTAAAACTGGCATCGCTGGGAGCCGCCCTTGAGCCACCCTGGCAGGACCCAAATCCCCCCATTCCCCGCCCCTCTTCACCCACCACACTAGGCCTGTAGCTTGCTCACATGTCCCTGCACCCCAGCTCAGGCCCTGTCAGGAGATACTTGGATGAATGAATGAGTCAGGGCACATAGAGAGGCTTCCAGAAGTGAGGTGGGGCTGGGGCAGAAGGAGGAGTAGCTGGGCTACAGCTGTGTCTGGTGCACAGGGAGGCCCCCACCCGCTCTGGGCTTTGGGCTGCAGGTGAAGAACCCCAACCAGAGAGAGCCCCATCCCAGGCTGTAGGGAGCCCCAGTCAGCCACTCCTGAGCCAGGCCCACCGGCAGAGGATAGGAGCCAATCTTCCTTGTGGGTGCACGATGGGGGCTGCGCCTACCACACCCACCCTTGCTCCTGGGTGGAGGATTGCCTGGGGTCAGGAGAGATCCTGCCTGCAGGGTGGACCCCTTGCCACGTATGTCCCAGGACTGAGACTGTGCAGCTTGCAGGGGTGGTACGGGGTGCAGGCCGGGCGGGATCTGCAGGGCCTTGCGCAGATCTGAGACCCCGCTCCCAGGGCTGAGCCAGACGGCCCGGTGATAAGTTAATAACCTGCTCCCCTTCTCTGCAGGACGGGGACAAGTTCTGGCGGATGCCTGAGTGCTACATCCGCGGCAGCACCATCAAGTACCTGCGCATCCCCGACGAGATCATCGACATGGTCAAGGAGGAGGTGGTGGCCAAGGGCCGCGGCCGCGGGGGCCTGCAGCAGCAGAAGCAGCAGAAAGGCCGCGGCATGGGTGGCGCCGGCCGAGGTGGGTCTCCCCTCTCTAGTGGACGTACCTGGGGCGGGAAGACAACCACACGCGGCATCCCTCCTTCTTGGGGTTGGCCTTCTTCGCTGGTGCCCTCGCAGCGCTGCCTCGGAGCCTCCCGACCCTCCTGGGCCCCCCTCCTGGTCCTTGGCCATGAGCCGAGGCCCAGGCAGAGGAGCCCCGAGACCTGGGACTCAGCCCTCCTCTCACTGCGCCTCCTGGCGGTCCTCAGGGCACATCAAGTCACCTCCCCAAGCCTCAGTTTCCCCTCTTAGAGGGCCTGGTGGTACCCATCTGTCCAGGCTGGTGGCACCTCCACTTGGGACCTGGCGTGGGGCCCTTTCCCTGCTGTGGCTCTATCCAGAGCCAAGGTCTCCTGCCCCCACCGGAGATGATGAATTGGCATAAAATTCCATTTGTTAGGCCTGGGGGCCATCTGTAGTCCCTGCCCCTCCTCACCTCTGTCCCTAGCTCTGTGTTCTCGGGGGGGGGGGGACCTGGGCTTTGCTTCTTCCATCCGTGGGCACTGCCTGTGTGCTGGGCTCAGGTGCCAGCCTGGGGGCTTGCAGCATGGCATGGCTGCCCCCGGAAGGTCCCAGGTGCCAATTCTGAGTGCAGGCTCACGAGGTGGTAAGGAGTGAGCCCGAGGGAGGGGCAGGGATAGTACTCCAGGCAGGGAGCTTTGGGAATCTCAGGGTGGGTGGGGCCTCTGGGGTCTCAGGCCTGGCTCCTTCCCAGTACTTGGGGTCAAGGTTGTTGAGAGAGTGGGTCGGGTCCTACCTAGGGAAGTGGGGAATTTCTCTGGCCGCTCTGCAGGAAGCCACGGGGCCACGGGGTGCAGATAGCAGCCTCGCAGTAACCCCCACCAGGCCGTGCACCCTGGCACAGCTGGTCCTGCCTGGTGAGAGGGGAAGTTGGTGGCCCAGGCCAGTGTTGGCCTCTGGCCTCTGTCCCCACAGGGACTGGTGGCCCCTGGCTGATGAGAGCCCTGACCTCTTAGATCCTCTGAATCTGGACCCCTGACCCCACCTTCATGGGGTTGAGGTCTGCAGAGTACACGGTGATTCCAGTTCCTTTTGGGGTCAGTCCTCCTGTCCCCAGACCTCCCTGGCCCACGGCTGAGCCTCCGAGCGGGCTCTGTGGAGGGCCTGAGCTACGCTGCCTGCAGCGCTGGCCTCTGGCCCCTGGCACCCAGCACATGGGCCTCAGGGCCAGCTCCTCTTGCTGGCCTTGGCTCTCCTGCTGTTTGAAGCCCCAGCTTTGATTTCCTCAAGCGTTCATCCAGCTAGAAAGTTCTCTGAAACGGCTCCCTAGACGGGGCTCACAGAGCTGGGGTCCCCGAGGGAGACAGAGAGGGAGGGATCAATGTTGGGTCCCGGCCTGCCCAGCCTGCTGTGTCCAGGCCTGGCCTGTGGCAGGGGTGGCGTGAAGGGGCGCCGGGCACACAGAGGGTGTGGGGACAGGCGTGCCCTGCGTGCAGCCTGCTCAGGATTACTGTAGGCGCCGCTGTAGCGTCCACTCAGTCCCTGGGGCCCTCATCTCCCGGGACCCCCCTGGGTGGGGGTGCTGGAGCCCCCTGTCACCTACCCAGTGGCCACATGCTCCCACCTCAGGGGCTTCATGGAAAATGTCATTTGTCCTCATGGTCTACCTCTGTGGCCTCAGGCCTGCTGGGGAGTCCCCTCCCCTTCCCCATCCCTGGGGCTGGATACACAGAAATCCCTCTTTCTGTTTTCCTCCTGGCAGGTAGATGAGGGGCTGTGGGTGGTCCTGGAGCATGGGAGACCCCACCTCAGGCAGCCCCCAGCCTGGCCTACTGCCCTGGTCTCTGCTCCACGCCTCTCCTACCTCCTCCTCCTCCAGGAAGCCCTTCTGGCTTTGCCCTTTAGGAAGCCAGCCCCAACCCCCGACGTGACTTAGTGTCCTCTGTCACCTAGTCCCCCCTTTCATCCTTGGGGGCTGGGTCTAGTCCCATAATGAGGATGCCCTGGAGTTCCTGCCTTCCTCAGATGCTCTGCCCCACGGAGGAGATCCAAAGCACCCTCAGTCCCCACCTCACACATGAGGAAGCTGAGGCTGGGGACTTAGGTGACCTGGCTTAGAGTTTCAGGGCGCTGGGATCCTGTCGAAGGTCCCACCCACCTGGCTCTGCTGCAGCCCCCTCTCTCTGTCCTCTAGGTGTGTTTGGTGGCCGGGGCCGAGGTGGGATCCCGGGCACAGGCAGAGGCCAGCCAGAGAAGAAGCCTGGCAGACAGGCAGGCAAACAGTGAGCGCCCACCCAGACCGGCCGCTGCGCCCCCTCCTGCCAGGGCGGCGATTCCGCTCCACAGTCTCGGACAGATCTGCTCGGAAAGGAAGAGGCGGGCACCGGGGGAACCCCCTTTGTGTTTTGCGACCCTCCTTTTAGGTGAAGCCCCTTTTTCTTGCTAAAACCGGCAATTCTCTGGTTGGAAATGTTACTTGGTGTTTTTGGTTTTGTGAAACGGCCGTCCCAAAGCTGGCGGGATTCCTGGAAGAGTCTGTGTTGAAGGCATCTTTCAAGCCCTCGCTCTGGTTCTCAGGGCAGCATTTTCCAGGCGGGTTTGTTTTGCATTTCTCGGAGGCTCTCCAAGCAGCGACCAGACAGGAGTTTTTATTTTAAGCTGTTCACGCCGGACTGACAGCTTGCAGAGAGTTTCCTTGGGCGCGGCCCCAAAATTGCCTTCAAAACAAACCCGGGATGGTTGAAAGCCTTCGAACTCATGCAGGGGATGCCTCGGGCCCTGGCCCTTCGCTTCCTCTCGTGTTATGGAAATAAAAACAAATAAAACTACACACTGCACATCCACTGTTCCTTTTGAGCCTCTGGGCGCACCTAGCGGGTCTCCTGCCCTCTGTCCATTGCTGGGTTCTCAGGAAATCCTCGTTCCCATAAGGGAAGCTTCCTTTTGAGAGTTCTCACCAGGCGTCAGCGGCACAGTGGGGCACTGATGTCCTTTTACAAAAGGCAAGACCAGCATCTGGACAGTGAGGGCTCTTGAGAGTCCCCGGTGCCCCCCACACCAGGTTGTCCTATAACCTCCTCCCCTCTGTGGAGATGTTAATGCTGAGGGGTGTGTGGGGAGGGAAGTCCCAGGCAGGGGCCACGCATGGTCCCCATCACCCCCTCCCGGGTGGCCTGGGCTCCATCATCTATCCTCATCTGTCCACACTGGCGTTCACACAGAGAAGACAGGACAGGAATCCCCTCGGAAGATTGTCATGGAAGATTCTCACGAGGCTCCTGCCCCCTTCCTGAGCCAGGCCGGGCTTGTCACACCTTGGGCGCGCACCTGAGACACTGAGTCAGTGCTTTCGGGAAAGGCTCCGGGTAGCATCTGCGGACCGTGAAGCAACCACAGGGAAGCCCTGAGCCAGGCCGTGGCCCGTTCCCCCACGTAGCCTTCTCTTCAGGGTCCCCGTTTGGAGACCTATTTTGAGAGGTGATTGGAATAAAAGGTCCCGTCCGTGGGGGAACTCTTTTTCTTGAGTCTTCAGAGTTACTTGCCATCGTATAGATTTTGCATTTACAATGTTCTAGCCTGGGATGCTCTCCTTGTGTGTGGGGTGGGGAACAATGGATATCTGCTGTCACCTGAATCCTCTCCGCCACAGTGGCACTTGATTGATGGTTAGAGATGGGGCATGTGGGGTCCAGGCTGTGGCCTGCCCTGAACCTTACAAACCTGCCCCCTCAACACAGGCAGGGGCAGCAGTTGGGGGCCCAGGCCTGGAAGCCTTGGGATGCACTGGCCCACTGCAACCACCTGCCTGTTGGACAAGAACATTTTTTTTTTTTTGGGACGGAGTCTTGCTCTGTTGCCCAGGCTGGAGTGCAGTGGCACGATCTTGGCTCACTGCAACCTCTGCCTCCTGGGTTCAAGCGATTCTCTTGCCTTAGCCTCCCGAGTAGCTGGGATTACAGGTGTGCACCAACACAAACGGCCAATTTTTGTATTTTTAGTACAGACACAGTTCCACCATGTTGGCCAGGCTGGTCTTGAACTCCTGATATCAAGTGATCCTCCCGCCCTGGCCTCCCAAAGTGCTGGGATTACAGGTATGAGCCACCGTGCCTGGTCGACAGGAGCATCTCTTGGCACATCCCATGCCCCTACAGGGTGGGCCGTGCAGGGGGCTGGGCTCACAGGGCGAGGTGGGTGGGGCAATCTTCAGAGAAGGAGGGAAGGAAGGGTGGGGAGCAGGGAGGCCCCATTTGCAGCTCCTACCCCTCGTCCTAGACTCACTGGCCCTTAGAGGCCTCTGGGGCTCTCCGAGGGGCCTGGGCTTCTTCCTCCCAGGGGTCGTGTGTGTCATGCGGCGTGGATGAAATCCAGGAGCTCTGGGGTCAGATGTCCTGGGAAGTAGGGATGGGAAAGCCCTCGAAGGCCCCTTCCCCTTCCTGCTGATCTCCGTTTGTTTTTTTCTCCCTGACCAGACTCTGAACTCAGAATGTGTTCCAACACCCCCTAGGTGCCTTCTTACCATTCAGGGTACCAGGTGCTGGGGCTAATCCCCGGGCTCTTCTGCCTACGTAATTGTGGCTTCTTGCTGGCGCAGAGCCGGCTCTGACCTTTCCAGCCCGGCAGCTGCGGGCTCCAGGCCCAGTCCCTCCTGGCCCGTGACTTGAGCTGCAGAGTCCCCTCGCCTGCCTCTGCCAACTTGGCCTCCTGGGCTAGAGTGGCCCCTGCTTAGGGGCAGCCGACTTCCAGAAGCTTCTGGCCCCCCTCCCTCGAGCTGGGTGTCGGATCAGCTCTGTGTTTCATTCTTCCTGGTTGGTTTCACAAAGCCTCATCCTCAGCCCCCTCAACAAGAAAAGAAACCAAAAGCACCAGTCTAGTTCCTAAATCCAAGGCTTCCTGGTCTTTCTGTCCCTCCAATGGTCTGTTGGGCCCAGGGTCCGTGCCCTCCTCACCCAACTGGGGCTGCCTTTATTGCAGATGGTCCCCACCCGCCCCCAGACCTTCTCTCCTGGAGTTTGCTTTCTGTTAGGGAGGCCCACGCCTGGTGCTGTGCTGTGACTCAGCCCGGGGCTGAGCTCTGCAGGGCCAGCCCACAGTCCTCCGCCAGAGTGCGACAGGCCTGGGTCGGCTGCTGACGCCACCTCATCCTGGAGCCAAACACCCGCTTCAGGGACAAAAGTGCAGAGGCTGGCCTTGGGCAGTGGCCCCCCGAGAGGCAGCTGTGGGAAGCCATCCCTCTCTCCTCCTCCCCCTCCTCCTCCCCCTTCTCCTCTCCCATCCCCCTCCTCTCACTCCCCATCTTCCTCCCCATCCTCCCCCATCCCCCTCCACTCATCCCCCTCTCCCATCCCCCATCCCCCTCCTCCCTCTCCTCCTCCTCTCCCTCCTCCTCTCCCTCCTCCTCTGGGCTTCACCTGCTGTTCCCAGAGCTACTCTGACAGCCACCCCCAGATGGCCTGTGTCCCTGTCACCTCCCTCCCCACCTTATTCTGTTGGAGCCCAGGGCCTGGCACAAGCCTGGCACTAGGGCCACTTGTCTTGTCCCAGGTGCTGGTGACACAGCCCTGGCAGTCCTTCCCTTCCACAGGAGTAAGCCGGCCACAAGCATATGCATGTCAAATGCATAAATGCTGTAAAAAGAAGAAACCAGGCCAGGCGCAGTGGCTCATGCCTGTAATCCCAGCACTTTGGGAGGCCGAAGTGGGCAGATCACCTGAGATCAGGAGTTCAAAACCTGGCCATCATGGTGAAACCCCATCTCTATTAAAAATAAAAAATTAGCCGGACGTTGCAGTGAGCCGAGATCCTGCCACTGCACTGCAGCCCAGGTGACAGATCGAGACTTTCTCAAAAAAAAAAAAAAAAAAGACCAAAACCAGAAACAGGGCGGGCTCGTGAGGAGGTGAATGAAGAGGTGGTCAGGGAAGGTGAGAGAAGGACGTTGAAGATTCAGGAAGGGCTTGAGAGACCAGGGAGCCAGCCATCTTGGGAAAGAACATTCGGGACCAGCAGGGGTCAGGAGGACAGTCCCGTGCAAAGGCCCTGTGCCCAGGGGACACAGGAGCAAAGAGAGGGGCAGGAAATGGGGAGGATGTGGGCCCTGAGTGACACGAGAAGCAGCCACAGAGGGTTCTGGAACAGTCAGAAGCAGGGGTGGAAGCTGGGAGGGCAGGAAGGGGGCAGTGCTGGGGGTTCAGGGCAAGGAGGAGGAGGCTGCCAGGGCCTAGGCTGACCAGCTGGCCTTGCCCAGGAAGGACCCCGAGGTGGCACTTCCTTTCCACAGAGCAAGAGGACGCCGGCGGGGTGCCGCAGCTCACACCTGTCATTCCAACACTTTGGGAGGTTGAGGCAGGTGGATCACCTGAGGCCAGGAGTATGAGACCAGCCTGGCCAACAAGGTGAAACCTTATCTCTACTAAGAATACAAAAATTAGCCAGGTGTGGTGGCGTGTGCCTGTAATCCCAGCTACTCAGGAGGCATTGCTTAAACCCAGGAGGCAGAGGTTGCAGTGAGCCAAGATCGCGCCACTTCACTCTCCAGCCTGGGCAACAGAACGAGAGTCTGTCCCAAAAAAAATGATAATAAATTTTTTTAAAAAATTTAAGAGGAGGTCCAGTCAAACCAAATCTCTAGTGGACAAGAAGCTGCTGGCCACGCAGAGCCTGGAACAGGTGGAGGAACTGCAAGCGCGGAGCCTCTGAACTGTGGGGAAGGGGCAGAGGTGGGGTCAGGGCTCAGGTCAGAAGCCCCTACAGGAGCTGGGGTGAGCACTTGCAGGGATCTGTTCCTGACGCTTGGCATCAGCCACTTCTTTTTTTTTGAGACAAAGTCTCACTCTGTCGCCCAGGCCGGAGGGCAGTGGTGCGATCTCCACTTACTGCAAACTCTTTCTCTCAGGTTCAAGTGATTCTCCTGCCTCAGCCTCCTGAATAGCTGGGATTACAGGCGTCCGCCACCACGCCTAGCTAATTTTTGCATTTTTTAGTAGAGACGGGATTTCGCCATGTTGGCTAGGCTGGTCTCGAACTCCTGACCTCAGGCGATCCACCCGCTTGGGCCTCCCAAAGTGCTGGGATTACAGGCGTAAGCCACCTCACCCAGCCAAGCATCAGCCACTTTTCAAGGAGACTTCGAGTGAGGGCGAGGATTCCCTGAGTTCCCACTCAGCCTTGCCGCTCAGCCCCGTGGGTGTCCAAAGCCACTTGCAACCCAGCACCTTCGAGGGTCCTCACAGATGGAGAATTGAAGGCTCAGGACAGGCACACGATCCGAGCAACAGCCGATCCTTGTTTTTTATTTTTTTTACAGATAGGGGTCTCACCATGTTGTCCAGGCTGGTCTCAAACTCCTAGGCTCAAACGATCCTCCCACCTTAGCCTCCCAAAGTGCTGGGATTACAGGCCTGAGCCACTATGCTCAGCCAACCATTGTTTATCTATCATGAATGTGTGCCAGGCAGCTCCGGAACTCACCCATAGCGTGGCGACGCCATTCACTGCTCAGCCACAGAGAGGGTGAGGAACCTGCCCCAGGTCACACAGCAATGGTGACCTCCTCTTTCCACTGCCTCCTTAAACTTGAAGGATCCATTGACCTTCTCCCAGCTCAGGCACAGTCAGGACCCCAAAATTGGTTGGGAATAGGGTGTGAGGGGTAAGCAAGATTGGCTGCTGCTTTAAAACTCACTCCCCTGATTGTAACATCAGCTGAGGGACAGGATTTTGAGGCACATAAGTTAGGTGCCTGGAGGGCTTAATCCTACTGTGCCTCAGTTTCCTCCCTGGTCGGGGGGATAACAGCAGCTCTACCTCATGGGGGTTGTTGGGCAGATTGCATGAAGGGAGGATGCCAGTAATCATTTTAGGACTGGTCTTTTTTTTTTTTTTTTTTTTTTTTTGAGACGGAGTCTTGCTCTGTCGCCCAGGCTGGAGTGCAGTGGCGCAATCTCGGCTCACTGCAAGCTCCGCCTCCTGGGTTCACGCCATTCTCCTGCCTCAGCCTCTCCAAATAGCTGGGACTACAGGCGCCTGCCACCACGCCCGGCTAGTTTTTTTTTGTATTTTTAGTAGAGACAGGGTTTCACCGTGGTCTCGATCTCCTGACCTCGTGATCCGCCTGCCTCGGCCTCCCAAAGTGCTGGGATTACAAGCGTGAGCCACCGTGCCCGGCCAAGACTGGTCTTGTATACAGCAAGTGCTCAATAAGTGCTTGAAATAATCTAAGAGTGGCATCTCGCCTAGCACCTGTAGGGTGTCCGAAACCTCATGGGGGACCCTCCATCTTTACAGCTATGGGGTTGGTGTGAGCAGCTCATTGTCCTGGGGGACCCAGGCAGTGGCCTCTCTGGATTGGCCCGTGCCATGGGGAATAGAAAGGCCACTGTCCTCTGTGCCCTGGAGGCTGGCTTAGGAAGCCTGGCCCCAGGCCAGTGACCATTCACCTTGCAGGCCTGCAACCCTGCCCTTCGAGCCGCCTCCCAGCCTGGGCCTGGCCTCTGTGGCCACCGGGCAGTGACTCACCCCTGCCCCGCCTCCACTGGAACCAGGCACCGAAATAGTCACCCAGCTCGCTCTCGGGAGTGGCCGTGGAAATATTTCAGGGCTGCATTCAGGACCTAAAAATACTCCTTACGTCCTCAAGTGTCTTCCCCTCCCTCATCTCCCCTCCTCTGTACCACCAGGGCCAGACCCTCCATGCCCCACCCCTCCAGCATCAAGTAACTCAGACATCCTGGCCCCAGAGCCTTCTGAAAGGTCAGCCTCTTCTGAAACCCCCTGAAATCTCAGTTACCAGGTTGGGGAGGCCGGGGCTCAGTGACATTGGGGAGACCCTCACTGCCCAGCAGTTTTCCTTAAACATTAAAAAAATGGCTGGGGGTGGTGGCTCACGCCTGTAATCCCTGCACTTTGGGAGGCCGAGGAAGGTGGATCACGAGGTCAGGAGCTCAAGACCAGCCTGGCTAACATGGTGAAACCCCGTCTCTACTAAAAATACAGAAATTAGCCGGGCATGGTGGTGAGCACCAGTAACCCCATGTACTCGGGAGGCTGAGGCAGGAGAATTTCTTTAACCTGGGAGGTGGGGGTTGCAGTGAGCCGAGAACACGCCACTGCACTCCAGCCTGGGTGACAAAGCAAGACTATGTCTTGGGAAAAAAAATTAAAAATTAAAAAAATGGGCCAGGCGCAGTGGCTTATGCCTGTAATCCCAGCACTTTGGGAGGCTGAGGTGAGTGGATCACCTGAAGTCAGAAGTTTGAGACCAGCCTGGGCAACATGGTGAAACCCCGTCTCTACTAAAAAATACAAAAGTTGGCCGGGCGTGGTGGCTCACACCTGTAATCCCAGCACTTTGGGAGGCCGAGGTGGGTGGATCATGAAGTCAAGAGATGGAGACCATCCTGGCTAACACGGTGAAACCCCATCTCTACTAAAAATACAAAAATCAGCCGGGCCTGGTGGCACGCACCTGTAGTCCCAGCTACTCGGGAGGCTGAGGCAGGAGAATTGCTTGAACCCGGGAGGCGGAGGTTGCAATGAGCCGAGATCACGCCACTGCACTCCACCCTGGCAACAGAGTGAGACTCTGTCTCAAAAAAACAAAACAAAACAACAAAACAAAAATTAGCCGGGTGTGGTGGCAGGCGCCTGTAATCCTAGCTACTCAGGAAGCTGAGGCACGAGAATCGCTTTAACCTGGGAGGCAGAGGTTGTAGTGAGCTGAGATCTCGCCACTGCACTCCAGCCTGGGCAAGAAGAGCAAAACTTCATCTCAAAAAAAAATAATAATAATAATTAAATTTAAAAATGGTTCTTGGCCGGGCACAGTAGCTCAGGCTTGTAATCCCAGCATTTTGGAACGCCAAGGCGGGCGGATGGCTTGAGCCCAAGATCCCAGTCTAGGCAACACAGCGAGACCCTACCTCTACAAAACAAATGAAATTAGCCAAGCATGGCGGTACACACCTGTAGTCCCAGCTGCTGAGAAGGCTGAAGGGGGAGGATCACTTGAGTAGGGAGGTCACGGCTACAGTGAGCCATGATTGTGCCACTGCACTCCAGCCTGGGTGGCAAAGCAAGACCCCCCTCACCAAAAAAAAAAAAGTTCTTGCTGTTTGCATTGTTGAGGCAGCCAGAACCAGGCCCTTTTGCCGGGTGCGGTGGCTCACGCTTGTAATCCCAGCACTTTGGGAGGCCGAGGCGGGCGGATCACGAGGTCAGGAGATTGAGACCACGGTGAAACCCCATCTCTACTAAAAAATACAAAAAATTAGCCGGGCGTGGTGGCGGGCGCCTGTAGTCCCAGCTACTCGGAGAGTCTGAGGCAGGAGAATGGCGTGAACCTGGGAGGCGAAGCTTGCAGTGAGCCGAGATTGCGCCACTGCACTCCAGCCTGGGCAACAGAGCGAGACTCCGTCTCAAAAAAAAAAAAAAAAAATAGCAGGCCCTTTTGACAGAGCCCCCAGCTGGACTGAATTCTACCTTCTCACCCTCTCACTGGCTTCAAGACCCCACTTAGCTTATAGGGTCCTCTCCCTCCCAGGGTGGGAGAGGGGTGTGCACTGTGCCCTCCAAGATACCCTCACACCCTGCTGTCATCTCAGGCTCTCAGCCTCCCTGGTCATACTCAACGCCCTCTGTGGCCCCAAGGTGCGGTCAACTTTGTCCTAACCACCAAGAACCTTGACCTTGCTGGTGGCCTATGGAAGGTGGGGGAAAGAGAGCACACAGAACTGTACCTCGGTTCCGCCTGCCGGGGTGGAATCCAGCGTTTCTCGATCACCTGAGGCTTCCAATTAGAGAGAATGGCAGGTGTCAAGGCACTGGGGAAGGTGCGTGCTGGGTGTGTTGAAAAGGCAGTCAGCTGGCTGGTGAGCAAAGTGAGGGCGAGGGAGCCAGGCACAGTGGCTCATGCCTGTAATCCCAGCACTTTGAGAGGCCGAGGCAGGCAGATCACCTGAGGTCAGGAGTTCGAGACCACCCTGGCCACAACATGGCGAAACCCCGTCTCTACTAAAAATACAAAAATTAGCCGGGCGTGGCCTTGCATGCCTGTAGTCCAAGCTACCTGGGAGGCTGAGGCAGTAGAATCGCTTGAACCCAGGAAGCAGAGGTTGCAGTCAGCCGAGATCATGCCACTGCACACTAGGCTGAGTGACAGGGTGAAACTCCATCTCAAAATAAAACAAAGCAAGGGCGAGGGTACCAGGCAAGGGCTGGCACACTGTAGATGTGAAGGCCTCCCTGGCCCTCTGTTCTCCCTTAGAGATGATGAGTCAACCTAGAAACACCTTCAGAGAGCCAACCTCCCTGAACCACTTAAGAAGCAGTTTTGTTTTGTTTGTAATAATTAAATTCCCTACTTTATTCAGATTTCCTTCATTTTTACCTAATGTACTTAACAAAAAAATTGAGATGGTTGGGTGCGGTGGCTCAAGCCTATAATCCCAGCACTTTGGGAGGCCAAGGCCGGCGGATCACCTGCAGTCAGGAGTTCGAGACCAACCTGACCAACATGGAGAAACCCCGTCTCTATTAAAAATACAAAATTAGCCGGGCATGGTAGCACATACCTATAATCTCAGCTACGCAGGAGTCTGAGGAAGAAGAATTGCTTGAACCCGGGAGATGGAGGTTGCAGTGAGCAGAGATCGCACCATTGCACTCCAGGCTGGGCAAAAAGAGTGAAACTCTGTCTCAAAAAAAAAAAAAAAAAAAAAAAAAAAAATTGAGGTGCCTGGCATGGTGGTGGCTCACGCCTGTAATCCCAGAACTTTGGGAGGCCGAGGCAGGAGGATCGCTTGAATCCAGGAGTTCGAGAGCAGCCTGGGCAACATAGTGAAACCTCATCTCTACAAAAAATAAACAAAATTGGCCTGGCATGGTGGCATGGCCCCTGTAAGTCCCAGCTGCTCCGGAGGCTGAGGTGGGAGGATTGGTTGAGCCCTGGAGACCAGGCTGCAGTGAACCAAGATCGAACCACTGCACGGTTTGACCTCTGCCTAAACGACAGAGGAAGACCTTGTCTCTAAAAAATAAATTGAAGGCCAGGCGCAGTGGCTCATGGGAGCCATGACTTTGGGAGGCCGAGATGGGCGTATGGCTTGAGGCCAGGAGTTCAAGACCAGCCTGGCCAGCATGGTGAAACCACGTCTCTACTAAAATACAAAAATTAGCTGGATTTGGTGGCGCACGCCTGTAATCCCAGCTACTTAGGAGGCTGAGGCAGGAGAATTGCTTGATCCCAGGAGGCGGAGATTGCAGTGAGCCAAGATCATGCCACTGCACTCCAGCCTGGGCAACAGAGTGAAACCCTGTCTCAAAAAATTAAAATAAATTGAGGCAGGAGTCACATAACATAAAATGAACCACTTTAAAGTGCATAATTCAGGGGCATTTAATACACCCACACTGTTGTGCAACCATCGCCTCTGTCTAATTCTAGAACATGTTCATCCCTTCCAAAGGAGACCTGGTCCCCATCAGCAGTTACTCCCCATTCCCTTCTCCCAGCCCCTGGCAACCAGGAAGCTGCTTCCTGTCTCTGTGGATTTGCCTGTCCTGGACATTTCATCTCAATGGAATCTCACACTGTGTGGCCCTTCATGCCTGGCTTCTCTCACTCAGCATCATGTTTTCGAGTTTTGTGCATGTGGTAGCACAGATCAGTGCTTCATGCTTTTTTTTTTTTTTTTTTTGAGATGGAGTCTTAAGTCTTATCCTGTCACCCACGCTGGAGTGCAATGGCACGATCTCGGCTCACTGCAACCTCTACCTTCCGGGTCAAGCAATTCTCCTGCCTCAGCCTTCCAAGTAGCTGGGACTACAGATGTGCGCCACCACACCCAGCTAATTTTTGTATTTTTAGTAGAGACGGGGTTTCACTATGTTGGCCAGGCTGGTCTTGAACTCCTGACCTCATGATCTGCCCGCCTTGGCCTCCCAAAGTGCTGGGATTACAGGCATGAGCCACTGTGCCCCGCCTGCTTCATGCCTTTTTGTGGCTGCATCATATTCCATTGTGTGGGTGGACCACATTTTGTTGATCCTTCATCAGTTGATGGACATTTGGGCTGTTTCCAAGGAAAGGAGTTTACTGAGTGTTTAATCTGCAGTGGGCACAGGTCTAAGGGCTTCCTCCCAACCCCTGCCCCAGTTATGAGGTCATCCTTTTAGCACCATGCCCATTTACCCATTTCGTAGTTGGAGAAATGAAGGCACAAACAGGTCCCTGAAAGAACCACAGGTCAGCTCTTTGGCCTTTATACTCTGGGGATGGGGATAGAGGCAGACACTAAGGAAGGCAAGAATTAAATATGGTAATCCCAGAGCACTTTGGGAGGCCAAGGTGGGCAGATCACCTGAGGTCAGGAGTTCAAGACCAGCCTGGCCAACATGGTGAAACCCAGTTTCTACTAAAAATACAAAAATTAGGCCGGGCACGGTGGCTCACGCTTGTAATCCCAGCACTTTGGGAGGCCGAGGCGGGCGGATCACGAGGTCAGGAGATCGAGACCATGGTGAAACCCCGTCTCTACTAAAAAATACAAAAAATTAGCCAGGCGTGGTAGCAGGCGCCTGTAGTCCCAGCTACTCGGAGAGGCTGAGGCAGGAGAATGGCGTGAACCCGGGAGGCGGAGCTTGCAGTGAGCCGAGATTGCGCCACTGCACTCCAACCTGGGCGACAGAGCGAGACTCTGTCTCAAAAAAAAATACAAAAATTAGCAGGGTGTGGTGCCATGTGCCTGTAATCCCAGCTATTCGGGACGCTGAGGCAGGTGAATCGCTTGAACCCAGGAGATGGAGGGGGCAGTGAACTGTGACTGCGTCACTGCACTCCATCCTGGGCAACAGAGTGAGATGCCATCTCAAAAAAAAAAAAAAAAGAGAGAGAAAGAAAGAAAGCCAGCCAAGAATTAAATATGATCAATTCCAGGTGAGTGAGTCTCCCAGACAGTGGGAACAGCATGTGCAAAGGCCCCGAGGTGGGAATACATAGATGTACTCAAGGGAAAGCTGGCATGGAACAAGTGAGTGGGGAAAGGAAGAGGGGAATAGACGGCAGCTGCTGGGGGGCCTGGGGGTATGGGGAAGGATCTAAGATGGACTCAGATGGGAAAACAGAGAGAGATTGAGAGATGCAGGAAGAGAGAAGGAGCAAGACTGGGAGAATAAGGAAGAGATAGGGCCTCAGCATCTCAAGGCCTGGCCCCAAGTAGCCAAGGAGGCCTTGTCCTCACCCAAGTCCCTGCACCCCAGACTGCTCTCTGATACCCTGACTGCATCGACAATGGCAACCACCATGTGCCCAGAAGGATGTCAGTACACGGTAAGTGCTCCAAAAATGTTGAGTGAATGGATGAACACAGGAATGGATGGATGGGTGGGTGCATGGTAGGTGGACGGGTGGGTGGATGGATAGGTGGATTGGTGGATGGATGGGTGGGCGGGTGGATGGATGGAAAGGTGGATGGTGAATGGATGGGTGGATGGTGGATGGGTGGATGGTGGGTAGGTGGATGGGTGGATGGATGGGTGGATAGATGGGTGGATAAGTGGATGGTGAATGGATGAGTGCGTGGGTAGACAGGTGGATGGGTGGATGATGGATGGATGGGTGGATGAGTGGATGGTGGATGGATGGGTTGGTGGGTAGATAGGTGGATGGATGGATGGATGGTGGATGGGTAGATGGTAGATGGATGAGTGGATGAATGGTGGATGGGTAGATGGTAGATGGATGAGTGGATGAATGGTGGATGGGTAGATGGTAGGTGGATGGTGGATGGATGGTGGATGGGTAGATGGTGGATGGATGGGTGGACAGTCAATGAGTGGATGGTGGATGCATGGGTGGGTGGGTACATAGGTGGATGGTGGATGGATGGGTGGATGAGTGGACGGTGGATGGATGGGTCGGTGGGTAGACAGGTGGATGGATGGATGGTGGATGGGTAGATGGTGGATGGGTGGATGGTGGATGGATGGTGGATGGGTAGATGGTGAATGGATGGGTGGATGGTGAATGGGTGGATGGTGGATGCATGGGTGGGTGGGTGGGTAGATGGATGGATGGTGGATGGGCAGATGGTGGACAGGTAGATAGTGCATGGATGGATGGCAGCTGGGTGGAGGAATGGATGGATGGATGAATGGGTAGATGTTGGATGGATGGGGGATGAGTGGATGGTGGATGGGTGGACAGATGGGTGGGTGGGTGGATGGATGGTAGATGGTAGATGGATGGGTGGATGGTGGATGGATGGGGGATGAGTGGATGGTGGATGGGTGGACAGATGGGTGGGTGGGTGGATGGATGGTAGATGGTAGATGGATGGGTGGATGGTGGATGGATGGGGGATGAGTGGATGGTGGATGAGTGGATGGATGGGTGAGTAGGTAGATGGGTGGATGGCTGATGGAGGAAGACCTGACACTGAGGTCCGCTCCATAAGAAGCAGCGTCTCCCACCTTCCAGCAGATGACTGAGTGGTGTCTGGTGGAGGAACTTGTCCAGTCCTTCCCGAGGTCTCACCCACCCCTCTGCAGCCTCAGAAAACACCCCCAGGGTGGAGGCTGCAAAGTTGGGGCTGGACAGGGTGCTATGAGCGTAGGCCAAGCAGGGGCGTGCCGGCTGGGTACCAGATGCCGCTACCTGCCTCTGCTGCTGAGTCAGCATCACCATGGCAACTGGCCCTGCCGGATGCTTCTCTGGGCACATCCCCATCACTGCAGCCACCACCGTCACAGCCGCCTCCTCACAGGGGGCAGGGGCAGGGGGAGCAGCTATTTTTACACAGTTTGTGTGCAGCACTCAGGGGCCAGGGTGCTCACCTTCCCTACACCCCCTCCCCGTTAGTGTCAGCCCCACCATCTCCTGAAGGGGGCTTGGTGGAATGTTGTCACCTGGGGCGGGCATTGTGAGAACAGATGAGGGACATGTACAAGAGTTGAGTGGCTGGACTGCAGGAGAGAAGAGAGCCAGGGGCGATGACGGGGAAGACTGGCCATAGCAGGGAGCCACAGAGGGTGTGGGGGGACCAGAGGGGCACTGACAGAGGGCACAACAGGGGTCCCTGTGACCCTGGGCAACCTCCACATCCCCAAAGCCTCCCCTGCTGCTTCTGGAGCATGGATAATGGTAGGAAAACTGAGGCAGGGAGAGCAGTCACAGGCTCCACCTGGGCTGGCCAAGGACTCAAGTCACCCCCCCCCACCCTCCCTGCTTAGGATCTGGAGGCCCCTGTAATCCCCATCTCTCCTCACCCCGCGCCACGCCTCCTCCTGGATGTTCCCTTAACACACCTCAAATTCAGCCCCGGCACAGTGGCTTACGCCTGTAATCCCAGCACTTCAGGAGGCTGAGGCGGACGAATCACGAGGTCAAGAGGTGGAGACCAGCCTGAAACCCTGTCTACTAAAAATACAAAATTAGCTGGTCATCGTGGCGCGCGCCTGTAATCCCAGCTACTGGGGAGGCTGAGGCAGAAGAATCGCTTGAACCTGGTAGGTGGAGGTTGCAGTGAGCCGAGATCGCACCACTGTACTCCAGCCTGGGCGACAGAGGGAGACTCCTCTCAAAAAACAAACAAACAAACAAATACCTCAAATGCCTACCCAGGGCCTTTGCTCTTGCTACTTCAGCTTTCAGGAACACCCTTCCCTGGGGCATCCTCATGGTGGCCCTGCTGCTGGTATCATGGATCCTCTGGCCCCCCCACCCCACACTCCCTCTGCCTGCTGTCATTTGCTTTCTCACCACCTGACTTCTTATCATTCATTTCTTTCAGTTGTTCCCGTCCCAAGAATGAGGGGCCACTGAGTCACCTCACAGCACATAGCCCACACTTCGCTTCGCTGGGCCCCTCTCTGAAGTTTCAGGGACAGGGCAGGGACTTGGGTTCACCGATGGCTCCAAAGGCAGGCATGACCTTCCTTTCAGGCCACAAGGCCCTGTCAGAAGTCAGCAGTCAGTGGGTGAGCCAGGCCTGGAGGCTAACACCAGGGCCAGGAGTTATTCCACCACAGGTTCCTCCAGGAAGCCGCCTCCTCCCGGGAGCCTGCCTGGGTGCCTCCAGGCCACACCCGGGGCTCCACCTCTCTTACCTGGTTGTCCCTCTGTCTCCGTCTTGCTCCCAGATTTTTTTCCACCCTCTCTCTCCCCGCTGTCTCTCCTTCCAACTCATTTTTTTTTTCTCTTGGTTTATTTCCAAACCACGATATTGCTTTTCTCTTCCGCTATCTCGAAGCTCTGGCCCTCCAATCAGGAGGCCCGATTTAGTATAGCCTCACCCAGAACGTTGGGGCCGTTCCCTTGGCCTCGATATACCCACTCAACAAATGGGCTTGTCCTAGAGCTTAAGGCCTGCCCCTGCGGGGGAAGGAAATTCCGGTGGGGGACACCCTTCCCCATCCCCGGTTCAGGGCCCCGGCGAGGAAGGGGTTAACCACGCGCCGTCCCTTCCCCCCAGCTCTGCATTTAATTAGCAGTCCGGTGGAGCGGCCTCGCTGGACGGGCGGGGGAAAGGAAGAGAGGGGGTGGAGAGGAGATCGGGGGAGACGGGAGGGAGAAGGGGATAGGGAAGAGGGGAGGGGAAGCTAAAGCAGGAAGGGGAGGGAGAGGAGGGGAGTGAGGGACGGGAGGAGAGGGGGCTGGGGAACCAGCCCGGGATTCACAGCCCGCCTCGCAGGTGTCCCCGCTCCAGCCTCTTTCTTGGGGTGGAGTCCCCTCCCACACCCCCTTTTCAAGGCCGAGCCTAGCGCCCACACTAAATGTCAACTCTCCCCATTATCCGGTTGAGGAAACTGAGGCCATGCAGAGGTGGTGATGTGCCAGGTCGCAGCCCGGGGCAAACGTTTACTCGCCGGTATTTGCGCAATGGAAAACAAGCCCAAACCAGCTCCAGGTCGTCCGGCGACCTGGAGGAGCTGGGAGGGGGCGGCAGTGCGGGACGCGGGCTAGCGGGCTTAGCACCAGCCAGGCCACGCCCGTTCCCGTGCCTCAATTTCCCTCTCTGCACAGCGCCCAGTAAATTGCTTGCAGGGCCGACCGCCCCCGCCTCCATCCCCGCGGCCTCCAGCGCCGCGTGGGGTGGGGGCCGGGCGTCCGAAGCGTCCGCGTCTACGCGGCACCACCTCGCCCTGACGTCGGCGCTGACGCCACCCGCCAGCTCGCGGCGGGGTCCGGCAGCCCCGGGAAATTAACTCTTCCACTACTGCGGGCAGCGCCGAGACCCCTCCCCGCGGATCCTTTCTTCCCCCTCCCATTAGGGGAGGGGCCACACGCTGAGGACCCCGCAGCTGGGCAAGGTAGGAGGCCTTGACCAGCCTCCAGGCCTCTGCCCGCGCCGGTCCCTCCGCGTGGAATGCGCCTCCCGCCCCAACCCAACCCCGTGTTTACTGCGACTTCCCTCCCTTCGGCCTGGCCCTGACCCCTCCGGGGCAGGGCGTGTCTGTGTCTGGCTGCTAGTACCGGCCCGGGGTGGGGTCCTCTCTCCCTAACAACTCGCTGTTTCCAACTCAATGTCTTTCTCCCTATTTTTCATTTGAGAACCATCGAAGACCAGGGAACTTACGGTTGTCACCTGGCCAGGGACTGAGCAGCGCCGGCCCAGCTCCTGGGGCTCCCCGCCCCCACCCCTGTACGCGGGGGTGCCCAGTCTCCTGGCGGCGGAGAGGACCCCGCAGGCCCCGCCCTTCCCCAGGGGAAGTGAGAATAGGGCGCCCACCCCCGCATTCTCGCCACTTCCTCCCCGGGAGAGCGAGAGGCGAGGAGCAGGGGGGAGGCGGGAGGAAAGGGAAGCGGGGGCAGCGGGAGGCGGGAAGGCGTGGGAGTTGAGGGAATCTGCCTTGGGTGCAGCAGGCGGGGGTCTCCCCACTATTACCCCTGCTGTAGCGCTTAAGGGCCCCATGGGCACGGCCTTTGATACCACTCAGACAACTTTGGGGTCCCCCAAAGTTGCTCCTTCCTTGGGGTCCTTTCTGAATCAACGCGGACCTTGCCGGTGCCTCCCAATCCCCGCAGCCGGGGGCAGCGGCCTCTTCTCCACCCGTCTGCCGCCTGCCTTGCCCCCAATTCCATCTACTCCCCATCTGGGGCCCAGATCCCTTCCGCTGGCTGGGGGCCAGGTCCAGCGCCCCCTCTGCACCAGTCCGGACCCCTAAGCTCGCTCCAGGAACCCCTAGTCCACGGTGTGCAGGGCCAACTGGCTTCGAATCTGCCTTCCACATACTGAAGCCTTTCTTGGCTGACAGCCTCAGTTTGTCCATCTGAAAAAAGGGAACAAAGCATATCTAGATGGCTCACGCCTGTAATCCCAGCACTCTAGGAGGCCGAGGCGGACGGATTGCTTGAGGTCAGGAGTTCCAGACCAGCCTGGCCAAAATGGTGAAATCCCGTCTCTACAAAAATACAAAAATTAGCCGGACGTGGTGGCGCACGCCTGTAATCCCAGCTACTCAGGAGGCTGAGGCAGGAGAATCACTTGAACCCAGGAGGTGGAGGCTGCAGTGAGCCGAGATGGTGCCATTGCACTCCAGCCGGGGCGACAGAGCAAGACTCTGTCTTCAAAAAAAAAAAAAAAAAAAAAAAAAGGATAAAAGATACCTAGAGAATGGGTTTACCATCTTGGCAGCATGAATACTTCCGCTCATTTATTACTTCACTCATTCATTCATTATTCCACGAACTCATCCATTATGCTACTTATTGCATTCATTCCTTTACTCATTCACTCATTCATTGATTCACACACCACAGACAGCCAGGGAGGGCGGCGGGCCACAGGGGCCCACATCTCAGTGTGGACAGACGTCAGGGGCCCACAGAACTGTGGGTGGGGACAGCCCCAAGGCTGCAAATAAACGTTTGCCCTGAGCTGCATCCTGGCATGTCACCAAACCAAACCGAAGCCTCCCGAGAGAGGCCCCTGTGGGGTCCCCTGCCCAAAAGGCAGCTGCCTGCCACCTCCCCCACCCCTCCCCATTCAGGCACCACCCTGCCCTCAGTCTGTCAGCAGGGAAATGGCTCAGTACCTGGAAAAGCCACGAGTATGTGGTCGGATGCAGGCGAAACCCACACATCATGGTGGGGGGGCACCTACAATAATGGGTTCCATGTTAACAAATCAACACACATTCATCAAGTGCCTACTGTGTTCTGGGACCCACGGGACTGGAGCATCGGCCAAGTGGGTCCCTGTGGCCCCTCCTGCCCTTCTGCTTGGGGCTTCCCTGCCTTTGATAAGACTCTGACATTCGAAGTCCAGCCCCAGCCCTGAGTGTTCCTGAGGCAGGAATGCCTGACTTTGCTCTCATTTCATAGTTTTTTGGTTTCCTTCTATTTATAGCAAGAGAAACTGGTTTTCCATTCTTGGTGGTGACATGAAGGTTCCCTTTTGAAATATATTTACTGAAATAAAAACAGAAAAGGGGGACAACTTAAAGGAAAATCGTGAGACCAACCTACAGCATGCTTCTCTAAAATGACCCTGCTTCCAGTTCCAGTCCCCCAGAACATCGCCTCCGGGCAGTGAGAACCCACCTGCCCAGCACACAGCGGGCACTCAATAGAGCATGGTCGCCGGGCGCAGTTGCTCATGCCCAGAAGTTTCGGAGGTCGAGGCAGGCGGATCACTTGAGGTGAGGAATTCAAGACCAGCCTGGCCAACATGGAGAAACCCCGTCCGTACTAAAAATACAAAAATCAGTTGGTGTGGTGTCATGCGCCTGTAATCCCAGCTACTCTGGTGGCTGAGGCATGAGAATCGCTTGAACCTGGGAGGCAGAGGTTGCAGTGAGCTGAGAACATGCCTCTGCACACCAGCCTCGGAGACAGAGTGATACTCTGTCTCCAAAAAAAAAAAAAAAAAAAAAAAAAGCATGGTTGAATCGATGAATGATGGCATGTGAGTTTGGCCCAAAACAACCAAGAAACAAAAAACCAAACCAGCTTTTTTTTTTGAGACAGGGTCTCACTCTGTTGCCCAGGCTGGAGTGCAGTGGCACGATCTCAGCTCACTGCAGACTCCGCCTCCGAGGTTCAAGTGATTCTCCTGTCTCAGCCTCCCGAGTAGCTGGGATTACAGGCATGCACCACCACGCCCAGCTAATTTTTGTATTTTTAGTAGAGACGGGGTTTCACCATGTTGGCCAGGCTGGTCTCGATCTCCTCACCTTGTGATCTGCCTGCCTCAGCCTCCCAACCAGCTAATTTTTCTATCTTTTTGTAGAGATGGGTTCTTGCTATGTTGCTCAGGCTGCTCTTGAACTTCTGGGCTCAGGAGATACTCCTGTCTCTGCCTCTCAAAAGAACTGAGATTACAAGCATGAGCCACCCTGCTTAGACTACAGACCAATTTATCTTTTTTTTTTTTTGAGATGGAGTCTCGCTCTGTCGCCCAGGCTGGAGTGCAGTGGTGCGATCTCGGCTCACTGCAAGCTCCGCCTACCAGATTCACGCCATTCTCCTGCCTCAGCCTCCCCAGTAGCTGGGGCTACAGGCACCCGCCACCACGCCTGGCTATTTTTTTTTTTTGTATTTTTAGTAGAGACGGGTTTTCACCGTGTTAGCCAGGATGGTCTCGATCTTCTGACCTCGCGATCCGCCTGCCTCAGCCACCCAAAGTGCTGGGATTACAGGCATGAGCTACGGCGCCCAGCCTTTTTTTTTTTTTTTTTTTTTTTTTTTTAGAGACAGGGGTATTGTTATGTTGGCCAGGTTGGTCTTGAATGTTTGGCCTCAAGCAATCCTCCTGCCTCGGCCTCCCAAAATGCTAGGATTACAGGGGTGAGCCACTTTGCCTGGCCCAAACCAGTTTCTGGAGTTGGTCTAAAGAAAGCAAATTCACTACCCTCTGATCCCCAAACCCTCTGGTTCTCCAATATCTACCTGTGAAACGGCCTAACCCAGGCCTGGGCATACAGGAAGTGCACATTAAATGCATGCTGGATAAGTGCAGGGGTCCTGCCTGTCCTAGGGTGGGGTAGGAGGGTAAGTGGTATGAGAAGTTCTTTTCTCCTTGTGCTATAAGAGGCTTTGGAGACTGATTCTAGATGGTCAGTCAACAAACACTTGACTGAACCATTCTTCTAGGCCTGCCCAGTTAGTAAAAATGGTCATAAAGCTGGCAGAGCCAGGTTCAATCTGGTTCCATCAATGCTGAAGGGAGGCTGACTGTGCCTCAGTTTCCTCATCTGTAAAATGGTTTTATGAGGCAGGATGGATCCGGTGCCAGTCCAGAGGGCAGGGCCTGGGTCCCCTCCGAGAGGCTGGGCAGACACCTGCGCTGGACTGGGGACAGACTGCGGTTCCTGCTCCTGGAGGGGGCGGAGGCCTGGCAGGAGGGGAACAGAGAGGCCTCAGCCTTCTTGGGTAACTTGATCCTGAGGAATGTGCGGGCCAGACAGCGCCCCCAGCCTGAGTCTGGCGCCCAGCTCCCGACCGCCCTGCGGGGGTCTGGCCGTCGGGGCACTTTCCCTGCAAGCCCCGCCCCTGCCAGCCTAAGGGTCCTAATCGCCGGGTTAGGTTCCTCACAAGCCCCACCTCCCCGCTGTGGGGTCGTGAGTGCCTGGCTCCACCTCACCCCTTGGGCTGCCTGCTTAACTCGTTTTTTTTGGGGGCTTTCCGATTTATCAAGGTTATTTTCGGTTTCTGGGTGTTCAAATAAAGACTAAAAATTAAACTGCAGCCTCAACTTACCCGGGCCCAAGCGATCCTACCACCTCACCCTCCCAAGTAGCTGGGACCACAAGCATGTACCACCATGCCCAGCTTTTTAATTTTTGTAGAGAAGAGGTCTCACTAGACTGCTCAGGCTGGTCTCAAACTCCTGGGCTCAAGCAACCCTCCCTCTTTGGCCTCCCAATGTGCTGGGATTACTGGCGTGAGCCACTGTGCCCGGCCTGCAAGTTGCTTCAAACAAGAAATCGCTTTGCGCTGGGGAAGGGCAACAGCCACAGCGATTCAAACCCCGGCGGCAGCGGGGCGGCAGGTTCGGCTTCTGTTTGGAGGGCAGGGTTCTCTCTGGCCTGGCCTGTACGACTTTGGGCATGTCGCGCCCCCTCCAGACACTGCCCTGAGAAGTGGGATAACGTCCTTCGCCACTCGTGGAGCTGCCGGGATAAAGGTGAAAATGCAGAGTCCCGGACCAAGCCCTAGTGTTGCCCCAACCTCATCTGCAACTTTCACTGCCTTGGGGGCAAATCCCTCCTGAGCAGAGGTGGAGGCACTGGCATTCCCCTTCTCTTCGTTTGGCACTCACTGGCTTCCCAATCCAGTCCCACCTGCCTCCCCACCTTCTAGAAATGTGTCCAACTGGTTCCTGCCCCGGGGCCTTTGAACTGGCTGTTCCTATTACTGGAACACTCTGATCCCCCAATATTTGGCAATTAGGTCCAGCTTGTCTGTCATTTGGTGTTACATCCTGGGCCACCCCTCCCAGATTAACCAACTCTAAAATATCAGCTCCCTCCATTACCATCTATGGCGGGGACATCATTGATTCTCCTGAAAACTGTGCTGGTCTGGCTCTCCCTTGGTATGGGAGCCTACCAAAGTGCAGATGTTGGTCTTGTTCATGTGTGCCCTTTCCCCTGGCTTACAGTAGGTGCTCAATCAGTGTATGTGGATTGAATGAATGAAAGTTCTCTCTAGTTCATTGCGTGGGACTAGCTGATGGCGTTAGAGACACCCTCCGCCCATATGTCCAAAGTGGCTTCAGATCTGCCCCTGAGGAACCCCCATTCTGGGAGGACAGAGCTGGACCAACAGCTGCTGTGGGGTCAGGGCTGGGACAAATGGAAGGACAGGAATGGGGTGTCCCAGAGGGCTCTCTGGCTGGGAGGAGGAAGGAGAGGTTAGGAAAGGGCATTGAGGCAGAGCAACAGAAAATGCAAAAAGAAAGAAAACGGGAGGCCGGGCGCAGTGGCTCAAGCCTGTAATCCCAGCACTTTGGGAGGCCGAGGCGGGCGGATCACGAGGTCAGGCATTCAAGACCAGCCTGAGCAACATCGTGAAACCCCGTCTCTACTAAAAATACAAAAAAATTAGCCGAGCGTGTTGGCATGTGCCTGTAATCCCAGCTACTTAGGGAGGCTGAGGCAGAAGAATCGCTTGAACCCGGGAGGGGAAGGTTGCAGTGAGCCAAGATCAAGCCACTGCACCCCAGCCTGGGCGACAGAGCGAGACTCCATCTCAAAAAAAAAAAAAAAAAAGAAAAGAAAAGAAAAAAGGAGCCCTTGGGGGTGGCAAAGGCAGTTTCCCACACTTAGGGGCCAGGAGAGGCCTTCGCCATCCAGCCCTGAAGACCTCTCCTCCCCTTCTATGGAGGAGACAGAACAAGACACAGATAGGGGACAAACAGGTCTTAGCCAGATGGAAAGGATTGACGGCGGTCCTAGGGCACATGGTCAGGAAGGGTTTCTTGGAGAAGGTGGTGGGTTTTGAAGGATGTGTAGGAGTTTGCCAAGAGTATAAGGGTATTCCAAGCTGAGAGAACTCAAAACCAAAGAACTGCAGTTACGTTTGGCCAAATAATACAATCATAGAAAGCATTTATTGACCCCTTACTATTTCTTTTCTCTTTCTTTCTTTTTTTTTTTTTTTTTTTGAGATGGAGTCTCACTCTGTTGCCCAGGCTGGAGTGCAGTGGTGCGATCTCGGCTCACTGCAACCTCCTCCTCCTGGGTTCAAGTGATTCTCCTGCCTCAGCCTCCCGAGTAGCTGGGACTACAGGCGTGCGCCACCACGCCCGGCTAATTTTTGTATTTTTAGTAGAGACAAGGTTTCATTCACTATGTTGGCCAGGCTGGTCTAGAACTCCTGACCTTGTGATCCACCTGCCTCAGCCTCCCAAAGTGCTGAGATTACAGGCGTGAGCCACCGCACCCAGCCTTACCCCTTACTATTTCTTCAAATACAATAAAAATCACAATGCTTTTTCTTTCTCCGCCATCGTGGTGTGTTCTTGACTCCGCTTCTTGCCATGTCTTCTCACAAGACTTTCAGGATTAAGCGATTCCTGGCCAAGAAACAAAAGCAAAATCGTCCCATTCCCCAGTGGATTTGGATGAAAACTGGAAATAAAATTAGGTACAACTCCAAAAGGACATTGGAGAAGAACCAAGCTGGGTCCATAAGGAATTGCACGAGATGGCACACATATTTATGCTGTCTGACGGTAACAATCATGTTACCATATCAAGCTGAAAGTGTCACCACTATCTGGAGAGTTCCACGTGTTTTACTCTCTGAATCTGTTATGAACGCGTGGGTTGGCTGGGTTCAGTAATAAATATGTGAGGGCTTTCATTTCAAAAAAAAAAAAAATTCGCGATACTCCACGAAGTAGGTAGGTTTATTTGCTCAATTTTCATGAAGGAAAAACTGAGGCTCAGAGAGGTAACAGGCCTCTGTGTCTCACCTGCCTGCCTCCAGGGAAGTGCCCCACTCAGCTCAGGCTCTCAGCCTACAGTTCACCAGACCATCTCCCCAGCTGCGAAGGCTGAGGCCCAAGTTCAGGGCAGGGCCTCTGTAGGCCGCCCACTCACCTCCTGCCTCAGGGAGAGGCATGACCCCCTCTCCTCCACTCTGGCCCCACTGTACGGGGCCCAGAGACGGGTTCCCAGGGCAGGGCTGGCTACACGTCTGGGGGCTGGATCTTGTCCCACTAGGGATCTCTTTGTCCAGTGTAGAACCTGGGCTAGAGAGCACAGAGACCCACGGATCTGAGTATGTATCTGTGTGTGTGTACCTGTGTCTGTCTATACAACACAAATATAGACACAGGTGCACACACAGACACACACTCCAATAGGCAGAAAGACACCTTCCTAACCTATCTAGAGACAAAACAAACCCACACCCCCAATTCCCTGCCCTGGCAATTCGGATCCCAGGCCTACCAGGCCAGGTCTTTATTATTATTATTATTTTTAGGCAGAGTTTCGCTCGTTGCCCAGACTGGAGTGCAATGGCGCAATGTCAGCTCGCTGCAACCTCCAATTCCTGGGTTCAACCGATTCTCCTGCCTCAGCCTCCCGAGTAGCTGGGATTACAGGCATGCGCTACCATGCCTGGCTAATTTTGTATTTTTAGTAGAGATGGGTTTTTGTTTTTTTTTTTTTTTTTGAGACGGAGTCTCGTTCTGTTGTCCAGGCTGGAGTGCAATGGCGTGATCTTGGCTCACCACAACCTCTGCCTCCTGGGTTCAAGGGATTCTTCTGCCTCAGCTTCCCAAGTAGCTGGGATTACAGGCATGCGCCACCATGCCCGGCTAATTTTTGTATTTTTAGTGGAGACGGGGTTTCACCATGCTGGCCAAGCTGGTCTGGAACTCTTGACCTCAGGTGATCTGCCAGCCTCAGCCTCCCAAAGTGCTGGGATTACAGGCATGAGCCACTGTGCCCGGCCTATTATTATTATTATTTTTGAGACGGATTCTTACTCTGTTGCCCAGGCTGGAGTGCAGTAGTGCAATCTTGGCTCACTGCAGCCTCCACCTCCCGGGCTCAAGCAATTCTCCTGCCTCAGCCTCCCAGGTAGCAGGGACTACAGGTGGCCGCCACCACACTCAGCTAATTTTTGTATTTTTAGTAGAGATGGGGTTTCACCATGTTGGCCAGGATGGTCTTGATCTCCTGACCTCGCGATCCACCCGCTTCGGCCTCCCAAAGTGCTGGGATTACAGGCGCTCACACCGCACCTGGCCAGGTCTTTATTATTATTATTATTATTTTTAAGATGGAGTCTTGCTCTGTTGCCCAAGCTGGAGTGCAGTGGCATGATTTCAGCTCACTGCAACCTCCATCTCCTGGGTTCAAGTGATTCTCCTGACTTTCTCCAGAGCAGCTGGGATTACAGATGCACTCCCCATGCCTGGCTAATTTTTGTATTTTTAGTAGAGACAGGGTTTTGCCATATTGGCCAGGCTGGTCTCGAACTCCTGACCTCAGATACTTGCCCGCCTCAGCCTCCCAAAGTGCTGATTACAGGTGTGAGCCACTTCGCCCAGCCTATTATTATTTTTTTTCTTTCTTTTTTTTTTGAGACGGAGTCTCACTCTGTTGCCCAGGCTGGAGTGCAGTGGCACGATCTCAGCTCACTGCAAGCTCTGCCTCCCAGGTTCACGCCATTCTTCTGCCTCAGCCTCCCGAGTAGCTGGGATTACAGGTGTACACCACCACACCCGGCTATTTTTTGTATTTTTGGTAAAGGTGGGGTTTCACCATTTCAGCCAGGCTGGTCTTGAACTCCTGACCTCAAGTGATCTGCCTGCCCCGGCCTCCCAAAGTGCTGGGATTACAGGCATGAGCCACCACACCCAGCCCCGCATTCACCTTTAATACTGAGCATCCATTCTATACTAGGCCCTGTCAGCAGGCTCAGCATAGGCAATGTCCCTGACCTTCAGGGACTACGGTCCATTCCATCATTCTGGCAGATTCAGAGGCTACAATAAAGGAATAAAGTCTGAGGGTGGGGCACTTCCTGAAGACACATCTTTGCACTAGGGGAAGGGAGTACCAGGCAGAGAGCATAGCACGTGCAAAGGCCCAGAGGTACGATTAGTCCTGCAACTGGGAGGCCAAGGATCAGAGAGAGTGAGGGGAAGGAGGTCAGGGAAAGGAGGGTGTGGGCTCCATCCAGACATAAGTGGGGAGCTGGAGAGGTGCATGCAGAGGCTGTAGGTCAGATCCAGATATCATAAGGATCCCTTGTGAGTATTGGTGGGGTTGGTCCATCTTTCCTCCCTCACACCCCCTTCCCAGCCAGTCTTAATACTGGCCCAATTAAGCCCTAACAGCCATGATAGTGGTAACAAGCATGTAATAATTATAGCCGGCATTCCTGCCTCATCAGCCCAGCCCCTGGAGTTGGGCACCCTCGCCCGGGACATCACAGCCCTGGCAGACCTGGGGTTAAAACGTGGGCGGCGGAAGGAAGGGGCTGAGCAGGGGCCTAGACTCCCACGTTCTAGGGTTCTAAGGGTGGACGAGAGCTCAGGCCTAGTCACAGCCCTGGCCCTGCTGTGACTCCTAGCTAACTCTCGGGGGATGGTCACTCCACCTCTCTGAGCCCAGTTTCCCATCTGTAAAGGCAGGAAGTCGGACTCCTGGTTCTAGAACGCACTCAGTGAAAATGATCAGGATCCAAGCGCTTCCAGCAACTTCTGGCGACCCTCCTCTCCCCTTCCCTGTCTCTCCCTGAGCAATCACACGCGGGGTGGAGGGAGGGAGGGAAGGAGGGAGGGTGAGGAACGCAGACCTGCCCCACACCCCCGGCGAGCCCCCGGACACAGCCCCACCAGGCCTCCAGCCCCGAGTCCGCACAAAGCCTCTCCAGAAGGCGCGCTAGGGGAGGCGCTGGCGGCACAGCAGAGCAGGAGGCGCCAAGGAGTTATTTATCCATGCGGGACCCCATCCCCCTCCAGTCCCCGGAGGCCGGCACCGCCCCCGCCCCCGCCCCCGCCCCCGCCCGGCCGGGGCCCCACGCGCGGACACGGGGCGGGGCCTCAGGGCGGGCGGGCGCCTGGTGGCCCGGGCCCATCACGCCACCCGGGACGTGCCTTGGCGGAGGCGGCGCCGGGGAGATCGGTCGTACACAGCGGTCCCGGGGCGGGGTGACCCGATCCGGGCGCGCGGCCCGCCCCCATGACGTCAACCCACAAGGCAGCGCGCTGTTGTGCCGTTTACCGCGCGTCGCCGGGGCAACGGCCGCCGGGCGGGCGTCGGCGGCTTGGCCCCGCCCCTCCATGCAAATGAGCGACGTCACCCGCACCCAATGGCGAACGGGGGCGGTGAGCTCATCGCGCCGAGCCGAGGCTATAAGAGGGCGCACGAGTGGCGCGGCGCAGGAGCCGCCGCCAGCGGAGGGCCGGGCGCAGCGGCCGCGGCCGGGGCGGGCGCAGGGCCGAGCGGACGGGGGGGCGCGGGCCCCCCGGGAGGCCGCGGCCACTCCCCCCCGGGCCGGCGCGGCGGGGGAGGCGGAGGATGGAAACACCCTTCTACGGCGATGAGGCGCTGAGCGGCCTGGGCGGCGGCGCCAGTGGCAGCGGCGGCAGCTTCGCGTCCCCGGGCCGCCTGTTCCCCGGGGCGCCCCCGACGGCCGCGGCCGGCAGCATGATGAAGAAGGACGCGCTGACGCTGAGCCTGAGTGAGCAGGTGGCGGCGGCGCTCAAGCCTGCGGCCGCGCCGCCTCCTACCCCCCTGCGCGCCGACGGCGCCCCCAGCGCGGCACCCCCCGACGGCCTGCTCGCGTCTCCCGACCTGGGGCTGCTGAAGCTGGCCTCCCCCGAGCTCGAGCGCCTCATCATCCAGTCCAACGGGCTGGTCACCACCACGCCGACGAGCACACAGTTCCTCTACCCCAAGGTGGCGGCCAGCGAGGAGCAGGAGTTCGCCGAGGGCTTCGTCAAGGCCCTGGAGGATTTACACAAGCAGAACCAGCTCGGCGCGGGCGCGGCCGCCGCTGCCGCCGCCGCCGCCGGGGGGCCCTCGGGCACGGCCACGGGCTCCGCGCCCCCCGGCGAGCTGGCCCCGGCGGCGGCCGCGCCCGAAGCGCCCGTCTACGCGAACCTGAGCAGCTACGCGGGCGGCGCCGGGGGCGCGGGGGGCGCCGCGACGGTCGCCTTCGCTGCCGAACCTGTGCCCTTCCCGCCGCCGCCACCCCCGGGCGCGTTGGGGCCGCCGCGCCTGGCTGCGCTCAAGGACGAGCCACAGACGGTGCCCGACGTGCCGAGCTTCGGCGAGAGCCCGCCACTGTCGCCCATCGACATGGACACGCAGGAGCGCATCAAGGCGGAGCGCAAGCGGCTGCGCAACCGCATCGCCGCCTCCAAGTGCCGCAAGCGCAAGCTGGAGCGCATCTCGCGCCTGGAAGAGAAAGTGAAGACCCTCAAGAGCCAGAACACGGAGCTGGCGTCCACGGCGAGCCTGCTGCGCGAGCAGGTGGCGCAGCTCAAGCAGAAAGTCCTCAGCCACGTCAACAGCGGCTGCCAGCTGCTGCCCCAGCACCAGGTGCCCGCGTACTGAGTCCGCGCGCGGGGCGCATGCGCGGCCACCATCCCCGAGGGGCGGGCTCGCGGGGGGATGTTGTGGGCGCCCCGGACTTGGAGAGGGTGCGGCCCTGGGGACCTCCCTCCCCGAGTGTGCCCAGGAACTCAGAGAGGGCGCGGCCCCCGGGGATCCCCCCCGAGGGTGCCCAGGACTCGGAAGGGGCGCCCCGGACTCGACAAGCTGGACCCCCTGCTCCCGGGGGGGCGAGCGCATGATCCCCCGCCCTCGCGCTGCCTCTGTCCCCCGCGCGGCCGCCCCGTGTTGCACAAACCCGCGCGTCTCGGCTGCCCCTTTGTACACCGCGCCGCGGAAGGGGGCTCCGAGGGGGCGCAGCCTCAAACCCTGCCTTTCCTTTACTTTTACTTGTTTTTTTTTCCTTTGGAAGAGAGAAGAACAGAGTGTTCGATTTTGCCCTATTTATGTTTCTACTCGGGAACAAACGTTGGTTGTGTGTGTGTGTGTTTTCTTGTGTTGGTTTTTTAAAGAAATGGGAAGAAGAAAAAAAAAATTCTCCGCCCCTTTCCTCGATCTCGCTCCCCCTTCCGTTCTTTCGAGCGGTCCCCCCTCCCTTTTTCTTCTGTTTTGTTTTGTTTTGCTACGAGTCCACATTCCTGTTTGTAATCCTTGGTTCGCCCGGTTTTCTGTTTTCAGTAAAGTCTCGTTACGCCAGCTCGGCTCTCCGCCTCCTTCTTCTCCCGCCGGGGCCTGGCGGGCTGGGCGGGGCCTGGCTCGCTTTCCCCCTACACCCCCGCCTCTCTCTCCTCCCTCTGTCCCTAGCTCTTCCCCTTGTTGGGAGGGAGCGGAGAGTGGGTGTCCGAGAGGGGCCCGCACATCTGGCGCGCAGCGAGCGCCCCCTAGACGCGCCTGGGCGCGGGGCCGGCTGATGTCCAGGTTGGGGAGGGGTCTTGGGGTCTTTGATCGGCGTTTGGAACTAGCTAATGCCCCCTTGCCTTTTGGGAAGGAGAGATTTCGAGGCGGAAAGGGCATAGCCCCAGCCCAAGGCAGGAAGGAAGAGACAGAAACTTACTGAACTTTTTTTAACCTTTTGGGCGTTGATTTGCCTGTCTGTAAAATGGGGAGAGCAGTCGAAAAACTTGCCCCATAAAGTTGTGACGATTAAGAGAGTTTATGTTTACAGAGCAGTGCTTGGCTTACAGTGTAAGCTTTTCTCGTTTGGTGGATCGGGGGATGCTGAGGCCCAGGACAAGCCGATGGACCCAGTACCAGGAGGAAGGTGACACAGGTGGGATCTAACCCAAGAGGTCTGCCTCCAGGATTGGGATTTTCCAAGTATCTCCCTGAAGTTCGCCCCTCCTCCTCCTCCCAACATCCTCCTCCCCACTGAGGAAACCGAAGGTTCAGAGAGGTTGAGCAACTGGCTTGACATCACACAGCCTTTTAAGGAGACTGTGCAGAGACAGTCCCACCCTGGACTCCACTTCCAGAGCCTTGACCCCAGGCTTCCTGCTTCTCCTGCCTGCTCTGCCCTTTGCTGTTAAGACCCTGCGCTTTGGGCTTCCAACTCACTGGGGACCCTGAGGGATGTGAACATTAGTGGCCGAGGTCACACAGCAAGTCGGGCTGGTGGCCATGTGTACCTAGCCAGCCCTGTTAGGGAGGGCTACTGAATTGTACCCATTTTACAGATGAAGAAAACTTGCAGAGAATGGCCACTGTCCCTTGGCCATGGAGAAAGGCCTTGCCACCAACAGCTATGTTGGGGTTCATTTGTTTGAGACAGAGTCTCGCTCTGTCACCCAGACTGGAGTGCAGTGGCGCCATCTAGGCTCACCGCAACCTCTGCCTCCCGGGATCAAGCGACTCTCCTGCCTCAGCCTCCAAGTAGCTGGGATTACAGGTGCCCACCACCACGCCTGGCTACTTTTTTGTATTTTTAGTAGAGACAGGGTTTCACCGTGTTGGTCAGGAATGGTCTGGAACTCCTGACCTCAAGTGATCCACCCGCTTTGGCCTCCTGAAGTGCTGGGATTACAGGCGTGAGCCCCCACGCCTGGCCAGGGTTTGGTTTTTAGCTGTCACGTTGCCCTGTGGGAAGTCATGCAGGTGTTTCAGCAGGGCCTGAAGGAACCTGCTGAAGGGAACCAAGGCTGAGATGGGAGAGCAGGGGTGTCTTGACACACAGGAGACCAAGAACCACATCTCAGGCAGAGTGTCACTGGTTGGGAGACTGGGTCCCAGCTTAGGTTCCAGTTGGCATTTGTGTGACCTCAGGCGAGTCCTCCTCCCCCGATGGCCTCTACATCCTGTGCTGTGAGATGGGTGTGTTTGCATCCAGTGTACCATCTCTAAGGTCAGAAGTCAGAACTGGGAGGTGCTCAGGGGACGGATAGCAGTGACCGCACTCAATGATGGTAACTACTGTGGCCCCCAATTAGTAGGGAAGGGGAAGGGAGGTTTTGAGACTTGCCTAACACCCTTTTTTTTTTTTTTTTTTTTTTGAGACGGAGTCTCGCTCTGTTGCCCAGGCTGGAGTGCAGTGGCACAATCTCGGCTCACTGCAAGCTCCGCCTCCGGGGTTCACGCCATTCTCCTGTCTCAGCCTCCCGAGTAGCTGGGACTACAGTTGCCCGCCACCACGCCTGGCTAATTTTTTGTATATTTAGTAGACGGGGTTTCACCGTGTTAGCCAGGATGGTCTCAATGTCCTGACCTCATGATCTGCCCGCCTCGGCCTCCCAGAGTGCTGGGATTACAGGCGTGAGCCACCACACCCGGCCAACACCCCATTAAATGGCAGAGCAAAGATTCAAACCCAGGTCTCTTGCCTGCCTGCCCCCAAGTGGTCTAAGGCAAGAGGCCTCTGAGGAGCCGTGCAGAGAAGTGGAGGACATACTTTGTTTTTCTTTCTTTTTTTTTTTTTTTTTTGTTGAGACTGAGTCTTCCCCTGTCGCCCAGGCTGGAGTGCAATGGCCTGATCTTGGCTTACCGCAACTTCCACCTCCCAGGTTCAAGCAATTCTCTTGCCTCAGCCTCTCGATTAGCTGGGATTACAGGTGCCCACCACCATGCCCAACTAAATTTTTTTTGTGTGTTTTTAGTAGAGACGGAGTTTCACCATGTTGCCCAGGCTGGTCTCGAACTCCTGACCTCAGATGATCCACCCACCTTGGCTTCCCAAAGTGCTGGGATTACAGGCGTGAGCCACTGTGCCCCACAAGTTGTTTTTTTTTTTTTCTTTACAAGATGAGGTCTCACTCTGTTGCCTTGGCCAGAGTGCAGTGGCGAGACCACAGCTCACTGCAGCCTTGACCTCCCAGGCTCAACTGATCCTCCTGCCTTACCTCAGCCTCCCAAGTAGCTGGGACCACAGGTGCACGCCACCATGCCCTACTAATTTTTATTTTTTTATTTTTATTTTTATTTTTCCTTTGAGATGGAGTCTCACTGTCGCCCAGGCTGGAGTGCAGTGGCGCCATCTCGGCTCATTGCAAGCTCCGCCTCCCGGGTTCACGCCATTCTCTTGCCTCAGCCTCCTGAGTAGCAGGGACTACAGGCGCCCGCCACCGTGCCCGGCTAATTTTTCTGTATTTTTAGTAGAGATGGGCTTTCACCGTGTTAGCCAGGATGATCTCCATCTCCTGACCTCATGATCTGCCCACCTCAGCCTCCCAAAGTGCTGGGATTACAGGTGTGAGCCACCACGCCCAGCCGCCCTACTAATTTTTAAATAATTTTTTTCTAGAGATGGGATCTATGTTGCCCAGGCTGGTTTTGAACTCCTGTGCTCAAGTGGTCCTCCAACCTCAGTCTCCCAAAATGCTGGGACTATAGGTATTGAGCCACTGTACTCGGGTACTTGGCCTCTATCTTCTTTTTTTTTTTTTTTTTTTTTGAGACAGCGTCTCACTCTCATTCAGGCTGGAGTGCAGTGGTGCAATCTCGGCTCACTGTAGCCTCCATCTCCTGGGTTCAAGCGACTCTCCTGCCTCAGCCACCAAAGTAGCTGGGATTACAGGCATTTGCCATCACCCCTGGCTCATTTTTGTATTACTAGTAGAGATGGGGTTTTGCCATATTGATCAGGCTGGTCTCGAACTCCTGGGCTCAAGCGATCTGCCCACCTTGGCCTCCCAAAATGCTGGGATTATAGGCGTGAGCCATCGTGCCCAGCCTCCCCAGCATTTATTGACACCTAGTTGATGCATACTCCCTGGAGGCCAGCCCTCCAGTCTGATGGGGGAGTCAAGCAGGCATGAGCTGTGATGTGAAGGGCTTTTTCTAAATCACAGATCTGACTCCTTACTTGAAAACTTTCTGGAAAAAGTCCTGACTGCACCAGTCCCTGGGCTGGCCAGTGTCTCCTTTCAGGAGCCTCTCTGCCCAAATTCCCAGTATTCTGCCTTCCTGGCCTCAGGGCCTTTGCATGGCTGTAGCTGTAGTTCTGTGCCAGCTACTCTTCCCTCAGTCATCCAGCTGAGCGCCACCTCCCAGCCTCAGCTGCACAGTCCTCGGAAGCCTGTCCCCAGTAACCCTCAGGCTAGGCCAGCACCTTACTGGGCTCCTACAGCCTCCAATTGCCCTGAGAACTCCCAGTTTGTGTTTAGCTCATTGACAGCACAGAAGGGACCTGTTGTGATGAAACATCCAAAGGATGAGCTGGGCTCAGTTGCTCACGCCTGTAATCCCAGCACTTTGGGAGGCCGCAGGAGGTGGATCACTTGAGGTCAGGAGTTTGAGACCAGACTGGCCAACATGGTGAAATCCTATCTCTACTAAAACTACATAAATCAGCTGGGTGTCGTAGCATGCACCTGTAGTCCCAGCTACTCAGGAGGCTGAGGCACAAGAATCACTTGAACCCAGGGAGGTGGAGGTTGCAGTGAGCATAGATCGTACCACTGCACTCCAGCCTGGGCAACAGAGCGAGACTCAATCTCAAAAAAACAAAGGATTTAAACCCCATCCAACTGCCATCTGCCATGTCCCTGATTTTGTCCAAAGTCACACCCACAGTATAGAGAAGTTTTTGGAGGGGGTGATCTCTGCAGAGGGAGGCCAGGCAGCTGTGCTCTTGTCCCGGCAACCCCCAGCGGCTCCCCAAGGAAGCCAGGCGGAGGCTTCTGGGCCAGGCTGGCTTTGGCTGGAGCCAGCTGCACTGAGTCCAAGGTGCGTGTCAGCCTCGGCCCAGCCAGCGGTGACTCATGCTGGGCCGCAGCCCAGCCCCAGGAGGTGACCCAGGACAGCGGCCTGACTTCCCCTTACAGTGCTGCGGCTCAGGGTCAGTGCCCACTTTTGCCGGGCCCTGTGGGGATCCCAAGAGACATCAAGTCTGGCCCTACCCCAAGGAGCCCGCAGTCTCAGAGCCAGACCTAAGATATCGGTGAGAATCCTGACTGGCCCGTTGCACCCCCTTTTTGGTTCCTTCCCATCTAGCCATTTTATACCCCCAAATTCTTTGAGTTGTTTGTATCCCCAGACCCTGGGCAAATTCCAGCATATAGTAGGTACTCAGAAAATGCCCATGGGATGAAAGACTGAAGCTGCCTCTAGGTACATGGAGGGGGAGATTTGGGGTTCCCTCTGTGCTGAGAACCCTTTTTACTCAGGATGAGCTGGTGTAGGTAGCAACCACCATGACCTTTGGCCCTGCCCTGGATCCTGTTCCCCAACCTCTGGCTGTGCCTTCTAGAATCCTCTCCCCCTAAGAGCTGGCAGGGATTGGCCAGAACTTGGCTTTGAGTCACAAAGCTGCTGCGGCACCAGGGCTCCAAGACTGGCCATTCGGACTGCTGGGTTCAGCTTCAGGGGCAGGTGAGTGGGGCTGGTGGCTTCGGGGGCGGGTGAGTAGGGCTGGTGGAGTGCTTGTTTTCGAGGGTTCGTGGGGGACCCTGTCGTTCTCCTCTGGCCCCCAGTGCCTTTAGAGCCCTTCTGGGCCATCTGGGTGACTGCAAATGATGGGTCAGCTCCTTGGCCTCTCAGAGCAGGGGCTCTAGGGACCTCTAAAGCCTTGATGGTGGATTTGTTCACCTGTGATGGGGGACATCCTGGAGAGCCTGTTATGTCTCTTTATTATTATTATTTTAAATAAATAGAGACATGTTGCCCAGGTTGTTTTCAAACTCTTGGGCTCCAGTGATCCTCCCACCTTGGTCCCCCAAAGTGCTCGGATTACAGGCAGGAGCCACTGCGCCCAGCCGAGCCTGTTGTGTCTCTTGGGCAACCTGAGGATGGTGATCTTAACGTCTTGTGACAGATAGGGAAATTGAGGCTCAGAGGGGTTTACTCAAAATTACCGAGCCAGTCGCTCGGCTTCTGTCTCCAGGTGGCCCCTGTTCCTTCTTCTCATCCCTCACAATCCCTTTTCTCACCCCTTCTGGTTGAGTTCCTCTAAAGAGCTGCACCATTTGGTTGATGAAACCTCAGCCCCTGGAGTGGGCCCATTCAGCTCCCAAAGCTGCTGTCTCCCGGGTTCAAGCTATTCTCCTGCCTCAGGAGTTCGAGACCAGCCTGACCAATATGGTCAAACCCCATCTCTACTAAAAATTAAAAAATTAGGCCGGGTGAGGTGGCTCATGCCTGTAATCCCAGCAATTTGGGAAGCCGAGGTGGGCAGATCACCTGTGGTCAGGAGTTCAAGACCAGCCTGACCAACATGGAGAAACCCCGTTTCTACTAAAATACAAAATTAGCCAGGTGTGGTGGCACATGCCTGTAATCCTAGCTACTTGGGAGGCTGAGGCAGGAGAATCACTTGAACCCGGAGGCAGAGGTTGCAGTGAGCCAAGATGGTGCCATTGCACTCCAGCCTGGGCAACAAAAGCGAAACTCCATCTCAAAAATAATAATAATAATTAGGCCAGGCATGGTGATTCATGCCTGTAATCCCAGCACTTTGGGAGGCCAAGACAGGTGGATCACTTGAGGTCAGGGGTTCGAGACCAGTCTGGCCAACATGGCGAAACCCTATCTCTGCTAAAAATACAAAAGTTAGCCAAGTGTGGTGGCGAGTGCCTGTAATCCCAGCTACTTGGGAGGCTGAGACAGGAGAATCACTTTGAACCTGGGAGGCGGAGGTTGCAGTGAGCTGAGATCATGCCACTGCACTTCAGCCTGGGCGACAGAGCAAGATTCTGTCCGTCTCAAAATAAAAATAATAAATAAATATATGTGTGTCAATTATCCATGCATTGCCTCTTGTCTCCGAATGGACCTTTTCAATATGTGATAAACAAAGGAATTTCTTTCGTTATGTCTCCTTTAAAGTGAGCACAATGCTTGGCAGGGTGCGGTGGCTCACACCTGTAATCCCAGCACTTTGGGAGGCCCAGACGGGCGGATCACGAGGTCAGGAGATCGAGACCATCCTGGCTAACACGGTGAAACCCCGTCTCTACTAAAAATACAAAAAATTAGCCGGGCGTGGTGGCAGGCGCCTGTAGTCCCAGCTACTTGGGAGGCTGAGGCAGGAGAATGGCTGAACCCCGGGGGGCGGAGCCTGCAGTGAGCCGAGATCGCGCCACTGCACTCCAGCCTGGGTGAAAGAGTGAGACTCCGTCTCAAAAAAAAGAAAAAAAGAGTTAGAGTTGGAACCAACCCAAATGTCCAACAACGATAGACTGGATTAAGAAAATGTGGCACATATACACCATGGAATACTATGCAGCCATAAAAAATGATGAGTTCGTGTCCTTTGTAGGGACATGGATGAAACTGGAAAACATCATTCTCAGTAAACTATCGCAAGGACAAAAAACCAAACACCGCATGTTCTCACTCATAGGTGGGAATTGAACAATGAGAACTCATGGACACAGGAAGGGGAACATCACACTCCGGGGACTGTTGTGGGGTGGGGGGAGGGGGGAGGGACAGCATTAGGAGATACACCTAATGCTAAATGACGAGTTAATGGGTGCAGGAAATCAACATGGCACATGGATACATATGTAACAAAACTGCACATTGTGCACATGTACCCTAAAACCCTAAAGTATAATAAAAAAAAAGAAAAAAAAAAAAAAAGGCCGGGCGCGGTGGCTCACGCTTGTAATCCCAGCACTTTGGGAGGCCGAGACGGGCGAATCACGAGGTCAGGAGATCGAGACCACGGTGAAACCCCGTCTCTACTAAAAATACAAAAAATTAGCTGGGCGTGGTGGCGGGCGCCTGTAGTCCCAGCTACTCGGAGAGGCTGAGGCAGGAGAATGGCGTGAACCCGGGAGGCGGAGCTTGCAGTGAGCCGAGATTGCGCCACTGCACTCCAGCCTGGGTGACAGAGCAAGACTCCGTCTCAAAAAAAAAAAAAAACAAAACAAAAATTAGGTAGGCGTAGTGGCGAGCGCCTGTAGTCCCAGCTACTCAGTAGGCTGAGGCAGGAGAATGGCGTGAACCTGGGAGGCGGCGCTTGCAGTGAGCCGAGATCGTGCCAGTGCACTCCAACCTGGGAGACAGAGCGAGACTCCGTCTCAAAAAAAAAAAAAAAAAAAAAAGTGAGCACAATGCTAAGAATTCTCAATAGAGGGCGCTGGTGAGGCATTCACCAGGTGAAGCCTGCCCGAGCCCTGGGCCCAGAACGTGGTCCTGTGACTTTGCAGTCTTGACCTGGTGAAAACCTTTCTGCAGCCCTCTCAACACACACAAAAAACAGAGCCCCCAAGGCCGGGCGCGGTGGCTAATGCCTGTAATCCCAGCACTTTGGGAGGCCAAGGTGGGTGGATCACCTGAGGTCAGGAATTTGAGACCAGCCTGACCAATATGATGTACTAAAAATACAAAATACAAAATACAAAAATAAATAAAAATACAAAAATTAGCTAGGCGTGGTGGCGGGTGCCTGTAATCCCAGCTACTCAGGAGGCTGAGGCAGGAGAATCGCTTGAACCCGAGAGGAGGAGGTTGCAGTGAAAGGAGATCGCACCACTGCATTCCAGCCTGGGCGACAAGAACGAAACTCAAAAGAAAAAAAAAAAAAAAAAAAGGCCAGGTGCGGTGGCTCACGCCTGTAATCCCAGCACTTTGGGAGGCTGAGGCAGGCGAATCACCTGAGATCAGGAGTTTGAGACCAGCCTGGCCAACATGGTGAAACCCCGTCCCTCCAAAAACAAAACAAAAATTAGCTGGGTGTGGTGGTTCATACCTGTAATCCCAGCTACTCGGGAGGCTGAGGCAGGAGAATCACTTGAACCCAGGAGGCAGAGGTTGCAGTGAGCCAAGATGGTGTGTGCCACTGCACTCCAGCCTGGGTGACAGAGTGAGACTCTGTCTCAAAAATCATAAATAAATAAATAATAATAAAAGAACAGAGCCCCCACAGTGGCCCATACACATTGAAGGCCTCCTGCCCCAACAACACTTAGGTTTCCAGTGCACATCCACAGCACCAACTGTTGATAACCTGTTCCCACATCTGTACCCTGGAGGGTGGGCCTTTTGCTTGTTCTGCATCTCCAGACCAGCTCTGGCTTGGCCCATCCAGCAATTACCTCCGTTACTTGTTAGGCGGGACCATACTTTCTCCAAGGAAGTCTGAATGCTCTCCAAATTTGCCCCTTTTTTGGGGATTCTCCCTCAGCCCTAAAGTACCACATAGAGTTTCCTTTTATCTTTTTTTTTTTTTTTTTTGAGACTGAGTTTCGCTCAGTCACCCAGGCTGGAGTGCAATAGTATGAGCCAGCTCACTGCAACCTTCACCTACCAGGTTCAAGAGATTCTCCCGCCTCAGCCTCCTAAGTAGCTGGGATTACAGGCACCTGCCGTCATGCCTGGCTAATTTTTGTATTTTTTTTTTTTTTTTTTTTTTTTGAGACGGAGTCTCGCTCTTTCACCCATGCTAGAGTGCAGTGGCGCGATCTCGGCTCACTGCAGGCTCTGCCCCCCAGGGTTCACACCATTCTCCTGCCTCAGCCTCCCGCATGGCAGGGACTACAGGCGCCTGCCACCTCGCCTGGCTAATTTTTTGTATTTTTAGTAGAGATGGGGTTTCACCGTGTTAGCCAGGATGGTCTCGATCTCCTGACCTCGTGATCAGGCCCACCTTGGCCTCCCAAAGTGCTGGGATTACAGGCGTGAGCCACCGCGCCCGGCCAATTTTTGTATTTTTAATAGAGATGGAGTTTCATCATGTTGGCCAGGCTGGTCTTGAACTCCTGACCTCACGTGATCCACCTGCTTCGGCCTCCCAAAGTACTGGGATTACAGGTGTGAGCCACCGAGCCTGGTTTTTGTTTTTTGTTTTTTTTTGGTTTTTGAGACAGAGTCTCACTCTGTCACCCAGACTGGAGTGCAGTTGCATGATCTCAGTTCACTGCAATCTCCATCTCCTGGGTTCAAGTGATTCTCCTGCTTCAGCCTCCCAAGTAGCTGGGATTACAGGTGTATGCCACCATGCCTGGCTAATTTTTGTATGTTTAGTAGAGACGGGGTTTCACCATGTTGGCCAGGCTGTTCTCGAACTCCTGACCTTGTGATCCACCTGCCTTGGCCTCCCAAAGTGCTGAGATTACAGGTGTGAGCCACCATGCCCAGCCTCCCCGGCTACCTTTTATCTTATACTTACTCTTTAATCACAATCTTTTTTTTTTTTTTTTTTTTTTTGAGACAGGGTCTTCAGCCAGGCACCGTGGCTTACACTTGTCATCCCAGCTACTTGGGAGTCTGAGGCACAAGAATCGCTTGAACCCGGGAAGCAGAGGTTGCAGTGAGCCGAGATTGTGACACTGCACTCCAGCCTGGGCAAAAGGGTGGGACTCTGTTTAAAAAAAAAAAAAAAAAAGAAATAGGGTCTCATTCTGTTGCTCAGGCTCGAGTGCAGTGGTGCCATCGTAGCTTACTGCAGTCTCAACCTCCTGGCCTCAAATGATCCTCTTGTCTCAGCCTCCCGAGTAGCTGGGACTACAGGCGCATGTCACCATGCCTGGCTAATTTTTATATTTTTAGTAGAGACGGGTTTTACCATGTTGCCCAGGCTGGTCTGGAACTCCTGGCCTCAAGTGACCCACCCACCTTGGCCTTCCAAATTGCTGGGGTTACAGACGTGAGCCACTGTGCCCGGCCTATTTTTTTTTTTTTTTTTTTTTTGAGACAGTTTTGCTCTTGTTGCCCCAGATGGAGTACAATGGCATGATCTCGGCTCACTGAAATCTCTGCCTCCCGGGTTCAAGATATTCTCCTGCCTCAGCCTCCTGAGTAGCTGGAATTAAAGGCGTCGACCACCATGCCTGGCTAATTTCTTGTATTTTTAGTAGAGACAGGGTTTTACCATGTTGGCCAGGCTGCTGTCGAACTCCTGACCTCAGGTGATCCACTGTCCTCGGCCTCCCAGAGTGCTGGAATTACAGGCATGAGCTGCACCCGGCCAATTTTTTTTTTTTTTTTTTTTTTTAAGAGACAGTTCTTGCTTAGTTTCCCAGGCTGGTCTCAAACTCCTGTCCTCAAGTGATCCTCCTGTCTTGGCCTCCCAAAGTGCTGAGATTGCAGGCAAGAACCACTGTGCTCAGCCTGGACACCATTTCTGATGCCTGGATATCATGCCCTTGTATGATTAATTTAAGCCTGTCTCCATTGATAATTTTGATTTCTTCCAGTTTTTCCTTTGCTAAACAATACAGTGTTTTTTTTTGTTTGTTTTTTTTTTTTTTTGAGACAGAGTCTCGCTCTGTCGCCCAGGCTGGAGTGCAGTGGCGCAATCTCGGCTCACTGCAAGCTCCGCCTCCCGGGTTCACGCCATTCTCCTGCCTCAGCCTCTCCAAGTAGCTGGGACTACAGGCGCCCACCACCACGCCCGGCTAATTTTTTTTGTATTTTTTAGTAGAGACGGGGTTTCACCGTGGTCTCGATCTCCTGACCTCGTGATCCGCCCGCCTCGGCCTCCCAAAGTGCTGGGATTACAAGCGTGAGCCATCGCGCCCGGCTAACAATACAGTGTTAAACATCCTTGAACATACTTTTGTATTCATTTGTAGCAGAACCTCTACTAATCACTGTTTTGGTTATTTCCAGTTGTTTTATTTGATTTCTAGCCACAAAATAACACTGGAATAAATTTCCTCATCTTTGCAGGGTTTTTTGTTTTTTTTTTTTTTTTTTAGAATTTAGCGTTTTTAGAATTTAGAAATTTTAGAATTTAGCGTTTTTGCTTTTAACGTTTCTTTTTGTGTTGGTCTTGAGCCAGCCCAGGGCAGTGTTGCTGCATATTGTATGGATGAAAGGCTGAAGGCTGCCTCCTCTTGCAGGCCGGCTTCTGAGATTACATCTTCTTCTCCTGCTACTCCTCCAAATCTATGACCCTTCAAGGTAAGAAGATGATCCACGGGCAAGGGGTCTGGCTAGTCCAACCTGAAGAGAGGGGCTTCTGCCAAGCAAGTGTGCTGTGCTCCAGGCTGTGCATCAGGGTGGCTTGACAGTGTTCCAGCTCTCTCTGAATCCTAGTTACTTCTGAAAGCCACAGTCACCACTTTTTCTTCCTTCTTTCCGTCCTTCCGTATGCCATTTACCTATCCATCCCCTAATCCACCCACTCACCCATCCACCCATCAGTCTACCTCCTGTTGGGTTATCTCTTCACCAGTCTCTCCAGCTCTCTTTAATTTCCCTCCCTCCCTTCCTTCCTTCCTTCTTTCCTTTTATTTGACACGGAGTTTCACTTTTGTTGCCCAGGCTGGAGTGTGATGGCGCGATCTTGGCTCACTGCAACCTCTGCCTCCCGGGTTCAAGCGATTCTCCTGCCTCAGCCTCCTGAGTAGCTGGGATTACAGGCATGCGCCGCCACACCTGGCTACTTTTTTGTATTTTTTGTAGAGATGGGGCTTCGCCATGTTGGCCAGGCTGGTCTTGAAGCCCTGACCTCAGGTGATCCACCTGCCTCGGCCTTCCAAAGTGTTGGGATTACAGGCGTGAGCCACTGTGCCCGGCCTTCTTTAATTTCACATTTATTTATCTACTCATCTTACATCTATCTACCCACTCACTCATTCATTCATTCATCCTTCTATACATTTGTCCCTCCCCCTACCTATCCACCATCCATCATTCATCCATTCATCTATGTATCCATTCATCCTCCCACCCACCCATCATTCCATCTTTCCATCTACCCATCTACCTACCCATCTACCCATCCATCCATGCAAGCATCCATCCATCCACTCATCCATCCACCCATTCATCTATTCATCCATCCACATAGTCCTCCATCCCTGTATCCATTTATCAGTCAATCCATCCATCTATCCATCTGTCCATCTACCCATCCATCCACCTATATCTATTCACCAGTCCATTTACATATCTGTCCACCCATCTGCCCATCCATCCATTCATCCAGCACCCCTGCATCCATCCATTCATCCACCCCCGCATCCATCCATTCATCTGTGTGTCCATCCATCCCTCCATCCAACTATCATTCCATCCAGCCAGCCATCCATGCACCCATTCACTCATCTGTCTATCCATCCAGCCACCTATTCCTCCCTTACCTATTTGTCCCTCCCTCCATCCATCTACTTACCTATTCTTCCCTCCTTCCCTCTATCCATTTATCCATCCACCCATCTATTCATCAATTGATTCGCCTATCCCTCCATCCATTCATCTGCTCATTCACTCATCTGCTCATCCATCCATCCATCCATCCATCCACCCACCTGCCCACCCACCCACCATTGTCCATTTTTCTGTTAATCTGCCTTTTTTTTTTGGGGGGGGACGGAGTCTCCCTCTGTCGCCCAGGCTAGAGTGCAGTGGCACGATCTCAGCCTCAGCCTCCTGGGTAGCTGGGACTACAGACACCTGCCACCATGCCTGGCTAATTTTTTGTATTTTTAGAAGAGACGGGGCAGGTCATGGTGCCGAGATTGTGCCACTGCACTCCAGCCTGGGAGTCAGAGCAAGACTCCATCTCAAAAAAAAAAGAGATGGGGTTTCACCATGTTAGCCAGGATGGTCTCGATCTCCTGACCTCGTGATCCGCCCACCTCGGCCTCCCAAAGTGCTGGGATTACAGTCGTGAGCTACCGTGCCCGGCCTTTTATTTTTTTGAGACAGAGTCTTGCTCTTGTTGCCCGGGCTAGAGTGTAATGCCACGATCTTGGCTCACTGCAACCTCCTCCTCCTGGGTTCAAGCGATTCTCCTGCCTCAGCCTCCCGAGTAGCTGGGACTACAGGCAAATGCCACCATACCTGCCTCCTTTTTGTTTTGTTTTGTTTTGTTTTTTGAGACAGAGTCTTGCTCTGTCACCCAGGCTGGAGTGAGGTGGCATGATCTCGGCTTACTGCAACCTCTGCCTACCAGATTTAAAAATTCTCCTGCCTCAGCCTCCTGAGTAGCTGGGATTACAGGCACGTGCCACCATGCCGAGCTAATTTTTGTATTTTTAGTAGAGATGGGGTTTCACCATGTTGGCCAGGCTGGTCTCGAACTCCTGACCTTGTGATCCACTCACCTCGGCCTCCCAAAGTGCTGGGATTACAGACGTGAGCCACTATGCCTGGCCTACTTTTCTGTATTTTTAGTAGAGACAGGGTTTCACCATGTTGGCCCGGCTGGCCTCGAACTCCTGACCCCAAACAATCTGCCCACCTTGGCCTCCCAAAGTGCTGGAATGACAGACGTGAGCCACCGTGCCTGGCCGATTTGCCTTTAACACTTTATTCATCAACTTTATTTACCTATTCATACAAACCTTCGTCTGTCTTTCCAACCCATCTACCATTCACTCATCGACTGATTCATCCATTCAGTATCTAGTCCTGTATCTATCTGTCCATCCAACTTCCAATCCACTCACCATTTATCAGTCAAGATGGCCACCCACCCAATACCTACCCATTCACAGCTTGGAACCAAGCCCTGTGACTGAGATGGGGACACAGAAATGACTCTGTCTTCTAGGATTCACAGTCAATGGGGAGAGGCAAATAATCTCCCCCACCACACTTCTCTCTCTCTCTTTTTCAAACACACACACACACACACACACACACACACACACACACACACCACACAGAGGCAAACAGGAAATTTCCAAAACATTATGATCAGTGCTAAACCCGGGGTACCTCCAAGATAAAGTTTGAAAAGCAGGCTAGGCGCGGTGGCTTACACCTGTAATCCCAGCACTTTCGGAGGCTGAGGCAGGTGGATCACCTGAGGTTGGGAGTTCGAGATCAGCCTGGCCAACATGATGGAACCCCCGTCTCTACTAAAAATACAGAAAGGTAGCCAGGCATGGTGGCGTGCACCTGTAATCCCAGCCACTCGGGAGGCTGAGGCAGGAGAATCGCTTGAACCCAGGAGGTGGAGGTTGTGGTGAGCCAAGATCACAGCATTGCACTCCAGCCTGGGCAACAAGAGCGAAACTCTGTCTCAAAAAAAAAAAAAAAAAGAAAAAGAAAAAAAGAAAAGGGCCGGGCACGGCACGGTGGCTCACGCCTGTAATCCCAGCACTTTGGGAGGGCGAGGCAGGTGGATCACAAGGTCAGGAGATTGAGACCATCCTGGCTAACACGGTGAAACCCCGTCTCCACTAAAAATACAAAAAATTCTCCAGGCGTGGTGGCGGGTGCCTGTAGTCCCAGCTACTCAGAAAGGCTGAGGCGGGAGAATGGCATGAGCCCAGGAGGCGGAGCTTGCAGTGAGCAGAGATTGCACCACTGCACTCCAGCCTGGGCGACAGAGCGACACTCCATCTCAAAAAAAAAAAAAAAAAAAAAAAAGAAAAGCAGGTAAGTGGTCGGGCATTCAGATGTCATGCACTGTGTGCCAGGATGAAGTAGCCTTAGGATGATGAGAGGTGGATATAAGGATAGCAAAGGCCACTTGGGAGAGGGACGGATGGAAAAAGGGAGGCAGAAGATCACAAGGTGCCAGTAACAAGAAGATCTGGGTCTGGGGGGCCAGTGTCCACCCCAGCCAGGAGACCTCTTGTCTGCACGACCTGCTATACCCTGACCACCCCCTGCCACCCCCACAGGCAGAGCTGACCTGTCCAGTAATCAAGGCAATGCAGCCGGCCACCCAGCTACAGTTCACAAACCAGTTGTCACCCAGTGGGCAGTGCATCCTCCAGCCCCTGCCCACCCCTAGTCTCCCGGACAAAACGGAGAAAGTGCCTTCACAGGCCCAGCACGAGGGCCTCAAGTCCAAGGAGCATCTTCCGCAACAGCCTGCCCAAGCCAAGACGGTGTCCCGCCGCATCCCACGCCTCCGGGCTGTGGTCGAGAGCCAGGCCTTCAATAACATCCTGGTAGACGAGATGGACATGATGCACGCCCGCGCAGCCACGCTCATCCAAGCCAACTGGAGGGGCTATCGGCTTCGGCAGAAGCTGATTTCCCAGATGATGGCGGCCAAGGCCATCCAGGAGGCCTGGCGGCGCTTCAACAAGAGACACATCCTTCACTCCAGCAAGTTGTTGGTGAAGAAAATGAGGGCGGAGGAGGGGGACATCCCTTATCACGCCCCGCAGCAGGTGCGCTTCCAGCATCCGGAAGAGAACCGCCTTCTGTCCCTGCCCATCATGGTGAACAAGGAGACCCAGTTCCCTTCCTGTGACAATCTGGTCCTCTGCAGACCCCAGTCGTCCCCTCTCCTGCAGCCCCCAGCAGCTCAGGGTACCCCAGAGCCCTGTGTGCAGGCTCCTCATGTTGCCAGAGTCCAGGGGGTGGCCTTCCTGCCACACCAGACGGTCACCATCAGATTTCCCTGCCCAGTGAGTCTGGATGCAAAATGCCAGCCATTCCTGCTGACCAGAACCATCAGAAGCACCTGCCTCGTCCACATAGAGGGTGACTCAGTGAAGACCAAACGTGTAACTGCCCAGACCAACAAAGCTGGGGCTCCGGGGACACCATTGTCCAGAAGGTATAACCAGGCAGTTATGGGGCCATCCAGAGCCCAAACCCGGGGCCCTGTGAAAGCAGAGACCCCCAAAGCCCCCTTCCAGATATGTCCAGGGCCCATGATCACCAAGACTCTACTCCAGACATATCCGGCGTCCACGACGACCACCATCCCACCCAAGACTAGCCCAGTTCCCAAAGTAACAATGACCAAGACCCCAGCCCAGATGTATCCGGGGCCCACAGTGATCAAAACTGCACCTCACACGTGCCCCGTGCCCACAATGACCAAGATCCAGGTGCACCCCACAGCCTCCAGAACTGGCACCCCACGGCAGACATGCCCTGCAACCATCACGGCAAAGAACCAACCTCAGGTTTCCCTTCTGGCCTCCATCATGAAGAGCCCGCCCCAGGTATGCCCAGGGTCTGCGATTGCAAAGACCCCACCCCAGACGCACCTGGTCGCCACCCCAGCCAAAAATCCACTGCAAACATGTCTGGCAGCCACAATGTCCAAGACTTCATCCCAGATGAGCCCAGTTGGGGTGACCAAGCCCTCACCCCAGACTCGCCTGGCAGCCATGATAACCAAGACCCCAGCCCAGTTACGCTCGGTGGCCACCATCTTCAAGACCCTGTATCTGGCCTCTCCAACAGTGGCAAATGTCAAGGCTCCACCCCAAGCGGCGGTAGCAGCCAGAACTCCCAACACCCCAGGCTCCATCCATGAGAACCCACCCAAGGCCAAGGCCACCATGAATGTGAAGCAGGCTGCAGAGGCGGTGAAAGCCTCATCCCCCTCCTATTTGGCTGAGAGGAAGATCAGGTGCCTGGCCCAACCACATCTGGGAACTGGGGTCCCCATGGCTCCAGCTAAGCTTCCTTTGGAAGCCGAGAAAATCAAGACTGGCCCCCAGAAACAGGTGAAAACAGACATGGCATTTAAGACCAGCGTGGCAGTGGAAATGGCTGGGGCTCCATCCTGGACAAAAGTTGCTGAGGAAGGGGACAAGCCACCTCACATGTATGTGCCTGTAGACATGGCTGTCACCCTGCCCCAGGGGCAGCTGGCTGCCCCACTGACCAATGCCTCATCCCAGAGACATCCACCCTGCCTGTCCCAGAGACCACTGGCCGCCCTGCTGACCAAGGCCTCATCTGAGGGACATCTGCCCACTGAGCTGAGCAAGACCCCATCCCTGGCCCATGTGGTCACCTGTCTGAGCAAGATGCATTCCCAGGCACATCTGGCCACAGGTGCCATGAAGGTCCAATCCCAAGCGCCTCTGGCCAGCTCTGTGACCAAGACGCAGTCCCAGGGGCAGCCGATCACAGACATAACCAAGTGCCTCATCCCAGCACACCAGGCTGCTGATCTCAGCAGCAACACCCACTCCCAGGTGCTCCTAACAGGGTCCAAGGTGTCCAACCACGCCTGCCAGTACCTTGGTGGCCTCAGCGCCCCACCCTGGGCCAAGCCAGAGGACAGACAGACCCAGCCACAGCCCCACAGATACGTGCCGGGGAAGACCACTCAGGGGGGACCATGCCCGGCAGCCTGTGAGGTCCAGGGTATGCTGGTGCCGCTGATGGCACGCACCGGACATTCCACATGCAATGTTGAGTCCTGGGGAGACAGCGGAGCCACACGTGCCCAGCCATCAAGGCCCGGCCAGGCGGTGCCCTGCCAGGAGGACACGGTAGGCTCCCTGCTGGCCTCCTTGTGTGCTGAAGTAGCTGATGTGCTGGCATCCCAGGAGGATCTCCGCACTCTGTTGGCCAAAGCCCTCTCCCAGGGAGAAGTCCGGGCAGCTCTGAACCAGGCCCTGTCCAAGGAGGTCCTGGATGCCACTGTCGCCAAAGCCCTGCCCCAGAGCACGCTGAGCATGGCGCTGGTGAAGGCGCTGTCCTGGAGTGAGCTGCGCCTGACCCTGTCCCGAGCCCTGTCCCGGGGTGAGCTCCGGGCGGAACTCACCAAGGTCATGCAGGGTAAATTGGCTGAGGTCCTTAGCAAGGCTTTGACGGAGGAGGAGTGGGCAGCTCTGAGCCAGGCCCTGTGTCAGGGTGAGCTGGGTGCTCTCCTGAGCCAGTCTTGGTGTCAGGTGGCCCTGAGGACTGGAACCATCCTCCCCAAGGCCACCTCGAAATCAACAGGAAGCAGGGTGACTAAGACGCCGGCCCCGGCGGAGGTGGCCTGCAGGAGGAGTCTGTCGGCCCCGTGGGGCCCTCCCTGGGCCCCGTGAGACCACAGACCAGCAAGGTCAGGGATTCCCAGGTTGGGATCTGGGGTTGCTTCACCATGGGCCAACCTGCCGGGCCCTTGGAGGAGGTGGGGGATGGGGCCATCTTGTGGGGATCACCCTGCTTACCTGTGGTCACTGTGGGAGCCTCTGTGATGGGTAGCGTCATCACCAGCATTCACCAGGGCCCCCTGATCACTGGCCTGTATCCCAGGCTGTCCCGGGAGATGGAGTCCAGCAGGGACTTCTCCTCAAACCTGGATTTGAGCCCCAAGTTCCAAAAGGAAAAAACACGCCTGACCCTAGAGCCTGGCGCATTGGCATCAGGTTTTAACCCCGAGGGGAGTGGGGAGGGCCCCAGGTTGCTCAAGCCGTCCCATTTGCAGCCACCCCCTAGTCTGTGGCAGCCTCTCATTGCCAATTATGTGGGCCCAAGCATGAGCCAGCCCTCCGTGACCTATGGCACGGCCCCGAGCTGCCACAGGCCACATGTGGTCAGCAGGGTGGCCTCTCGTCCATCAACCAGGGATGGCAGGTGGCCTTGGGTGGGCTTCCATACAGCGTGGGTCGTGGGAGGGCTGCCCGTGTTCACCAGCCTTACCCCGCCTGTGGGGGCCCGACTTGGTGTCAGTCCTCAGGGGTTAGCAGGGCACATCCTGTCTCTACCAACCCTCAGTGGCTAGAGGCCAGCAGCAGGCATCCAGGGCTTCCAAGGAGAGCCTGGGGAGGAGGTATCGGCCCCCAAATTGCAAACAGGCCTCCCCAGGTACTAGGGAGGTGATGGACAAGGGGGCCCCAAGTCCCTTGCAGGTCACCATGGTGACCAAAACTCAGGCATCCAAGACTCGTGGTCTGTTTCAAGCTTCCCCCGGCAGTGCATTGGCTCAAGTTCGTCCCAAGACATCTGTCTGTGGACAGGGGAGGAATCGAACACAGGATTCTGTGTCTGCCCTGCTGTGCCCCCAGAAGCTGGCAACAGACCACCAGCCAGCCATCCTCAGTGAGCCAGTAGGTGGTTTGCCACAGGATCGAGACAGTGACCTGGCCAGGAGCTTCTCCCAGGGCTTTGTGACCTACAGTCAGGAGAGCAATTCCGGAAACTCTCTGCAAAGCTCTAGTTCCCTCAGCCTTTCTGCTGTGTCTGTGGCCAGCCTGCCTGCTGTCAACAAGATAGATGAGTCATGGGAAGGCAATTTAGAAGGGGACCTTGCGGTGAAGTCCCTTTTTCCTCCGGAGTCCATGAGGACACTCCAGAGGTTTAAGGATACGCAAGAGACTGAAACTGGCTATAGGTACATGTCTGTACACTTCCCCTACCGGCCCACTCCAGCCTCGGAGAAAGTGCCCATTTTCCAACACAGCTCAGTGTCTAACTGCTTGACCTTGCGTGTTCACTGGGGCTCAGAGGCTGAGATCCACAAGTTCTCTTTAGGCAAGAGCTCTGTGAATCTGATTGAGGTGTCCCAGGCAACCGTCAAGACAGAGCTGAGGAGGACTCTGTCTTTAGGTACTGTAGTCTCCACTGCATATAAGCCACCATCTGTGGCCAAGAGCTTGGCCCCAATTGTGTCCCAGGCTACACTGGCCAGTAGGGTAGCCCCAAACCTAGGCCAGGCATCAGGGTTCAGTAGGCTGGCCCCAAGCCTATCCCAGCATATAGCATCCAGTAAGGTGTCCCCAAGGCTAACCTGCCCATCTATGGGTAATTGGGTGACCCCAAGGCTACCACACTCCTCTGTGCCTAATAGAGTGACACCAAGACCAGCACAGCCATCTGTGGTGACTAGGAGGTCCCTAAGCCAAGGACACCCATCAAGGACCTTTGGAGTGGCCTCAGGCCAAGATCACTAATTAATGGCTAACTGGGGGTCCCAAAACCTAGCCCAGCCATCTATGGACAGTGGGGAGCCCTCAAGCCTAGCCCAGCCATCTCAGGCCCCTGGGGTAACCTCAAACCTGGCCCAGCCATCTCAAGCCTTTGGGGTGTCTCCAAGTCCAGCCTACCCATCTCAGGCCACTGGGGAGTACCCAACCCTGGCCCAGCCATTTCAGCCCACTGAGATGTCCCCAAGTCCAACCTACCCATCTCAGGCCATTGGGGAGTACCCAACCCTGGCCCAGCCATTTCAGCCCATTGAGGTATCCCCAAGCCCAGCCAACCCATATCAGCTCACTGAGGTGTCCCCAAGCGCAGCCTACTCATATCAGCCCACTGAGGTGTCCCCAAACCCAGGCTACCTATCTATGGCCATTGAGATGTCCCCAAGCCCAGGATACCCATCTGTGGCCACTGAGGTGTCCCCAAGCCCAACGTACCCATATCAGCCTACTGAGATATCCCCAAGCTCAGGCTACCTATCTATGGCCACTGGGCTGTTCCCAAGCCCAGGCTACCCATCTCAGCCCACTGAGGTGTCCCCAAGCTCAGGCTATCTGTGGCCACTGAGGTGTCCCCAAGCCCAGGCTACCATTTCAGCCCACTGAGGTGTCCCCAAGCTCAGGCTACCTATCTGTGGCCACTGAGGTGTCCCCAAGCCCAGACTACTCATCTCAGCCCACTGAGGTGTCCCCAAGCTCAGGCTACCTATCTATGGCCACTGAGGTGTCCCCAAGCCCGGGCTACCCATTTCAGCCCACTGAGGTGTCCCCAAGCCCAGACTACCCATGTGTGGCCACTGGGGAGTCCCTTAGCCTGGCCCAGCCATCTCAGCCCACTGAGATGTCCCCAAGCTCAGCCTACCCATCTGTGGTCACTGGGGAGTCCCCAAGCCTGGCCCAGTCATATCAGTGCACTGAGGTGTCCCCAAGCCCAGCCTACCCATTTATGGCCACTGATGGAAGCCCAGGCTACCCATCTGTGGTCACTGGCGAGTCCCCAAGCCCAACCTACCCATCTCAGCCCACTGAGATGTCCCCAAGCCCAGCCTACCCATCCCAGCCTACTGGGGAGTCTCCAAGCCTGACCCAGCCATCTCCCACCATCAGAGTGTCCCCAAGCCTAGCCATGTCATCTCAGACTATTGGAGTATCCCCAAGCCTAGCCATGCCATCTCAGACCATTGGAGTGCCCCCAAGCCTAGCCATGCCGTTTCACACCATTGGAGTGTCCCCAAGCCTAGCTCACCCATCTATGGCCATTCGGGAGTCTCCAAGCCTGGCCCAGCCTCCTCAGGCCACTGGGGAATCCCCAAGCTTGACCTGGCCATCTCAGGCCACTGGGGTGTCCCCAAGTGTAGCCCACCAATCTGTGGCCAGTAGGGTTTCCTCAAGCCTAGCCCAGCCATCTCAAGCCGGTGGGGTGTTCCCTAGACGAGATTACCCACCAATGGCCTCCAGGGTGTCCCCAAGCCAAGCTCACGTATCTGTAAGCAGCAGGATGTCCCCTAGGCGAGCTCATGCATCTATGACCTGTAGGGTGTCCCCAAGCCAAGTTCATCGATCTATGCCCAGTGAGGTGTCCCCAAGCCTTGCCCAGCTATCTCAAGCCACTGCAATGCCCTTAAGACCAGCCCATCAACCTATGGCCTGTGGTGTATCCCCAAGCCTAGCCCAGCCGTCTCAAGCCACAGGGATGTCTTCAAGCCTAGCCCACCGACCTATGACCTGTGTGGTGTCCTTAAGCCCAGCCCAGCCATCTCAAGCCATTGGTGTGTCTCCAAGCCTAGCCCACCCATCAGGACCCCATGGGTTGTCTCCAAGCCTAGCTCATCCATACGTGGCCAGTGGGGTGGGCCCCAGCCTAGCCCACCCATCTCAGACCACTGCAGTATCCCCAAGGCAAGCCCAACCATCTGTGGCCTCCAGCCCAGGGAAGACATATTCATCCTGTACCCTAGCCTCCAGCCTAGCCGAGCCAGCCATATCCCCCAGCCTGTTCCCACCATCTGTGGCCCACAAGGAAGCCCTAAGCCTGGCTCAGTCACCCCCGGACACTGGGTTGGCCCCAAGCAGATCCTAGCCATCTGTGGTCAGTGGTACGTGTCATGGCCCCAATGAGGCATGCTGGGGCTCTAGGCTGGATTCAAATCTGCAGTGTTCAAGGGTGGATTCAGTAGCCGCACGTCTGTGTCACCCATCAGCGTTTGTTTCAGTTAGCCCGGTGGACCATATTCCTCTGTGGCTGGAAGTATGGACCGGGGTCCGAACCAGCCATCCCTGGGTACTGGGGTGAACCTATGTGAAGAACCTCTGATGGTTAGTGAGATGGTATCCAGCCTCCCGGACTTCAAGTTCAACAACGTGTCCCTTGGGTTCCATCATCCACCCAGGGTTGGTGGGAAGCATGTGTGTCCACCCTCTGTGGTTAGTGTTTCAACACCAAATCTCTCTCATGCTGATGAGGAGGCCTGTTGTGTAGGCCAGCGAATCACGCCTCTGTTCAGGGGTGTGGCTACAAGCCATCCCCAGGAGCCCTTGGCTGATGCTATGTTCCTCAGTGGGTCTCAGGGGACCACGTCTCCTGGCCTAGCTGGGAGTCTCCCCTGGAGAACCATAGCAACTGGCATGGGCCAAAGTCAATGTCAGGTGGCCAACGGCGTGGCTTCCCTTGCATCCCAGGTCTTAGAGGCAGGTGGCCCTTTGATGCAACCCTCTGGAACCACAGGGATGGCCCCCAGCCCCTCTCTGGCTTCAGCGCCCGACAGACTGGCCGTGACTCAGTCTAATCTTTCCCTGAACAGCGTGGGCCCCAGCAGTTCCCAGATCGGTGTGGTTATTCCAAAAAACAGACCGCTGGCACCCTTCTGAGGCACCCATGGTCCCACCCAGTTACCAGCAGAGAGATATGATTCCGCAGGACTCTCTGAAAAGCAGGGCTGGTCGTGGTGCAGCAGGGGGTTTTGTAGCCTGTAGGATGAGCATGGGCGCAGTCCCAGGCACTCTGCCTGGTGGCATAACCTCCAGCCTTCCCCCGGGTTCCACCATCCGAGGCATGGGTCAGAGCCTTCCCGCGGGCTCTGTGTCCAGTTGGCTGGCTCCGAGTCTGATGGCAGACAGAAAGAAGCCGAGTCTTATCTGTAAGACCCTCCGCTAGCTTAGCTGCTCCAAACTTGCTCCCAGGTTCGGGAGTGAGTGGGGTGAGCCCAGTTGTCCCCCCTGGTTCTGTGCCAATGATTGGGGCCCCTAGTGTGGCTCAGAGCTGCTCCAAGGGGTCCATGGTGATTGACATCACTGCCCCTCCTTACCTCAAAGCCCTGGCTGAGGAGAGGTCTATAGCCCCCTTGCAGATGCCCCACACCACCAGCCTGGCTCCAGGTCACTCCTCAGCCCCGGCAGCTAGTGGCACAGTGAGGAGTCTACAGCCAGTGCCTACGGTTCTATCAACAGCCTTAAAATTGAGCCAAGATGCTGGGATAATGCCATCTGGGGCCACAGGGGACCAAGCCGAGCTAGGAGAATTGGATGAGGCTGTGTCCCAAGTGTCAGGATCAAGTGGATCCAGTGACCTAATCAGCAAAGCCAGGGTCATTGGCGCAACCCCGTGGATGTACCCCAGTCCTCTGGGAGCTGATGGCCATGATCATAGGTCCCTGTCTGAGAAAGGGACTCTTCCCCAAGGCCAAACACCATTGTTCAGGGAGGTGGCTCCCAGCCATGCTAGTGGCATGGTCCCTGTCCCTTTCCAGGCCCTGGGTTTAGCCACTAAGACCCCCTCAGTTTATCAACAGGGGTCTGTCGTTCACGTCATACCCCAAAACCACTCTCAGGGTACAGTGGCTTCTAATGTAGTCTCAGGATCACCCCAGCTGGCCTGTGGCAGTTCTGAGGCTTTCAGATTGCTTTCAGTGTCTGTGGGCAGGATGGGGAATTCTAGTCTTCCTCAGAGGTCAGGGACTGCCAGCATAGTCTCACATGTGCCACCATATTCGTCCTCGGCTAGAAGGGCATCGTCCAGTCCCTTCCAGACAGAAGTTGTCCCCAATCCATTCCAGAAAACAGTGTCTGGAAACCTGGCTCAGAGCAGCTGCTGGGACTCCATGGGCCCTAAAAATTCCTACAGATCCGTGCATGGTAGGATTGTTCCAGAACTGCTAGAAAGTTCTGTGGCCAGGGTTAGGCCCTTCCAGTATGTGCAAAGACAACCATCCCAGGCCTCAGCTCGAGGTGGTGCAAACTCCACCCATAGGCCCTCTGCAGAGGTAAGGCCCGTCATCCGCACTGGGGAGATGACACACTCCTCGGCCATTCCTCCGCTGGCCCTGGGAGTTCGGAGGGCGTCTCTAGGCTACGAGTCTTCCCCGAGTGGTTCCCTGCCGCCCCTTTTTTAACCAGGAGTCACCGTGGGGATCGCAGGACTCCTATAGCCCCCAGAATCCTGCCCTTAATCACAAGGCATCCCTGAACTCCACTATACTCCAGGGCCCCGCGGACGCTGGTGTGGCTAGTGGCCAATCGTGGAACCACGCGTGGGAGCCAGCCAGGTGTGCTGCGTCCTGGGACACCCGGCGCAACAAGGCGGTGGTGCATCCCAGGCAGTCCGGGGAGCCGATGGTGTCCATGCAGGCTGCAGAGGAGATCCGCATCCTCGCAGTGATCACTATCCAGGCGGGCATCCGTGGCTACCTGGCGCGTTGCAGGATCCAGGTGTGGCACCGGGGGGCCACGGTCATCCAAGCTACTTGGCGCGGCTACCGTGTGCGGCGGAACCTGGCACACCTCTGCAGAGCCACCACGATCATCCAGGCTGCCTGGCGCGGCTACAGCACCCGCCGGGACCAAGCCCAGCACCGGCAGATGCTCCACTCTGTCACGTGGGTGGAGCTGGGCGGCCGGGCCAGGGTCATGTCTGACCGAAGCTGGTTCCAGGATGGCAGAGCCAGGACAGTATCTGACCATCGCTGCTTCCAGTCCTGCCAGGCACACGCTTGCAGCGTCTGCCACTCCCTGAGCTCCAGGATCGGGAGCCCGCCCAGCGTGGTGATGCTAGTGGGCTCCAGCTCTCGCACCTGTCATACCTGTGGACGCACCCAGCCCACCCGCGTGGTGCAGGGCATGGGCCGGGGCGCTGGGGGCCCCGGGGCAGTGTCTTGGGCCTCCACCTACCAGCGGGCTGCCCCGAGTCCCAGGCAGCCGCATCACCAGGACAAAGCGGCCACAGCCATCCAGTCCGCCTGGAGGGGCTTTAAGATCCGCCAGCAGATGAGGCAGCAGCAAATGGCAGCGAAGATGGTTCAAGCCACCTGGAGAGGCCACCATACCCGGAGCTGTCTGAAGAACACAGAGGCGCTCTTGGGACCAGCAGACCCCTGGGCCAGCTCACGGCACACGCATTGGCCCAGCATCTAGGACTCTGGCTCCCTATAGTGGGGACTTCTTGGGAGGCACTCATGGCTCTCTGGGTCTAATGAATAAAGTCCTCCAGAGCCTAGATCTTGGGTGATGTGTTCTGGGTTAATGGAAGTGGCTTGGGTATAGTGGGGGAATCGAACATCCCAGGGGGAAGAGAACTCTGAAGTTTCCAACCATGCAGTATGCATCTGGGGTCTGTGGCCAGCATGGGGACCTCAAGTCTTTCCTGGAGGTCAGGTGCCGCCAATGTGTTCTCAGCTGTGCCCCTGCCATATCCGTGTACAGGTAGTGGGGTGGTGTCCAGCCCATCCCAGATGGAAACTGTCCCCAGTGCACTCTAGAACTGTGTCTGGGACCCGGCCCAGAGCACTCACCTCAAGTCCCTCACCCCTAAAAAATCCTACAGGATGGCTGGGTGCGGTGGCTCATGCCTGTAATCCCAGCACTTTGGGAAACCAAGACGGGTGGGTCACCTGAGGTCAGGAGTTAGAGCTATCAGCCTGGCCAACATGGTAAAACCCCATCTATACTAAAAAAAATACAACAACAAAAAAAGGCCAGCCACGGTGGCTCACACCTGTAATCCCAGCACTTTGGGAGGCCGAGGTGGGCGGATCACCTGAGGTCAGAAGTTCGAGACCAGCCTGACCAACATGGAGAAACCCCATCTCTACTAAAAATACAAAATTAGCTGGCCGTGGTGGCACATGCCTGTAATCCCAGCTACTCAGGAGGCTGAGGCTGGAGAATCGCTTGGACCCGGAAGGCGGAGGTTGTGGTGAGCCAAGATTGTGCCATTGCACTCCAGCCTGGGCAACAAGAGCTAAACTCAGTCTCAAAAAAAAAAAAAATTAGCCCGGCATGGTGGTACACGCCTGTAATCACAGCTACTTGGGAGGCTGAGACGAGAGGTTGCTTGAATCTGGGAGTTCGAGAATGCAGTGAGCTGTGATTGTGCCACTGCACTCCAGCCTGGGCAACGAGTGAGACCCTGTCTCTTAGAAAAAAAAGGGCTGGGCACGGTGGCTCATGCCTGTAATCCCAGCAGTTTGGGAGGCCGAGGCGGGTGGATCACTTGAGGTCAGGAGTTTGAGACCAGCCTGGCCAACATGGTGAAACCCTGTCTCTACTAAAAAATACAAAAATTAGCCGGGCCTGGTAGCAGGCACCAGCTACTCAGGAGGCTGAGGCAGGAGAATTACTTGAACCTGGGAGGCAGAGGTTGCAGTGAGCCGAGATTGCATCACTGCACTCTAGTCTGGGTGACAGAGCAAGACTCCGTCTCAAAAAAAAAAAAAAAAAAAAAGAAAGAAAAAAAAGAGAATAAAAGAAAGAAAAATCCATAATACAAATGCTAGAAAGTTAGAAGGTTTCAGTCATGTCCCCAAAAGGCCCCAGTCTGGGTGAGACAGAGGACAGAAGAGGAAGAGGACAGAGGAGAACAAGGACATCCCCAGCCCTGTGGGTTCAGGGATAGGAGGGAGGTGGGAGCAATAGGGGCTCCCAGAGGGGGCAACCTGGCTGAAGGAGGGGCAGAGGGAGTGACAGCAGAGGTTTGGGCAGCTGTGGAGCCAGGAGTAGGGGGAAAGAGGACGGCAGGGGCAGGGTGTCTTCAGTGGATGACTGGCTTTGAGAGCTTCTGGGTCATCGTGTTTAGAAGGGGTGGAGTCCAGGTGAAGAGGGCGAGAACTGCACCCGGGGAACAGGAGTGCCCCAGGGAGGTCCCACACCCTGAAGCCGCACCTGCGCCTCGCCCCTGCACAGCCCCTTGCTCCGCCAGCAGGGAGCGCACACGCAGGTGCAAGGAGCTGGCACCTGGGCACACGCCTGGCCACACACCTGTGCAGAGCTAGTGGCAGGCCCTCCCGGCACAGGAATGGCGCGCCCCCAGCTGCCGCCACTTCTGCTTTTGGTGCTAGTGCTGCTGCTGAAAGCTGATAGGAATGACAGTACTAAAGGTAAGAGCTGGTAAAAGGGAGGCTCAGCTTCCAGAAAGCGGAAGGGTGGGGGTGGGGGACACACAGCCCAGTCACACACCTGGCTTCTGGACCCCTCCCTCAGGCCACGCTGGTCCACCAACCCTCCGAGGAAGGCTGGCCTTTCCCCCAGAAACAAACGGAGCAGCTGTGAGGACAGATGAGGCACCGCTGCTCCCAAGCCCTGGGGCTGTGGGTTCTGCAACTCCAGTGAGCCCTGAACCTGCTGGAGGCGACAGACGGCCTCACACCTACTTTGGGGCTTCTTTTCAAATCTGTTCCTTTTAGCCAATCCCCAAAGGGAGAATGGTGAAGACCGCAGGGCCATGGGGGTTCCAGGGAACAGGGACTCACTTCCTGGTCATCAAACGTCTGTGGTTCCCATGAGAAGTTCTTCTGGATGTCTGACTTAATTCCCTCTTGCTCTCCTATAAGACAGTGCCTAGGGTGGAGGGGAGGAGCCTTGAGCTTCTCGCATTCCCTTTTTCTGCCCTTTGCCTGCCAGTATGTCGTCACTCTCTCTGCCCGTTGTCCTGCCCCCGAGACCTGTAATAGCAGAGCAGAGGCCACCATGGCTGCTGAAATGCTCATTGCAGGGAAGGGTTTCATTCAGAAGGCACCACTTTTATCTCCATTTCATAGCTCAGGAAACAGGCTCAGTCCAGCTTGTCCCAGACCCAGATTGGAACTGGTTGCCTTCGCTCACATGAGCCTCCCAGTCTAGGAGTCTCTGGGAAAAGCATACACCCAGCGCAGTGCCTGGAAACAGCTTTATTTTCACCTTCTGGTCAACTCTTCAGCAGCTCACCGGTGCCTACTCAGTGCCAGGCACTCAGCAAGGCTTGTGTTCTCCAACTCTTCCTCTTTCAAGTCCTCTTTCAGTTCACTAAGCACTCAGCTCCCCAGAATTCTGACTTGGCTTGGGGTCCACTATGGCCTCTGAATCATCTTCATTTCAGCAGAAACAGAGGACAAAGTTCCTTGAGGGGCCTTCTGCCCAGCTCCCCAGTCACCTCAGGCCAGACCCTCTGCTACGCTGAGCCTCAATTTCTCATCTGTTAAATGGGGATGAAGTCCAGCCTGAGTTCCATGCTTCTTCTAGACTCAGCTGTCATCCCCACAGGGCCTGGGGGGCTACATAGAGATCTGGGGAGGGTGGCATGTGGACCTAGCCCTCTCTCAGGGCCAGTGTTGTGTGTTATTTCCGCATTTCTGCTGCCTGGGGTGAGTCAAGGAGGAAGCACAAAGTTTGGCCCAGAGCAGAGTGGATGGGTGGAGCAGAGAGTTGATGAATGAAGAGGCCCAGTCACCTGGAACTGGGTGGGAAGTCATTGCGGGAGGTGGCTCATGAACTATTTACCCGCCCTCAGCCTGGTCCCTGGACTCCATGCCTGGGATGCGATGGGAGCCAGGAAGTGGCTGGACCAACATGCAGAAGGGTGGGTTCCAGAGACATGTTCCCAGCGCCCGCATCTTTGTGTCTTCCATTAAAGTTGAGGTTAGCCTAGGGGTACCTGGAGAAAATTAGTGCTGATCCTCTCTGGGCTCATAGGTGGATCTTTATAGTTGAGTGTCACTGTGCACCCACTGTGTTTCTATTCTATTGTGTGTGTGGTTTTTTTTTTTTTTGAGACAGAGTCTCACTCTGTCACCCAGGCTGGAGTTCAGTGGCATGATCATGGCTTACTGCAGCCTTGAACTCCTGGACTCAAGCGATCCTCCCACCTCAATCTCCTGAGTAGCTGGGACTAGGCATGCACCACCATGCCTGGCTAATTTTTGTTTTTTTTTTTTTTGTAGAGACAAGGTCTCGTTATGTCTCCCGGGCGGGATTGCAGTGGCGCAATCATGGCGCACTACAGCCTTGAATTCCTGGGGTCAGGCAATCCTCCCGCCTCAGCCTCCCCAATAGCTGGGAGCACCTGGCTTGTGTACACCCGCTACGAACCTGATTGATGAACTGTCAGAGGCACCAGCGCCACATGATTTCCATTTTACAGAAAAGAAAACTGAGTCCCAGAAAATTTAAAGGAGCTGCCCAGCACTGCCTGGGATGCAGTCACTTCCCATGTCCAAAGGGCTTCTAGAGCTCTGAGCCAAGAGGACTGGGAACACTGATCTGCACTTGAACCCAGGCTGTGGGACTTCAGACGAGGAGCAGGAATTTGAGGGGGAGCTTCAGTTTCCCACTGAGTGCTCACATGGTGTCCTAAATCTTTCAGGTCTCCCTATGACCTGGACAAAAAAATAAATTAATTAAAAATAAAAATGGGCCGGGCGCGGTGGCTCACGCTTGTAATCCCAGCACTTTGGGAGGCCGAGGCGGGCGGATCACGAGGTCAGGAGATCGAGACCATGGTGAAACCCCGTCTCTACTAAAAATACAAAAAATTAGCCGGGCGTGGTGGCGGGCGCGGTGGCGGGCGCCTGTAGTCCCAGCTACTCGGAGAGGCTGAGGCAGGAGAATGGCGTGAACCCGGGAGGCGGAGCTTGCAGTGAGCCGAGATTGCGCCACTGCACACCAGCCTGGGCGACAGAGCGAGACTCCATCTCACAAAAATAAAAATAAAAATAAATAAAAATAAATAAAAATGAAAAGCCTGGGCACGATGACTTATGCCTGTAATCCCAGCACCTTGGGAGGCCGAGGCAGGTGGATCACCTGAGGTCAGAAGTTCGAGACCAATCTGGCCAGCACAGTGAAACTAAAAATGCAAAAATTAGCCAGGCGTCGCCACGCCTGTAATCCCGGCTATTTGGGAGGCTGAGGCCAGAGAATTGCTTGTACCCAGGAGGTGGAGGTTGCAGTGAGCTGAGATCGCACCACTGCTCTCCAGCCTGGGTGACAGAGTGAGACGCCATCTCAAAAAAAGAAAAAAAAAAGAGAGAGAGAGAAAGAGAAAGAGAGAGAGGGTCTCACTATGTTGCCAGGCTGGTCTCTAATTCCTGGGTTCAAGTGATGCTCTCACCTTGACCTCTCAAAGTGCTGGAATTACAGGCGTGAGCCACCACGCCCAGTTTCCAATGATGTTTTTCTTTCCAGGTACTACGACCTCAGGGAACAGTATGAAGACATCACCTCTCAGCTCTCTGATTTCTTCTCCCTTCACCCACAGCACCCACAGTTCAGGGGAACCCCCCAAAACCTACTCCAGCACCATGAGTTTGGAGACAGGCTCCATAACCCACCTCAGCCCCTCAAGTTCGGGGGCAACCCCTACCATCCAGCCAAGCCCCAGCTCCACAGATTCAAGGATGATTCCCTCCTCCCCACAACCAGAGACAATCATGCACCCTAGTTCTGGCTCCCCCATTGCAGAGCTCACCCCCTCTTCCACCCTCCCCAGTTCCGAATCCCTGACCCCGCACTGGAGCCCCACTTCCCACAGCCCCGGAACGGAGCCCTTGACCTTCACTGACCAGACCTTGGAGCCTCCTGGCCCAGGTGAGTATCAAGAGATTTGGGTGTTTGTAGGGAGGTGGCGGGTGTAACAGGCTGCAGTTTGGGAACTGACCACCAGGGGGAGGTACAGCCCCGAGAATGCTCTAGGAAGAGCTTCCTGTCTCTGCTCCATTGTCTAAAGCCCTTCATGCTATGCGCATTTATTAAGTGCCTAGTGGCACTTATTATTAAGCGGCTGGGCACGCAGTGATGGGCAAAAAGAGAAACTAATACTTGCTGTGGTGGGAAGACAGGTTATACATTATGTACTTGGGCCTGGGCAAAATAGCAGGACTTTGTCTCTACAAAAAAATCTAAAAATGGCCGGGCACGGTGGCTCACGCCTGTAATCCCAGCACTCTGGGAGGCCGAGGGGCGGGGGGGGGTATCACGAGGTCAAGAGTTCAAGACCAGCCTGCCCAAAATGGTGAAACCCCGTCTCTACTAAAACTACAAAAATTAGCCAGGCGTGGTGGCAGACGCCTGTAATCTCAGCTACTTGGGGGAGGCTGAAGCAGGAGAATCGCTGGAACCCAGGCGGCAGAGGTTGCAGTGAGATGAGATGGCGCCACTGCACTCCAGCCTGGGTGGCAGAGTGAGACTCTGTCTCAAATAAATAAATAAATAAATAAATAAATAAATATAAAATAAAAATGGCTGGGCGTGGTGGCTCACATCTGTAATCCCAGCATTTTGGGAGGCCAGGGTGGGAGGATCACCTGAGGTCAGGAGTTCAAGGCCAGCCTGGCCAACATGGTGAAACCCCGTCTCTACTAAAAATACAAAAATTAGCCAGGCATGGTGGCAGGCACCTGTAATCCGGGCTACTTGGGAGGCTGAGGCAGGAAAATAATTTGAACCCAGGAGGCGGAGGTTGGAGTGAGTCCACATTGAACCACTGCACTCCAGCCTGGGAGACAGAGCAAGACTCCATCTTGGGAAAAAAAAAAAAAAAGACTCCATCTCAAAAATAAACAAAGTAATTAATTAAATAAAATTTAAAAATTAGGCTGGGCTCAGTGGCTCACGCCTGTAATCCCAGCACTTTGGGAGGCCGAGGCGGGTGGATCACCTGAGCCAATGAGTTCAAGACCAGCCTGGGCAACATGGTGAAACCCCATCTCTACTAAATATACACAAATTAGCTGGGTGTGGTGGCACACACTTGTAGTCTCAGCTACCGGGGAGGCTGAGGTAAGAGGATCACTAGATACTGGGAGATGGAGGTTGCAGTAAGCTGAGATAACGCCACTGAACTCCAGCCTGTGTGACAGAGCAAGACCCTGTCTCAAAAAATAAAAAAATTGGCCAGGCATGGTGGTGCATGCCTGTAATCCCAGCTACTTGGGAGGCTAAGGTGGGAGGATCTCTTGAGCCCAGGAGATCGAGGCTGCAGTGAGCTGTGATCGCACTACTGCACTCCAGCCCAAATGACAGAGTGAGACCCTGTCTGTAAAATAAATGATTAAAAAGTGGCAGCCTCAACTGGAGAGGGAAGAGAGCTCAGCTTCCTGAGAACAGATTTAAAAGGCTCTGGGCCCTGGTAGGTGTCTTAGGCTTGTGGGGAATAGGGCCCAGTGCTGACTCTGAGCTCATTTCCCCAGCTCCAGGTGACACTGAGCCCCATGAGTTACACAGGAACCCGAGCGTGGTGGTGGTTGTGTGTTTGCTGGTGTCTCTTTTGCTCATTGGATCTGTAGTCATGGCTGTGAGATTCTGTCACTGGGATGAGTCCAAGTTTGAGAACCTGGATGAGGTGTCCATGGTAAGGTAGGGGCTGGGCTGGGGGCTCAGCCCTGGGGCCAAGGCAGGGTTGGGGGAGCTGCCGTCCCAAGCAGGGCCAGCCTGGGCTGCAGAGCCTGTTGGTGTCTGAATGCCTCCCTGTGTGTTCCTTCCTCAGGGATCCATGAATGACAGATTGTCCTTTGCCTACCACCTCCAGGAGTGAGCCCTGAGGAGCCAACAGAGATGGGGGTGTGGATGGGGCTGGGATCCCTGGGGAGGAGCAGAACCTGAGGAAATAAAGGCCCTACCATTCATCCAAGGCCTCCTGAGTTATAGACTCGTGTGATAAACATTAACTGAGCACCTACTATGTGCTGGGCTCTGTGCTGGGGTCACAGTGGGGACCATGTCTTTACTCTCAGGGGATCCACAGACTCGAGGCAGGGACAGATAAGAATCAGGAGATCACTTGGCTGGGTGCGGTGGTTCACACCTTTAATCCCAGCACTTTGGGAGGCCAAGGCGGGCAGATCTCCTGAGCTCAGGAGTTTGAGACCAGCCTGGCTAACATGGTGAAACTCTGTCTCTACTAAAAATACAAAAACTAGCTGAGTGTGGTGGCGGGTGCCTGTAATCCCAGCTACTCAGGAGGCTGAGGCAGAGAATTGCTTGAACCGGGGAGGCGGAGTTTGCAGTGAGCTGAGATCGCCCCACTGCACTCCAGCCTGGGCAACAGAGCAAGACTCCATCTCAAAAAAATAAAAATAAAAAGAATCAGGAGATCACATGAGATCTTTGCAGGTGGCGTGGAAGGCCATGGAGTCACAGATTGAGACTGTGGCCAAACCACAAGGGCTGCGGTGTCCAGTTTTGCTGAGAAGGTAGGGAGGCCTCTTTGAGGAGGTAACTTTTTTTTTGCTTTGGGATAGGATCTTGCTCTGTTGCCCAGGCTGGAGTGCAATGGTGCAGTGTGGGACTACAGGGCCACGACAGTATGCCTGGCTAGTTAAAAAAAAAAAAGGTGGCCGGGCGCGGTGGCTCATGCCTGTAATCCCAGCACTTTGGGAGGCCGAGGTGGGCACATCACGAGGTCAGAAGATTGAGACCATCCTGGGTAACACAGTGAAACCCCGTCTCTACTAAAAATACAAAAAATTAGCCGGGTGTGGTGGCGGGCGCCTGTAGTCCCAGCTGCTCAGGAGGCTGAGGCAGGAGAATGGTGTGAACCCAGGAGGCAGAGCTTGCAGTGAGCTGAGATCGCGCCACTGCACTCCAGTCTGGGCGACACAGCAAGACTGCATCTCAAAAAAAATAAATAAATAAAAAATAAAAAATAAAAAATAAAAAAATTGGGCCAGGCATGGTGGCTTACACCTGTAATCCCAGCACTTTGGAAGGCCAAGGTAGGTGGATCATTTGAGGTCAGGAGTTCAAGACCAGCCTGGTCAACGTGGTGAAACCCCATCTTTACTAAAAATACAAAAATTAGCCTGGCGTGGTGGTGTGCGCCTGTAATCCCAGCTACTAGGGAGGCTGAGGCAGAAGAATTGGTTGAGCCTGGGACGCAGAGGTTGCAGTGAGCTGAGATTGCACCATTGCACTCCAGTCTGGGTGACAGAGTAAGACCCTGTCTCAAAACAAACAAACAAAACTGGGGGTGCCGGGCATGGTGGCTTACCACTGTAATCTCAGCACTTTGAGAAGCTGAGGTGGGCGAATTGCTTGAGTTTGGTAGTTTGAGACCAAATTGGGCAAAATGGCAAAACCCCATCTCTCTCTCTTTTTTTCTTTTTTGAGACGGTCTCCCTCTGTCACCTAGGCTGGAGTGCAGTAGTGCAATCTTGGCTCACTGCAGCCTCTGACTCCTGGGTTCAAGCCATTTTTTTTTTTTTTTTTTTAATAAGATGGAGTTTCACTTTTGTTGCCCACACTTGAGTGCAGTGGCACGATCTCGAGTCACTGCAACCTCTGCCTGCCAGGTTCAAATGATTCTCCTGCCTCAGCCTCCCAAGTAGCTGGGATTACAGGCACCTGCCACCACACCCAGCTAATTTTTTGTATTTTCAGTAGAGATGGGGTTTCACCATTTGGTCAGGCTGGTCTCGAACTCCTGACCTCAGGTGACCAACCCGCCTTGGCCTCCCGAAGTGCTGGGATTACAGGCATGAGCCACGGCACCTGGCCTCAAGCCATTCTTGTGCCTCAGCCTCCTGAGTAGCTGGGACTACAGGTGTGTGCCACCATGCCCAGCTAATTTTTGTATTTTTATCATATTAACCAGGCTAATATGGTAATATGGTCTTGAACTCCTGGCCTCAAGTGATCCACCCATTTCAGCCTCCCAAAGTGCTGGGATTACAAGGGTGAGCCACCGTGCCCAGCCCCGTCCAGACTTTTCTATCAGAATGGGGACACCGAGGCTTGGTGCTGGGTCTGAGTCATGTGCCTTGTCCGGGAGGTGTCCCCAAGCCGTCTCCCCAACTCCAACCTGGAGCTGCCCCCTCCGGGCTGGCTGTGAAATGGACATTCAGGGAGGCCACGGGGTCAAGGTCACCCAGCACAGAGGGGCAAACGCTGGCTTGAGGTTGGGTCATGCTTTGATGATCTTTGGAGGGGAGATGCTGTCAGGGCCTCCTGGGCAGCTGGCAATGCTGGTGAAACATTAACTCACAGCAGTGCTGGAGGCCAACAGTGCCACACATCAGCCCCTTTCCCCTGGCCACAGCCCCCTCCCACCTCCCACCCCACCCCATCACCTTCCTGGAGGCCCCATTTCCAACTGCATCTGCAGCCCCAACAGTTTGTGGATAGGGGGTCAACCAGAGAGGGGTTTGTTTTTTTTTTTCAGTTGGAGTCTCGCCCTGTCTCCCAGGCTGGAGTGCAGTGGCGTGATCTCGGCTCACTGCAAGCTCCGCCTCCCAGGTTCACGCCATTCTCCTGCGTCAGCCTCCCAAGTAGCTGGGACTACAGGTGCCTGCCACCACCCTTGGCTAATTTTTTGTATTTTTAGTAGAGACGGGGTTTCGCCATGTTGGCCAGGGTGGTCTCGATCTCCTGACCTTGTGATCCGCCCACCTTGGCCTCCCAAAGTGCTGGGATTACAGGCGTGAGCCACCGCACCCAGCCAACGACCAGAGAGGGTCTTTGATCTGCCTGGGGCAGCACAGGGCAGCACGCAGCTTTCCTGGAGCCCCCAAGCTCCCTAGGCCACACCCCATGGGCTCTGCTTGGAAGCAGATATCCTAGACCCCGAGTTGTTAAAATCCCCCCATTCCTAGAGCTGCTGGTCCCCTACCACTATCTTCCTTCATGCCCTCTCTCTCACTCTATCATATGCAAACACATGAACAATTAATCTTAACACCTCTCACCCAGCCTCCTCACTCCTATGCCTCCCTTCTCTCCTTCCCCCCTCCTTCCTCTGCCCTCCCCCGCCCCTCCCCCTCCATGCCCGGCCACCCTCTTGGCCATTCTCTCTTGTCCCCTCAGTCCCTCTTGGACATTCTGCCCTCCACCCACGGGGAGCCTCACCCAAGGAAAGTGTGTGGATTATGTCCTGGACTGGTGCCCAGACAGTTACGGGGCTCCGCTGAGTGGGTGTTGAGGGAGCCCTGGGCCTCCCTCTTGGCCAGGTCATTTTCTCCCCTCCTTCCCTCACTCCCCGGGAGGTCATGGGACCCAGGCAGGATTCTGCAGTGGTGGTGAGTGCCAGACATGCCTGGGCCTCCTGGAGCAAGCTTATTCGTGAGCTTGAGGGGGTCTCAGGAGAGGGGCTGGAGTCTCGTAATCCCCCTGAAACCATCAGAGCTACTCTGGGAGCTGAAGGGGTCTCCCATGTGTCTGGGGCCGGGAGACCTTGTTTCGCCAGTTCCTGATGCCCCTACCCAGGCTGCTGAACCTGGACAGGTGTGGAGAGGGGCTTTGGGCACCTGGCTGCTGTCCCTGGATGGGGACCGCTGCAAGGTCCGGGCGGGTGTCTCACGCTGGTGCCTGTGGTGTGGTCCATGCCACTTTGATTTAATGTCCTTGGGGTTCAAGGGAGGGTGCAGAGAGTGTGGGAGTCAGCTCCTGTCTAGGGGGTGTCCCACAGGGCCGTACTTGGGCTCCCAGGGGTCTGGAGGTCTCACAACCATCTCCGCAGGGCCACAGACGCCAGCAGCATGAGGCACAGCGGGACAACACTCTCCTTCCTGCTGAGCGAGGTGAGTAGGGGGTGGGGGTGGCCCAGGCCATGGGGGAGGAGATCTCAGAGACCCCATACTGAGAAATACCCAGAGCTGGCCAGGCGCGGTGGCTCACGCCTGCAATCCTAGCACTTTGGGAGGCCCAAGCAGGCAGATCACTTGAGGTCAGGAGTTCAAGACCAACCTGGCCAACATGGAGAAACCCCGTCTCTACTAGACATACAAAAAAATTAGCCAGGCATGGTGGCTCATGCCTGTAGTCCAGCTACTTGGAGGCTGAGGCAGGAGAATTGCTTGAACCTGGGAGGTGGAGGTTGTAGTGAGCCGAGATCACACCACTGCACTCCAGCCTGGGAAACAGAGCGAGACTCCGTCCCCACCACCAAAAAAAAAGGAAACACTTAGAGCTGCTTGGGGACCAGCTCACAGGGGCCCACTGAGGCCCAGAGAGGCCACCAGGGAATTGGGGACCTGATCCAACTGTCCAGCCCAGGGCTGTGGCCACTGCTTTTGGGAGCAGGAGACCCTTTGTGCCTGGACACAAGGTTTTGACTCACCCAGGAAAAGGGGACCTGGCTGCCCCCAGGCCAGGGCAGTGGGTCATGAGGCCACAACTTCGGATCACAGCCAGTGCCCCCATTCTGGGAAACTGAGCCAAGAGGAAAACCCTGCAGGGGCTGGATTCAAATCCCAGGCCTGTCACCTGAGTGGCTGGTAACCTCTCTAGGACTCAGTGGTTTCTGTTGTTGTTTTGTTTTGTTTTTTAGACAGGGTCTCACTCTGTCGCCCAGGCTGGAGTGCAGTGATGTGATCTCTGCTCTCTGCCATCTCCGCTTCCCGGGTTTAAGTGATTCTCCTCCCTCAGCTTCCCGAGTAGCTGGAGTTATAGGCACAAGCCTCGATGCCTGGCTGATTTTTGGTTTTTTTTTTTTTTTTTTTTTTTTTTTTTGTGAGACGGAGTCTTGCTCTTTCGCCCAGGCTGGAGTGCAGTGGCGCAATCTCGGCTCACTGCAAGCTCCGCCTCCCGGGTTCACGCCATTCTCCTGCCTCAGCCTCTCCGAGTAGCTGGGACTACAGGCGCCCGCCACCACGCCCGGCTAATTTTTTGTATTTTTTAGTAGAGACGGGGTTTCACCGTGGTCTCGATCTCCTGACCTTGTGATCCGCCCCCCTTGGCCTCCCAAAGTGCTGGGATTACAAGCGTGAGCCACCGCGCCCAGCCTGTATTTTTAGTAGAGACGGGTTTCTCCATTTTGGCCAGGCTGGTCTTGAACCCCTGACCTTAAGTGATCCGCCCGCCTTGGCCTTCCGAAGTGCTGGGATTACAGGCATGAGCCACCACACCTGGCCAGAACTCAGCGTTTTTTTGTGTTAAAAAATTGGGCTAACATTGTGTGGAATGAGGGTGCTCAGGGTGAGCCTCGGGTCTCCTAGGGCAGGCGAGGCTGCATATGCCTTAATGTTTATTTATCCACACTCCAGCCATCTGCAGGAAGAGGAAAGGAAAAGGGTAGTCTGGGCATAGTGGCTCACACCTGTAATCTCAGTGCTTTGGGAGGCTGAGGCAGGTGGATCGCCTGAGCCCAGGAGTTCAAGACCATCCTGGGTAATATAGTAAGACCCTATCTCTATTTAAAAAAAAAATTAGCCAGGCATGGTGGTGTATGCCTGTGGTCCCAGCTACTTGGGAGGCTGAGGTAGGAGGACTGCTTGAGCATGGGGGGTTGAGGCTGCAGTGAACTGTGATCATGCCACTGCACTCCAGCCTGGGTGACAGAGCGAGACTCCATCTCAAAAAAAAAAAAAAAAAAAAAAAATTAGCCTGGCATGGTGGCAGGCGCCTGTAATCCCAGCTACTCGGGAGGCTGAGGCAGGAGGATCGCTTGAACCCGGGAGGCAGGGGTTGCAGTGAGCCAAGATCACACCACTGCACTCCAGCCTGGGTGACAGAATAAGACTCTGTCTCAAAAAAAAAAAAAAATTAGCTGGGCAGGTGGCAGGTGCCTGTAATCCCACCTACTCGGGAGGCTGAGGCAGTAGAATCGTTTGAACCTGGGAGGTGAAGTTTGCAGTGAGCTGAGATTGCGCCACTGCACTCCAGCCTGGGCAACAGAGCGAGACTCCGTCTCAAAGAATAATGATAATAATAAATAAATAAAGGATCTTCTGATGACCTCTCCCACACTCAGCTCACAGCATCAGTCATTTCACCTGCATATGGGCACCTGCTGTGTGCCCAGCCACATGCTTGAGTGTGTAGGACACAGAACTGCAGTGACAGGCCCCGAAATGACAGGGCTGATGAGACAGATGTTAAGGCAAGAGAAAAGAGAAAATGTGGGGGTGGGTGAGCGCTCATGAGACTGCTCGAACTGGACAGGAGGGCCTTCTCCAGGGAGATGACATTTTAGCTGAAGTATGGATGGAAACAAGCAGCTAGCCATTTTAACAGCCGGGGGAAGGGTGTTCCCGGCAGATGGCACAGCACATGCAAAGGCCCCGAGGCAGGTTTAAGGAACAGCAAAGAGGCCAGGCACGGTGGCTCACACATGTAATCCCAGCACTTTGGGAGGCTGAGGCAGGTGGATCACCTGAGGATAGGAGTTCGAGACCAGCCTCACCAACATGGAGAAACCCTGTCTCTACTAAAAATACAAAAAATAAGCTGGGTGTTGTGATAGGCACCTGTAATCCTAGCTACCTGGGAGGCTGAGGCAGGAGAATTGCTTGAACCCAGGAGGTGGAGGTTGCAGTGAGCCGAGATTGTGCCACTGCACTCCAGCATGGGCAACAGAGTGAGACTCTGTCTCAAACAAACAAACAAACAAACAAACAAAAAACCAACAACAGGCTGGGCACAGTGGCTCATGCTTGTAATCTCAGCACTTTGGGAGGCCACGGCAGGCAGATCATGAGGTCAAGAGATCGAGACCATCCTGGCCAACATGGTGAAACCCTGTCTCTACTACAAATACAAAAATTAGCAGTGCATGGTGGCACGCGCCTGCAGTCCCAGCTACTCGGGATGCTGAGGCAGGAAGATCACCTGAGCCTGGGAGGCAGAGGTTGCAGTGAGACAATATTGCGCCACTGCACTCCAGCCTGGGCGACAGAGCCAGACTCCATTTCAACAGAAAAAAAAAAAAAAAGAAAGAAAGAAAGAAAGAAAAAGAAAAAAAAAGGCTGGTCACTGTGGCTCATGCCTGTAATCCTAGCAGTGTGGGAGGCCGAGGCAGGTGGATCACCCGAGGTCGTGAGTTTGAGACCAGCCTGATTGACATGGAGAAACCCCATCTCTACGAACAATACAAAATTACCTGGGTGTGGTGGTGCATGACTGTAATCCCAGCTACTCGGGAGGCTGAGGCAGGAGGTTGCGTTGAGCCAAGATCGTGTCATTGCACTCCAGCCCGGGCGACAAGAGCGAAACCCTGTCTCAAAAAACAAAACAAAACAAACAAACAAAACAACAACAACAACAACAAAAAACCCAACAACAAAAGGGAGCTCTCAGCTGGGTGTGGTGGCGCTTGCCTGTAATCTCAGAACTTTGGGAGGCTGAGGTGGGAGGATTGCATGATCCCAGGGGGCCGAGGCTGCAGTGAGCTGTGACTGCGCCACTGCACTCCAGCCTGGGTGACAGAGTGAGACGTCATCTCAAAACAAAACAAAAAACAAAGGGGAGGGAGCTCTGGGTCTCCTACGAGGGCCTTCCCCACCCAGAAGCCCCCCATCAGGCCCTCCATCCCCATCCCAGCTTCTTAATGAGGAGGGCAATTAATCAGGAGTAGCAGGGCCAGGTGCAGCAGTTCATGCCTGTAATCCCAGCACTTTAGGCCGAGGTGGGTGGATTACTTGAGGCCAGGAGTTAGAGACCAGCCTGGCCAACAGGGTGAAACCCCGTCTCTACTAAAAATAAGAAAAATTAAAAAAAAAAAGATTAGCCTGGCATCATGGTGGGCACCTGTAATCCCAGCTACTCAGGAGGCTGAGGCAGGAGAATCACATGAAACAGGGAGTGAGCCGAGATGGCACCACTGCACTCCAGCCTGGGCAACAGAGCGAGACTTTGTCTCAAAAATAAAAGATAAAAAATCGGGAGTGGCAGGTTGATGTGTGCTGCAGCTGAGACCAGAGGACACCCCCCTATACTCCATCCCTAGTCCCTGGGAGCCCCATCCTTACCCCATTCCACTCCAGATGGGGGAGGGATAGCCCGCTGGATCCCAGGAATCAGGGCTCTTGGGAGCACCCCCGCATCTGACCAACAGCCAGATGCTGGCAACTGCCCCCAGACCTGTTAGGTCTGTTTCACCTTCAGTTGAGCCAGGTCCCTCATAATTCCAGATCCAAACATTCAGCCGCCTCCATTGGCGCCATCTGGGACTCATGTGATGCTCCAGCGAAATTGGAACCCACCCAAAGCCTGGTGCCTCCTCCCAGTTTTCCCCATGCAAGTAATGGCAGCCCCATTCCCCAGGTAACTGTGTGACTCCTGGCTTTCTGAAAAACAAGTAATCATGCTTAATAATCACCAGTCACAGCCAGGTGTGGTGGCTCATGCCTGTAATCTTAGCACTTTGGGAGGCCTAGGTGGGTGGATCCCTTGAGGTCAGGAGTTCGAGACCAGCCTGGCCAACGTGGTGAAATCCTGTCTCTGCTAAAAATACAATTAATTGGGCATGGTGGTGGGCACCTGTAATCCCAGCTACTCGGGAGGCTGAGGCAGGAGAATTGCTTGAAAATGGGAGGCAGAGGTTGCAGTGAGACTGTGCCATTGCACTACGGCCTGGGCAACAAGAGCGAAACTCTGTCTCAAAAAAAAAAAACAAAATCACCAGGTACCCTTGAATCTTCTCTTTCTCACACCCCGTGGCTATGGCCTGTCTTTCAGCCCCCAAAACATATCTCAGATCCACTTACAGGCCCCGTTCTGGTCCATATCTCACCTGACCACTGCTCTAGCCTCTGCCCCAGGGATAGGCCCTGCTCCCCAAATCGGCCACAGCAGGCTTCCTATAATCCCCAAGTAGATCACATTCCTCAAAACCTCAACATTCTCCCAGAATCAAATCCCAAGTCCTCACCCAGTGCCTGAAGCAACGAACTTCCCTCCACCCTGGCCCTTGGCTCCCAATTCCCATTCTTTTTTTTTTTTTTTTTTTTGAGGTGAAAGTCTTGCTCTGTGGCCCAGGCTGGAGTGCAGTGGTGCGATCTTGGCTCACTGCAACCTCCACCTCCCTGGTTCAAGCAATTCCCCTACATCAGCCTCCCAAGTAGCTGGGATTACTGCCCCATGCCACCACGCCTGGCTAATTTTTTTGTATTTTTAGTAGAGACAGGGTTTCACCATGCTGGCCAGGTTGGTCTTGAATTACTGACCTCAGGCAATCCACCCGCCTCGGCCTCCCAAAATGCTGGGATTACAGGCGTGAGCCACAGTGCCTGGCTTTTTTTTTTTTTTTTTTTTTTTGAGATGGGGTCTCCCTTTGTTGCCCAGGCTAGAGTGCAACAGTGAACCTCGGCTTACTGCAGCCTCCGCCTCCCGGGCATAAACAATTATCTTCCCTCAGCCTCCCGAGTAGCTGGGCTTACAGGCACGCAACACCACACCCATGTAATTTTTGTATTTTTGTAGAGACAAGGGTTTCACTATGTTGGCCAGGCTGGTCTTGAATTACTGACCTCAGGTGATCTGCCTGCCTCGGCCTCCCAAAGTGCTGGGATTACAGGCGTGAGCCACAGTGCCTGGCTTACCAACTCCCATTCCTTAAACCTACCAACTTGTTGCCACCTCCAGGCCTTCATGGGTGCTGTTGCTTCTGCCTGGTATGCTGTTCCCCTAGCTTTCTCCCGGCCAGCTCATTCTCCTCTTTCAGGCCTCGGCTCAAAGTTACCTCCTCAGAAAATTCCCTAGCTCACCCCAGCAACATGAGCCACTCCCTCATTCCCAGACCCTTGTCCAGTTTTCTTTTCTTCCTAACACAAGATGAACTATTTTTTTGCATTTGTTCAATGAATACATGAACAAATAGGAATGTGTGCAGGGAGTTCTCCCATCTGGAACCTTGTTTTCCCAGCAGGACAATAGGCAGACAAGCCCAGCGCCATGGCTCAAGCCTGGAATCCCAGCACTTTGGGAGGCTGAGGCTTGTGGATCGCTTGAGCCCAGGATTTCAAGACCAGCCTGGGCAGCATAGTGAGATCCTGTCTCTACAAAAATACAAAAATTAGCTGGGAATTGTGTGTGACTCTAGTCCCAGCTACTTGGGAGGCTGAGGTGGGAGGATCCTTGAGCTTGGGAGGTCAAGGCTACAGTGAGTTAAGACTGCATCACTGCACACTCCAGCCTGGGTGACAGAGAAAGACCCTGTCTTGGCCAGGCGCGGTGGCTCATGCCTGTAATCCCAGCACTTTGGGAGGACAAGGCGGGCGGATCATGAGGTCAGGAGATCGAGACCATCCAGGCTAACTTGGTGAAACCGCGTCTCGACTAAAAATACAAAAAAATTAGCCGGGCATGGTGGCGGGTGCCTGTAGTCCCAGCTACTCGGGAAGCTGAGGCAGGAGAATGGTGTGAACCCAGGAGGCGGAGCTTGCAGTGAGCCGAGATTGCGCCACTGCACTCCAGCCTGGGAGACAGAGTGAAACTCCATCTCAAAAAAAAAAAAAAAATAGGAAAGAGAAAAGAAAATGAGCAGTTGACATCTCAGGGGCCTCCTATCTGGGAGGTGCTCACTGTCCCCACGCACCCCACCCTCTTCCTTCCCGACACACCCTCCCAGCTACCAGGAACTCTCCTGAGGGAGGCCTCTTGTAGAGCACTTACATTTCTGCCTTCAAATTCAGGTGCCCCTGGGAGAGGGTGGGGACGAGTTGTGCTCAAATGTGGGGAACAGTCCTAGAAGGATGATATCTGAGTGTGGCTCAAGCCCCCAGCTGTGTGACTCCCAGCAAGCAGGTCATTTTCTCTCCAAGCTTTGATGTCTTCCTCCACAACATGAGAGTCAGAGGACCCCCTACTCACAGGCAAGGAAACGAGCTATGCTGCATCCCTCACACACACAGAAGTTCAAGTTCAACTCACATCCATTCTTCTCACCCTCTTCCTCCCACCCCACTTTGCCCTGGCTCTGGTCCTGATTAGCGGCATGGTCTTGGACCTCAGTTTTCCCCTGTCGCCAGGCTGGAGTGCAGTGGCATGATCTCGGCTCACTGAAACCTCTGCCTCCTGGGTTCAAGCGATTCTCCTGCCTCAGCCTGCCAAGTAGCTGGGACTACAGGTGCGCACCACCAGGCCCAGCTAATTTTTGTATTTTCAGTAGAGATGGGGTTTCAACATGTTCGCCGGGCTGGTCTCGATCTCTTGACCTCGTGATCCACCCACCTCGGCTTCCCAAAGTGCTGGGATTATAGGCATGAACCACTGTGCCCAGCCCCCCCCCCCTTTTTTTTTTTGACAGAGTTTCCCTCTGTAAGCCAGGCTGAAGAGCAGTGGCACAATCTTAGCTGATTGCAGTCTCAACCTCCTGGGTTCAAGCAATCCTCCTGCCTCAGCCTCCTTGGGAGCTGGAACTACAGGCACATGTACCACCACACCTGGCTAATTTATAAAATGTTTTGTAGCGACAGGGTGCCCAGGCTGGTTTTGAACTCACTTTTGGCCTCAGCCTCCCAACGTGCTGGGATTACAGGCATAAGCCACCATGCCTGGCAGTTTCCCAGCTTTTTTATTTTTATTTTTATTTTTTATTTTTTCAGATGGGGACTATGTGTCTGTAGTCCCAGCTACTCCGGAGGCTGAGGCAGGAGAATCACTTGAACCCAGGAGGCACAGGTTGCAGTGAGTGGAGACCACACCATTGCACTCCAGCCTGAGTGCTGTTGCCCAGATCTGTTGCCCAGATCTTTCCACTGCAACCTCCACCTCCTGGGTTCAAGCAATTCTCCTTCCTCAGCCTCCCGAGTAGCTGGGATTACAGGTGCAAAGCGCCATGCTCGGCTAATTTTTGTATTTTTAGTAGAGACAGGGTTTTGCCATGTTGGTCAGGCTGGTCTCGAACTCCTGACCTTAAGCAATCCGCCTGCCTTAGCCTCCCAAAGTACTGGAATTACAGGCGTGAGCCACCGCGCCTGGCCAGTTTCCCAGTTTCAATGCTCAGTCTGGTGGTGGAGATAGGCTCATTGGTGAGGCTCAGGAGGACACTAGAGGAAGACTGGGCCATCTCTTTGAACCCCACCTCTCCCATCTCCACATTTGTCTTCTCTGATCCCCTTACCCCAAAGCTGTGAGTTCCAGTTTTGTGCCCGTTCTGGGGTCAGCACCGCGGACAGCACACAGCCTGTGTCTGGCGCACGTGGGTCCCATTGTTTTATCATCAACACCTCTGAGGGATCCGTACCCCTTTCGTCTCCATTTCCCAGATGGGCAAACTGAGGCCCGCTTGCCCTAGACCAGGTGGCCTGGATTGAACCCAGATCTGTTGCGCTGAAGAGCTCACACTCCCAACGCATCCATTCAGCCTGATTCTGCCTGTTCTTAAAATGTATCCAGCATTTACCCAGTGCCTGCTTGGAAACAGCATCTCATTTAGCTTCTCCCATTCAATCCTTCCTTCAAGGAACTCAGCACTGAAGCTCAGAATTGCTTTTATTTACGAATTGCAACCTTGGGCTTTAGTTACTTAACCTCTGAGCCTTCATTTCCTCCTTTGTTAAATGGAAATAATGGTGCTAAATGGCTTCATTATGCCTTCATGAGCCCATCCATGTACTATTGGAAGAGCATTTATACAGGGTGATTGTGCAGAAAATGTTAGCCATTAGTACTATCGTTATTACTCATTTGCTTATTTACTGCATGTTTTATTGTTTTACTTTTTTTTTTTTGAGACAGGGTCTTGCTCTGTCACCCAGGCTGGAGTGCAATGGTGTGGTCTCCACTCACTGCAACCTCCGCCTCCCGGGTTCAAGTGATTCTCCTGCCTTAGCCTCCTGAGTAGCTGGGACTACGGGCGCGTGCCACCACACCCGGCTAATTTTCGTGTTTTTAGTAGAGACGAGGTTTCACTGTGTTGGCCAGGCTGGTCTCGAACTCCTGACCTCGTGATCCACCTGCCTTGGCCTCCCAAAGTGTTGGGATTACAGGCATGAACCACTGTGCTGGGCCTTACTTTTATATTTTAATAAATAATATATTGGGATCTCAAATGTAAGAAAACATATACGATAAAATATCATTATGGTGCATAGCATTATAATAAATAGCATTATACAGCATATAATATGTTATAAAAATAAACATACTGTTTTATTTATTTTTATTTTTAGAGACAGGGTCTCTGCCGGGTGCAGTGGCTCACGCCTGTAATCCCCACACTTTGGGAGGCCGAGGTGGGCAGATCACTTGAGGTCAGGAGTTTGAGACCAGTCTGGCCAACATGGTGAAAACCTCTCTCTACTAAAAATACAAAAAAATTAGCCAGGCCTGGTGGTGGGCACCTGTAATCCTAGCTACTCAGGAGGCTGAGGCAGGAGAATCACTTGAACCCGGGAGGCGGAGGTTGCAGTGAGGTGAGATTGTGCCACTGCACTACAATATGGTTGACAGAGCGAGACTCCATCTCGAAAAAAAAAGAGAGAGAGAGAGAGAGAGATACAGGGTCTCACTCTGTCACGCAAGCTGAAGTACAGTGGCATGATCTTGGCCCACTACAGCCTTGACCTTCTGGGCTGAAGCAGTCCTCCCACCTCAGCCTCCTGAGTAGCTGGGGTTACAGGCATACACTACGATGCCTGGCTAATTTTGTTTATTTTTTGTAGAGATGGGGTCTCACTATTTTACTCAGGCTGGTCTAGAACTCCTGGGGTCAAACCACCCTTTCAAAGTGTTGGGATTACGGGCATGAGCCACCGTGCCCTACTGAGCATGCTATTATTAGTTAATAAATAAATATTTCTGCAATGTGTACTGTGGACCAGGCACTTTTTTTTGAGATGGAGTCTCGCTCTGTCACCCAGGCTGGAGTGCAGTGGCCCGATCTCAGCTCACTGCAAGCTCCACCTCCCGGGTTCACACCATTCTCCTTCCTCAGCCTCTTGAGTAGTTGGGACTACAGGCGCCCACCACCATGCCTGGCTAATTTTTTTGTATTTTTAGTCGAGATGGGGTCTCATCATGTTAGCCAGGATGGTCTTGATCTCCTGACCTCGTGATCCACCTGCCTCAGCCTCCCAAAGTGCTGGGATTACAGGCGTGAGCCACCGGGCCTGGCTGGACCAGGCACTATTTATTTATTTATATTTTTTTATTTTTGAGATGGAATTTCGCTCTTGTTGCCCAGGCTGGAGTGCAATGGCATAATCTCGGCTCACTGCAACCTCCGCCTCCCAGGTTCAAGCGATTCTTCTGCTTCAGCCTCCCGAGTAGCTGGGATTACAGGCATGTGCCACCACGCCCGGCTAATGTTGTATTTTTAGTAGAGGTGGGGTTTCTCCATATTGGTCAGGCTGGTCTCGAACTCCCGACCTCAGGTGATCCTCCCACCTTGGCCTCCCAAAGTGCTGGGATTGCAGGCACGAGCCACAGTGCCTGGCCTGGACCAGGCACTATTTATATCCCCCCACGGTTGAGATCCCTACTTCACAGATGAGGAAACTGAGGCTCAAAGAGGTAAATTCACTTAGGAGAGTAGGACTGAGATACAGCTCTCTGGGCCAGTCCGGATGTCTGGGTGAAGGCATTTCAGGGTCCTAGAGAGGTCCCATGACCAAGAACTTGCTCATGTCTTTCTGGTTTCTTCCAGTGGGTCTGGGAGTTGGTGGATTCTGGCTTGGCCCCTGTGAGCCCTCTTGGTGGTGGTTTCATCCAGAGAGGCTTCTTGGGGACCCCACTGCTGCCATCGCTGCCGAGCCACCTTGTGCCACCTGGAGAGGTCGAGCCCAGTACCCATGTGGTATTCACCACTGAGGCTTAAGGGACAGAGAAAAGACAGCGTGGTCCCAGTTAGGTGAGAAGGCTGATGGGGATTAAAGGGGCCGGCCCCGGGAGAGGAAGAGCAGTTCGTCCATCTGAACCCTTCTTGACCTCATCCAGAAAGCATTTATTAAGTTAGCACCCGCTGTGTGCCAGGCCTGTACTGGGCATACAGTGGGCACACAGCCATGCACAAGGAGGTGCCCACAGGCTGATGCTGGAGACAGATCATACCAGGCAGAGACAGGACAAAGTAATCATGCTGTGATGGAGAAGACCAGAGGAGCCCAGAGGAGGCTCCTGACCTCGCATCGAGGGGGCTCAGGGAGGACTACCTGGAAGAAGTGGCATTTAAACTTCGCCTGAGGGCCTGGGTGTGGTGGCTGATGCCTGTAATCCCAGCACTTTGGGTGGCCGAGGCCTGTCCATCACTTGAGATCAGGAGTTCGAGACCAGCCTGGTCAACATGGTGAAAACCTGTCTCTACTAAAAATACAAAAATTAGTTGTGGCGCGCACCTGTAGTCCCAGCTACTCAGAAGCAGAATTGTTTGAACCCGGGAGGTGGAGGTTGCAGTGAGCCGAGTTTGCACCACTGCACTCCAGCCTGGGTGACAGAGCAAGACACCGTCTTAAAAAAATGAAAACAGGCTGGGTGCAGTGGCTCACTCCTGTAGTACCAGCACTATGGGAGGCCGAGGTGGGTGGATCATGAGGTCAGGAAATCGAGACCATCCTGGCTAACATGGTGAAACTCCGTCTCTACTAAAAATACAAAAAAATTAGCCAGGCGTGGTGGTGGGTGCCTGTAGTCCCAGCTACTCAGGAGGCTGAGGCAGGAGAATGGTGTGAACCCGGGAGGTGGAGCTTGCAGTGAGCTGAGATCGCATCACTGCACTCCAGCCTGGGTGACTCAAAACAAACAAAACAAAACAAACAAACAAACAAAAAGCAGTAAAACAAATCCTTAGCCTGAGGGATGAAGAGAAGTCAACCAGTGGGAGTGCAGGGAAGGGCATTCCAAGCAGAAGGAACAGAATGTATAAAGCCTCAGTCTCAAGAGGATCAGGTGTGTCAGGAGCTGAAAACAGATCAGTGTGGCTGGAGGGTGGGAGGAGAGCCCCGGGAAGTAGGCAGGAGCTGAAACCACACACCAGACCTCATGGGGTGCCCTGGAGAGTGAGAGGTGTGTTTTCCAGAGAGAGAGTCAATATTGGCATTAAAAAATTCCCTGTGGTTGCTGTTGTGGAGCATTGACTGTCAGGGATAGGAGTGGAAGGAGACCAAGGAGACTAGGAGGGAGGCTTGGGCAGTGTCTGGGCAGGAGATACTGGTGCTTGGACCAGGGTGGGAGCCGTGGGCTGGAGAGAAGTGAGGAGATTTGGATGACATTTACGAAGTAGACACACCACCAGGGCTGGGCATGGTGGCTCACGCCTGTAATCCCAGCACTTTTGGAGGCCGAGGCGGGTGGATCACCTGAGGTCAGGAGTTCGAGACCAGCCTGGACAATATGGTGAAACTGCGTCTCTACTAAAAATACAAAAATTAGCTGGGTGTGGTGGCGAGTGCTTGTAATCCCAGCTACTTGGGAGACTGAGGCAGGATAATCACTTGAACCTGGGAGGCAGAGGTTGCAGTGAGCCGAGATCGCACCATTGCACTCCAGCCTGGGTGACACAGTGAGACTCCGTCTCAAACAAACAAACAAACAAACTAGACACACCAGTTGTTGGTGGATGCTAGCAGGAGCTGGGGAGAGGGGGCACTGGTATGCACAGCTCCTGGTCTCAGATACTTTACATCTGACATCAGTTTTAGTCCTTGCAATGATGCCAAGAGTTGGAGACACCATTATTATTCCTCTTTTCTAGAATATTTTTAAAAAAGGCTTTGGGAGGAGAAGTGACAGAGCCAGCCAGTGGCCATGTCCCTCACCATTGAGCCAAGTTGTCTCCCACAGTCAGTTCTTGGAGGTGGTGGGGGGGTGGAGAACAGGGACTGAACCACCCAAGCATAGAACAGAGAGGGAGTCATTTGTCATACATCACACAGCAAGACATGATGGTACTGGGGCTTGAATTCAGTCTGTCTGACATCCTGGCCCAAATGTTTTCCTTTTCTCTAACCTGGGGACATGGCTGGGGTCACTGGGAGATGGTCTCCATGGGAAAGACCTTGTTGAGTGCTTCTGAGACTTCCAAAAACATCGGGGCTCTTCCCAAATCTGCTGCAGCAAGAGGCACCCTAATGGCCCTAAATGCCTCCCTGCCCAAGCCCAGAGCCCACAGGAGGCCTCCACCAAGTCATGACCCTGGGAGTACAAAATCCCACCTCTTTCTGCACCACACTCACCCGCCCAGCCCTGCTGCTGTTCATGCCTACTTCAGTTAACCATGATGGAAAATGTTCTCACCCATCCGTGCACTTCCCAGGAAATTACCCCTGAGACTAAGATGCCTGGTGGGTGGGGACTTGAGCTTCCAGAACTGGGAGGGAGGGGCAGGCCTGGGGTTTGAGGGCAGGAATCGTGGCTGTGAGGTGGGGCCTCGGCCTTTCTCAGGGCGAATGAGATCCTGCCATTTCCGCTGAGGGTCTGAGTGTTGGTGTGGCTTTAAAAGCACGAGAGTCTCAGAGATACTCCTCCTGCCTGTCCTGAGCTTCCACAAAAGGTGAGTTTTCTGCCAGTCCTCCCCCAACTCAGCTGCAGCATGGCTTTGGGGTGGGGAGGGTCTTAGAAGCAGAACTAGGATGTTTCTTAGAGGGACCTGACTTCCCCTCTTTGCCCATCCCTACTGGTAGCTGTTTGGAGCTCTGGCCAGAGGTAGCCTCTGTGTGCCCATCCCAGACATGGGAGCCCCGTCACAGCCTTGCCAATTTCCCTGTCCTTCTCATATCCCTGCCTGGCATGGGTGGGGTTTTAGGGCTCCAAAGAGACCCCTTCTGGGGCTGAACCGCAGAGCCTCCCTTCCTGGGCTTGGCAGAAAGACTGCTATCTGTACGTACCTCCGAAGACCAGAATTGACTGCTTCCAGACTCCTTGTTGCCATTGTTGCTGGGGAAGGTTGAGGGCCCGTCACTGCTCATGTTTCAGCACCTCCTGGGCGGATGATGCCCTGGTCTGGGGGTGCTCCTGAACTCAGGTCTCCCTCCCCTGCTTTCAGCACCATCAGGTCGCGGACAGCTCTTCGCTGTCTCATCCACCGGGAGACCCTAAAGCTACATTTTTCTCTTTCAACACGGTGCGAGGGACAGAGTCTCGGCCCCGGGGGTATCCTGAGACCCTGTCTCCTTGCCCTCCATTTAGCAGCGATCAGTGGACAATTTCTGTCTTCTCCACTCCAAGTCCTTGTCTTGGTTCTTTTCCATGCAGCGCTATAGGGGACGGCAGACGGTTTTCGGGGCTAGTGAGGGGGGAGGTCTCTTCAGCGCCTAGCTTCAACACCCCTCGCCACGTTCTTCTCCCCTGTTCTACCCTTCAGCACCATCTGGGCATCGACAGCTCCTCGGTGTCGGCCCCACCTTGAGCCCCCGTTCCACCTTCTCCCGCTTCAGCACCGCCGGCGCGGACAGCTCCTCGCTGTCGCCTCCACTCCGGGCCCTGGGCTGGACCCGGGAGCAGACGCTCCTCGGCGCCCGCTCACGGGGACGAGTCCTGCTCCCTGCTATCCCAGACCCCTTTCTCTGGCGCATGGAGACCCTGGGGGTCGGCGAAGGGGCAGAGGCGTGCAGCAGGTTGAGTCGCTCTCGCGGCCGCCACAGCATGACCAGAGCCCCGAAGCACCTGTGGCGGCAACCCCGTCGCCCCATCCGCATCCAACAGCGCTTCTATTCGGATCCGGACAAGTCCGCGGGCTGCCGCGAGCGGGACCTGAGCCCACGGCCCGGGCTCAGAAAGTCGCGGCTCTCCTGGCCCATTTCCTCCTGCAGGCGGTAGGTGGCCGGGGCAGGGGCCTCCGGCAGCGCGGGGGAGGGGCGCGCGGGGCCTGGCGGGAGTGGGGGAGGGTCCTTGCTTCTCCAGGGGGCGGGGGTCTCTGCTGCTTGGTTGAGGCTGGCGCCTGGAAGGAAAAAGCTATTTCTACATAGGGGTGGAGCTGAGGGTGCTGGTGTCATCATGGCTTGTGGGTCTGTGTGACCGGGTGTGCCCACGTGCTGTTGGGACTGAAAGAGTGTGTGTGTGTGTGTGTGTGCGCGCGCGCGCGTGAGACTGGAGTGACCAGATGTGTTTGGGGTGCTCCTGTACGTTCATGCTTGGGTATGATTCCATGTGTCCCAGGTAGTTGTGGGTGTGCTGGTGTGTCTCCCCTTGTGGTGCCTGTAGGTGTGTGGCTGAGTGTGACTGTCCTTGTGCAAACACAGCTGGGGGTCCGAAGGTTTTCGGGATTGTGGAATGTCCGAAGGCCTGTGGGGGAAGTTTGTGACCACCTCATGCACCCGAGGTAACCCTGGGGTGCGTGGATATAAATACACACACACATAGACGCACACACACACACACACACACGTTTTTATTTTTGAGACAGAGTCTCATTCTGTTGCCCAGGTAGAAGTGCAGTGTCTTGATCATGGCTCACTGCAACCTCCAACTCCCAGGCTTAAGCGATCCTCCCACCTCCGTCTGAGTAGCTGGGACTACAGGGGCGTATCACCACGCCTGGCTAATTTTTGTATTTTTGCTAGAGACAGGGTTTTGCCATGTTACCCAGGCTGGTCTTGAACTCTTGGCCTCAAGTGATCCTCCCGCCTTAGTCTCTCAAAGTACTAGGATTACATGTGTGAGCCACAGCACCCAGCCTATTTAATATATTATAGATATATAAGGGCCAGGGCAGGCTGCCACAAGTGTTGGGGGGAGGAGCCTTCTCTTGCTACCTCCCCCCCCCCACACTCCCTCACCCCACCCTGCTCTCCTGTAGGAGGAAGGGAAGTCCCTTGGGAAGCTCGTGCACAGGAGATTTCTTTCACTTAAGTAAGGAGGGGCTGCTTCTCCTGTTTCGTGTAAGTTGAGTGGGGTGGGGTTAGGACAGAGACAGAAGGAGACTCATAGAAAGATAATGTAGAATCCTCAGGCGGCCCTACATGAGGGTCTCCAGCTACCAGGTGGAGGCTCCAGGGCCAGGGAGGAGGGTCCAGGAACTCCAAGCCCTCCTTAGGTTGGAGGGGGAACCAAGTCAGCAGGACCAGCGTCCCAGGTTTCAGTCCAGGCTGGGTGGCCTTGGATGGGTTGCTTCCCTGCTCTGGAGCTTGGCTTTCTTGCGTCCTGGTGCGTGGACCCCCTAGGGGCCACTGGCTTCTGACTCCATCAGCAAGCCTGGCCTCTCGTCCCCAGCCTGGCCCTCCAGCAGCCTGGGAGGCATCTGGGGTAGATGGCTCCCACAGCCCAGAGGGATTGGAGCTGTTCTCAGGTGACCCAGGAGCCCCTTCTCCCGCCCTGGCTTCTAGCTCCTCCTGCCCCATCCTTTCTGGTGACTCATGATTTTCCATTTTCAAGAAAGAAGAAAGAGAGCCTTGGTATGAGCTCTTCTAGGGGAAGCCCCCGCTTGGCTCTGGGAGGCAGGAACGGTGGATTGGGTGTCCCTGTGCACGTGTGTGTGCACACACACGTCGTTCTGCGCATCGTATGCACTGCAGTCACACATACGTGGATGAGGATGCATGTGGCCCACTGTGCTTCTCTGTGCTGATGTGAGGGTAGGGGCTCACCCCAGGGGGAAGCCCAGAGAAATTGAGTTCAAGTCCAGGCCCCAAGGCCAACCTGCTGCGTGGTACTGAGCAAGCCGTGGTGCCTCCCGGAGCCTCAGTGTCCTCATCAGAGAGATGAGCATTCTGTGCCTGAGCCTGGTACACACTGGGTCCCCAGCTTGTGGCTCTTTACCCAGCCCTAGAAACTGTTGGGGGAATGTGCTTCCCGCAGCCCCAGATGGATCACAGGGGTATGGGAGGGTCCAAGCATTTTGTTGAGAAGGCATTTAAGCACCTACTGGGTGGCAGGCCCTGTGTTGGAGACACAACCATGGACAAGAAGTTGTGTCCCCTAAGGCTGATGGTGGAGACAGTCATACCAGGTGGAGAAGGCATAGGGTGATGGGGAAAGATCAGAGAACAAGCCTAGAGGAGGCTCCAGACCCAGCAGTGGGGTGAGAGTCAGGGAGGACCATTTGGGAGAAGTGACATTTAAGCTTAGCCTGCAGGAGGAAAGAGGTCAGCTAGGGTGAGTGCAAGAAGGGTATTCTAAGTAGAAGGAGCAGAATGTGCAAAGCCTCAGACTCAAGAGGATCAGGCATGTGAGGAGCTGAAAACGGATCAGTGTGGCTGGAGGATGGAAGGAGAGGCTCTCTGTTTATGCTACAAGCATTTATTTATTTATTTATTTTTTTTTTTTAGATGGAGTCTCTCACTCTGTTGCCCAGGCTGGGTGCAGCGGCACAATCTTGTCTCGCTGCAACCTCTGCCTCCTGGGTTCAAGCGATTCTCCTACCTCAGCCTCCCCAGTAGCTGGGATTACAGGTGCCCATCACCACACCTGGCTAATATTTGTATTTTTAGTAGAGACAGTTTCGCCATGTTGGCCAGACTGGTCTCAAACTCTTGACCTCAAGTGATCCACACACCGTGGCCTCCCAGAGTGCTGGGATTGCAGGCATGAGCCACCACACCCAGCCGCTACAAGCATGTATTGAGCATCTACTAAGTGCCAAGTACTGAGGGAACAGGAGGGAACAAGGCAGAACTGGCCTTGCTCTCCAGGGACTCACAGGCAAATAATCATGACAATAAATGTGAAGTTGTACCCATGGCTGGAGAGTGCTCTGAGGCATTTACCTGGCTAGTCACAGAGGGCTTCTCGGAGGAGGTGACTCTCTAACTGTAACCCAAAAGACAAAGCATCAGCAGGCGACAAGCATTCAGGTAAGGGCCATGGGGTGGAAATAAGCCTGGCTGATTCAGGGAACAGTGAGGAGTGGCGAGAGACTGGAACAGTGTAAGCCAAGAGAAGTGAGGTGGGGATGGGCCACATGGGACCTCTGGGGAGGTGTGAATTCAGATCTAAGGGCAATGGGGGACCATGGGAGGGTCTGCAGCAAAGGAGTGTGTGATTTGACCCATGTGAGCATCTACACATGTGACTCGGCCCCCACCCTGCTCATTCCGCTTGACCCCTCCGTGGGGACTTGGGCAAGTCATCTCCCCTCTCCACGTCTCAGTTTACTCATCTGTAAAATGGGCAAAAACACCCATTTAAAAAAATCTCTCTGGGGCCACCTGGTGACAGTGGAGAAAAGTGCCTGCCCAGAAAAAGGACATTCAAATGGGGGAAATTGAGGCAGTGGCGTGCTAAAGGCATCGGAATGGGCGCGGTGGCTCACACCTGTAATCCCAGTACTTTGGGAGACTGAGGCAGGCAGATCACCTGAGGTCAGGAGTTCAAGACCAGCCTGGCCAACATGGTGAAACCCCGTCTCTACTAAAAATACGAAAATTAGCTGGGCGTGGCGGCAGATGCCTGTAATCCCAGCTACCTGGGAGGTTGAGGCAGGAGAATCGCTTGAACCTGGGAGGCGGAGGTTGTAGTGAGCCAAGATTGCACCACTGCACTCCACCCTGGGCAACAGAGTGAAACTGTGACTCAAAAAAGTAAGGCCGGGGACAGTGGCTCACGCCTGTAATCCCAGCACTTTGGGAGGCTGAGGCAGGTGATCACCTGAAGTCAGGAGTTCGAGACCAGCCTGACCAATATAGTGAAACCTCGTCTCTACTGAAAAAAAAAAAAAAATTAGCTTGGCATGGTGGCACATGCCTATAATCCCAGCTACTTGGGAGGCTGAGGCAGGAGAATTGCTTGAACCCAGGAAGCGGAGGTTTCAGTGAGCCGAGATTGTGCCATTGCACTCCAGCCTGGGCAACAGGAGCAAAACTCTGTCTCAGAAAATAATAATAATACGTAAATAAAATAAAATAAAATAAAATAAAAAAATAAAGGCACCAGAGACTACTGGGCACCTCTACAGGAGATGCAGTAATGCAGGGATGGAGTCAGGGTAGGGGTGCTTCTGTCCAAACCTCTTTCAGTTTTTGTCCCTTACCCAGCAGGGCTTGGAGAGCCTCCCGGGGCCAGGTAGGAGCCAGGCTCTGAATGCTGAGTCCTGGCTCTGCGGCCACCCCTTGCTGTGACTCTTTCTCCATCCAAACAGCTATGAATTAACACCTTCCTGTTAGAACTGTTAATAAAATATTTAAAATTAAATATATGAATGAAACATTAATAGTAAAACTATTGATAAAATATTAGTGTGAGACTCGTCCCTGGGACTACAGAGGGGATGAAATGAGTTAACGCATCCAGTGAGGGAGGACCCAGGCTGGGAAGAACACCGCCTGCCCGGGTTCAAATGACCTCAGTCTTGCACCTTATGGCTGTGTGTCCTTAGGCAAATGACTGTGCCTCTCTGTGCCTCAGTAGCCCCATCCTCGAAATGGGAATAGTAGTCCACACTTTGTAGGTTTCGTCTGAAAATCCAATGACTTTTCCCTTCACTGCTGTTGGCTGAGTGCTGCATGTTTTTGAAGCACTCAGTTTATATCATTTTGCTTCGTCTTAGTCTCCTATTTTATGTCTGTGATTTGGGGGGAGGGGCTGAATCTCTGTGCCTCAGTTTCTCCTTGGGGACATGTAACTATTGTCACTTCTCTCACAGTGTCGGGAGGTGGTGTCAAGACTGCTCAGATCTTGGCTCCAGTGTCCCCACAAGGCCAATCCCAGCAGCCTGTGTCCCCTAGGGATGGCTATAATTAGGTCTGGCCCCAGCAGACAACGATGGTATTTTTGTCTTGGGGACAGCGAGGTCTGGTTCCCACCAGGTGTCTGGTTGCAAGACTGCGGGGGTTAGGGGGGCTTCCTGGCCAGATACCTGAGGCTCTCTGTCTTTCTGGGCTGTGTGACTCCTCCTCTGAGCCTCTGTTTTCTCATCTGTAGAATGGGGAGACTCTCATGTATCTGGCCTTAGCATGGTTGCCTCAGGATCTCATATGGGACCCCTAATGGGCTTCTCCAGGACTGCCAGAAACATGGGTACCAGGTCTGGGGACACCAAGACTGAGGCAGCCGCCCCAGGGGGAAGGCCCAGGCTGAGAGACAGAGGTCATTCCACAGCAAGGGGCACGGTCAGGCCTCAATTGCTGGGGTCCCCTGGGCCTCTGCCTCTGACGTGGCTATTTCTAGGTCCCTCCTCCTTGTGTGACACATGCTAAGCCTTGGTTTCCTTTTCTGTAAAGTGGAACAAGGCCAGCCGGACTCCAGCATTCCAAGGGTAGAGCACCTGGTACAGACTCTGCGAATCCTCCCAGACACCAGAGGCCCCCCCAGTCCTGGGACAGTGAAGTCCCTCCGAGGGCAGGGGTGGGCGGCTGAGGTTTCGCAGGACAGAATACTTGGCAGAGGTGATGTGCGGATGTTTGTCTAGGAGGAGACAGCAGGAGAGGTGAAGGCATCCAGAGACAGGGCCTGGGGAATGTCAGCGCAGGTGGGGGATCATGTGGGGACTCGCGTGGAGGGGTGCTGGGAGAGGGGGACCTGAGTTTGGGTCTCGCTTTCTGCAACAAAGACCTATGGCCCGTGACCGCTTCCATGGAAGCCTCAGTTTCCCCACTTGGCAAAGGATTAAGGATTTGTAGTTTCTGGTGCGCTGTTTGGTGGCACTGGGCCTCAGTTTCTCCCTCTGGAAAATGGGTAGAGGAGGATTAGAAACATTGCGTGGGATCGGACATTGGCAAACTCTATACCTCGGTGATGCCCTCAATAATGGAAGGCAGGACAGCTGTTTCTCCGGGCACCTTGCTTTCTGACTCCCTCATTCTACACTTTTTAGCAGTTATTGGCCCAGCAAGCTGCACTAACCAGGGGCATGCAGAGGAAGGCTGAGTAAGATCCAGGCTCTGAGATCTTAGGGGCAACCCCCTAAAGAAGTGCAGTTGGGCCAGGCGCAATGGCTCACACCTGTAATCCCAGCACTTTGCGAGGCTGAGGCAGGAGGATCACTTGAGTCCGGGAGTTCGAGACCAGCCTGGGCAACATAAGGAGACCCCCATCTCTCCAGAAAATACATTAGCCTGGGCGTGGTGGTGTGCGTCTGCAGTCCCAGCTACTTGAGGCTGAGGTAGGAGGATCCCTTGAGTCCAGGAGGTTGAGGCTGCAATGAGCTAGGACTGTGCCACTGCACTCCAGCCTGGGCAACACAGCGAGATCCTGTCTCAAAAAAAAAAAAAAAAGAAAGGAGCGGAGAGTTGCGTCTGACTCTGTGCCTCAGTTTCCCCGTTTGTCCCGGGGGTCGTCAGGGAGCCGCCCGCCTCGAGGCGGGGCCGATGCGCCCTTTGCCCCCTCCCCGCTGGGCCCCGCCCCCGCAGCTGTCCAGAAAAAGTCCCGCGCAGCCGGCGCTCGGTCCAGCCTCCACGCAGTCCTGGCGATGCAGGGCCCCCCCGCGCCCGCCCCGGCCCCCGGGCCCGGCTCCCCTCGGGGATCCCCGCGCGGCTCCCCCGGGCTCTTCAGGAAGCTTTTGGTGAATCAGAGCATCCGCCTGCAGCGGCGCTTCACGGTGGCCCATCCGCTGTGGTGAGGCTGGACAGAGGGCCTGGCGGGGTCACCGGGACGCCCGGTGTGGAGGTGGGAAGGGCAGGGACAGGGACAAGGGCAGGGACAGCTGGGGCCGGGCCGGAGTCAGGGCATGGACGCTCTGCCTCTCCCTCGCTTTCTCTGTATCTCTCTCCCTCTACCCTACCCTACCCTACTTTTGTCTCGCAGTTGGTGACTCTGTCTCTATCTCTGTTCTCCACCCGCCGCCTGGATATAGGCCCAGGGGACCAGCCGTCTGTCTCCTTCTAGCTGTGAGGCCCAGAGTGGGACGGGCTGAGGCTCACGTCTCCTCCTGACCCTCACCGGCCTGGGGCAGGCAGGCTGTGCGTCCTGGCAGTGGGAGGAGGGGGAAGGGGCACTCCTCCCCTTGGTGCCCCCTCCCACCAGCATCCTGTCCCAGTGCCAGCAAAGAGATGCCCTGGGGGCCTCACAATGAACTCTGGGTGTCCACGGAGGAAGACCTGAATTGAGGGGGTTTTCGAGGCAGGGCGTTCGGGAGTCCCAGGCTGAGCGCGCGCCTGCGCCCGGCAGCTGCTTGCGCTTCATCCTCTAAGCACTCGGTCCACCCCTCTGGGTTCGAATCCCTGCCTTTCCAGAAACGACTGTGACCTCGTGGGGAGGGATGGGGGCAAGGCTGGGGTTCGGAGTGGGGCTTGTGGGCTCCGACTGTGGCTGGCATCCTGCGCTCGGTCCGCGCCGAATTGGCACCCACTTGGTAAGTCTGGCATCCAAAGGCTGAGAGGGGAGGTCCCTCTGCAAGGTCATAGTTTGGGTTGGAGGGAGAAGGTATGACCGTGGTTCCTGGTGGTTCCATTTCAACCAGGGAGTGGGAGAGTGGGGGTTCCGTGTCCTGGAGAGCGACCTCGGAGCACCAAACACTAGCGAAGCACGTTCCCTTTTGAAGGCGCTAGAGAGAGCGCAGGGACGTCGAGGGCGCGTCGCGGGTACTCAGAAGTGAGGATGAACGAGAGCGGGCCCCGCGCAGGCCGGACTCGAACCCAAGTCCGAGCCTCCCTGGCTCAGTTTACCCCCCTGGCCAATGGGCAGCCGCGCCGTTCCCACAGCCGGGGGGCCCTACCCCCGCACCGCCCGCGTCATGGAACTACAGCCTGACCCCGCCGCTCCCGGCTAAGTTTAGAGCAGAAAGAAAAACAGCCTCCCTCGCCCCAAGAAAACCCGGGCCCAGCCTTTAACCCTCCGCGCCCGGGATCCGGATTTGCACGCCCTGTGGCCGCTCCTGGCCTCAGTTTCTCTATTTGTCCATAGATGCGCTTTTCTGGAACACTCGGGGAGAGCCGAGAGAGGGGTAGAGGGTCGCGATCCGCATGCCTCCCCCTCGAGGGGCAGATCTGGGGTATCCGCCGCCTCAAGTCCGCCCCTAAGAGCGTCTCCCATTGCGCCACAGCGCCCACGGCGCACCCCAGACTGGCCACGGAAGGGTTAAGAAGCCCCGCCCCCTCGGCTGGGCGTGGGGTTCATCCCGGTGCTGCTAAACCCGCTGGAGTCCGACGGAACAGGCCGAGCGCAGCCGGTCTTAGTCGGAGATGCCCGAACTAGCCCCGGTGTAGCCGGACGTGACCGAACATGCCCGACCCGGCCCGAACGTCACCCGGACTTGTTCGAAGCAGACCGAGCGTAACCGGACTTAGGCGAACAAGCTCGAACTTATCCGAACTCTCCCGAGCTCAATCGGACGTAGCCGAATTCTCCCGAACTCATCGAACAAACTCTTCGGGACCAAGTCCAGTTCGACGTGATCAGACCCAACTCAGACCCGGTCATACTTGACCAAGCCGGACCGAATGCTGCCAAATCCCCCACCTCTACCCAGAGCTGAGCCTACGCGGGGGTGCCGACCCAGCCCGTGGACGGGGATACGGTGACCTTTGACCCAAAAGTCACAGCCGGGACCAGCCGGACACTGGCCCTCGGCCGGGAGCTCCGAGTCTCGGGCGGTCCCCTTTGTCTTCCTGTCGGTGCCGCTTCCGCCTGCCCTTCTTGAAAACCCCAGCCCCAGGTCACCGCCTTCTCCTCTAGCGCCCCAGTTCTTGCCCTACGCCCTTTCTCTGACCTCTGACCCCAAAGAGGAGGGGCCAGAGGGTGTGGCCAGAGGGAAAGACAGGGTTTGAGGGTAGAACGGGACAGGTAGTGTGGAGGCGGAGGAGGGTGCTCCGGGCAGAGAGCACGGCCTGTGCAAAGACCCGGAGGTGGAAGAGAACAGGCAGAACGTTCAGGCTGAAGATGAAGTGGGGGAGTGGGGGAGCCTAGGGTAGCACCCGGCTAGCTGGGGGCGTGGTCGACGGCCTTGGGGCGGAGCCTTATGGGCTGAGGGTGGAGCCTGGAACGCTGGGGGCGTGCAGGTAGCCAAGGGTGTGGTCAGGTTGGCTGGGAGTGGGGTCTCTCTAGACCAAGGCGCACGCAGGAGCTAGGCCTAGCTAGGAGCTAGGCCTCTTCCAGGTAGAAGAGCCCAAGAAGCTATTTCCAGTCCACGTGTCCACCATGTGAGCTAGATCTCAGTTTGTCCCTTTGCAACATGGTCATCCAGTCGCAGTCTTTGGATGTTCGGTTGTAACCCCCTCAAAGAGCTCTCGGGGATGGGCTACATCACACACATGTTAGAAACAGGGGAGGCAGGGTGCGGTGGCTCATGCCTGTAATCCCAGTACTTTGGTAGGCCGAGGTGGGCAGATCACAAGGTCAGGAATTCAAGAGCAGCCTGGCCAATGCGGTGAAACCCCGTCTCTAGTAAAAATACAAAAATTTGGCCGGGCACGGTGTCTCACACCTGTAATCCCAGCACTTTGGGAGGCCGAGGCGGGCGGATCACCTGAGGTTGGGAGTTCGAGACCAGCCTGACCAACATGGAGAAACCCCGTCTCTACTAAAAATACAAAATTAGCTGAGCATGGTGGCACACGCCTGTAATCCCAGCTCCTCGGGAGGCTGAGGTAGGAGAATCGCTTGAACCCAGGAGGTGGAGGTTGCAGTGAGCTAAGATTGTGCCATTGCACTCCAGCTTGGGCAACAAGAGTGAAAATCTGTCTCAAAAAAAAAAAAAAAAAAATTGGCCGGGCGTGGTGGTGCACACCTGTAATCCCAGCTACTTGGGAGGCTGAGGCAAGAAAATTGCTTGAACCCGGGAGGTGGAGGTTGCAGTGAGCCGAGATTGTGCCCCCACTGCACTCCAGTGTGGACAACTGCACTCCAGTGCAGGCAACAGAGCGATATTTTGTCTCAAAAAAACCCCAAAAAACAGAAAAAAAAAGAAACGAGGAGGCCGGGTGTGGTGGCTCACTCCTGTAATCCCAGCACTTTGGGAGGCAGAGGTGGGAGGATTGTTTGAGGCCAGGAGTTCAAGACCAGCCTGGGCGAAATAGTGAGACCTGGTCTCTACAAAAATTAGCCAAGTGTTGGGGCGTGCTCCTGTAGTCTCAGCCATTCAGGAGGCTGAGGCTGGAGGATGGCTTGAGCTTAGGAGATTGAGGCTGCAGTGAGCTAGGATGATACCACTGCACTGCAGCCTGGGTGACAAAATGGGGCCCTGTCAAAAAGAAGAAAAAAGAAAAGAAAGAAAGGGCGAGCGAGAGAGAGAGAGAGAAAGAAGGAGAAAGAAAGAAAAAAAAAAAAAGAAAGAGAGAAAAAAATAAAAGAAATAGGGTGGTTGAGGTCCAGAGAAAGTCAGTACCTGTCCATGGCCACACAACCACTTTGAGGAAGATCTGGAACTGAGGTCCTGGAGTCCAGTGTAGACTCAAAGACCAAAGTGTGAGGGGTGCAGGGTTCCTGAGGGTGTAGCCGGGGGCAGGTGAACAAGCTGGAAACCACACTTGCCTGACTGCCAAGCAGCCCCGGGGAGGACGCACCAGACAAGGTGGCCACGACCCGGCACCCAGTTGTCATGACCCTCGTCTCTGATCATGCCTTCTCTCCTTTCAGTTTTGACCTGGAAAATGGGCTCTCGTGCGAGAGGAGGGCCCTGGACCCTCAGTCCAGCCCTGGCCTGGGCCGGGTTATGCAGGCTCCAGTCCCGCACAGCCAGCGGCGCGAGTCCTTCCTGTATCGCTCAGATAGCGACTATGAACTCTCGCCCAAGGCCATGTCTCGGAACTCCTCTGTGGCCAGCGACCTGTGAGTCTGGGGCTGGTGGGATGACACCGCCTTTACCCTCCCTCCTTGCTTTGTTCCTCTATTCAGCAAGCTCCTTCAAGTAGCCATTTAAGGAAGGTTTTGAAATTTAAGTAGGAGTTTGCCAGGCAGCTCCTTTATTCAATCAATTGTGAGAGAACTTGGCCTTTTGCTGGGGTAGGGGTGGTAATCCAAAAACATTAAGGTCGGCGGGGCACAGTGGCTCACGCCTGTAATCCCAGCACTTTGGGAGGCTGAGGTGGGCAGATCACCTGAGGTCAAGTGTTCAGGACCAGCCTGGCCAACATAGTGAAACCCTGTCACTACTAAAAAATTCAAAAATTAGCCAGGTGTGGTGGCACGCGCCTGTAGTCCCAGCTATTCAGGAGGCTGAGACACGAGAATCTCTTGAACCCAGGAGGTGGAGGTTGCAGCGAGCCGAGATGGCACCACTGCACTCCAGCCTGGGCGAAAGAGCAAGACTCTGCCTCAAAAAAAAAAAAAAAAAAAAAAACATTAAGGCCAATTAGCAGCAAATGTAGAAATAATTTGATTTGAGCTTCCTAGTGGGCATAATGAAAAGGGAAATATCTACTTACCCCTGGGACTCAGTTTCCCCATTTATGAGATGCCGATAAAGTGAGTGAATGGTTGGAGGGGCTGTGGTGGGTCTCAGGGAGAGTTGCATGAGGGGACCCCAGGGACTAAGAAGGCGCCTGGAGGAGAAGTCCTGAGAGCAGGACCCCCTCAGCTGAGGGCATATGGTGTGGGTAAAAGCTGGAAGATGGGAGAGAGCTCTCCCTGATGGCCCGTCTCCTCGCAGACATGGAGAGGACATGATTGTGACGCCCTTTGCCCAGGTGGGTGTCCCCCGCCCTCCCTGCCCTGACCCCCTCCGGATCCGGCCTCTCCTTCCCACCGCCTACCACCTCCTCCCAACAGGTCCTGGCCAGTCTGCGGACCGTTCGGAGCAACGTGGCGGCCCTTGCCCGCCTGCAATGCCTAGGAGCAGCCAAGTAGGTAGAGGGCGGGGCGGGGCGGGGGCGGGGCCGGCAGAGACAAGGTGGGCGGGGCGGGGCCTGGCGGAAAGCGGGCTGCAAATTGAGGCTGGGGCTCCGGCGCCTCCAGGTGGGTTTGAGGGGCGGGGCCTGGCGGACTTGGGGGCGGGGCGAGATGGGCGGAGCAGCCACGCCTGAGGCTTTTGTACCGCAGGCAGGGACCGGTCGGGAACCCTTCATCCAGCAATCAGCCCCCTCCGCCTGCAGGTAAAGTACCTGTTCCTTCCCTCCCTCTCTGAGGACAGCTGGGAACTTCCTTTCCATAGTGACCTCCCCAGTCCATGAGCCCCTTAGACTGGGGCTAATTGTAGCCCCGCCCCTGCAAAGACAAACAATAACGCCCTCGGGGATGGACCCCACCACACTCATATTACAGATGAGGAGGCTGAGGCCCAGAGATCTCATGGTCACACAGGCACTCAGGGGACAGATCTGGAACTTGGGTCCAGGAGTCCTGGGTGGCTCCCGTGGGAACAGTTTCAGGGTCCAGATGCAGAGATGAAGGCGTGAGAGGCGTGGGGTCCCTGAGCGGGGGTTGGGCAGGCCCCTGACTGCCTCAGCTCCCAGAGGACACGGGGCAGAAGCTGGCATTGGAGACGCTAGACGAGCTGGACTGGTGCCTGGATCAGTTGGAGACGCTGCAGACCCGGCACTCGGTGGGGGAGATGGCCTCCAACAAGGTGAGGTGGGGCAGATCGCTGAGCTCACCTGCCTCGGCCCACGGTGCCCCATCATCACTGTCTTCACCTTCCCTCCGCCCCAGTTCAAGCGGATCCTGAACCGGGAGTTGACCCACCTGTCCGAAACCAGCCGCTCCGGGAACCAGGTGTCCGAGTACATCTCCCGGACCTTCCTGGGTGAGCTTTGTTGAGTCACTGCCTGGACGATATTATAGGAGTACTAAGAAACAAGAGAAATAAAGATTTCTATGATAGACCTCAGTCTGGGGGAGATACAGCCAGACACAGACACCTTCAGCCCCATGAGTCAGGGCTGGATCAGAGGGAGGAACAAGGGGAATTTCCAGGAGCAGGGGACATTAAAGCTAGGGTTTTGAAGCATGAGTAGAAATTTGCCTAGGAGGAGATGGAGGGAACCAGACACCAGCTTGGGAGACGGAAAGCACACTAGGCTGTTTGGGGGAAAATGCTGAGCCCCAGGCACCCAGCGGCCAAGCCTAGCAGAAGGGTTTACTGAGATCAGCTGTGAATAGAGGAGAGGGGTAGGTAGCTACAGGCAAGACAGGATCTTTTTTTTTTTGATACAGAGTTTCACTTTGTTGCCCGGGCGGGGGTGCAGGGAGTGCAGTGGTGCAATCTGAGCCACTGCAACCTCCGCCTCCTGGGTTCAAGCAATTCTCCCGCCTCAGCCTCCTGGGTAGCTGGGGTTACAGGTGCCTGCCACCATACCTGGCTAATTTTTGTATTTTTAGTAGTGATGGGGTTTCACCGTATTGCTCAGACTGGTCTCAAACTCCTGACCTCAAGTGATCCGCCCACCTCGACCTCCCAAAGCACTGGGATTACAGGCGTGAGCCACCGCGTCCCGCCGACAGGGTCTTTACTCCGAACTTACTTTGGTTCCTGTAGAAAGGGAAATAGGTTGATCCTGGGGTTTGGCAAAGTTCAGGTCCTGAGGTCAGGCCCCAGCAGGTGAAATCAGCTTCCCTGAGCCTCACCCTGGCCCATCCGCAGACCAGCAGACTGAGGTGGAGCTGCCCAAGGTGACCACTGAGGAGGCCCCACAGCCCATGTCCCGGATCAGTGGCCTACATGGGCTATGCCACAGTGCCAGCCTCTCCTCAGCCACTGTCCCACGCTTTGGGGTCCAGACTGACCAGGAGGAGCAACTGGCCAAGGTGGGTCCCCAACCACAATGCCAAGATCAAGGTTTGGTCCCTGCCTCTGTCTGGATGCCCTATCTCGGGCGTGTTTGCCCACTGGGCAGTTGGGGCTCACTGTGGAACCTGGGGTGGGAGGATGGAGGCTCTAGAGTCTGGGGAAGTTGGGCTGGGGTTAAGCTTCAGCCCTTCACATCTTAGGAGCTAGAAGACACCAACAAGTGGGGACTTGACGTGTTCAAGGTGGCGGAGCTAAGTGGGAACCGGCCCCTCACAGCTATCATATTCAGCATTTTTCAGGTACCTACCCTGCCCTTGGCTTCCAAGGAAAAACTCCTGGGGTTTCCTTCACCGCTTCCTACCCCAGACCTCAGGGACACTCATTTTTCAAATCCTCCCTGACATTTCTGAAGGGGATAATTTGAGCAGGGTATTGAAGGATGAATAGGAGTTCACTCAGATGAACAGTTCATTGTCCAGAAGCCTCAGCCCTGGCCCGGCCCCTGGCCTGGCCCCTGGCCCTGAGGAGGAGAGAAATCTGGAGAGAAGAGCTGGACACAGACACCCCCAGTCCTGTAGGGTCAGGGATGGACCACCAAATAACACAGAGTGGAGGAGTTCAGGAGAGCACGGAAGGCATCTCAGAGGAGCAGGTGTTTGAGGCATGGATAGGAGTTCAGAAGAGAGGAGTAGGAACAGCGTGTGCTACAGCCCCAAAGCCAAGGCCCTGAGCCAGGATCTGTGATGGACCAGGAGCGGGACCTGCTGAAGACATTCCAGATCCCAGCAGACACACTGGCCACCTACCTGCTGATGCTGGAGGGTCACTACCATGCCAATGTGGCCTATCACAACAGCCTACATGCCGCTGACGTGGCCCAGTCCACGCATGTGCTGCTGGCTACGCCCGCCCTCGAGGTACCGTGCCACGACTGCAGGCAGGCGGGTGGGTGCAGGGCCCAGAGAGCCCGCCCCTCACCGCCTGTGCCCTCTGCCTGCTCAGGCTGTGTTCACAGACTTGGAAATCCTGGCTGCCCTCTTTGCAAGTGCCATCCATGATGTGGACCATCCTGGGGTCTCCAACCAGTTTCTGATTAACACCAGTAAGTAGGAGTGGGAAGTGGGTGCAGGAGGGGAGGCGGACCCTGCCTCCACCCTGTCCGCCAGGTGATCTCAGGGGGTTCCCATCTGCCCTGAGCCCAGTCTCCCTGTCTATGAAATGACTGTGACAGTTTTCCCTCCCTTCAGGGGCTTGGAGCAGGTCTGGGTACACAGTAGGTGCCAACAAAGGACAGAATAATGAGCTGTGGCAGAGCTGATCTGGTTCCACCAAGACCTTTATTTACTTATTTTTAAAGACAGGGTCTTGCTCTGTCACCCAGGCTGGAGTGCAGTGGCCCGATTTCGGCTCACTGCAACCTCTACCTCCCAGGTTCAAGCGATTCTCTAGCCTCAGCCTCCTGAGTAGCTGGGATTACAGGCGCACACTACCGTGCCTGGCTAATTTTTGTATTTTTTGTAGAGACAGGGTTTCGCTATGTTGCCCAGGCTGGTCTCAGACTCCTGGCCTCAAGCGATCTGCCTGCCTCAGCCTCCCAAAGTGCTGGGATTACAGGCACGAGCCACTGCTCCTGGCCAGTTCCACCAAAATCTTAAAGTTTAGGATCCTATGAGGAATCTGAAAAACTCAGTTGACAGGCAGTTATTGGGCACGTTTTGTATACAAGCCCTGGAGTGCTGGGGGTGAGACCTCACTCAAAGGACCTAGAGTCCAATAAGACAAAGACTCAGTTGTTTATTTAACCAGCACTGAGAGACTGGGCGCCATGGCTCACACCTGTAATCCCAACACTGTGGGAGGCTGAGGTGGGAAGATTGCTTGAAGCTAGGAGTTCGAGACCAGCCTGGGCAATACAGTGAGACCCTGTCTCTCAAAAAAATAAAAAAAATTAGCCAAGTGTGGTGGCACACACCTGTAATCCCAACTACTCAGGAGTCTGAGATGGGAGGATCACTTGAGGCCAGGAGGTTGAGGCTGCAGGGAGCTGTGATTGCACCACTGCACTCCAGCCTGGATGACAGCAAGACCCTGTCTCTAAAAAAGAAAAGAAAAAAACAAATCATTACTGAATACTCACTGTCTCTGGCCATAATGGGTCCGTGAGGAGCCTTCTCAGTCTTGGGTAGGCAGAGCCAAACACAGACACTCCTAGCCCTGCAGTCAGGGAAGGGCCAGGGACCTGGATGGTTTCTTAGAGGAGGGCATGCTAGAGTTGGGCCTTCAACGCATGGGTAAGAGTTTGCTAAGGATTTCCAAAAGCTGCTTTTGGGTATAGTGGGTGGGGTGGGTGGATCTTGGGGCTCTCAGTCCCATACCCTCACAGACTCAGAGCTGGCGCTTATGTACAACGACGCCTCGGTGCTGGAGAACCACCACCTGGCTGTGGGCTTCAAGCTGCTGCAGGCAGAGAACTGCGATATCTTCCAGAACCTCAGCGCCAAGCAGCGACTGAGTCTGCGCAGGATGGTCATTGACATGGTGAGGCCAGGGCAGTAAGCGGGGCGGGAGGGGCAGAGGGGAGCGGGGCATCCTTCTCATCTGCAGGCAGCAGGGTGGGGTGATATTGGCATGGCCGGCGGTTCATCCAGACCCAGGCATGTCCTCGCTCAGTCTGAGCGTCCTCTTCTGTGAAATGGAACAGTGGGACTGGGACCAGGGGCAGTGGCTCATGCCTGTAATCCTAACACTTTGGGAAGCAGAGGCGGGCGGATCACCTGAGGTCAGGAGTTCGAGACCAGCCTGGCCAACATGGTGAAACCTTGTCTCTACTAAAAATACAAAAATTAGCTGGGTGTGGTGGTGCACGCCTGTCATCCCAGCTACTCGGGAGACTGAGGCAGGAGAATTGCTAGAACCCGGGAGGCGGAGGCTGTAGTGAGCTAGTGAGCTGAGATTGCGCCACTGCACTCCAGTCTCAGCAGCAGAGTGAGACTCAATCTCAAAAAAAAACAAAGGGGGGGTGGGCCAGTGACTGCCCAAACCCCAGGCCCTCTGCTGGGCCCAGCAGATCCTGGCTGTACCCAGGCGATGTGGAAACCGTTTCTGGGGTCTCAGGTGCAACTTTTGCTAAGCCTTAAATTAAGCACATCTGGGCTGGGCACGGTGGCTCACACCTGTAATCCCAGCACTTTGGGAGGCTGAGGCGGGCGGATCACTTGAGGTCAAGAGTTCAAGATCAGCCTGATCAACATGGTGAAACCCCTGTCTCTACTAAAAATTCAAAAATTAGCCGGGCCTGGTGGCGGGCACCTGTGAGCCCAGCTTGAACCCGGGAGGTGGAGGTGGCAGTGAGCGGAGATTGCACCACGGCACTCCAGCCTCAGCAACAGAGTGAGACTCTGCCTCAAAAAAAAAAAAAAAAAAGAAAAGAAGCAGCCGGGCACGGTGGCTCAGGCCTGTAATCCCAACAGTTTGGGAGGCCGAGGCAGGCGGATCATGAGGTCAAGAGATCAAGACCATCCTGGCCAACATGGTGAAACCCTGTCTCTACTAAAAATACAAAAATTAGCTGGGTGTAGTGGCATGCACCTGTAGTCCCAGCTACTCGAGAGGCTGAGTCAGGAGAATCATTTGAACCCGGGAGGCGGAGATTGCAGTGAGTGGAGATCGCACACTGCATTCCAGCCTGGCAACAGAGCAAGACTCCATCTCAAAAAAAAAAAAAAAAAAATTATGCACATCTATCCATTTGACTTTTCTTTCTTTTTTTTTTTTTTTTTTTAGGTAGGGTCACATCAGTAAGTTTTGTGGTCTCATGTCTCATTCATTCACTTAAGCATTTAATGAGCATCTATTGTGTGCTTGATCTGTGCAAAGACAGTTCCGGTAGTTACGAAATTCTAACCCTTGACTAGGGACCTGCAGGCAGAGCTGTGAGGAGAGAGGTTCAAGGTGCTTTCGGAGCCCAGACCAGCCAAAGAGGTTGGAGAGGGCTTCTTGGAGAGGGAACACTGAAGTCAGGGTATGCAGAATGAGGAAGGCCAAAGGGAACCCCATGTGAGGAGGGCTTCTCAGCAAGAGGGAACCCCATGTGAGGAGAGCTTAGAGAAAGCCAAGGCTTGGAGTGAGAAAGAGCTAAACGTTTGGTGAGGTGGAGTTGGGGTTTTGAGTGGTGGGTACCCATAGGGTGGGGAGACAGCATTTGGGACAGATGAGAGATTTGAGAAGTTTTGAGACTTTTGTCTGATTCTCAGAGAAGCCTGTGAACCACATCTGAGTCACTCCTGGCTGGGCTGAGTCCACACGGGTGGGTTTTTTTTTTTTTTTTGAAATGGAATCTTGCTCTGTCGCTCAGGCTGGAGTGCAATGGTGTGGTCCTGGCTCACTGCAATCTCCGCCTCCTGGGTTCAAGCGATTCTCCTGCCTCAGCCTCCGAGTAGGTGGGATTACAGGCGCCCGCCACCACACCCGGCTAATTTTTTGTATTTTTAGTAGAGACGGGGTTTCACCATGTTGGCCATGCTGGTCTTGAACTTCTGACCTCTGGTAATCCACCTGCCTCTGCCTCCCAAAGTGTTGGGATTACAGGTGTGAGCCACTGCGCCCGGCTGGGTTAATCTGGTTTTTAAACATCTGTGCCTAGAAATAGCCCTCCAGGGCGCATGGTGGCTACATGGAAGTTTGAGGGGTATAAAGTCACATTCCTCCCCACAGTGAGCTGCAAACTCCCCTGTGGCTCCCATAGCCTCTGGACAAGCTCCCCCAGCTGCCAGAGGCCTTCAGTCTCCTCAATCTCGCCTCCCTTTCTCTTGAGCTCACTTCTTCCAGCCACAGCCACCTCTTTTAGGTCCCTCCCATGTACCCAACTCTTCCAGCCCCTTTGCACAGAACTCATCCTCCCCACTGTCCTCAGGCACAAGTCACCTTAGCCCCTAACCAGCCCTGTGGGGTCACAGTTGGGGTTGGAGGAGGCCAGAGGGTCAACAGAGGCATCCTAGAGGATGGATTATTATTATTATTTTTTTTTTTGAGACAGAGTCTCGCTCTGTCGCCCAGGCTGGAGTGCAGTGGCACGATCTCAGCTCACTGCAAGCCCTGCCTCCTGGGGTTCATGCCATTCTCCTGCCTCAGCCCTCCAAGTAGCTGGGACTACAGGTGCCCACCACCATGCCCGGCTAATTTTTTGTATTTTTAGTAGAGACGGGGTTTCATTGTGTTAGCCAGGATGGTCTCAATAGTCTGACCTCGTGATCTGCCTGCCTCGGCCTCCCAAAGGCCTGGGATTACAGGCATGAGCCACCATGCCTGGCCTGAGGATGGGTTATTTGAAAAGGGCTTTGAAGGATGAATAGGAGTTGGGAAGCGGCATTCCAGGCAGAGGGAACAACCTGGCTAAAGATCTGGAGGCTGGATTGGTTCTAGGGTTTGCTGTGACTCACCAAATGCCTTCCTGCCCCACCCACCCCACAGGTGGGTTTCATTGACTACATTGCCCACCCACTGTGGGAGACTCAGTCTGACAAGTCCGAGGTGCACAGGTTTGATCACCTCACCCCACACCCTGTCACACATGTGGAATTCGTGGCCAACCCAAACAACCTCCCAAAAGGGGCCCCTGACTGAGCCCCTCTTTTGAGCAGAGTTTGCAGTGAATGCGGTTGCATCCTTCCATTTCACAAATGAGTATGCTGAGGCCCACAGGGCTGAGTCTGAGCCAGAGTGGCATCTGGGAGATGGGAGTGAGGGTCGGGGTGGGCAGGGTCCTCGTGCCTGTCACCTTCCCTTGCCTGCCCCCAGGTGTTGGCCACAGACATGTCCAAACACATGAACCTCCTGGCCGACCTCAAGACCATGGTGGAGACCAAGAAGGTGACAAGCCTCGGTGTCCTCCTCCTGGACAACTATTCTGACCGAATCCAGGTATGTAGCTGGGCGGGCCCTGGGGCTTCCTTTTTAAATTTTGGTATTTATTTATTTATTTATTTTTGAGATGGAGTCTTGCTCTGTTGCCCAGGCTGGAGTGCAGTGGCACCATCTTGGCTCACTGCAAGCTCTGCCTCCCGGGTTCACGCCATTCTCCTGCCTCAGCCTCTCCCAGTAGCTGGGACTACAGGCGCCCGCCACCACGCCTGGCCAATTTTTTGTATTTTTAGTAGAGACGGGGTTTCATCGTGGTCTCGATCTCCTGACCTCGTGATCCACCTGCCTCGGCCTCCCAAAGTGCTGGGATTACAAGCGTGAGCCACTGCGCCCAGCCTATTTGTTTATTTATTGAGACAGAGTCTCGCTCTGTCGCCCAGGCTGGAGTGCAGTGGCGCCATCTTGGCTCACTGCAAGCTCCGCCTCCCGGGTTCACGCCATTCTCCTGCCTCAGCCTGCCGAGTAGCTGAGACTACAGGCGCCTGGCACCGCGCCCAGCTAACTTTTTTGTATTTTTAGTAGAGACAGGGTTTCACCATGGTCTCGATCTCCTGACCTCGTGATCCACCTGCCTCGGCCTCCCAAAATGTTGGGATTACAGGCGTGAGCCACCGTGCCTGGCCGGTTGTACTTTAAAAACAACTTTAGTAGCCGGGCGCAGTGGCTCACGCCTGTAGTCCCAACACTTTGGGAGGCCGAGGTGGGCAGATCACGAGGTCAGGAGTTCAAGACCAGCCTGGCCAAGATGGTGAAACCCCGCCTCTACTAAAAATACAAAAATTAGCTGAGTGTGGCGGCGGGTGCCTGTAATCTCAGCTAATCGGGAGGCTGAGGCAGAGAATTACTTGAACCCTGGAGGTGGAGGTTGCAGTGAGCCGAGATTGCCCCATTGAACTCTAGCCTGGGCGACAGAGCAAGACTCTATCTCAAAAAACCAAACCAAACAAACAAAAACAATTTTAGCCAGACTTCTTGCACATTTAGAGTGAAGGCTGGGTGCAGTGGCTCATGCCTATAATCCCAGCACTGTGGGAGGCCAAGGTGTGAGGATTGCTTGAGGCCAGGAGTTAGAGGCTGCAGTGAGCTGTGATTGCACCATTACACTCCAGCCTGGGCAACTGAGTGAGACCCTGTCTCTTAAAAAAAAAAAAAAAAATTTGGGCTCAGTGGCTCACACCTGTAATCCCACCACTTTGAGAGGCCGAGATGGGTGGATCGCTTGAGCTCAGGAGTTCGAGACCAGCCTGGGCAACACCCCGTCTCTACAAAAATACAAAAATTAGTCGGGCATGGTGGCGCATGCCTATAGTTCCAGTTACTCGGGAGGCTGGGGTGCGAGGATCATTTGAGCCTGGGAGGCAGAGGTTGAAGTGAGCCAAGATCTTGCCACTGCACTCCAGCCAGGGTCACAGAGTGAGACCCTATCTCATTAAAAAAAAAAAAAAAATTGGAGAGGGCCTCCATTTTTGCAATCCTCATTTAGCTTCATTTATGAAGTGCCGACTGTATGCCAAACTTGAAGAAATGGCAAGAGTCACATGCCTGCGCCTTAACCACTTCTTCGAGTCTCAGGCCTCAGTTTCCCCACCTGTAAGATGAATGTGTCCATGGCACCAAGCCTGTCTGTGGAGGTGCTAGGTCTAGGTGTGGCTGGGCCCTGCCAGTGCCCTCCTGAGCCTCGATCTCTGTAGGTCTTGCAGAACCTGGTGCACTGTGCTGATCTGAGCAACCCCACCAAACCACTGCCCCTGTACCGCCAGTGGACGGACCGCATCATGGCCGAGTTCTTCCAGCAGGGAGACCGCGAGCGTGAGTCCGGCCTGGACATCAGTCCCATGTGTGACAAGCACACGGCCTCAGTGGAGAAGTCCCAGGTTGGCAGGGGACTGGGCTGAGCCGGTAGACACTGGGAGGAAGTAAAAGGGAGGGGCTGAGCCAACCCCACGAGCCCTGGCTTGGCCCTGGCTTGGCCCTGGCTGGCTAGCCAGGGAGTGTGCCCGAAGGGTGCTGTCTGGGCCGAGTTAGACCTGGGATCCATTCTCTCTGGGCTTCAGGGAGAGGGACGTGCACTTCTGGGGTTTGGAAACATCTGTTCTGGGTGACATGCAGGACCCTGGAGGGGCTTCCAGTCTGGGGGACATGTACATTCAGCCCTGTGGGGTCAGGGTTGGGGTTGGAGGAGGCCAGAAGGGTTAAGGGAGGCATTCTAGAGAATGAGTTATTTGAAAAGGGTTTTGAAGGATGAGCAGGAGTTGGGAAGCGGCATTCCAGGCAGAGGAAACAGCTTGGCTAAAGATCTGGAGGCTGGACTGAGTCTAGGGTTCACTGTGACTCACCAAATGCTTACCTGCCCCACCCCCGCCACAGGTGGGTTTCATTGACTACATTGCCCACCCACTGTGGGAGACTTGGGCTGACCTGGTCCACCCAGATGCACAGGACCTGCTGGACACGCTGGAGGACAATCGAGAGTGGTACCAGAGCAAGATCCCCCGAAGTCCCTCAGACCTCACCAACCCTGAGCGGGATGGGCCTGACAGATTCCAGTTTGAACTGACTCTGGAGGAGGCAGAGGAAGAGGATGAGGAGGAAGAAGAGGAGGAGGAAGAGACAGCTTTAGACAAAGAAGCCTTGGAGTTGCCTGACACTGAACTCCTGTCCCCTGAAGCCGGCCCAGACCCTGGGGACTTACCCCTTGACAACCAGAGGACTTAGGGCCAGCCCTGCGTGAACTGCAGGGGCAATGGATGGTAAAGCCCTTTGGCTCTTGGCAGCAGCCTTTCCAGGAAGAGGCTCCATGTGGCTCCTGCTTCACTTTCCCACCCACTGAGGGAGGCAATCAAGCTCTTAGTTATAGGTGACTCCCAGGGTTTAATTGGAGGCACCTGGCTGGGGTCCACTCTGACCCCGGACTTGCCTAAAAGAGCTCTCTAAGGGGCAGCCTCTTATAATGACCTTGGTGTCTTTCTGCTGGGCTTCTATCCCTGTGAGGAGAGGTGCTGTCTGCTGCAGCCTCTAGTCCACCCTCTCCAGTGGTCACTCTTGAGCCTCATCTATCACTTAATTATTTCCTTCTTTATCAAATATTTATTGCCCATCTACTTTGTGCCAGCTTTATGCCTCTGTAGTAGCCCTGCACAAGGGGTGGGGAGTCAGGAGACCATCCCAAGGGCATCTCCCCGTCTTCCTCTACCAGGCAGCTCTCTGCAGGAGCATGGAAGTGTGAATGGGGAAATTTTGAGCACCAAAACTTCATTCATACCCAATTTTGTTTCTGAAACTGCGGTAGGGGGCAGGAAGAGGAGCAGAAAAGAGGCGCTGGGCAAGGCATGGTGGCTTATGCCTGTAATCCCGGCACTTTGGGGGGCTGAGGTGGGAGGATTGCTTAAGCTCAGGAGTTCGAGACCAGCCTGGGCAACATAGCAAGACCCCCCTGTCTCTGAAAAAAAAAAAAAATTAGCCAGGCATGGTGGTGTGCACCTGTAGTCCCAGCTACTCAGAAGGTTGAGACAAAGAGGATCGCTTGAGCCCAGGAGTTGGAGGCTGAAGAGAGCTATGATTGCATCACTGCACTCCAGCCTGGGCAACACAGCGAGATCCTGTCTAAAAATAAAAAGAGAAGGAAAGGAAAGAGAGGGGGCTCTGAGGCCGAGCACGGTGGCCCATGCCCATAATCCCAGCACTTTGGGAGGCTGAGGCACGTGGATCACCTGAGGTTAGGAGTTCGAGACCAGCCTGGCCAACATGGTGAAACCCCATCTCTACTAAAAATACAAAAATTTGCTGGGTGCGGTGGCGGGCGCCTGTAATCCCAGCTACTCGGGAGGCTGAGGCAGGAGAATCACTTGAACTCAGGAGGTGGAGGTTGCAGTGAGCCGAAATCATGCCACTGCACTCCAGCCTGGGTGACAGAGCAAGACACTGTCTCAAAAAAAAAAAAAAGAAAAAATAGCCAGGCCAGGTGGCTCATGCCTGTAATCCTAGTACTTTGGGAGGCTGAGTGGGGGTGGATCGCCTGAGATCAGGGGTTCGAGATCAGCCTGGCCAACATAGTGAAACCCTGTCTCTACTAAAATTACAAAAATTTAGAGGCTGGGCGCTGCGGCTTACGCCTGTAATCCCAGAACTTTGGGAGGCCGAGGCGGGTGGATCACGAGGTCAGGAGTTCCAGACCAGCCTGGCCAACACGGTGAAACTCCGTCTCTACTAAAAATACACAAATTAGCTGGGCATGGTGGTGGGCGCCTGTAATCCCAGCTACTCCGAAGGCTGAGGCAGGAGAATCACTTGAACCTGGGAGGCAGGGCTTGCAGTGAGCCAAGATCATGCCATTGCACTCCAGCCTGGGTGACAGAGCAAGACTCCATCTCAAAAAGAAAAAAAAAAAAAATTAGCCGGGCATGGAGGCAGGCGCCTGTAATCCCAGCTACTTGAGAGGCAGAGGCAGGAGAATCACTTGAACCCGGGAGGTGGAGGTTGTGGTTAGCCGAGGTCGCGCCACTGCACTCCAGCCTGGACAACAACAACAAAAAGAGGGCGCTCTGTGCCCGGCAAGTCTCTGAAGACTGATTGAACCTATGCACCAGTTGTTGCTTTAAGTCGCTTTATTTTCTGTCTTTGGTGTCTCTGGATGTAGGAGCCCCCTGCTTTCTCTGTCCTCAGAACTCCATACTGGGTCCCCCACATGTTCCTCCTTCCCTAGGACAGCAACAAAAACACACAATTTTCCCTCTCTAGCAGGTCTCTAAGTCTCCTGATTCCTGAAACTGCCTCAGATTCCCCCTAGAGGGAGGGAGGCCCCTGAGGCTTTCTTGCCATCATAGCCCCTTCTGGGCCTCAGTTTCCCCTCTGTAACCTGATCCTAGTACTTGGATAAACTCCGACTGGGTATGGGGGGTTGTTGTCTGTGACCTCCCTGAAATATCCTAGACATTTGGGGTACTGAACATTTATCTGGGGTTAAATAAAATCTTTACAGCTTAAAACATTCAATTGACCAAATTGAGTGTCCTGGCCATTTCACCGATGAGGAAACTGAGGCGCAGAGAGGTCCTCTTGCCAGCTCAAAGTCAAGCATCTGAGCGCCCAATGTTAGCCAGCGGCGCCCCCTGGTGGCGGGCGTGGGAGACACGGCGGGGCGCGCTTGTCGGCGGTTGGGGGTGGGTCGGAGGGGTGGCATCCTCCAGCCCTGATGGTCCCACTTACCGCACCTCGCCGGGAAGAGCTCGTCCTGCTGGTCGGGCCTCCGAGCGGACTGGGCAGCACCATGCTCAAGCCTGGGGTTCGATCCCCGCCTCCAGAAGCCTCAGTATCCATCCCTCCCCTCTGCCTCCCTCTTTGCGTGCCTGAATATTTATACAAGATACAGGCGTCATCACAACCGCCCTCGGCTTCCAGAGCAGCTGGCTTCGTTCATAAATATTATAACCACTCAGAATTCATCATCATCACAGTTAATGATAAAATTCCACAGTGCCAGAACTAAAAGTCATCCGGGTTCACGAACTTGGTGCATTTCCTTCCAGACTTTTAAAAAGCAGATATTTAGGGAATTTTTTTTTCAAGATTTTTCCCCCCAGTCCGCTTACAAAGTAATAACATGTTCGCTGTAAAAAATTTGGAAATAATGGAAATGTATAAAGAAGGAAATAAAATTCTGCTGTATCTCCACCCATAGATTATCTGCAGCATTTTGACTTATTTCCCTCCAGTTTTTTCTCCATCTGTTATAAGATATTCATATTTTTGGCCAGGCGTGATGGCTCACGCCTGTAATCCCAGCACTTTGGGAGGCCGAGGCGGGTGGATCACGAGGTCAGGAGACCGAGACCATCCTGGCTAACACAGTGAAACCCCATCTCTACTAAAAATACAAAAAATTAGCTGGGCGTGGTTGCAGACGCCTGTAGTTCCAACTACTCGGGAGGCTGAGGCAGGAGAATGGCCTGAACTCAGGAGGCGGAGCTTGCAGTGAGCCGAGATCTCGCCACTGCACTCTAGCCTGGGCGACAGAGTGAGACTCCGTCTCAAAAAAAAAAAAAAAAAAAAGATAGTCATATTTTTTTTCTTTTCTTTCTTTCTCTCTCTTTTCTTTCCTTTTCCCTTTCTCTTTCTTTCTTTCTTTGAGTCTCACCTTGTCGTCCAGGCACCTTGTCGTCCAGGTGGGAGTGCAATGGCGTGATCTCGGCTCACTGCAACCTCCGCCTCCCGGGTTCAAACGATTCTCCTGCCTCAGTCTCCTGAGTAGCTGGGATTACAGGTGCCCACCACCATGCCCAGCTAATTTTTGTATTGTTAGTAGAGAGAGTTTTCACTATGTTGGCCAGTCTGGTCTTGAACTCCTGACCTCATGATCTGCCTGCCTCGGCCTCCCAAAGTGCTGGGATTACAGGCGTGAGCCACTGCACCCGGCCCTAGAATATTCATATTTCTTATAAATGAATATTCATATGTTCTCCTTCAGTTTGGGCCAAAGGCATTTGTCCCTCTCCCCTTACTGACTGCATCTGCTCTGGCCACACTGCAAGCCTGGTCCCACCACAGGGCCTTCAAACAAGCTGTTCCCACTACCTGGAATGCTTCTCTCTCAGTCCCCAGCCTCACCCACTGGGTTTTTGTTTTTGTTTTAGACGAAGTTTCGCCCTTGTTGCCCAGGCTGGAGGACAATGGCGCGATCTTGGCTCACTGCAACCTTTGCCTCCCGGGTTCAAGCGATTCTCCTGCCTCAGTCTCCCGAGTAGCTGGGATTACAGGTGACCGCCACCATGCCCGGCTAATATTTAGTAGAAAAAGGGTTTCGCCATGTTGACCAGGCTGGTCTTGAACTTCTGACCTCAGGTGATCCACCCACCTCGGCCTCCCAAAGTGCTGGGATTACAGGCGTGAGCCACCGCGCCTGGCCCCCCATTGGGTTTTAAGTTAGTGTCTTCTTCCCCGAGAAGTCATCCCTGGACCCGTATCTGGGATACTTTTTTTTTTTTTTCTTGACAGTCTCCCTCTATCACCCAGGCTGGCACGCAGTGGTGGCGTGATCTCAGCTCACTGCAACCTCCGCCTCCCTGGTTCATGCGATTCTCATGCCTGAGCCTCCTGAGCAGCCTCCTGGGACAGGCACCACCACACTGGGCTAATTTTTGTATTTTTAGCAGAGACGGGGGTTTCACCATGTTGGCCAGGCTGGTCTCGAACTCCTGACCTCAAGGTCAAGGAGTGATCCTCCTGCCTCGGCCTCCCAAAGTGCTGGTATTACAGGCATAAGCCACCGCACCTGGCCGAATTTTTATTTTTATTTGTCTAGTGTAGACGATGGGGTGGGGCTGCGGGGAAGCCTCTGGACTTTCCTCTGAGTAGGGCCGGCCTGGAAGCCTAGACCGTTCTCCCACCAGCTCTGTCTCCCCTGCCACAAAGAAAATGCCCCAAGCCCGCGGCCCCTCCCCCACCTCAACCATTTCTAATTCCAGAGCCCAATGCCGCTCTGGACAATCAAGGGCTTGCATTCTTTTTAAATTTAAATGAAGTAATTAATTTTTTGAGACGGGGTCTCACTCTGTCGTCCAGGTTGGAGTGCAGTGGCGCGATACAGTTTCCTACAGCCTCTACCTCCTGGGCTCAAGTGATCCTCCTACTTCAGCCTCGGGAGTAGTTGGGTCCACAAGCACGCGACACTACATCCTGCTAATTTTTAAATTTTTTGTAGAGATGGGGCCTCCCTGTGTTACTCAGGCTGGTTTCCAATTCGTGGGCTCAAGCGATCCTCCCGCCTTGGTCTCCCCAAGTGGTGGGATTACAGGCGTAAGCCGCGGCACCCGGCTATTTTTACTTTAAAATACTAAGTCAGTGACAGAAGCTTCTGCACATTCTCGTGGCTCACTTTTCTCTTCCTGGGGAAAAAAGGCAGGAGGTATTTCCGAGAGCGCCACCCATGTAGGAAGCGTGCCTTTGGGCGATCAGGTAGCTGAGCAGCCGAAAAACCTCCTCCCCTCCAAGGGGGCGGCAGGCCGGGGCCTGGACCAGCTGCCCTGGAGCCCCCCACAGAGCACGGACCACAGCGTGGGCGCGGAGGGCGGGGAGAATGGGAGGTGGATTTCTTTCTTTTTTTTTTTTTTTTTTTTCTGAATTTTCCCAATTTCTCTGCAGTGGATTGGTGATACTTTTATAGTCCGAGTGGGAGAGGAGGGAGCAAACATGTTACCTTAAAAAGAAAAAATAAATTTCCCAAATGTAAACGGTGAGGGGACGTGGGGGTGGGCGTCCCAGTACTCCCAGGGCACTGGGGGCGGGCTGGGGACGGGGTTGGCGGCGGCTGGGCCTCGAGGCGCTAAGTTATTCTGGTCTCTCGGCGCCTCCGCAGCTGGTGAGCTTTTTATAAACAGGACGAGTCACCCCCCCCACACACACACACACACGCTCCAGCCCCGCCTACTGGGAGGGGTGGGGGGATAATCTAGGGGATCAGGACTCTCCTGGGGGCCACACACCCCTGGAGGGTTTGAAAGCTGGAGTAGAGGGCGCAGGAAACTCAAAGTGGGGGCTGGGGTTTCGGGCTCTTCCCCCCTCCCCAAATTCTGACTTCTTTCCCTGAAGATCTGGAGGAATAAAAGATGGACCATCTTAGCTCCCAAAAGGCTCCATTCTCTGAGTTTTGCTTTCCCAGGATGGAGGGAGGGGGTCTCCCAGCCCCCAGGTCTTTGAATCCGAACATTGAAGAGCTGGAGGCTTCGGCTCGTGCCCTCCCTGTTTCCCGGGGCATTTACCGCAAGCTTTAAGGGGTTTCCGGGACAGGTCGCTTCTCTGTCCCTGCTAAAGCTTTTCTTCGAATTTTCCTCTTGATGACGGGGCGCAGGGAGGGGAGGGGGTTCCCGGAGAGTCCATCAGCCCCTTCCTCCTTTTCTGGAAATGGTGGGGAGGGGAGGCTCTCTTGACCTCTACTTCTTTCTTTTCAAACCTCGGAAACGGGGGAGAGGTGGAGTCTTTACTAGCCCCTCCCTCAGTGGGGAGTCTTACGCCTCGGGAATGGGACAGGGGTCCCTCTTGACCCCTGTTTATTCTTTTGTATTTATTTTGAACCCCATATATGTGAGGGCATAAAACATCTCTTGGGCCTCGGTTTTTCTTTTCTGCAATTGGGAGTCAGGGGCATTCAACAGGGGTCACAGCACCTTGGACTAGACGGTGGCCTCAAGAGTCCCCTACCTGAGGTGGGTGCGGGCGGGTAAGGGAACCGCCCCTGGAAGACCGGGGCTCAGCCAAGGCCTCGGCCTCTCGGCCCTTCAATCGCCCAGATGCCACCATTGGACAAGAGGAGGGAGTAGACAACCGCTGATTGGCTATCTGCCCGTCGCTCGAGGGCTTAAGCCAGTGAGAGAACGCTGAGGGGACGAGAGGCGGAGTCGGCCCCCGCGCCGCTCCCGCCTCCACTGGAGGCACACGCTAGGCCCCGCCCCATTTGCACGTCAATCTGCTCAGGAGCCCCGCCCCATCTGGCTCTGCGTGCGTCAATGGGCCGCATCTTTACGCGCGGCTCCGCCTCCGGATGGCGTCACGGGCTTATCTACATGTGAGGCCCCGCCCCTCCCTTTGCAGGACGTCACCGAGGACTGCAGGGGCCTGAGCCGCTGCTGCCGCCGCCGCCGCCGCGCAGCCCCACATCAACGCACAGGGGGCCCTGTCACCGCCACCGCCAAAAAAGTCACCGCCGCTAGGGTCGCCGTTGCATCGGTGCAGGGCAAGGTGAGCTCCTGGGCGGTCGGGTGTGCTCAGGCTCCCAGCACCTGCATAACCTTCATTTGACTGATGGGCTGATGGAGGCGGGGGACGAGGTTGACTAGGGTTGAATGGGGGGAAGGATGCGGCGGTCGCGAGGCTGGGAATGGGTAGGGCCCTGGCGCCCCGCTCCTGCCTGATCCTCACCACTAACCCCCGCAACCCCCTTGCTCTGCGGCGGAGGGGGAGGGGAGCCGAGCTCCTTGCGGGAAGCTGTGCGCGCGGGAGGCTTTTGCGTGCGCGTGCGCGTGGTGTGCACACGCGTGTGCGCGCCTGCCTGTGTCAGCGGGTCTGTGTGCACCCTTGCTTGTGTACCTGGATATGCTCGTGTGACTCCGTGGGGGTCTGGGCCTAAGTGTGTGCGTGTTGCACGCGCGTGGAGAAAGACGTGTGGACCGCCTGTGCATGTATGGTCCGTGCATGCAAGCACGGGGATCCGTGTCCATGTGGGTGATGTGCACACGCCTGCATGGGTGGAGGGGCCTGTGCGCACGGGTGGTTTGCACATTTCTATAGGCGAGTCGGTGTGCAAACAGGTGTCTGTATCTTTGTCCTGTGCACCCCAGTGCGTTCACACACTCCTGTATGTACGGATGAGCGTGTTTGAGGCTGCGTGCACGTGAGCGTGTGCATGCCCCGCCTGTATCATGTGATGCAGCGGCCTTGGCCGGAGCTCTCCGGCCTGGAGGTTTGCGGGGAGCGGGGGCTGCAGATGCGCGTCCTCGAGGGACCATGCACGCGGTGCACGTGGGGCCGCGCGGCCGAGTTCTGAGGACCATGAAAGATTGATGGGGGGCGGAGCCAGCCTAAACCCGGGCTCAGCCCTGGGTTTAGGGTTACAGCCCCACCTGGGGCACCTGCCCCTTGGAGGGGGCTGCTGGGGTGTCCCTATCTGCGACCCTCTGAGCCGCTCCTCTGAAACGCCCAGGATTTCAAGGTCACAGGCTGCCCTCTGCTGGGGGCACCACCAATTAATACCGGGGCTCCTGATGGGATACGGGTGTTCTCCATACACCGGCCGTTTTCTGGAGCCCTTGCTATCTTCTGCCTGGGCTTGGGCACATGAGGATGGAGAGAGCCCCCCTCACGGTTCTGCTACACCCGGTATCCCCAGATGGCATCCGCCACAGACTCGCGCTATGGGCAGAAGGAGTCCTCGGATCAGAACTTCGACTACATGTTCAAGATTCTCATCATCGGCAACAGCAGCGTGGGCAAGACGTCCTTCCTCTTCCGTTATGCTGACGACTCATTCACGCCTGCCTTCGTCAGCACCGTGGGCATCGACTTCAAGGTCAAGACCATCTACCGCAACGACAAGAGGATCAAGCTGCAGATCTGGGTGGGTCCCAGCTGGAGGGCTCCCGCCTGGCTCGGTTGGATTCCTGTCCTTGGAAAAGCAGCCCCAATCTTGTCTATCTCTTTCCTGACTGGAGTCATTCACTTACACACTGGGCATTTATCAGGTGCCCACTGTGTACCAGGGGCAGAAACAGTACCTGTGTTCTCCCATAAGCGCCTAATCCTGGTCCCTCAGTTTCCCCATCTTCAGGTCTTCCACGTATGAGGTTTCAGCTGGATCTTGGTCCCCATTCTCTTTTTTTGTTTGTTTTTTGAAACAGGGTGGTCTTGCTCTGTCACCTAGGCTGGAATGCAGTCACGTGATCATGGCTCTCTGCAGCCTCGACTTCCCAGGCTCAAGCCATTCTTCCACCTAAGCCTCCTGAGTAGCTAGGACCACGGGCGCCTACCACCACACCTGCTAATTTTTTTCTTTTTTGTAGAGACAGGGTCTGGCTATGTCTGCCCAGGCTGGTCTTGAACTCCTGGGCTCAAGCGATCCTCCCACCTCAGCCTCTCAAAGTGCTAAGATTACAGGCATGAGCCACCCTACCTGGCCTTGTTAGTTTTAAGAGACAGAGTCTCACTCTGTTGCCCAGGCTGGATTTGAACTCCTGGGCTCAAGCAATCCTCCCACCTCAGCTTCCCAAGTAGCTGGGAGTACAGGCAAGTGCCCCTGAGTCCAGCTTCCTTTAGTTTTTAAACCTACAGTTAAATTCTCTCCATCTTCATCTGGCTTGATTTTTCTCCTTGGTCCTTGTCACCCTCCAATATAGGATACATTTACACCGTTATTTTCTATTTCCCACACTGGGTGTCACTTAGCAAGGGAAGGGATTTCTGTTTTTTTTTTTTTTTTTTTTTTTTGAGACGGAGTCTCGCTCTGTCACCCAGGCTGGAGTGCAGTGGCGCAATCTCGGCTCACTGCAAGCTCCGCCTCCCGGGTTCACGCCATTCTCCTGCCTCAGCCTCTCCGAGTAGCTGGGACTACAGGCGCCCGCCACCGCGCCCGGCTAATTTTTTGTATTTTTTAGTAGAGACGGGGTTTCACCGTGGTCTCGATCTCCTGACCTCGTGATCCGCCCGCCTCGGCCTCCCAAAGTGCTGGGATTACAAGCGTGAGCCACCGCGCCCGGCCCAAGGGAAGGGATTTCTGCCCATCTTGTTAACAACTGTGTCCCCAGTGTCCAGTTCAGGGTGTGGCAAAGATCAGTGCCCAGTCCATGTGTGTTTATTTGTTTGTTTGTTTTTTGAGACAGAGTTTTTGCTGTCACCCAGGCTGGAGTACAGTAGCGCAATCTTGGCTCACTGAGACCTCTGCCTCCGGGTTCAAGCGATTCTCCTGCCTCAGCCTCCTGAGTAGCTGGGGTTACAGGGGCTCATCACCACACCCAGCTAATTTTTCTTTTGTATTTTTAGTAGAGACAGGGTTTTGCCATGTTGGCCAGGCTAGTCTTGAACTCCTGACCACAAGTGATCCGCCTGTCTTGGCCTCCCAAAGTGCTGGGATTACAAGCATGAGCCACCACGCCTGGCCTGTTTTTCTTTTTTCTTTTTTTTTTTGTTATTGTTGTTTTGAGAGAGAGTCTCGCTCTTGTCGCCCAGGGTGGAGTGCAATGGCGCGATCTTGGCTCACTGCAACCTCTGCCTCCTGAGTTCAAGCGATTCTCCTGCCTCAGCCTCCCGAGTAGCTGGGATTACAGGTGCATGCCACCATGCCCAGCTAATTTTTGTATTTTTAGTAGAGACAGAGTTTCACCATGTTGGCCAGGCTGGTCTCGAACTACTGACCTCAGGTGATTCACCCACCTTGGCCTCCCAAAGTGCTGGGATTACAGGCGTGAGCCACCACTGCACCCGACCCCCTGTTTGTTTTTAGAGACAGGGTTTCACTCTGTCACCCAGGCTGAACCGCAGTGGCGTGATCTCACCTCACTGCAACCTCTGCCTCCTGGGCTCAAGCAACCCTCTCACCTGAGCCTCCTGAGTAGTTGGGACTACAGGTGTGAGCCACCACACCCTGTTAATTTTTGTATTTTTTGTAGAGATGGGGTCTCGCTATGTTGCCCAGGCTGGTCTGGAACTCCTGGGTTCAAGCCATCTGCCCACCTCAGCCTCCCACAGTGCTGGGATTACAGGTGTGAGCCACAGCACCTGGTGCAGTACGTTTGGTGAATGACTCTGTGGAATAATGGAGCACTCATATATTCTGAGCACTGGTGACCCAACCTGCTCTTCCTGACACTTTGTGCCCCTGGGCAAACTCCTGCTTCTCCCAGGGGGCTAAACTGGATGATATCAGAGCTCATTTCCTCTTTGAGGGCCTTATGTGTGGGTCCTCTCTGACCTTCATCTCTTCCTCCCTAGGACACAGCAGGGCAAGAAAGGTACCGGACCATCACCACTGCATACTACCGGGGCGCTATGGGCTTCATCCTCATGTATGACATCACCAACGAGGAATCCTTCAACGCAGTGCAGGATTGGTGAGTATACCCCACTTGCTCTTTTTTTTTTCTTTTCTTTTCTTTGAGAGAGGGTTTTATTCTGTCACCCAGGCTGGAGTGCAGTGGCACGATCAGGGCTCACTGCAGCCTCGACCTCCTGGGCTCAAGTGATCCTCCTGCCTCAGCCTCCCAAGTAGCTGGGACTACAGGCGTATACCACCGCACCTGGCTAATTTTCTTTTGTATTTTTAGTTGAGATGGGGTTTCCTCATGTTGCCCAGGCTGATCTTGAACTCCTTGGCTCAAGTGATCTGCCCACCTTGGCCTCCCAAATTGCTGGGATTACAGGCGTGAGCCACCGCTTCTGGCCTTCTGCACTCATTCTGGGGTCATTGTCTCTGAGCCAAACTTTCTTCGAAAAATAATAAATAAAACGTAGGGGTCAGAGAAGGATTTCAGATGGAAAAGTAAAACTATAACCACATAGAAAAAAATATCTCCAAGTGTAGGGTGGAGAATATAGAGACTATAAGGAGAGTTGGCAAGGCCGGGCATGGTGGCTCACACCTGTAATCCCAGCACTTTGGGAGGCTAAGGCAGGTGGATCACCTAAGGTTGGGAGTTCGAGACCAGCCTGACCAACATGCAGAAACCCCATCTCTACTAAGAATGCAAAAATTAGCTAGACGTGGTGGCGCACACCTGTAATCCCAGCTACTCGGGAGCCTGAGGCAGGAGAATCGCTCGAACCCAGGAGGTGGAGGTTGCAGTGAGCCAAGATTGTGCCATTGCACTCTAGCCTGGGCAACAAGAGCAAAACTCTGTCTCAAAAAAAAAAAAAAAAAAAAAAAAAAAGGAGAGTTGGCATAGGTTAGAGGTTGCAAACATTTCAATTTTCTGCTCAGAAGTAATAACTTTAAAAAAAAAGTTTCTGGGCTGGGCACAGTGGCTCATGCCTATAATCCCAGCACCTTGGGAGGCCAAGGTGGGTGGATCTTGAGCTCAGGAGTTCAAGTCCATCCTGGCCAACATAGTGAAACCCTGTCTCTACTAAAAGCACAAAAAATTACCCAGGCATGGTGGCTCATGCCTGTAGTCCCAGCTACTTAGGAGGCTGAGGCAGGAGAATCACTTCAACCTGGGAGGCGGAGGTTGCAGTGAGCCTAGATCGCGCCACTGCACTCCAGCCTGGGTGACAGAGCAAGACTCTATCTCAAAAAAAGAAAATTTCTGGGCTGGGTGGCTCATGCCTGTAATTCCAGCACTTTGAGAAGCGAAGACAGGCAGATACTCCAGCCTGGGCAACAGACCCAGACTCTATCTCAAAAAAAACCCCAAAACACAAAAACAATAACGGGTCAATCGGGGGCTGGAGTGGGGTGAAAGAGGGGCACACTGGGGGAAAGGATGGTGGGGAGGATGGAGGGCCAAGCTTCTGGGTCTTTCTCCCTCGGACAAGGACACAGGCTCCACATCAGCCTGTCAGGGTGGAGCTGGGATCCTCCAAACCCTAACCTGCCCCCATCGCTGCCTCCTATAGGTCCACCCAGATCAAGACCTATTCGTGGGACAATGCCCAGGTGCTGCTGGTAGGAAACAAGTGTGACATGGAGGATGAGCGGGTGGTGTCATCAGAACGTGGCCGGCAGCTAGCTGACCACCTTGGTGAGTGCCCAGCTGGGCCGGAGACCCACAAGGCTAGAGAAAGGACACTAAGAGAGGGGAGGACACACACCCAAGGTCTTACAGCTAAGCCAGGTAATTCACACTTTCTGCAAACTAGCCTTCATCCAGGAGCCATTTGAGTTGGATCCTGAGGGATGTGTAGGAGTTCTCCATGCAGAAAGTTTAAGGATTTATTCTGACACTCACTGTCCAATGCTTTGTTGGCTGTTGCTGGGCTCAAGAGGCATCTAGGGGTGCCTCGAGGGACCCCTGAGGTGGAGGGAGGGACCTGGATGGGAGGAGCCCATGAGAGGAGCTAGGCTTCCTGGAGTGGTGGGTAGTGAAGAAGGGTCTTTCAGGCAGAGGAAATAGCTTGGGCAAGGGCTTGCAGTGAGAAAGATCCTGTGTGTTTTGGTAATAATTTCACAAGACTGGAACATGAGGGTCAGCTGGAGGAAATGTGGCCTGTCATAGAGGGCCTCAACCATGTGCTGAGAGGCTGGGACTCTTTGGAGGGCAATAGGGAGTCACAGAGTGTGTATGAGCAGGGGGAGGTCACGGCCGGATTTGAGTGTCAGAGGCTTCCAGGGCCAGTGCATGGGGCTGGGCTGGACACTGCAGGGCATGTCTTGCCAGGTCCCTAAGGACAATGAGACACAATTTTAGGAAGGAAGGGCAGGAGGCCAGGTGTGCTGGCTCACACCTATAATCCCAGCACTTTGAGAGGCAGAGGTGGAGGACCACTTGAGCCCAGGAGGTCGAGACTGCAGTGAGCTATGATCACACCACCATACTCCATCCTGGGCAACAGAGCAAGGCCCTGTCTCAAAAAAAAAAAAAAAGAAAGAAAGAAAGAAAAAGGCAGGAAATGCAGAGCTGACCCAGTTCCGTGTTGCTTCTCTGCGGGATTTGTCTGTACCTTCAATAAGTTGCTTGGCACTGGGAATCTCCAGGTGTTCCCTTTCCTCAGAGAAGCATCTCTGGGAGTTGGCATAGGGCGTGGCCAGGGTCCTCATCCCTGCCTTCCCTGACCACAGGGTTCGAGTTCTTTGAGGCAAGCGCCAAGGACAACATTAACGTCAAGCAGACCTTTGAGCGCCTGGTGGACGTCATCTGCGAGAAGATGTCCGAGTCATTGGACACGGCGGACCCTGCGGTCACAGGCGCCAAGCAGGGCCCACAGCTCAGTGACCAGCAGGTGCCACCGCACCAGGACTGCGCCTGCTGAGAGCCACCCCACCCTCTTTCCCCTCTTCCCCGTCTTCCCCACCTTCCCCCAACTACCCGGGCCTGACCCGGCCCCTACCAGCCACGGGCACAAGACCCCTGCTCCTGACTTAGCCTGTCACCCTTATTTATTATTGTAGCTATTTATTTATTTATTGAAGATGTCCCCCAGGAGCCCAGGCTCCCCTGCCCACCCCAAGCCCTGCCCATCCTGTACATATAGCCCTTTCCCCACTCAGCCGTGATGTCTCGTGGCCCCGTGAACTCACCGCTTACCCTCCTGAACCCCCCCGCCTTTTTTTTAAATTCACCCCCCATCCATAGTTGTCAGTTGTGAAGAGGGGGCCAGATGACACCCTAGAGCAGGCTGATCGGGCAATGGGAGGTGGCCAGGCCTGCCAGCCCCTCGGCTCTGCCGCGGTGGGCCGAGGCCGCTGTTGGGGGTTTCCCTGTGCGGACCATGGGGGTCAGAGTCTGGCCTGCCAGGCTCCTCTCCCTGTTTTCTCTTTTGGTGGGGGGGTGTGCTGTGGGTATTCACCACCCTGGGACCCCCCCGCCCACCAGACCTGTTCTGACCTCATGAGTGTCAAATGTGCCCCCCGGTTCCTTAGGAGATGTCATGACAACACTACACACACCCAATAAAGCGAATGGATCACGTGTGTCCCTGTGAGCACCGGGCCCTGCCCAACCTGGTTTTGATCATCCACAGCATTTTCTTTTGTTATTTTTATTTTTCAATATAAATAGAGACAGGGTTTTGCTATGTTGCCCAGGCTGGTCTCGAACACCTGGCCTCAAGCAATCCTTCCACCTCAGCCTCGCGAAGGGCTGAGATTACAGGTGGGAACCACTGCGCCCAGTCAGCAGTTTCAATTACATTATAGAGAGAATTTAATGGCATTTCCACAGTTCACGACCAGGGGAGGAAACACAGAGGCTGCCTGGCCCTATGTGAAACTTTCGGGGGCCGACTCCAGGCCTGAGCCTGCTCTGAGGGGATCAGTCATGTCCCCGCCTTAGTCCCAGGACCTGAGGGAGCTCTGGATTGGTGGCTGGGCCCAGAGCCAGGTGGGTGGCAGTGTTGAGGGGCTGGTGCTTGAGACTGGTTGGCAGGGTGGGGCCCTGTGCTGAGGATGGGACATCTTGGTCACAGGTCACATGAGGTTCCTGCTGAGAAGGGCTAGGGGATGATCATCCATCTTCATGGGTGTGTTCCGGTTGGGAAAACTGAGTCCCAGAAGTGAGCTTGGGAAGGGCGGCTCAGCCCAATGCCCGGGAGCTGGAGTGGTGCTGGGACGTGGCCCAGGACCAGAGCTTGATGCAGGAGCCCATTCTCCTTCTGGTAGAGGGGGTGGTCCGCCAGGAGTTAGTCTTGCATCCGGTCCCGGAGGCGGACAGTTCAGTCTGCTCGGGTGTCCAGGGCCACACAGCCTGGGGGTGTCAGAGGAACTGGGCTCTGTCCACACAAGACAAGGCATCTGGTCAGAAGCCTGGCTCATCCCTCCCTGTCCCTCCTAACTGAGCCCTATTCTATCTGCCCTTGGGCCAGAGGTCAGCCCTGCTCAACAGACTTGACAGGGACCGGACTGAGGTCACATCAGACAGCAGAGAAGGGTTGGGTCTTTTTTTTTTTTTTTTTTTGAGACGGAGTCTTGAACTGTCGCCCAGGCTGGAGTGCAGTGGCGCGATCTTGGCTCACTGCAAGCTCCGCCACCCGGGTTCACGCCATTCCCCGGCCTCAGATGCCAGAGTAGCTGGGACTACAGGTGCCCACCACCACGCCCGGCTAATTTTTTTGTTTGTATTTTTAGTAGAGATGGGGTTTCACCGTGTCAGCCAGGATAGTCTCGATCTCCTGACCTCGTGATCTGCCCGCCTCGGCCTCCCAAAGTGCTGGGATTACAGGCGTGAGCCACCGCGCCTGGCCTGGGTCTTTTTTGTTTGAAACGGAGTCCCGCTCTGTCACCTAGGCTGGAGTGCAGTGGCACGATCTTGCCTCACTGCAGCCTCTGCCTCCTGAGTTCAAGCGATTCCCCTGCTTCAGCCTCTCAAGTAACAGGGATTACAGGTGCGTACCACTAATTTTTTGTATTTTTAGTAGAGAAGGGGTTTCACCATATTGCCCAGGCTGCTCTCGAACTCCAATCTCAGGCGATCCACCCGCTTCGGCCTCCCAAAGTGCTGGGATTACAGGCATGAGCCATGGCGTCCAGCCAGGACTGGGTCTTAACTGCTAGTGAAGAGCTCTCCGCCAGCCCACTGTTGGGTATGGTTTGTCAGGAACACAGGAGACTCCCACCCTCCAGGGTGGCTGGCTACACTGTCACTTGGAGCTCACACGTGTAGCCCCCTGGGGAGTCCCCTGGGTGCCTGGTATGCCCTCCACACTCACCCGGTACTTCAAGTAAGACAGGTACGTGTCCCAGCCCAGCGTCAGGCCGTTGATGTAGGTGACTCGAAATTGGGGGGGCACGAAGAGGAAGTTCACGAACTGCGCAGCAGGCCACACGCACCAGTCTGCCTGCGGGGAGAGGCGGGGCATGAGGGGCGGGGGCGGAGCGACCACGAAGGGGCGGCGCCGGACACGTGCAAGGGGCGGGTGCTCCCACCTTGTAGAATTCCCAGAACTTCTCCCGCAGCTCCTGGCAGCTCTCACCCACTGTCTGACCCTCAAGGCAGCCAAGGCCTGGGAAGGACACCAAGAAACGAGAGTGTTAGAGGCCAGGAAGTACTGTTGAGATGACAAGATGGGCTGACGATGGAGGGGGCGGTGTTGGGCCCCTGAGAGCCCGCGCCCCCCACCCAGGGCAGAGGGACGGGGACTTTCAGATGGGATGGACAGAGAATTAGGGTAGCTGGTGTAGGGACAAAATAGAGCAAGTCAGTCCCAGTGAGAGAGAGAGAGAGGTTATAAACATATAAACACGTGCCCCTATGGAGACACCCTGAAGTTGAGGCAGTTGTGTTACTTTTCCATCACAGACCAGGAAGCCGGGCTGGGAGGTGGAGAATGAGAGACTCTATTAATACCGCTGTCTTTACCGAGCCTAGGGCTGGCACGGTTGCACCCCATTAAGTCTAGCCTCAATTTCTCTTCCTTCAGGCCTCAGAGCCTTTGCATTAGCTGTTCCCTCTGCCCGCTGGTTCCCTCTTCATGTCTCAGCTGAGTGTGGTCCCCTTCTTTGGGAAATGCTCTCAACCTCCCGCCCAGGGCGGCCCCAACAGATACTGTCCTCATCCCTCCTACACTCGCCAGCGTTCACATCGGCCGAGTCTGTCCTGTCCCCTCGTCCAGGACCACCCAAACAGGGGGCACATTGGAAATGCACCTCTGCATCCTTCTTAACACAAAGCTGGCTCCACCCCTCCCGACCTATGAGAGGCAAAGCCTAGGCTTAGGAGGCTCCTTACCCAAGAAGTACCAGACACCCAGCAAGGGAGAGGCTACCAGCTGATCCACGAGGACCTTCTTGAGGACATTTGGGAAGCCTCGGAGGCCAGACGCAGGGAATAGGCGGTCCAGCGACAAGTACCAGTAGTGCAGGAAGGGACCCATGCTGCAGCCCACCGCGAACATGCTCGCTATAAGAGTGTAAGTCAGGGGGCTGGGTAGGGCCGGCAAATTCCCCAGTCCATTCCCTCCCTCCCTGGCTAACGCCTGGGTAAGCCCAATGCCATCCCGGAGCCTCAGCCTCACCGGGAAAACCGGAAGGGCCCACTCGTGCATTCTTCCACTACAAGCCCCACCAGGAGGCGCGGCTCCAGAGGCTCCTAGGTAGTGGGCAGAGACCTCCGGGAGTTGGGAGGTGATGGAGACCCAGGGCTGCGGGGAGACAGACACCCGGGGAGAAGCGCGGTCAGGGCAAGGGTCCAACGGGGGACTGAGGCCACGGGTCAGGGGTCACGGCCGCAGTCGGGTGTCGGGATCAAAGGTCGCCCGGAGTGAAGGGCTAAGCAGCGTGACGTCCTCACCGGAGCGCCGTGGGTCGAAAACCTGGCCGGGCCGGGCGCGGATCTCCCAGGACTGGCGCACGCCATCACCGGCCGCCATGAGCGCGCCGCAGCCCAGCGTGTTAGTGACGAGCAGCGCGCGGCCCTGGAATAGAAGCTGCCCTGCGGATAACAGGCGGCGCAGCCGGCGCCAGCCACCCCGCGCCATCGCCCTCGGGTGCCAAGGAAACTGCGCGCCGCTCTGCTCTCGCCGCGCCGACCAGTCGCGAGTCACTGTGGATCCCAAATTGCCCGCCCCTCCGGCGTCCCGGCCAATCGCATAAGGATCTTCAGTCCGCAGGTTGGCCCCGAGCCGCGCCGCGTTCACCAATCGCAGGCAGCCTCGGGGAGCCACATTGCCCGCCCCGAAGAGTATTGACCAATAAAAGGCAGGCGTTCTATCCCAAGGTCGCTCTCCCAACGACCTCCCGAACTTCACGGACCAATCGGAAAAAAGAATTGCGTTACGGCCCGCATGCCGATTGGTAACGTTGCACTCTTGTTTCCCCGCCCCTTTCTGTGTCAGCCTATGGGAAACCGTCGCATTCCTGTTCTACCGACACGCCCAGGACGGCACTGGCCAATCGCAGACCGGCGTCACGCTGGCAAATCAGTGACCGTCGTCCCGCCTCCTGCGTTAGGGTTGGTCAATCTTAGGCAGTTTAGAACGCCTTCTGGCCTGGTTGCCCTCCGTATTTCCAGATTCTCCTGGACTTAGCCAGAAGGGATGTGATCTGTGGCCAGAAACAATTATATCCTAATTATGCCGTTCCCGTAAGGAACAATGATTTTTTCTTTTCTTTTTTTGAAATGGAGTCTCGCTCTGTCACCTAGGTTGGAGTGCAGTGGCGCGATCTCGGCCTACCGCAACCTCTGCCTCCCGGGTTCAAGCGATTCTCGTGTCGCAGCCTCCCAAACAGCTGGGATTACAGGCACGGGCCACCACGCCCAGCTAATTTTGTATTTTTGGTCTAGACAGGGGTTTTGCCATGTTAGCCAGGCTGGTCTCGAACTCCTGACCTCAGGTGATCCACCCGCCGTGGCCTCCCGAAGTGCTGGGATGATAGGTGTGAACCACCGTAACTGGCTTAAAAAAATGATTTTCAATGGAAATCCCTGGGCATTCTCTACTAGAGTCGCAAACTACTGCCTGTGGGCTGTTAACTGTTGAAGGTGTGCAGGTTCTTGGCATCTTGAACAAAGAATTGGACAAAGTGCACAAACAAAGCAAGGAAAGAATGAAGCTTAACAAAAGCAGAGATTTATTGAAAACGAAAGTACACTCCAGAGGGTGGGAGCCAGTGGAGCATACGGACTCAAGAGACCTGTTTAAGAATTTTCTGGGGTTTAAATGCCCTCTAGAGGTTTTCACTGGTTACTTAATGTACGTCCTATGTAAATGAAGAGGATGAAGTAAAGTTACAAAGTCATTTACTGGATATATGCCCTCTTTAAATGGAGAAGATATTTCCTGTCATAGCTGAATTGTTTCCATTTAAATTGGCCTTATGTTCCCTGCCTCCAGACCTATTCTCCTGCCTCAGGGCCAAATCCTGTCCCTGCCTTTTTTGTGCTGCTCATGATGAGCTAAAGGTGTTTCTTAAATTTTTTTTTTTTTTTTTTTTTTTTGAGACAGAGTCTCGCTCTGTCGCCCGGGCTGGAGTGCAGTGGCGCAATCTCGGCTCACTGCAAGCTCCGCCTCCCGGGTTCACGCCATTCTCCTGCCTCAGCCTCCGAGTAGCTGGGACTACAGGCGCCCGCCACCACGCCCGGCTAATTTTTTGTGTTTTTTAGTAGAGACGGGGTTTCACCGTGGTCTCGATCTCCTGACCTCGTGATCCGCCCGCCTCGGCCTCCCAAAGTGCTGGGATTACAAGCGTGAGCCACCGCGCCCGGCCAAATTTTTTAAATGGTCAGCCAAGAAGGTAGGGATTGGCCAGGCGCAGTGGCTCACGCCTGTAATCCCAAGCACTTTGGGAGGCCGAGGCAGCTGGATCACCTGAGGTCAGGAATTCAAAACCAGCCTGGCCAACATGGTAAAACCCTATCTCTATTAAAAATACAGAAATTAGCCAGGCTTGGTGGTGGACACCTGTAATCCCAGCTACTCGGGAGGCTGAGGCAGAGATCTCTTGAACCCGAGAGGTGGAGGTTGCAGTGAACCGAGATAGCTCCAGTCTGGGCAACAGAGGGAGACTGTCTCAAAAAAAAAAAAAAAAAAAAAAAAAAAAAAAAGAGACTGCCTAGGGCTGTGGTCACTCATATTTGGCTCAGAATTAACCTCTTTAAATATTTTTTTTTTTTTGAGACGGAGTCTCGCTCTGTCACCCAGGCTGGAATGCAGTGGCGCAATCTCGGCTTGCTGCAAGCTCCACCTCCCGGGTTCACGCCATTCTCCTGCCTCAGCCTCCCAAGTAGCTGGGACTACAGGTACCCGCCACCAAGCCTGGCTAATTTTTTGTATTTTTAGTAGAGACGCAGTTTTACTGTGTTAGCCAGGATGGTCTCGATCTCCTGACCTCGTGATCCGCCCGGCTCGGCCTCCCAAAGTGCTGGGATTACAGGTGTGAGCCACCGCGCCCGGCCCATATTTTACAGAGTTTCACTCTTTTTGTCAACAAATGGCATGATTGTGTTTCAATAAAGTTTTACTTATGGACACAAATTTGCATTTCATATAATTTTCAGGTCATAGAATAAGCAAAACGTCACTGAAACACAATCATACCATTTGTTGGCCTGTAAAAAGTAAAACTAAAATATGGCTTTTTTTTTTTTTTTTTGAGACGGAGTCTCACTCTGTTGCCCAGGCTGGAGTGCAGTGGCACTATATCAGCTCACAGCAACCTTTGCCTTCCAGGTTCAAGCGATTCTCCTGCCTCAGCCTCATGAGTAGCTGGGATTACAGGCACCCGCCGCCACGCCTAGCTATTTTTTGTAGTTTTGTAGAGACGGAGTTTCAGTATGTTGCTCAGGCTGGTCTTGAACCCCTGATCTCAAGTGATCCACCTGCCTCGGCCTCCAAAGTGCTGGGATTACACGAATGAGCCACCATGCCCAGCCTCCAATATGGCTTTTTACGACAAAAATTTGCCCAGTCAGAGGACACCCTTCAGGGTTTTCTGATTTTTTTTGTTTTTGTTTTTTGAGACAGGGTCTTCCCCTTCCTTCCCCCAATTTAAAACTTTTATTTAAAGAGAGGTTTTTTTTTTTTCCTCTTTAGTAGAGACAGGGTCTCACTATGTTGCCCAGGCTAGCCTTGAACTGGACTGAAGCAATCCGCCCACTTTGGCGTCCAAAAGTGCTGGTGTTACAGGCATGAGTTACTGAGAATTGGTAAAATGACACGTGCCCCTGGGCAATAGGAGAACAATGAGTTTCGTACAGTGGGACAAATAGAACAATACAAAAAAAACCTGATCAGTGCCGGGCGAGGTGGCTCAGGCCTGTAATCCCAGTACTTAGGGAGGCTGAGGCGTCCGAATCACGAGGCCAAGTGATTGAGACCAATCTGGTCAACACGGTGAAACACCGTTTCTACTAAAAATACAAAAATGAGCTGGGCATGGTGGCACGCGCCTGTCGTCCCAGCTACTCAACAGGCTGAGGCAGGAGAATCGCTTGAATCCGGGAGGCGGAGCTTGCAGTGAGCCGAGATCGCACCACTGCACTCCAGCCTGGGCGACAGAGCAAGACTTCGTCTCAAAAAAAAAAAAATAAAACTAGTGAGTTTTGTATTATCACACTTGTCTCACAGCTATAATTTTAAAATGAAAGCTATAAGATCTCTGACTGCACCTATTTATGTTTATATATATATGTTATACTTATGTAACACTTTCTCCCTCTTGATGGAATTCCTAAAGATTAATTTGTAAAGGAGCTCTGTTTCATTGACTTTAGAAAACCACATTTGCTTATGTAAATTAAGACTAGTCAAGCAGGCTTATGTTATCTTTAGATGTTGAAGATTATAAAAGTGTAAACTGTAAAACTGTAAATTAAACCTAAGAACAATACATGCAATAAAAGTGAATTGCTTGGCCGGGTGGTGGCTCAGATCTGTCATCCATCCCAGCACTTTGGGAGGCTGATGGAGGTAGGTCATTTGAAGCCAGGAGTTCAAGAACAGCCTGGGCAACATGGCAAAACCCCATCTCTGCAAAAAAAAAAAAAAAAAATACAAAAATTTACCGTGCATGCTGGCTCGTGGCTCGCGCCTGTTGTCCCAGCTATTTGGGAGGCTGAGCGGGGAGGATCACCTATACCCTGGAGGCGGAGGTTGCAGTGAGCCATGATCACATTACTGCACTCCAGCCTGGGTGACAGAACAAGACCCTGTCTCAAAAAATAAATAAAAAAAATTTTACAAAGTGAATTGAGGGTGGGCACGGTGGCTCATGACTGTAATCCCAGCACTCTGGGAGGCCAAGGCAGGCAGATTGCTTGAGTCCAGGAGTTTGAGACCAGCCTGGGTAACATAGTGAAAAGCTGTCTCTACTAAAAATATAGAAAATTAGCTGAGTGTTGTGGCTCGTGCCTGTAGTTCCAGATACTCGGGAGGCTGGGGTGGAAGGATCGCTTGAGCCCTGCAGGCAATGGTTGCAGTGAGCTGTGATGTCACCTCACTGCACTCCAGTCTGGGTGACAGAGTGAGACCCTATCTGGAAAAAAAAAGAAAAAAAAGGTGATTTGCTTAATGGATGTCAAGCCTGACAGTAAATTAATTTTAAAAAGTAAAGGAGAGGCCAGGCGCGGTGGCTCACGCTTGTAATCCCAGCACTTTGGGAGGCCGAGGCGGGTGGATCACAAGGTCAGGAGTTCAAGACCAGCCTAGCCCAAATGGTGAAACCCTGTCTCTACTAAAAATATAAAAATCACCTGGGTGTGGTGGCATGTGCCTGTAATCCCAGCTACTTGAGAGGCGGAGGCAAGAGAATCACTTGAACCTGGGAGGCGCAGGTTGCAGTGAGCCAAGATGGCGCCATTGCACTCCAGCCTGTAGTCCCAGCAACTTAAGAGGCTGAGGCAGGAGGATTGCTTGAGTCCAGGAGGTCATGGCTGCGGTGAGCTATGATTGTGCCACTGCACTCCAGCCTGGGCAACAGAGCCAGATCCTGTAGAGTAGGAAAGGAAGAGCTGGGCGCAGTGGCTCATGCCTGTAATCCCAGCACTTTGGGAGGCCAAGGTGGACAGATCGCTTGAGGCCAGGACTTTGAGACCAGTTTGAGCAACATGGCGAAACTCCGTCTCCACTACCAATACAAAAATTAGTCAGGTGTGGCTGGGCGCGGTGGCTTGCGCCTGTAATCCCAGCACTTTAGGAGGCTGAGGCGAGAGGATCATGAGGTCAGGAGATCGAGACCATCCTGGCTAACACGATGAAACCCCATCTCTACTAAAAATACAAAAAATTAGCCAGGCGTGGTAACACCCGTTTGTAGTCCCAGCTACTTGGGAGGCTGAGGCAGGAGAATCTCTTGAACCCGGGAGGTGGAGGTTGCAGTGAGCTCAGAATGCGCCACTGCACTCCAGCCTGGGCGACAGAGTGAGACCCCGTCTCAAAGGAAAAAAAAAATTAGCCAGGCGTGGTGGCATATGCCTTTAGTCCCAGCTACTCTGGTTCAGCCCAGAAGGCGGAGGCTGCAGTGAGCTGAGATCGCACCACTGCTTTCCAGCATGGGTGACAAAGCGAGACTCTGTCTCAAAAAAAAAAAAAAAAAAAAAAAGAGGAAGGAAGGAAAGTGAGGGTGGGGAGACAGAGAGAGAGAAAGAAGAAATGCTCATTAAATGCCTGATTGCTCACACCATTTAGAGACCTAACTTAGATAGGTTCCCAACTCCCTCCTAAGCCACCACCTTCTAAAATGAGACACAAGGCTGGGTGCAGTGGCTCATGCCTGTAATCCCAGCAGTTTGGGAGGCTGAGGCGGGCGGATCACCTGAGGTCAGGAGTTCGAGACCAGCCTCAACATGGAGAAACCCCGTCTCTACTAAAAATACAAAAAATTAGCCGAGCATGGTGGTGCATGCCTGTAATCCCAGCTACTTGGGAGGCTGAGGCAGGAGAATTGCTTGAACCTGGGAGGCAGAGGTTGTGGTGAGCCGAGATCGTGCCATTGCACTCCAGCCTGGGCAACAAGAGGGAAACACTCAGTCGCAAAAAAAAAAAAAAAAAAGTATCTGGGCATGGTGGCGCATGCCTGTAATCCCAGCTACTCGGGAGACTGAGGCAAGAGAATCGCTTGAACTCTGGAGATGGAGGTTGTGGTGAGCCAAGACCATGATCGTGCCATTGCACTCCAGCCCGGGCAACAAGAGCGAAACTCCATCTCAAAAAATAAATAAAATAAAATAAAATAAAATAAAATAAAATAAAATGAGACACAAGTGTGTAACCAAGCTAACCTATTCTCAGGACAAAGATACTGATTCGACAGTATCTGGCATAGTGTGCTTACATTTATTCCTTTCTATTTGTTCTAATCTGTCTTTTTCTACCCCTTCTATAGATGTCTTACTTCAGAACTTCTACCCTGAATGTCTCTCCACCACCAATTCAGCCAGGGAATGAGGAAGTTCAGGACGTGCCACCTCAAAACACGCCACCTTTGCTACTTGATGATTTTTATATATTTATTTATTTTGAGATGGGGTCTCACTCTGTTGCCCAGGCTGGAGAGCAGTGGCGTGATCTCGGCTCACTGCAACCCCTGCCTCCTGGGTTCAAGCCATTCTCCCATCTCAGCCTCTGGAGTAGCTGGGATCACAGGTGTGCACCACCATGCCTGGCTAACTTTTGTATTTTTTTTTTTTTTTGAGATGGAGTCTTGCTCTGTCGCCCAGGCTGGAGTGCAGTGGCGCGATCTTGGCTCACTGCAAGCTCCATCTCCCGGGTTCACGCCATTTTCCTGCCTGAGCCTCCCGAGTAGCTGGGACTACAGGCACCTGCCACCATGCCCAGCTAGTTTTTTGTATTTTTAGTAGAGACAGGGTTTCACCGTGTTAGCTAGGATGGTCTTGATCTCCTGACCTTGTGATCCACCTGTCTTGGCCTCCCAAAGTGCTGAGATTACAGGCGTGAGCCACAGCGCCCGGCCAACTTTTGTATTTTTTAGTAGAGACAGGGTTTTGCCATGTTCGCCAGGCTGGTCTCGAACTTCTGACTTTAGGTGATCTATCTGCCTGGGCCTCCCAAAGTGATGGGATTACAGGTGTGAGCCACCACGTCCAGCCTAATTTTTGTATTTTTAGTAGAGACGGGATTTCGCCATGTTGGCCAGGCTGGTCTTGAACTCCTGACCTTAAGTGATCCACCCACCTCAGCCTCCCAAAGTGCTGTGATTACAGGTTTGAGCCACCGCGCACAGTTGGGGTATTCTTTTTCACTTTCCCTGTTCTACTCTTTGGAATCAAGTTACTAAATCCAGTTCACTATCAAGGTGGTTGTAGGGCCCGGCACACTGGCTCATGTCTATAATCGCAGCACTTCAGGATCCTCAAGAAGGACTGCTTGAGCCCAGGAGTTTGAGACCAGCCTGGGCAACACAGCTAGACCCCATCTCAAAATAAAGAGAAACAAAGATATTTGTAGGGAGTGGAATTAAGCCTCACTTCCTCGAAGGAAGAATATATACATCTATGATTTGACCAGTCCATCAGTAGGCAAAAATACAACACTGAACATGTTCTTTCCTTTCTTTTTCTTTTAAAAGGCAGAGTCTTGGCCGGGTGTGGTGGCTCACGCCTGTAGTCCCAGCACTTTGGGAGGCCGAGACAGATGGATCATGAGGTCAGGAGTTCGAGGCTAGCCTGACCAACATGGAGAAACCCTGTCTCTACTAAAAATACAAAATTAGGGCCGGGCGTGGTGGCTCATGCTTGTAATCCCAGCACTTTGGGAGGCTGAGGCGGGCGGATCACGAGGTCAGGAGATCGAGACCACGGTGAAACCCCGTCTTTACTAAAAATACAAAAAATTAGCCGGGCGTGGTGGCGGGCGCCTGTAGTCCCAGCTACTCGGAGAGGCTGAGGCAGCAGAATGGCGTGAACCCGGGAGGCAGAGCTTGCAGTGAGCCGAGATTGCGCCACTGCACTCCAGCCTGGGCGACAGAGCAAGACTCTGTCTCAAAAAAAAAAAAAAAAAAAAAATATATATATATATATATACAAAATTAGTTGGGCGTGGTGGCGTGTGTCTGTAATCCCAGCTACTTAGGAGGCTGAGGCAGGAGAATCGCTTGAACTGGAGAGGTGGAGGTTGTGGTGAGCCTAGATCACGCGTTTCCCTTTAGCCTGGGCAACAAGAGTGAAACTCCATCTCAAAAAAAAAAAAAAAAAAAAGAGGCAGAGTCTTGCTCTCTGGCCCAGGCTGCAGTGCAGTGGCATAATTATGGCTCATTGCATCCTTGACCTCCTGTGCGCAAGTGATCCTCCTGCCTCAGCCTCCCGAGTACCACAGCTGCTCACTGCCATACCCTGCTAATTCTTTTTATTTTCATGTTTTGTAAAGACAGGGTCTTGCTATGACGCCAAGGCTGGTCTCAAACTCCTGTCCTCAAGCAGTCCTCCTACCTTGACCTCCCAAAGCGCTGGAATTATAGACATGAGCCACGTCACCCGGTCACAACCAGTCACTTTTTTTAAATTTTGAGATGGAGTTTTGCCCTTGTCACCCAGGCTGGAGCGCAGTGGCGCAATTTCAGCTCACTGAAAACTCTGCCTGCCGGGTTCAAGCAATTCTCCTGCCTCAGCCTCCCAAGTAGCTGGGATTACAGGTGCCCGCCACCACGCCCAGCTAATTTTTGTATTTTTAGTAGAGAGTGGGTTTCGCCAGGCCTGGGGAAGGGGGAATGGCTGACTTATCAAATGAATTACACCATCCAGAAGGGCTTATTAAACTAGTTTTACTTTAGCACCGTTCTTAGTGGAGCAAGATTCTTGATCATGGGGTGGAATTTTGTGTATCTGGGCTTCATGGGATGTATAGAAATTTTGCAGTTAGTGGGCAGCAGGTGCCGAGGGTCTGGATCAGAAAAAAAGGCAGGCAGCCAGGTTCCCACTCGCCTCCCACGAGCTCTCCGCAGCGCACCGGCCATCACTTGAAGCAGACACTCCTGAGGGAGCTGGTTGAGGGAGGGCAGATATCCGGCTTCTTGCCCTGGAGGGGAAGGCCACGAGTTGGGGTCCTGGAAGGAGACCCTACCCCCACCACCTGAATCCCACTGCTCCCCTCCCAGCTTACCTGGTACAACTGGCAGACAAGGGTCAGGAGCTGGGTCTGATCTTCCAGGGGTTTCTGCACAAAGCAAGACAGGGGTCGCACATTCCCAGCAGCTACCCCAACCCATGCACCCTGGTTCCAGTCCAGAAAGGGCTGCACATATTCCCAAGTCTGGCCTCCGCCTCCCGCCACGCAAATCAGTGGCACATCTTTCCCAACGGGGGTGGCTAGGGATGTTTAATACTTCGAATTAATACATACATTTTTTTGCCTGATGGACTCCTACTCACCTTTCAAAACCCCAGCGTCAATGCCCTTTTTCCCTATGCAAAGCTATCAAGTTTTGCTCTTGTCGCGCAGGCTGGAGTGCAGTGGCACGATCTCGGCTCACTGCAACCTCCACCTGGGCTCCTTTATCTCTGGTCCCTCTGTCTTGTCCATCCCTGACTCCATGGGACTATGAGTGTCAAGCTGAGGGCCAAAAAGATTCTTACCCCATTGACGGTGACCCAGGGCACATACTTGTGCGGTGGCTGCAGAGCATCTGTCCTCTGGGCATTGGCGTGCATGAGCTGCATGCCGCGGTCCCCCGTTGCACACTCCATGACAGTGTCTGGCGACAGCCCTGCGGCATAGAGCTGCAGGCACTGGGTGGGTGGGGAGCAGGGGGTTGCCTCAGCTTCCTCCCCATTATCTCAACGGTCCCACCCACCAGCCCTGAGCCAAGCCTGTTTCGTCACTGAGAAGAGGGTACAGTTGGCTTCACAGCAATGCGACAATGCCCACAAACAGCAGGTGCTCAATACATGCTTGAGTGGAGGCCCCTAAGGCAGGGCTTGGGCTGCTCCTGCCTCCTAGCTCCCTTGGTTTCATCCCTAAGACCAGACCCACTGCCTCTGACCCCCATAGTATCTCACTTTACTCAGGACCTCCACACAGGCTGATCCCTCTGCCAGGAACACCCTTCCTCCTCCTTCCACAGTGTCTCCTCAGTGTCCTCTCCTTGCCACTCTCTCAGCCCTGATCTAACCCTGCAGGACTAGGGTGTCACTAGGTGAGGCCTCTTGGGTGACCCAGATGTTTGATGAATGAATAAATGATTGGAGCCAATGAGTCACTTCTCTGGGAATCATTCTTCACAATCCCCTGGGGAAGTAGGTGGGGTCTGTCCTATCATCTCCACATCCCATCATCTGTGTCTCTGCACATTCCTGGTCATCCTTCTATGCCCAGCTCAGAAATGCCTCCTCCAGTAAGTCCTCCATGATCACTCATCCTCCTAAGAGACCTGCATTCATTCCCCTGATTCAGAGATGGAGGCTTCAAGAGGGGAGGCTGGGGCCGGGCGTGGTGGCTCACACCTGTAATCCTTTGGGAGGCTGGGACAGGTGGATAACTTGAGGTCAGGAGTTTGAGACCAGCCTGGCCAACATGGTGAACACTGTCTCTACTGAAAATACAAAAATTAGCCGGGCATAGTGGTGCACGCCTGTAGTCCCAGCTACTGGGGAAGCTGAGGCAGGAGGATCACTTAAACCAAGGAGACAGTTGTTGCAGTCAGCCAAGATCGCACCACTGCACTCCATCCTGGGCGACAGAGCAAAACCCTGTCTCAAAAAAAAAAAAAAAAAAAAAAAAAAAAGAAAAAAGAAAAAAAAAAGGGCTGGGTGCGCGGTGGCTCACACCTGTAATCCCAGCACTTTGGGGGGCCAAGGCGGGCGGATCACGAGGTCAGGAGTTCAAGACAAGCCTGACCAACATGGTGAAACCCTGTCTCTACTAAAAACACAAAAATTAGCTGGGCATGGTGGCACACAACTGTACTCCCAGCTACTCAGGAGGCTGAGGCCGGAGAATCACTTGAACCCTGGAGGTGGAGGTTGCAATGAGCTGGGATTGTGCCACTGCACTCCAGCCTGGGTGACAGAGCGAGACTCTGTCTCAAGAAAAAATAAAAAAATAAATAAAATAAATAAGGGTAGTTGTTTTCCTGGGCTGCACAAACAGCAGTGGTCAGGGCTAGGACTTGAATTTGGGTCTGCCTGGATGCAGGGAAGGTTACCACCCTTGTCCCCCTCCTCGTGTGGAGTGAGGGGCGTCACTCACTAGTGGCAGACTTCTGTCCATGTCCTCAAACTCTTCCATGCAGACAATGGTTAGGAAGGCTAGCTCCATGTCAAGTTCATCCAACACGCAGGCCTGGGGTTTGGAGAGGGGGCAGGAGAGGGCATGAAGAGGGCCCAGGGTACCCTGACACCCTCTCGTAATAATCACCAGTACCCACCCAGGAGATAGGGAATAAAGATGTGATTAAATGGGAGCACACGAGGCAGAAGACAGAGCTGGCATCCTCGTATTTGCCTCCTGTACGTGGGGCGGTTTTCCCCCACCCCTGTGTGGGGCCCTGGGGGCCGCTCACCTCCACCTTGTTGAATTTGCACTCCTCTTCTCCATGCTGGCACTTGAACTCCCACCTGCCGCTGACATTTTGTTCCTGCAAGGCAGCAGGGTGATAGCCTGCTGGTAGGCTGGGTCCCCTGCCCCCCTGCCCACGTGCCTCAGTTTCCCCAGCGCCCACGCACCTGTGCGTTTCCGTAGGGCACCAGCGTGACATTGAGGATCTCCATGACCATCAGCCACGTTGGGAAGAGCTCCCGGATCAGGAAGGCTCGGCAGCCACCGCACAGTGCTTCATAGTAGAGGGTCACATTGACAAGTGGTGCATTGGACTTCAGGGGCCCCCGCAGGTATAGATTGCCCATCTGTGGATTAGGAAGGGGTGGGAGGCAGGTGTAGCCCTGGGCAGTTCCCCACTTCTCTGAACCCCACTTGGTAGTCTTGTAGAAAGGGGGCTATGATAGACAATTCATCTTGAACGCCTTCCAGAACTTGCCAGGCGGAATCTTGACTTTGAGACTTTTTTTTTTTTTTTGAGATGGAGTCTCACTGTCGCCAGGCTGGTGCGCTGTGGCGCGATCTCAGCTCACTACAACATCCGACTCCCTGGTTCTAGCAATTCTCCTGCCTCAGCCTCCCGAGTAGCTGGGATTATAGGCACATGCCACCACATCCAGCTAATTTTTGTATTTTTAGTAGAGACAGGGTTTCTCCATGTTGGCCAGAATGGTCTCGAACTCCTGACCTCATGATCGGCCTGCCTCAGCCTTCCAAAGTGTTGGGATTACAGGCGTGAGCCACCACGCCAAGCCTGACCTTTTTTTTTTTTTTTTGAGAGGGAGTCTCTGTCGCCCAGGCTGGAGTGCAGTGGTGTGATCTCGGCTCACTGCAACTTCCACGTCTTGAGTTCAAGCGATTCTCCTGCCTCAGCCTCCCAAGTATCTGGGACTACAGGTGCCCACCACCACACGGCTAATTTTTCTATTTTTAGTAGAGACAGGGTTTCACCATGTTGGCCAGGCTAGCCAGGCTCGAACTCCTGACCTCAGGTGATCCACCCACCTTGGCCTCCTAAAGTGCTGGGATTACAGGCATGAGCCACCGCCTCCGGCCTTGGCCCATGCTCATTTCTTGTCACTTCACCTGGAGACCTTGGCTCTGAACTGAGCAAGGGACCCACGTGAACCCTTTCCAAGTCCGACTGAATAGAGGCGGCACCTAATAGGTGCTGACTTCCGGCTTCAGCTGAGGAGTGGCGGGTGGCCCATGTCGCTGGAGCCGTGAGCAAGTCGCTCAGCCTCTAGGGAATCTGCCTAATAGGTCCCAAAGACACGCGAGCCCTGCCCTGGCTGGAATGAATGCATCAGGGGTAGCAGCAAGAATGCATGCCGGCGGCCCTTGGCCAGCTGCTGAACTTGTGCCCTGGGCCACAAAAGGAGACCCCAGCTCCTGCCCCAAAAGTACACAGTAGGCGCTCAATGAACCCTTGGGCGGGACTAGGCGGGTGGAGGCAGCTGCGTGTCTCAGATGCGGGATGCGAAAGCGAAACGGCACGGAGGGAGTGTGGCCGCAGTGCCGGGAACTGAATAGGGTTTTTCCAGGAACCCGGCAGAGACAGCGTCCCCTCGGGGCACTGGTCTTCCCCTGTGAAGTCTGGGGAGAAAGAAGGAGCCGCGTGCCCCGACAGGGCGCCTGTTCCCTCCAGCCTGCCCGCCCTGTCGCCGTCCCTACCTTGTACTTAACTGGTGGCCCATTCCCAAAAATGTCTAACGCTTGCAGAGGGGACGCCTGCACCGCCGCCGTGGGGACGTCCAGCAGCAGCAGCAGCGGTGGCAGGAACAGCAGAAGTGGCGACAGGGTCATCGCGGCAGGGGCAAAGGTGTGGCGGCTGCAGCGGCTGCCTGGGAAATGAGCGCCTTTAACCAGGCGGCGGTCCCGCCCCTAACCCGGGCCCGCCTCCCGATGCCCACGCCCCTCGGGTCCCGGGCCAGCGTCTCTCCCTCCTCCACTCTTTCCTCTGAGTGTCCCACCCCCACCCCTGCCAGGTGCTGGGTCCCCAGTCACGAGGCCATTGGGCCCCTTGGCAATCAGCCCTGCCTAAGCATGTGAGCCCTGGCGCAAGAGTACCTTTAGGGGAGGTGAGGTGGGGCCTTTGAGACAGACACAGAGAGGCTGAGAGGAATGGTGGTGTCTCCATGCACCCCTAGACCTTCTAGGGGCGGCTAGGGAACTTGAGGCCTGAGACCCACTCTCAGAGTGGGCCTGTGACCTAACAGGGGCAACGTCGGATGGAGGCTGGGGATGGGATGGAGGCTGGGGTGTTGGGGGAGTAACTGAAATATTCAGCCCCCTGAGAGTGGGCAAGGCCTGTGTGGCCAGGCCCCCTCCCTCCAGCCTCGCCTGTGACCTCCCTCACACCCAACCCCCACGTCCTGCCCCTCAACCCTTCCCCCCTCAAACTCCTGACCCCGACGCTCCAGACCCCCCCACCGTGGTCCCGTGGGACTGACTCAGGCTTGACCACAGCCATGCCGGAAAGCAGAAGCTGGTGCAGGGAGTGGCGTGTCATTTCTCTAGGGTACCCCCCCAGCCCCACTTCTGGCTTGGGGTGAAGAGAACTGGCCTTCCTTCTTTTCATCGTCCAAGGCTTGTAGGGGTTGGGGGGCAACCTGGCCTTCAAGGGATGCCCATGGGGGAGAGAGGCAGGCTGTGCTGTCTGGGATAGGGGTGGGGCGGCTTGGAGTCTGCCTGGCTTTGGATTTGAGTGACAGAGCCTCAGCTTTCCTTTCTGTGTAATGGGGAGAAGGATAAGGTTTGGGGAACAAGAGTCACCGTGGAGGGCTCAGAGGCAGGTGGGGGAGAGTTGTCCCAGCCTGGGGCTTCCGGATGGCATGGTCAGGCCTTGGTGCCTACACAGGACAGTGGCCCCAACAGTGAAGGCAGAGAGAATAGCCTGGAAAAAAAGGCCCAGATGGAGGCTGGAGTGTTAGGGGAATAACTGAGACATTCCAACCCTGCAGGGCCTTACATTCAGGGCAAGACACACTGGATCCTACGGAAGAAAATGTCCCAAACCCAGCTGGAAGATATAGCTGAGTCCCCAGCTGTGCCCCCCTCTAGTTGTGGGGAAGACCCCGGCCATACACACAGCAGCTGGTTTGGGAGCTGGAGTTTCTCTGAAGTCCCAGTGGCTGGATGGTCCCCGAGCCCATCCCTCAGATGACCAAACCCTTGGCAAAGGCTCCCCAAGACTCACCACCCCAACTTTGGTGCTTACTCTATGCCGGGTGGGATTGAAGAAATAACCATAAATACAATTGCTACAATTTTTCCAGTAGTTACCAGGCACCAGCCCTATTGGAAGAAATCATAAATGTAACTCCACAATGTATTGTTCTCTGGCTTGGTGCCAGGCAGAGTGGGCCCACAATCCATTTTATCATTGAACCCTCAGAAGCATCCAGTTGGGGCTGGGGGTAGGGGCTACTGACTCCAGTTGGTAACAAAGAAGTGGCTGATCAGAGAGGGAAGGCTATTTTGCCAAGGACACACAGCCAGTGGTTGAATGTTTTTAGAGACCACACAGGATATTCTCTTCCACCCCCAGCTCAGCATAGCTGGGGCCATGAAGATGGCAACCTTTCTCCTGTGAGCACCTATGCAGTGAGAGGCACCATCTGGGCTGGAGTTATTTATGGGTTATCTCCAGACAGGACACATGGCAGGGACAGTGCCTGGCAAGGCTAGGGGGCTCTGAGGCTAAGGGAGGCAGCTCCCGTCCCAAGGTCCCAGCAGTAGACTGGGTCAGAGTGGAGGTTTCTTTATGCACTTGCCCCAGGTTCAGCCTTGTTGGGCCTTGAGAGGTGGCTGTACAGTACAGACAAGGACAGCGAGGCCCCAGGGTTGGGGAGGGCTGAAGGGACAAGGACGTCGCAGTGGGGGTGTGGATTCTGGGTGTGATGGGGAGGGTGGTAAACAAGAGTCCAGGTCAAAGATGCCATAAGGCCACGTGTGGTGGCTCACGCGACTCAGGGAGGCTGAGGCGGGAGGATCGCTGGAGGCCAGGAGTTTGAGACCCACCCGGAAAAGGGCAAGACCTTTTTTTTTTTTTCTTGAGACAGAGTCTCACTCTGTCACCCAGGCTGGAGTACAGTGGCGCGATCTTGGCTCGGTGAAGCGTTGACCTCCCAGGTTCAACTGATTCTCCTGTCTCGGCCTCCAAAGTAGCTGGGATTACAGGCATGCGCCACCATGACTGGCTAATTTTTTTTTTTGTATTTTTAGTGGAGACCAGGTTTTACCATGTTGGCCAGGCTGGTCTCAAACTCCCGACCTCAAGTGATCTGCCTGTCTCGAATTCCCCAAGTGCTGGAATTACAGGTGTGAACCACTGCACTCGGCAAGATCTTGTTTCTAAAAAAATTTAAAAATAAGGCCGGGCGCGGTGGCTCACGCTTGTAATCCCAGCACTTTGGGAGGCCGAGGCGGGCGGATCACGAGGTCAGGAGATCGAGACCACAGTGAAACCCCGTCTCTACTAAAAATACAAAAAAGTTAGCCGGGCGTGGTGGCGGGCGCCTGTAGTCCCAGCTACTCGGAGAGGCTGAGGCAGGAGAATGGCGTGAACCCGGGAGGCGGAGCTTGCAGTGAGCCGAGATCGCGCCACTGCACTCCAGCCTGGGTGACAGAGCGAGACTCCGTCTCAAAAAAAAAAAAAAAAAATTAGTTGGACATGGTGACACACACCCGTAATCCAGTGACTCTGAAGGCTGAGATGGGAGGACTGCTTGAGGCTGGGAACGAGGAGCTTGAGGCTGTGAGCCGCGAGCCGTGTTTGCACAACTGCGCTCCAGCCTGGGTGACAGAGTGAGACCTTGACTCTTTAAAAAGAAACACAAAAAACCCCACAGGGCTTCTGCTCAGCGTCTCCTGGGACCCGGCGGGCTGTGCATGGGAGTGGGTGAGGAGAGGTCAGAGAAGAGCCTCCATGCTGGCTGGAGGTGCCGACGCCTTGAGAACATCAAAGACATGGGCGACTCCTCCCTGTGGCATGGGAGGGTTGTGACTTTTGACGCCACTTGGCAATGAATGAGGAAGCTGTGGATCAGGGAGGGGATACAACTTTCCCAATGACACAGCTGATGGCTGCGACAGGATTCAAATTTGGGGGTGGCGGGCGGGGGAAGCAGCTTGGAAGCACTTGAGGGGCTGGATGGGGTCTGGGGTCCCCTGAGCAGTCAGGAGCTCAGGATTCGAATCTCTCTCCTGTATGACCTTGGGCACTGCCTCAACCTCTCTGGGCTTCAGCAGCTAAACTGGGGGAGGGAGGGGTTGTCGGGTCTCAGAGGGGCTTGGAGTTAAACCCACGGGCCCGAGCTGCTGTGACCCCCGTAAACACCAGGGTCCCCGACACGCAGAGGTGGTACTGAAGCCCAGTCACTGACAACAGAATCACCCACGACGTTTGATGTTTTATATCATATCAATAACAACGTACCGTACAAAACCTGCCTCCCAGCTCGTGGGGCAGGCAGTGTGGTGGCCAAGGGCAGCGTAGAAAACCAGGGCTCTTGTCCCAAAAGAGGAGAGGAAAGAGGGTTTTGCAGTCAAGGAAAAACAGAATCAAAACCCAACATGATCGAAGCCCTGAATCTGCATCAGAGGGAGGGGCCGTGGGCAGTGTCGCAACTTTGCCACTGCGGCGACACCAGTACGGGGAGCTGTGATTCCTAGGAGGGGTTGGGGCCAGCTCACCAGTTTTTTATTTTTTTGAGACGGAGGAGTCTCCCTCTGTTGCCCAGGCTGGAGTGCAGTGGTATGATCTCTGCTCACTGCAACCGCCATTTCCCGGGTTCAAGAGATTCTCACGCCTCAGCCTCCCAAGTAGCTGGGATTACAGGCGGCCGCCACCACGCCCGGCTAATTTTTGTATTTTAGTAGATATAGGGTTTCGCTATTTTGGCCAGGCTGGCCTCCAACTCCTGACCTCAAAAGATCCGCCCATCTTGGCCTCCCAAAGTGCCGGGATTACAGGCGTGAGCCACCGTGCCTGGCCTGCGAGTTTAATTATTTTTTCGGGGGTGGATGAACTCGCAGCGGCCCCATTGTGGGGGTAACCCGGTGGTGGGTTTCACTTCGGGGTTTGGAGGGGAAGTTGGAGTCTGTGGGGCGGGTCCCGCCCGGCCCCGAATGTCACGGCCGAGGTTCTCGGAAGCAGCGGAGTGAAGTTCCTTCCTGCCCTGACCCCAGGTCTATGGCTTAAAAATCAGGGTGCCCAGGCTGGGGCCGCGCAGCCCAGGGGCCCTCTGTAAACATGGCAGGTGCAGCCAGAAGGGGCTTCCGGGACCCCGGGGGACCTGCGGTGGGCAGGGCAGAGGGTCAGGGTGACCAGAGCCATGGAGAGGGCAATGCCCAGGGGACAGGGAGATACGGGGTGGGGGAGGCAGGACCCCCAACATGGAGAGAGACAGGGGCCAAGAAAGACAGAGAGAGAAAAGGAGACAGAGGGAGATCTGGAGAATGGCGGAGGGAAGGAGAGAGGGAGGGAAGGAGAGAAGGAAAGAGAAGGAGGGTGAGAGAACCCCAAACAAGAGCCAGAGCCGGAGAAATGAGGACCCCTGGATGTGGCTGGTCTGGTCCGTGGCTCCCGTCACGGTGCAGACGGGCCCAGGGGCGGCTCTGCTTGGGGCGGGTCCTCGGCGCTCAGCGGGCGGCAGGCGGCGGCCCGGGGCCAGGGGCGCGCACTGGGTGCGCCAGGGTGACGGTGAGCGCGTCGTTGTGCTGCACGAGCGAGGCGTGCTGGTAGTGCAGCACCAGCTCCTTCAGCGACCCGTACAGGTTGTAGGGCTCCGCGAAGCCGAAGCCGGTGGCCGTGCGGTAGATGACGCAGTGCTTGGTGTCGCCGTCCACTCTATGGGGGCAGACGAGAGGGCGGGGTCAGAAGGCTGGCCTCCCCGCCAAGCTTTCCCTGTTCCAGGGCCGCGTGCTCCCCTGTCCTGGATGACCCCACCAGGGACTCCTTCCCAAGGCCTGGCACGCGGCAGGCATTCAATGAGAGCTCTGGGAGGGACGCGGGGATCCCCAGCGCTGCGGTCCACTCACACTACGGAGCAGGCGTAGCAGCCCCGCTGGCTGCTCTCGCGGATGAGGAAGGTGCCATCCCGCTTGCCGCTCAGCATCTCCTCTGCCTGCGTGCGATTGATCTTGCCCACGTACCAAGTGCGTTCCTCGTGGTGGGGGAGATCGTCCTCGTCCTCCATCAGCGCGTACTGGCTGGGGTGGGGGGGGGGCGCGGGATGGCGGGGAGGGCCCTGGTCACTCACCTGCCAGCCTCTGAGGCTCCCCAGCTGCCTGGACAACTTTTCCTCCCTGGTGAACTCCTACTCATTCTTCAAAACCCACCCCAAATGGCCCCCTCCTCTGGGAAGCCCTCCCTGCCTCCCTCCAGGCAGTCACTCACTCCTCAGTCTCATTTTTAATCCCCAGCCACTCGTTGATTTTCTTCTGCCGGGCGCCTTTCTGGGTGAGCCACCTGAGAAGGAACCGGAAAGGTGGGCTTGTACAGTTGTGTGGGTGCTGAGCCCACAGTGGGCCTGTCCGGTGGGAGGCAGGGTCTAGCTGAGGAGAAAGGGTTCTGAGTACAATATCTCCGGTTGCCACAAGAGGGCAGCGCTGACCTGGCTCAGGGCAGCCTGAACCCAGGGTGGCTCCCCCAGCTCTGCTGGGGAAGCCTGACCCACACCCCTCATTTTTCTGTTTCTGTTAACGCTTATGGAGCCCCCAGGCACCTCATCATCACCAGAGGCTCATTCCAGCACTGCTGGCCTCTGCACAGGGCAGCTGTCGGTTCTGTGCCTCAGTCTCCCCAGCTGTAAAGGGCAAACTTTACGAAGGGCTTGGAAAGGACCAAATGAACTCATAACAAGCACGGTGCTTAGCACAGCACCTGGCATGCGACAGTGCCCTCCCTGAGGCCCAGGAGGGAGGTGGAGGCTCTGGCTGAGGTCTTCAGGAGGTTGGTAGGTGGAAGCAGGATTTAAACTGATTTGAACCCAGGACAGGGCTGCCGCAGCCACCCAGCACGGTAGGTTGCACAGCGGGCGACTTTTTTTTGTTTTGTTTTTGAGGCAGAGTGTTGCTCTGTTGCCCAGGCTGAACTGCATTGGCATAATCTCTGCTTACTGCAAACTCCACCTCCCGGTTCGAGTGATTCTCCTGCCTCAGCCTCTTGAGTAACTGGGATTACAGGCGCCCACCACCATGCCTGGCCGGTTTTTGTACTTTTTATTTAGTAGAGACGGGGTTTCACCATGTTGGCCAGGCTGGTCTCGAACTCCTGGCATCAAGTGATCCATCTGCCTCCCTTGGCCTCCCAAAGTGCTGGGATTACAGGTATGAGCCATCGCGCCCAGCCCAGCAGGAATTTTTGTGGAAGGCTCCCAACTTTCCACAAAATGGAATGGGATAGGAGTGACACTCCCATTGCACACACGTCTGACTAAGCTGAGGCTGACCTACAGGAAAACTTTCAAGGGGCCCAGGAGGAACCGAGTTTAAGGGGTCTCGGGGCCCAGGAAGGGCCACTTGGTGGAGAGAGACTGAGACTCCTAGAGAGATCTCCATGTGCCGCAGCAGTCACCAGGGAGCCGCAGGGAAGCACGAAGCCTCCACTTACACGAGGTACTGGTCTCGGATCTTGCGCAGCTGCATGAGGTCCGGCTTGAGGCTGTTCATTCGCTTGTCGATCTCCCGGTTGTCCGAGGCCTGGGCCCGCAGCTGCTGCTCCAGCTTCGTGCGGCTCTCATGGATCTCGGCAATGCGGGACTTGAGCCGCTCGGAGTTCAGCAGGATCCTGTGGGAGGGGTGGGGTGGCGCAGAGACCTCAGGGTTTTATCTCGGCTCACTGCACCCTCAAACTCCTGGGTTCAGGTGACCTTTCCACCTCAGCCTCCCGAGTAGCTGGGACCACAGGTGTGCACCACCATGTCTGGCTGACATTTTAATATTTTTTGTAGAGATAGGTTTTGCCATGTTGCCCAGGCTGGTCTCAATCTCCTGGGATCAAGCAATCCTTCCGTCTCGGCCTCCCACAGTGCTGGGGTTGCAGGAATGAGCCACTGCACCCGGCCTCCAGGGTTTTCTCAAGGACCTACTTTGCACCAGACTATGTGCTTCCAGCCTCTGAGCCTATGCTCTGTTTCCTCTGATTTCTCTTTCTGGCAAACTCCTATTCATCCTTCAAAGCCCATTTCCTTTTTTTTTTTTTTTTTTTTTTTTTTTTGAGACGGAGTCTTGCTCTGTCGCCCAGGCTGGAGTGCAGTGGCGCAATCTCGGCTCACTGCAAGCTCCGCCTCCCGGGTTCACGCCATTCTCCTGCCTCAGCCTCTCCGAGTAGCTGGGACTACAGGCGCCCGCCACCACGCCCGGCTAATTTTTTGTATTTTTTTTTTAGTAGAGACGGGGTTTCACTGTGGTCTCGATCTCCTGACCTCGTGATCCGCCCGCCTCGGCCTCCCAAAGTGCTGGGATTACAAGCGTGAGCCACCACGCCCGGCCTTTTTTTTTTTTTTTTTTTGAGACAGTCTTGCTCTGTCACCCAAGCTGGAGTGCAGTGGTGCGATCTCGGCTCACTGCAACCTCCAACTCCAGGTTCAAGTGATCCTCCTGCCTCAGCCTCCCAAGTAGCTGGGACTACAGGTGTGCGCCATCACGCTTAGCTAATTTTTGTATTTTTAATAGAGATAGGGTTTCACCATGTTGGCCAGGCCGGTCTCAAACTCCTGGCTTCAGGAGATCCACCCGCCTCGGCCTCCTGAAGTGCTGGGATTACAGGCCTGAGCCATCGCACCAGGCCCAAAGTCCATTTCAACAGACTACTCTTTGCCTCCAAGTGGCTGGCCTCCTTCTGCTTCCTTCCCTCCCTGGCTTGTACCGCACCAGATCAGGGTGGGGTGGGGCAGGGCAGAGGCGCCAGACTCACCTCTGCATCTCTTTCTCGTTGCCCTCACGCCGGAAGCGCTCCAGGTATTCCTTGCTGCACTTCTCTTGAGTCTGGCCCTGCTCTTCAAAGATCTTGATAGTCTCATTGAAGGCCTCAATTGCGGTACGCTTCATCTGCAGCTCCTGGAGGAGAGGGCGCAGCTCAGCACCTCCTGGGACTCCCCAAAAGGCCCTCATGAGGGGTAAAGGCACGCCTCAACTCTGATATGGAGACTGCTCAAGCTGGTCCCTCTATCGGAGTGTTATTCTTCTAATGCCTGCTGCACCAAATGAACTCCTATTCAGCCTTCAAAACCCCACCCCTCAAACCCTCTTCTTTACATCCTCCTATAGGTATCCACAAACACCTGGACCTGTTAACACTGCTGAGAATGAATGAGAGATCTAGTTGCTACAGCTCACAGGACTTCTTGGGCGAGATGCTGCACTAGGACTTTCCTTACATTGTCCCATGGACGCTTCCAACAACCCCTAACAAAGTAACAACTATTAACAGGGAAACTGAGGCTCAGGACCAAAGTCAATTCTGAGGTTACAGTGCTCCTAACTGATCCTGGACAATTATCTTGTCCATTAAGAGCTTCAGCTAACACATCAGTAAAAAGAGGACAGAGGCCAGGGGTGGTGGAGATTGCCTGTAATCCCAGCTAGTTGGGAGGCTAAAGTGGGAGGATCTCTTGAACCCTGAGGAGTCTGAGGCCAGCCTGGGCAACATGGTGAGACAGCACCTCAAAATTTTTTTTTGTTTGAGACGGAGTCTCGCTCTTGTCGCCCAGGCTGGAGCAGTGGCGTGATCTTGGCTCACTGCAACCTCTGCCTCTCGGGTTCAAGTGGTTCTCCTGCCTCAGCCTTCCAAGTAGCTGGTATTACAGGTGTGCGCCACCATGCCCAGCTAATTTTTTTTTTTTTTTTTTTGAGACGGAGTCTCACTCTGTCCCAGGATGGAGTGCAATGGTGTGATCTCGGCTCACTGCAACCTCCACCTCTCAGGTTCAAGCTATTCTACTGCCTCAGCCTCTTGAGTAGCTGGGATTACAGGTGCATGCCATGATACCTAATTTTTTGTATTTTTAGTAGAGACGGAGATTCACCATGTTGGCCAGACTGGTCTTGAACTCCTTACCTCATGATCCACCTGCCTCAGCCTCCCAAAGTGCTGGGATTACAGGCTTGAGCCACTGTGCCTAGCTCGGCTAACTTTTTTATCTTTTTGGTAGAGACGGGGTTTCACCATGTTGGCCAGGCTGGTCTCAAACTCCTGACCTCAGATGATCTGCCTGCCTCGGCCTCCCAAAGTGCTGGGATTACAGGCATGAACCACTGTGCCCAGCCCACCTTTTAATTTTATTAATTTTTTTTTTTTTCTTTTTTTACTTTGGGAGGCCGAGGCAGCCAGATCACTTGAGGCCAGGAGTTCGAGACCAGCCTGGCCAACACAGCGAAACCCCGTCTCTACTAAAAATACAAAAATCAGCCAGGCATGGTGGCACGTGCCTGTAGTCCCAGTTACTTGGGAGGCTGAGGCAGGAGAATCGCTTGAACCAGGGAGGCGGAGGTTGCAGTGAGCTGAGATCGTGCCATGGCACTCTAGCCTGGATGACAGAGCAAGACATTGTCTCAAAAAAAAAAAAAAAAGAGGACAAAAAGAAAACCCTTAGGGTACTAGGGAGGACTGAGGAATTCCCAGCTGTTCCACCTGAATCTATTCCCTCTTAACTTGCAAAAGAAACTTATTAGCACAGTCCTTGAGTGATAAAACCTCTCACTTAATTTTTATTTTATTGAGACAAAGTCTTGCTATGTTACCCAGGCAGGTCTTGAACTCCTGGGCTCAAGTGATCCTCCCGCCTCAGCCTTCTGAGTAGCTGGGATTAGAGGTGCGCGCCCTGCACCTGGCATGATTTCATTTTGAGTAACATCTTGGTTGAAGGGGACATAAGTAATCAAGGTCCATGGTTCCATTCTGCAGATGGGAAAACTGAGGTCCAGCTGGAGATAGGCTCATCCTGGACACTCCCCAGGTCCTGGCTCAGCCACTCCTGTGCGGCTGGTTGGGCCCTTCTCATCTGTCCTTTTTTGGTTTTGTAAAAGCTCGTACACTTATTTTTAAATTTTAATTATTATTTTTTTTAGATGGAGTTTTGCTCTTGTCACCCAGGCTGGAGTGTAGTAGCATGATCTTGGCTCATTGCAATCTCTGCCTCCCAGGCTCAAGCGATTCTCCTGCCTCAGCCTCCTGAATAGCTGGGATTACAGGCATCCGCCACCATGCCCAGCTAATTTTTGTATTTTTAGTAGAGACAGGGTTTCAACATGTTGGCCAAGTTGGTCTCGAACTCCTGACCTCAAGTGATCCACCCATCTCGGCCTCCCAAAGTGCTGGGATTACAGGAGTGAGCCACCCCACGCAGCCTCGTACGCTTATTTCTGTTTTTATTTGTTTTTAGAGACAAGGTCTTGCCCTGTCACCCAGGCTGGAGTGCAGCAGCATGATCACAGTTCAATGCAGCCTCAAACTCCCAGGCTCAAGGGATCCTGCCACCTCAGCCTCCTGAGTAGCTGGGAGTAGAAGCATGCACCACCACACCCAGTTAATTTTTTTTTTTTTTTTTTTTTTGACACGGAGTCTCACTCTGTCACCCAGGCTGGAGTGCAGTGGTGCGGATCTTGGCTCACTGCAAGCTCCGCCTCCTGGGTTCACGCCATTCTCCTGCCTCAGCCTCCCAAGTAGCTGGGACTACAGGCGCCCGCCACCACACCTGGCTAATTTTTTGTGTTTTTTAGTAGAGACGGGGTTTCACCATGTTAGCCAGGATGGTCTCGATCTCCTGACTTCGTGATCCGCCTGCCTCGGCCTCCCAAAGGGCTGGGATTACAGGCGTGAGCCACTGTGCCCGGCCACACCTAGTTAATTTTTAAATTTTTTTGTAGAGGGGTCTCCCTATGTTGCCTAGAATGATCTTGAACTCCTGGGCTCAAGTGATCCTCCTGTCTCAGCCTCCCGAGTGCACAGACGGGAGGCACTGTGCCTGGCCTTATTTCTATGTTTTTAGAACAGCCCTTGGTGCTAAGTGCCTGCTCTGTGACCTGCAACCGGATATTCATCCTCAAGTCCTCTGGGGTTGGTCGTCCTGCTCCCGACCTTGCCACTGCCTCTCTATGCCTCAGTTTCCCTCATGTACGGGGCCTGGAGTACCTGGGAGGTCCTTGTGTACTCTTCATAGAGCTGGTCATACTCGCGGCTCTTGTCCTGGTATTGCTGGTGATAGACCTTGAGCTGGGCACCCACCGCCTCCACGCTATCCTCCTTGACAATCTGGTCCTGGAGATACGTGGGGGAATGAGGGGAGATGCATAGCCTGGTCGGGTCTACCTAGGAAACTGAGGCCTGGGGCCAGCCAGGTGCTACCCTCCCTGGCTCCCAGGGCGACACAGACCTGCTGGTATTTGGACACAGGGTAGAGGAGCCGTGTGTCCAGCTTGGCGTTGTACTGGGCCAGCGACTCGTGGCGGTAGTGATTGATGAGGTCCACGACGGAGCAGAAGGTGAGTGGCTCTGAGAAGCCATAGTGCCCATCTCGGTGGAAGACCTTGATCAGCTTATTGTTCCCGCCTTTCCTGGGGGAGGAGAAGGGGTGTTCGCACCCAGTGGGACCCCGCACCTGACCCTCAATCCCCGTCCCTTTGTTTTTTTTTGAGACAGAGTCTTGCTGCTCTGTTGTCCAGGCTGCAGTGCAGTGGTGCGATCTCGGCTCGCTGCAACCTCCGCCTCCCGGGTTCAAGCAATTCTCCTGCCTCAGCCTCCCGAGTAGCTGGGATTACAGGCGTCCATCACCATGCCTAGCTAATTTTTATTTTTTATTTTTTAGTAGAGACGGGGTTTCACCATGTTGGCCAGGCTGGTTTTAAACTCCTGACCTCAGGTGATCTGCCAGCCTCAGCCTCCCAAAGTGCTGAGATTACAGGTGTAAGCCACCGCACCTGGCCCCCCATTCTTGAAACTGCACATGTTCTATCCCCTCTGAACTCCCAGTCTCCGTGACCTGTGACCCCCGGCTATCATTGCAGGGACAGGCCCCCACCTGAGGGTCAGCGTGTACTCGCCCTGGATCTTGCTAGAAGCATCTCGGACTAGGAAGGTGCCATCGGGAGTGTCCCGGAGTTTCTCGTTCACCTCCTCCCTGTGGGGACATCCAACACTGGGACTGCCGAGCCACCTGGAGACCCCGCTCACCCTGTGACACCTCCTTGGTCCCTGGCCCCCTGCCAGCAACCTACCTTGAAATGTCCCCCCAGTACCACTCAGCATCCTGCAGGGAGGGTGGGCTCCCTCCATTGGCCAGGCCTGTGGGGGCCGGCTTTGCCTTGGGGGGTTTAGGCGGCAGCGCTGGGGGACAGGAAAACAAATGCATCCTGAGCACCGACTGTATACTGTGGCTGCCTCCCACTGCAACCGGCCTGCTGATGCCGACAGCACTCAGGGATCAGTATTTACGGCCCCCAACGGGAAGAAATGACAGCAATACAGGGGACTCACCTGGGGGCGCAACCTCCTGCTCTTCCAAGTGTTCCTGAAGCAGCTTCTCCAACAGCAGCGCCGAGAAGTCAGGGCTGGGCTCACTCCTTAGGGGGAAGGGGAGTGTGGTGAGGGCTGGGTAGGGCCTGTCCGCCCACGCATGTGCACAGGATTGTGCGTGCGCTTGCACGCCTGGGGGTATATAAGAGACGGTATGTGCAGGGAGGAGGAGGAGATGATACAGGCACATGTGCGAGGCCAGCTCCCCCATAGCTGTATGCAGTAAGTGCTCCATAAATTCTCACACAAAGGCGAGCAAGAGAGCAGTACTGGAGCTGCGAGGAGCAGAAGGGAAGGTGCGGGCACCACCCACATGCTTCGGGACTAGGCCCCTTCACCTTCTGTCCCACGACTCAGGAGCCCAGCTCCCCTCTCCGTCCTCATAAGAACGCAGCTTCTCACGCTGGACCCCGTCCCCTCCCTTCTTAAGGTCTAGACGCCGCTCTCTCTGGCCATGCCGCGCCCACCACACCCCAAACTCCACCCCTGCTCGCTCCGGCTCCGCCCCGCCCCGCCCCTCACCCGTCGGGAGCGCCCCCTGGTGGCGGCGAGGACGGCGGCGGCGCGCGCAGCAGCAGCGGCCCAAAGGTGGCGCCCAGGGCCCGGACCGCGGGACCCAGGGCCGGGGCGCGGCGGGCCACGCGGCCCAGGTGCTGGAGCAGGAAGCGCAGCGTGAGCGCACGGTGCAGCGGCAGCGTCGGTGGCTCCAGCGCCGGCCCCACGGGCCCCGCGGCCTCTGCGGACAGATGGCCAGGGCAGGGTGAGCCGGGCCTGGGCCCTCCCGCCCGCTACAGCCCCCTCCTTTCCCCGGGCTCCCCGCCAGGCTCACCCCGCAGGGCCCGGCGCGCCTCGGCCAAGGCCTCGGGGGTCACGAGCGGTGCGGGCAGTGCCAGCAGGAAGCTCTTAATGCCGTCAGCCAGGGCTGCCGCGTCCCACTGATCCACGTCGCTCAGGGACCAGTCTGCGGGTGCAGGGGAGCACATGTCCAGCTCATGTGTACTGGGGCCCCCAGCCTCCCCCCCACCCCATTGAGGCTCCCCTTCACCTGTACGCGGTGCGGGCAGCTCCGGCCGGTAGTGAGATTCGCTGTCCAGCCCTGGGGGTGACGGGGACAGGCGAGTCAGCTCTCAAATGCTGCCCCGACCCCCTGTGAGGCCTGGGCTGGCCGCTCAACCCCCCTGCAGTCTCCCTTTGCTGCCCAGAGATAAGGGCATGGTAGGGGTGGGGAGGGAAAACTGGGAGAGGGCACAGCACATGCAGTGGCCTCGTCATGTTCACCTTCCTATCTTCCCTTAGGAGTCACTCTGTGCCCTAGTCAACATAGAGGCCCACGGCATCCAGGCTCAGCCTGTTTCCGTGCAGCATGAGCTTGGAGGCCCTGTGAGGGGATGAGTCGCCTGTCACTAGAGGTAAGCAAGCAGAATCCAGGGGCTGCAGCCAGGCTGGAACTCACCTGTCCTTTCAATGGCCTCCACAAGCTTCACCAGAAGAGGGGGCGCCACATCAGGTGGGGAGAACTGCTCGGGCAAGTCGGGGAGTGTGAGGCCTGGTGGGGGAAGCAGGGGGGTTGCATGTTGGTGGGGTTCCTGGAAGGAGCCCAGCCCCTCTCTTTGCCGGCTGGACCTCAGCTGGGGTAGTTTGAGGCCGAGCCCAGCTCAGGCAAGTGCCTGGTACCTTGACTCCCATCCGCAGGAGGCTGCAAGACCTTGGGTGCAGGGGCTGGGAGAGGGCAGAATTGATGGGACACAATTTTCTGGGTTAAAATACCAGGAGTTCACACAACTTCACAGACTAGGTGGAGTGTGCTGAATAAAGTCCTCAAAAAGATATGTCCAAGTCCTCATCCCTGGTACCTGTGACCGTATTTGGAAATAGGTCTTTGCAGGTGTAAGGAAAGCAAGAATCTGTACATGAGACAAGCCTGGCATTAGGCTGGACACTAAACCCACTCGCTGATGTCCTTGTAACAAGAGAAAGCCGGCCAGGATGGCGGCTCGAGCCTGGAATCCCAGCACTTTGGGAGACTGAGGTGGGTGGATCACCAGAGGCCAGGAGTTCGAACCAGCCTGATCAACATGGCGAACTCGTCTCTACTAAAATCAGAAAAATTAGCTGGGCGTGGTGGTGGGTGCCTGTAATCCCAGCTACTCGGGAGGTTGAGGCAGGAGAATCGCTTGAACCCGGGAGGCGGAGGTTGCAGTGAGCCAAGACTGCACCACTGCACTCCAGCCTGGGCGACAGAGCAAGACTCCATTTAAAAAATAAATCAATAGGCCAGGCGTGGTGGCTCACGCCTGTAATCCTAGTACTTTGGGAGGCTGAGACCGGCAGGTCACTTGAGGTTAAGACTTCAAGACCAGTCTGGCCAACATGGTGAAACTCCATCTCTACTAAAAATACAAAAAAATGAGCCAGGTGTGGTGGTGCACGCCTGTAATCCCAGCTACTCGGGAGGCTGAGGCAGGTGAATTGCTTGAACCCAGGAGGCGGAGGTTGCCATGAGTTGAGATCACGCCACAGCACTCCAGTCTGGGTGACAGAGTGAGATTCCGTCTCAAAAAAAAGAAGAGAATGCCAAGGCAGAGATTGGAATAATCAACCCATGCACGAGAGGAATGAATGCCTGGAGGCACCAGAAGCTGGAAGGAAGGAAACTTCAGAGGGGGCACGACCGTGATTTTGGACTTCCAGCCTCCAGAAACATGACAGAATAAGTTTCTGTTGTGGCGGGGCACAAAGGCTCACATCTGTAATCTCAACACTTTGGGAGGCCAAGGCGGGAGGATCGTTTGAGTCCAGGAGTTCAAGACCAGCCTGGACAACAGAGTGAGACCCCATCTCTTAAATAATAATAATAAAAAAAAGGAGGCCAGGCACGGTGGCTCACGCCTGTAATCCCAGCACTTTGGGAGGCCGAGGTGAGCATATCACTTGTGGTCAGGAGTTTGAGACCAGCCTGACCAACATGGTGAAACCCTGTCTCTACTAGAAATACAAAAATTAGCCAGGCATGGTGGCGCATGCCTGTAATCCCAGCTACTCAGGAGGCTGAGGCAGGGGAATCGCTGAACCTAGGAGGCGGAGGTTGCAGGAGCCGAGATTGCACCATTGCACTCCAGCCTGGGCGACAAGAGCGAAACTCCATCTCTAAACAAAACAAAACAAAAAGATACATTAATTAATAAATACATTTCCATTGTTTGAAGCCACCTAGTTGGTGGTAATTTTTGTGGCAGCCACTGAAAGTCATATAGCAGGTTTGGGCTCCGCCACAACCTGCTGTGCAATCTTGGCCACAGGACCTGCCCTCTCTGGGCCTCAGTTCCTTCAAATGAAAAATGGGCCAATGACATTGCCTCTCATTTTTTCTGAGACACGTTCTTGCTCTGTCATCCAGGTTGGAGTGCAGTGGTGCAATCCTAGCTCACTGCAGCCTGGAACTCTTGGCCCCAAGAGATCCACTTGCCTTGGCCTCCTCGTTTTTTGTTTTTTGTTTTTGAGATGGAGTCTTGCTCTGTCGCCCAGGCTGGTGTGCAGTGGCGCGATCTTGGATCACTGCAACCTCCATCTCCCGGGTTCAAGCGATTCTCATGACTTAGCCTCCTGAGTAGCTGGAATTATAGGTGGGTGCCACCATGCCTGGCTAATTTTTGTATTATTTTAGTAGAGACGGGGTTTCACCCTGTTGGCCAGGCTGGTCTTGAACTCCTGACCTCAAGTGATCCTCTCGCCTTGGCCTCCCAAAGTGCTGGGATTACAGGCATGAGCCACTGTGCCTGGCCTGCTTCACCCTTCTTGATGCAAACAAAAAAGTGGTTGAAAGGAAAGAAAAATATCCCGGCCTGGGTCAGAACAGCTTCTTTCCAAGGACCATGACCCGTTTTCTTAATCATTTTGCTTCTAAAAAATTATTTCTTCCCCAAATTAAAATTCAGAAAAGAAAGAAAATTATTGCTCTCCTTTTGGAAAAGCTGAAACCCCTCCTAGCGGGTGCCGGCGGCATCCTGGGCCCAGCCCCCTCCCAGCCCTGGCTTCCCAGCTCTACAGGGCCTTTTGTGTGCAGCATCCCCGCCTCAGCAGCTCGCTGTCTGCCACCATTGGACGCTGCTCTGGCCCTCGGCGGGGACGCCCTGGCACACAGCAGGGGCAAGCCAGGGCCTGCGGGGCCTCCCTGAGTGATGGGCCAGGTGGCGCCTCAAGCTGGAGAAAGGCCCAGCTGCAATGAAAACGCCAAAAAAAAAAAAAAAGAAAAAGGACAAGAGGAGGTGGGTGACACTCTGGCCGGTGGGTTGGGAAACTCAACCCCGACAGTGGCCTGGGATCAGTCTGCAGAATGGGGAGGGGGTTCCCATCAGAACTGCATCACCCCGACTTCACAGGTGAGGAATTGTGCCTCAGAGGGGCTGCAACCTCCCCTGTGGGTGCAAAGCCAGGTGGGGCTCAGGTGACTTCAGCACATTTCCGAGGGGTTGGGTCCCAGCATCCCCAGGGACCAACCCTGTTGTTTCCAGATGAGGAAACTGAGGCCTCGAGGGGGTGGGTTCTGGCCGAGGTCACATAACCCTGGAAGATTCAGAGGGTGGGGCTGGGCAGCCGCCCCACGTGGGGCCGTGTATGGTGGCTGGACAGAGGCCAGGCAGAGGAGGGAGGTGGCTGTTACCAGGGGGAGAGGCAGATTCTGGCCGGGAGCCCGGACGGGGCCGCCTCCTGCTCCTTCAGGCCAAGGCGGGACGCAGGCCTGGGCCCTGGAGATACCAGATGCCGGGAGGCCGGGGCCAGCATCGCACCACCTCGGCACCCCCTATTCCGCCCTGTCCTGGGGGACTCTGGTTTGCCTTTGGGCAATGTCACCCTGGCACAAAGCAGGCCTGGCACCTCCCGGGGCTTTGGCCTCCCTGGGTGACCAACTGGTTCCAAGTGCGGCATTTGACGGCCTTGCACTCAGGCCTCCTGGTCTGCACACAGGGCCTTTTGCTGGGCTGCTGGGAGGGTCGGAGCAGACCGTGCCGGGCATGCAGCACTTCTCAGCCTCCTCTTTGCAACCTGGGCCTCAGTTTCCCCGGCCAGAGCCCACACTCCCTGCCCATCAAGCAGCAGTCACTGAGTGGGCTCGGTGCCCCCGATTCTCCACACCTGGCACACTCCTGGCAAGTGGCAATGGCCAAGGGTCTTTGAAGAGGGATGTGGGGTCCTCAGACCCCACTGTGCTGTGTGGCCTCAGCTGAGCAGCCCACATCCCACCCTCCCTGTGGCTTCATTTTGGAAATCAGGGTCTCCAAAGGAGTTCATCAAGGGACCCTGTCTGCAGAATGCAGGATGAAGCTAGGCTGAGCCTCTGAATCCTACTGAACACTCTGAATTGTCCTCAAAATCAATCCCACGAAGTCCTCCAGGCCGGCGCACATTGCCCTCCCCTTCCTCCCTCCAGTCCTCCTGCTGGCCGTTCCCGACATTAGAGTTCCACTCCACAGCCTCTGCCCTCGCTGCCCCCACTGCCTTGAGCTTCCACTCTCGCATCTTCCCATGCAAGCCCCCTTCCTCATGGCATGTGTCACCTCCTAAACACACTCTCATCCCTTCTTGAACCAGAAGCTCATGAGGGCAGGAACAGGCCTTGTGTCCACTGCTGAGCCTAGCACTGAAGACACTTGTCAAATGACCAAATGTCCTTTTTCCTCCTTCCTTGGAGATCCCATTGCCTCACTGGACAGAAGAGGAGACCAAGGGTCTGAGGGGACCACCCCCGTTTTCCAGGGCCCCTGCTTGCTGCTCACCTGGCTCAGGGGCCCCATCACGGGGCCTGGCGGGCAGTGGGCGGGGGCCCCGTGGGCGAGGGCCGGGCCGGGCCAGGGCCACGGGCCCCAGGAACTCCACGTAGGTGCCAGGGAAGTCACCTCGCTGCCGTGTGCGCTCGTTGAGGCCGGGCATCCAGCCCACGCTCTGTGGGCAGCGCTCGCCACCCTCGGCCACGCCCAGTGCCTGCAATGCCGCCCGGCTCACTACCAGCACGTCGCCGGGCAGCAGCTCCAGGTCCTCCGGCCGCTCCCGGCGGAACGGGTACAGAGCGCGGTACTGGAAGCCCTCAGGGCCCGCCATGGCCGCGTGGGTGGGGTGGGGTCTGGATGGTTAGGTGGCTGCTTGGAGCCCCACTGGCCCCATTGGCTGGAGCAGGGCTGGGAGGGTCCGCTGGGTTGGCTTGGGGTGCTGGGACCTCTATCTCCAGCAGTCACAGGCGACCACGGGGGCCGCTCATGCCTCACTTCAAATTATTCCATGACCCTTACAAGGGCCACTCGTCGCTGGGTCCACCATTCGTCAACTGGTGGGAGGGAGTTGGTGGCGTGGTGTCAGGTCACTGGGCCATTGAGTCCTCCATCAGCAGGTGAGGCTGGGGCAGGCCGCTCACGCCCTCACACGGAGGGCCATGGGCGCCCAAGGCTGGTGGCTCTGCTGGCTGCACCAGACGAGGGAGCCAAGGGTGCAGGCTGCCACCATGCTCGGCCAGCCAAGGACGCCGACCTAGGGAGACAGGGATAGGGCAGCGTTAGCCAGGCCAACTCCTCTCACCCCCAACACGGAGATGGGCCCAAATCCTGATTTGGAATTCCCTGAATCACTGGGTGACCTTGGGGCCAGTCCCTCTCAGGGCCTCAGCTTCTCCATCTGTAAAATGGGTATACTGGCAGGCTTCCCTTGGAGCTGCTGGGAGTAGAGTTCCCAAGAACCTGCCCAAGGTATACTACATGCTCAGTAAATCAGTTTTTTTTTTTTTTTTGAGATAGAGTCTTGCTGTGTTGCCCAGGCTGGAGTGCAGTGGTGTGATCTCAGCTCACTGCAACCTGTCTCCCAGGTTCAAGCGATTCTCCTGCCTCAGCCTCCCGAGTAGCAGGCCACCATGCCCAGCTAATCTTTGTATTTTTAGTAGAGACGAGGTTTCACCATGTTGGCCAGGCTGGTCTTGAACTCCTGACCTCAAGTGATCCGTTCGTCTTGGCCTCCCAAAGTGCTGGGATTACAGGCATGAGCCACCTTGCCCAGCCCTTTTTTTTTTTTTTTTTTCCAATAGAGGTGGGGTCTTGCTATGTTGCCCAGGTTGGTCCCAAACTCCTGGGCTGAAGCAATCCTCCTGCCTCTGCCTTCCAAAGTGTTGGGATTACAGGTGTGAGCCACCGCGCCCGGCCAGTAAACAGGCTTTTCATCACCCCTGTTACAGATGGGGAAACTGAGGCTCAGAGCAGGGAGGTATCTAGGGCCGTGCAGTAGGCCAGGAGGAAGCCAGGACTTATACCTAGATCTGCCGACTTGGCCCAGTTGGACATGAGGGGGCAGCAGCCAGGTGGCCAGATACCTAGGGCAGGGAGGACTCAATGGGGGCCACTCCGGGTGCTTTGGGAGCTCCAGGGAGGGGTCAGGCCAGCTGAACTAAGAGGTAGGGAACGAAGTCCAGGAAGAGGCCCCCTGCACAAGCAAAGGCCTCGAGGTGAGTCCAAGCAAATGGACCTCCAGTCTCTGCAGAGGAGGAGTGAGTGGGCTGGCAGGTAGCTCCAGCCTGGGGCCCAGAGTAGGCACAAAATGCAGATGGGGAGGTGCTTAGAGGGAATCTTCGCCCCAGGGAGGGACAGGGAGCCAGGTGGGGGTACTGCAGCTGAGGAAGGGAGGCTGCCGGCAGCAGGGCATTGATCATTCCCCAGGAGCCCCAGCCTGGGGAGGCAGAGATGGGCACACATTCCCAGCCTGGCCCTGCAGGTTGAGACCCCCTGTGATGGACAGGGCTAGGGTCGGGGGATGGACGTGCTATTCTAGAGAATGGATCATCACAGCGGATAGGACGGCGCGATAGGCAGAGGGAACAGCACATGCAAAGGCTTGGCAGTGGGTTAAGTTGCTTGTCAAGGATTCAGGGTGGCTATAAGGATAGGTGCTATCCACCAAGAGGCCCGAGTGTCAGGTGGAGGCTCTGAGCATCCTTCAGTCATGGAGAGCCCCAAGAGGTGTCCGAGCACGGCGGAGGGGCGCTACATTCTCGGGTGCCTAACTTACCCACTCCCAGGCCTCTGTTACCCTCATTCTACAGGTGGGGAAACTGAGGCCCCGAGAGGGGATGCCCAGGAAACCGCCTGGATCTGCCTGCCAGCCCGCCCCCACGCCCCGGTGTGCGCGCCCCGGGAGCAGCGCTCCCCGAACCCGGGAGGCGGGAGGGGCGGGGCAGGCAGGGCTGGGGGCTCTGCGGGTGAAGGCAGGGCCTGAGCGCTCACACAGACGCGCACTTGGGTCTGCGTGGACCCGGCCACCCGGCTAGGGGACCGGAAGTGGGTTCGACCCCCGGCCCTCCCGCACCCCATTCTACCCCGCACAATGCCTGGGCGCCCCTCGGTACTATTCGAAGCCCCATTCCAGGCAGGGCCTCCCTTCATTTGGGGCCGCGGCTCCAGTCCGGTATCTTGGACGCGGGCAGTTCCCCCATTCTGCCCCGACCGTCCCAGGGAGGCTGCACCGCTGCGGAGCCGAGCCCGAGGCCCCCCCTTGCCTGCGGCCCCCCCAGTTCCCGCGGGGCCCGACGCAGCCTGGCGCTTGCGTTCTGGCTTCCACCGGGGCCTGGCACTGCCCCCGGGTGCCCCGCATTTAAGCACACGCCCAGCCGCCCTCGCCACGAGGGCCAGTCAGGACTCACCTGGTCGCGGCCGCCACCGCCGCCGCAGCCGCCGTCACACCAAGCCGAGCCCGCCCCGTGGCTCCACCGCGGCCACCGTCGCCGCAGCCGCGGGATCCCCGCCTCCGCCGCCGCCACGGTTCCGAGCGGCCTGGCCCGCCTCCGGCGGAAATGCCCGAGCGTATTCGGGCCGGGCGGGTGAACGGAGGCCGAGGCGGAGCCTGAGGGAAGGGGGCACCCGAGTGTTTCCGGAAGTAGCCGAACGTAATCCCGCGGGACTGGTGGACTAGACGGTGCCCCGAGACAGCCGAGCGTTTCCGGAGGTAGCCGAGTGCAATCGGCTCGGCGAGGGATCCGAAGCTGGGTTCGGCTGGGCTTAGAGACGCCCGAGCGCTTCCGGAAATGGCCGAACACTCTCTCCGGCTGGACTGGTACAACCGATGCTAATCCCCGAGACCGTGGAGCGTTTCTGGAAATAACCGAATGTGCTCAGTGCCCAATGGAGGACTTGGGAGTTTAGACCCAGAGGCGACCGCCAGCTTATGGAAATTGCTGAAGCATAGATGGTTCCAGGGGACAAATGAGGCGTTCTCAAGCTCAGCCAACAGGGGGCAGTAGAGTGGGGAAAGGGCCTGCCGCAAAAAGCAGAGGTCGGAGAAAGCCAGGGTTGAAGGAGTTTCCATGGCAACCCAGAGCGTCCGGAAACAGCCAACGATCTCGACCCCTACGGGCACTAGAATTTAGCGGACTTGAGCCCAGATGCCGACTGTTTCCGGAAATAGCCGAACGCACTCGGAGATGGGGCTGTAGCCAAGAGTGTTTGCAAGCCGCCTGAGCGCCCCGGAAGTAACGGATTGCTCTAGGGCTGGTCTGGGTTCGGCTAGAGGGAGTTTTATGGCAGAGCGCAAGCTAAGACCAGGATAGAACGGACGCGACGATTGCTTATTTTATTATTTTTTTTTTTGAGATGGAGTTTCGCTCTTGTTGCCCAGGCTGGAGTGCAATGGCGCTATCTCGGCTCGCCGCAACCTCCACCTCCCGAGTTCAAGCGATTCTCCTGCCTCAGCCTCCCGAGTAGCTGGGATTACAGGCATGCGCCACCACGCCCGGCTAATTTTGTATTTTTAGTAGAGACAGGGTTTCTCCATGTTGGTCAGGCTGGTTTGGAACTCCCGACCTCAGGAGATCCGCCCTCCTCGGCCTTCCAAAGTGCTGGGATTACAGGCGTGACCCACCGCGCCCCGCCGCTTATTTATTTTATTAACATAGCTCAGGGCGCCCAGGAGGTCAAGGCTGCAGTGTGCCGTGATTGCGCCACTGTACTCCAACCTGGGTTACAGAGCGAGACCTTGTCTCAAACACATAAAAATAAAAAACATAGCTCAGGGCCCAGATGTCTGGAGGAAGCTTTTAAAGGCAGAGCTATGATGGAGTACTCACAGGGAGAGGGTAGCAGGAGGCTGGTTCCAGCGATGGCATCGGGAAGAATCTCAACAGCGAACTGCTATGCAGCCCTAAAAACCCACTTGCAATGACTTTGAGCCATGGGTCTATTTCACTCCGCTCCCCTCCCCACTCTTCCCTTCCTCCTTTCTCAGCCCCTCACAAATCCAGACGTTGGAACTCATCTTTGTAAATACGGGCTTTTATTCACTGCCAGCTCCAGGATGGAAGGAGGGGGTGAATCATGCACAGCCTTGGTCTACCCTCCAACACTAGGCAGTGCTGGACAGGGGACTCAGAAAGGAAAGCAGAGTGGGCTGTTGATGTCTGGAAAGCTCCCTCACCAGAGTGCCCAGTGGGTCACACAGCATCATGGGGGATGAGCTGGGGCTGGAGTCAGCTGTATCTGACACCAGACCCTCCATTCAAGCCCCCTTAATGACAACGCCCACAACAGGGTCTGGCTGATGCTCCGTTCTGCCACGACTCCTGCTGGGTGATCGTGGGACAGGTCTCCGCCCCTCGCTGGGGTCTCAGCTGCTTTGTCTGTAAAATGGAGGTGATGACACCACCTCCAGCCTTCTCAAGGCTGGCTGAGGGAGAAGCCACGTAAAAGCGCTTGGCACACAGTAGGTGCTTAATAAACAGTCAATGGGATTAGTCTTGTAAACACAAGGAAACTGAGGCACAGAGTGGGAAAGCCATTTTCCCAGAGCCACACAGTGAAGCTGAAATTCAAACTCGAGCCTCAACTGGGTTTTCTGGCTTGAACTTCATCCCAGAGAGGCTCTGACATATGGAGGGAACCCCTAACAAGTGTTTCAGACACATCACCGCCAAGGGCTTACTCTGCTGGGCCTCAAACACATGGCATCTTGTCCAGGGTAGACTGGACAAGGCGAGGCCGAGGCGGAGCCTGAGGGGAGGGGACACTGAGTGTTTCTGGAAGTAGCTGAATATAATCCCGCAGGACTGGCATACTGGAGCATGCCCCGAGACAGTCGAGCATTTCCAGAGGCTGCCTTGGCAGTGCCAGGTGAGGCCTGTACCTTCCTTTATCAGTGCCCACCTGGGGAGCGGATGACCCCTCTGCCCAGATCCGGTGAACACCTATTCATCCATCAAAGCTCCAGCTCCCACATCCCTTCTCCAGGCTGAAGCCTGCAGGATTGGAGGCAGACTCTATATATAGAGCAGGCACTGCCTGGGGATGGCAGCTGATGGTGGGAAGTGGCCTTCAGAATCCAGTCCATCGTTGGGATTACATTATTTTGTGGGTGAGAGGAATTGTTTATGGACAATCCAGGTTGTATCCAAACTGGACCGGTACAGGTGACCAGGTGACTTCAACTCCATCCCCTCAAATGGGTGGGTGTGGGGAGGGGAATGAGACCAGGTAACACAAAACACTTAAAAAGTACAGAAAAACTAGAAAACACAAACATAGATGACTTGTCCAAAGTGCTTCCTTCTTAGCCCAGAGGGCAGGGCCTGCAAACAGAGTCCCAGGTGCATGGGGCAAGACCTGGCAGCCGCCTTCAGGGGGCAGCTCAGTACGGCTATCGCTTATAAAAAGTAATAAATTAGGCTGGGCCCAGTGGCTCACGCCTGTAATCCCAGCACTTTGGGAGGCCGAGGCGGGCGAATCATGAGGTCAGGAGCTTGAGACCAGCCTGACCAACATGGTGAAACCCCGTCTGTACTAAAAACACAAAAAATTAGCCGGGCATAGTGGCAGGTGCCTGTAATCCCAGCTACTTGGGAAGCTGAGGCAGGACAATCGCTTGAACTTGGGAGGCGGAGGTTGCAGTGAGCCGATATCACGCCACTGCACTCCAGCCCGGGCAACAGAGTGAGACTCTGTCTCAAAAAAAAAAAAAAAGGAAAAAAAAGTAATAAATTAGTTGCAGGGATTTGCTGCTATTTACAAAGCTACCCTTGTCCCCCATTCTTGCCCCATCCAGCCCCGATTGACACCACAACACAAGCGGTGTGTCCACCTTCCAGCAAGGACCAAGATGGCTTCTCGCCTTCTGGGTGTCAGGCTGGTGGCTCAGTCCCCATCCAGGCGTGACTTTATGGAAAAAACATTGCACAAGAAAACGCGTAACTTTGAGGCCAGGGAGAGACCTGGCAGGGGATCAGTCTCTCCCGGTGGGCCCGAGAGCTACTGGCACGGCTTCCTCGCCCTCCACGGCGATCTGTGGCACTGAGGCGGGCAGCCCAGTGGCCTCCTCCTGCGGCTCATCGAAGCTAACTTCCTGCACGGCCTCCTGCTTCTTGAAGGAGTCTCGGCGCTCGGACAGGTGCAGCCGCCGCATGACCACGAGCTCGGCCTCTGGCCCACGACTGCGCCGCCCCGCCTCCCCATCCAGCCGTTCCCCTGTGCCCAGCTTGTCAGCCGACTGGCCCCGGCGCAGCCGCGGGGATCGGACAGGTGCAGGCGGATGCCCAGGCAGGGGCGAGGGCGAGCGGGGTGGGGGTGCGGAGATGGGCGGGCAGGCCAGCGGGGAGGGCGGGATGCTGCTGGTGGATTTGCGGCGGCCAGTCTTGGAGCGGGGTGGCCCAAGCTTGGCAGCCAGGCCGTGCAGGGAGCTGGGGCGGGTGTGGCCAGCAGCAGCTGGGGAGGCGGGGCTGCTGGAGCTGGGGGATGCGCTGGGTGGGGATGCAGTGGTATCTGTGGGTGATAAGCGTAGGTCAGGGCTTCTGGCCTCAACGTCCCCAGTCCGGAAGTGGAGCTGTGGGACTGACAAAAACTGCTAAAGCCCACATCCTTCCATGTGGCCACCCATCATGCCTGGTTGTTTTTGTTTTTGAGACAGGGTCTTGCTCTGTTGCTCAGGCTGTAGTGCACTGGCTCAATCATAGCCTCAACCTCCTGGGCTGAAGCGATCCTCACAACTCAGCCTCCTGAGTAGCTGGGACAACAGGTGCAGGCCACCATGGCTGGCTAATTTTTTTTTTTTTTTTTAATAGAGTCTTGCTCTGTCACCCAGGCTGGAGTGCAGTGGCATGATCCTGGCTCACTGCAACCTTCACCTCCCAGGTTCAAGTGATTCTCGTGCCTTGGCCCCCTAAGTAACTGGGACTACAGGCATGTGCCACCACACCTGGCTAATTTTTGTATTTTTAGTAGAGTTGGGGTTTCATCATGTTGGCCAGGCTGGTCTCAAACTCCTGACCTCAAGTGATCCGCCTGCTTTGGCCTCCCAAAGTGCTGGGATTATAGGCATGAGCCATCATGCCTGGTTCATGCCAGACTTTTCTGCCTCCTGCTGAGGGCTGTTTCCTTGGCCTAGCTCTGGTGAACTCCTACTCACCCATCAAAGCCCCAGCTCCTACTCCCCTTCCTCCAGAAAGCCTTCTCTGTATCACTTCTGTTTTTTTTTTCCTTTTGTTTTTTGAGACGGGATCTCACTCTGTTGCCCAGGCTGGAGTGCAGTGATGCAATCATGGCTCACTGCAGCCTTGACCTCCTGGGCTCAAGTGATCCTCCCATCTCAGCCTCCAGATTAGCTGGGACCACAGGTGTGCAACACCACGCCCACCTAATTTTTTTTTTGGAGATTGAGTTTTGCTCTCGTCGCCCAGGCTGAAGTGCAATGGCACCATCTCGGCTCACCGCAACCTCCGCCTCCTGGGTTCAAGCGATTCTCCTGCCTCAGCATCCCTAGTAGCTGGGATTATAGGCATGTGCCACCACGCCTGGCTGATTTTGTATTTTTAGTAGAGACAGGGTTTCTCCATGTTGGCCAGGCTGGTCTTGAACTCCCGACCTCAGGTGATCCACCTGCCTCGGCCTCCCAAAGTGCTGGGATTACAGGTGTGAACCTCCATGCCCGGCCTTACACCCACCTAATTTTTTTATGTTTTGTACAGATGGGGTCTCCCTGTGTTGCCCAGGCTGGTCTCAAACTCCTGGGCTCAGTGATCTTCCTGCCTTGGGCTCCCAAAGTGTTGGGATTACAGGCATGAGTCTCCGCGCCTGGCCTCTTCTCAGTTTTCCCACCCTCCTGTCTAGCCCCATTTGTCCATGATGTTTCTTCTGCTGGGCACACCCTTCCCTGGCACCTGCACTCGTCTCTAAGTACTCCCAGGTTCCCTGCTAGACACCAGGATCCCGGTCATCTTTTTCCCTACATCGCGTCATTCCATCCCCTAAACTCCTTCCTCCCTCCTGGGGCCCACCAGCCCTTGCTCCCAGGGTAGCCGGGGCGGCAGGGGGTCAGGGTGCACCCACCTGCTGGGACATCAGGGGCTGGGCTTCGGCAGGGAGTGGTGGGGCTGGGGGAGAGGCTGTGGGTGGGCGAGCCGGGGAGGCTCTCACTGGATGACAGTGAGTGGTGGAGTCCGGAGGAGAAGCTTCGGCTGGTGTGCAGCACGGAGGTCTGCTTGGAGATCTTCTTGAAGAGTGACTTCCGCCTGGGGTAAGAAAACCGGAGGCTTCAGAACCCCTGCTCCTGGCCAGGCATGGTGGCTCACACCTGTAATCCCAGCACTTTCAGAGGCCGAGGCAGACGGATCATTTAAGGTCAGGAGTTCGAGACCAGCCTGGCCAACATGGCAAAACCCTGTCTCTACTGAAAATATAAAAATTAGCTGGGCATGATAGTGCACGCCCGTAGTCCCAGCTACTTAGGGGGCTGAGGCAGGACAGTCGCTTGAACCCGGGAGGTGGAGGTTGCAGTGAGCCAAGATTGAGCCACTACACTCCAGCCTGGGCAACAGAGCAAGACACTGTCTCGAAAAAAAAAAAAAAAAAAAAGAAAAAGAAAAGAAAAAAAGAACCCCAGTCTCCATGGCCTGCCCCTGTGTACCGCTCCCTGGTGGTCACTGCCGCACACCGATCCTGGGTCTCCCGCCGACGGCTCCGCTTGCTCCTGCGTGCCATGCGGCCCTTGGCCACATTCTTCCGGGCGGGGCCCACCTTGATGGAGGTGTTCTCCAGGGCCGTGGTCCGCAGGGATATCTTGTTGCCGCTCTGTGGGAGGGATGGTGAGGGGTTGCCTCTGTGCCTCTCACAGGGCCCAGCACTTGCCAGGCAGCTGCTGTGTCCCCTTCACTCTGGGCACCAGCTGGGACCCACCACGCTAACATCCATTCATCCACACAACCAGTGACCTACCCAATATATCCGGTCAAACAACAGCCCAGGGAGCACCATCCCTCCTGGTAAGATCCTTCCCTCTGTGGTCAATGCCCATCGAGGCCTGCCCTCTTCACTCTCCACCCTCCCGGGGTCTGTCACCCACTTATCTGGTATCCACCCATTAATCACCCCAACATCTCCCCATCCCCCAATCACTCACCTAATGGCCCATGAGTCATTAGGCCAAAGACACCTGCCCAGTGTCCAGCTGTCCAATGAGCCACCCACGCAGCTGCCCACATGAGAGCCCTCTATTTTTTTAGAACCAGGGAGGGTCTCACTCTGTCTCCCAGGCTGGAGTGCAGTATGGCACAATCACGGCTCACTATGGCCTCAACCTCCTGGGCCCAAGCGATCCTCTCACCTCAGACTCCCAAGTACCTAGGACTATAGGCGCATGCCACCATGCCTAGCTAATTTTATTTTTTAATTTTTTGCAGAGATGGGGTCTCGCTCTGTTGCCCAGGCTGGTCTCAAAGTCCTGAGCTCAGGTGATCCTCCCACCTCGGCCTCCCAAAGTGCTGGGATTACAGGCGTGTGCCACCGTGCCCGGCCCTTCCTCCTATCTGGAGCCCATCTCCTACCTCCAGGCCTCAGCCAGAGGGAGGAACAGATGTGAGGGCGCCCAGGGAGAAGGGAGGGCTTCCTGGAGGAGCAGCTCTGAGGGGTGATGTTGGGGGCTGAAGAAGGACATGTATTCTGGGCAGAAGGAAGTGGGTGTGCCAGGCCTGGAGTTGACATTGAATGTGGGGTTGTGTGTCTGGACATGGAGAACCACCGGGAACGGGGAGCTGCTGCCAAGGGGTGCCGGAGAGCCCTGAGGGTGGGCAGTGGGGGTGCCGTACCTTCAGCAGCAGCTCCACGACGTCCATGTGCACCAGCCCCAGCACCGACTCCCCGTTGATGTGGGTAATGAGGTCCCCGGCCCGCAGGCCCGCCTCCTGGGCGGGACTTCCGTCCTCCACACTCTGGGGGCAGACGAGAACGGTGGGGTCAATGGCCTGGGCCCCACATCTGGAGACCCCAGCCCAGGCTGGGTCTGCTGTGGGACCCCAGCAAGCTGCTGCCTCTTGTGCTGCCTCAGTTTCCCTGATCCTGGGGAACTCCTACTCACCCATCAAAGCCCCAGTTCCTATGCCCCCTCCTCCAGAAAGCCTTCTGTGTGTGTTCAGGGAACAACCAATAGGGAGGGCATGCCCTGACGCCCTTGGGCTGGGAGAGGGAGGATAACATGCCCAGTGCATCCCCATGTGGAGCTGGGAGGTTAATGCCACTTGGGATCTGTGAGCCTCCATCCATCCATCCTTGTCTCTCTCATCTGACCTCCTTCCTGCCAACTGACAGGGACCAAGATGAACTCGGTGGCACCAGCTCTGTCTACCTAACCCTGCCAGGCTCCAAAATGCAGCTCTGAGAAGGGACGTGACTGGGCAGAGTCAGACTAGGACCCGGGTCCCTGCCATTCCCACTCCGCACTCACCCAGACGACGTGGTGCACAGTGTAGACGTCACTATCACCCATGTAGACGCGGATCGCCCGCAGGCTGAAGCCGTACTTCTTGCCGGAGCTGTGGATGACGATGGGGGGCCGCACGCTGCCACACACGGGGGACGGGTCTCGGCTCGGCGAGGAGTCACGGGACGACGGGTTCGAGGACAGAGAGCGCGGGGAAAGGGGGCTCATAAGGGGACCGCCGCTGCCATCATCTGCAGGGGGTTAGGGAGGGGGTCACTCACTCTCTCACAGGTCTCCCCTGGGGCCCCCTCTTTCCCACCACAACGACCACCCTGGCCACTTTGCTGTTGCTTCAATGTCCCAAGCATGGTCACCCCACCAGGCCTTTGCACGTGCAGTGCCCTCTACTGGGAACACCGTCCCCCCAGCTCTCCCTGTGTCCTGCTCCTCCTCCCCTCTTCTGGGGCTCATCCCCAGCCTCCCCAACTCAGGAAGGGCCCCCATCCTGTTGGTTAAAATGCGTGCAGACAGACAAAGGTGAGAGGGGGCCTTGGGCATTACCTGCTGTGATGATGAGGGACAGGGCAGAGACAGAGGCCGACTTGGGCACGCGGCCCCCACCGCCGCCACCACTGCCACTGCTGGAGGAGGCTCTGGACTTCTCAGGGGCTGGGTCTCTTGGGCCCCCAAGGCGGCGGCCCCGGCCGGCATCCAGAGGCCTTGGTGTGGAGTGTCGGGCGCCGATGCTGTTGCTCCGTAGGCGGGCGTGGCTGAGAGCAGCCGTGTCAGCTAGAGGGTCAGCAGGGTCAGCCGGGTGCCCCTCAAACTCACCATGTGGTCCTAAAGGGACCTTAAGGCCCTTCCTCCCTGGTCGCTATTTACACAGTCCAGCCTCCTGGCCTTTGCTCATGCAGTTCCCTCTTCCTGCATTCCCTTCCCAAATTATTCTCTAGGCAAAAGCCTTCAAGTTCCCTCCTCCAGGAAGCCTTCCTCCACACCCATTTAGACCCTTAGTTCCCCCATCTTGGGAGCTAGGGGTCCAATCCTGACTCTATGAAGCTGGGGGCATTTACCCTAGACTGGGGTTCCTTGGGGGCTGGAGGTCTCTCTGGGACCCTGGCTTCTCCTCTCTTAAAGCCTTTGTTGGCTCTGGAGAACTCCTACTCATCCTTGAAAACCCATCTCAAATAGCCCCTCCTCTGGGAAACTTCCATGACATCATCCCTCTTACTCAGGGCCCGCTTACCAGAAAGGCTCGAGGGCTTGGGCATCACTGGGGTGGCCGCTGGTGGGGGGTCAGGCTCCCCTAGAATGAAGACGGGCCTCTTGGGGCCTGCAGGGGCTGGGCCTGCCCCCTCATCCTCTGATGAGAAGGCAAACTTGGGCATTGTGTCCAGGCTGATGGTATTCAGGAGAGATGGGCTGGGACCCCGCTCGGGCTGGGACGAAGATGACTGACAGGAGGATCCAGGGGATGTCCAGGACCTCAGCCTGCAGGGAGGAAGAGCCTGCATCACCCCTGCCAGGCACCTGCACCCCAGGATACTCAGCCACCTTTTATGGCCACATCTTAACTCTCAGTCTGCAGTCAGGGGCAATTTGCATAGACAGGACGAGTTCCCTCTGTCTGCACTGTCCTCTCTGTCCACCTGGAGACCGCTTATTCACCTTTTTTTTTAAAGACAGGGTCTCACTCCGTCACGCAGGCTGAAGTGCAGTGGTGCAATCTCAGCTCACTACAACCACTGCCTCCAGGGCTCAAGTGATTCTCCTGCCTCAGCCTTCCAAGTAGCTGGGATTATGGGTGCCTGCCACCACACTGGGCTAATTTTTGTATTTTTAGTAGAGACGGGATTACACCATGTTGGCCAGACTGGTCTTGAATTCCTGAGCTCAAGTGACCCGCCTGCCTTGGGGTCCCAAAGTGCTGGGATTACAGGTGTGAGCCACTGCACCCGGCTTCCTATTCAACTTTTAAAACCCAGCTTCCAGGCTGGGTGCAGTGGCTGACACCTATAATTCCAGCACCTTGGGAGGCTGAGACAGGAGGATTGTTTGAGGCCAGGAGTTTGAGACCAGGCTGGGCAACATAAGGAGACCCCATCTCTACAATTTTTTGTTTTTTGTTTTGTTTTGTTTTTTTGAGACAGAGTCTCGCTCTGTCACCCAGGCCAGAGTGCAGTGGCACAATCTTGGCTCACTGTAACCTCTGCCTCCCAGGTTCAAGCAATTCTTGTGCCTCAGCCTCCCAAGTAGCTGAGATTACAGACGTGCGCCACTATACCAGGCTAATTTTTTTGTTTTTAGTAGAGACGGGGTTTCGCCATGTTGACCAGGCTGGTCTTGAACTCCTGACCTCAGGTAATCCACCTGCCTCGGCTTCCCAAAGTGTTGAGATTACAAGTGTAAGCCACTGCACCTGGCCTACAAAAAATTAGCCGGGTGCCGTGGTGCACGCCTGTAGTCTCAGCTACGTGAGACGATCTCTTGAGCCCAGGAGTTTGAGGCTGCAGTGAGCTATGATCGTGCCACTGTACTCTAGTCTGGGAGACAGAGTCTCTTAACAAAAGAAAAAATAAAGGGCTGGGCACACTGGCTCACGCCTGTAATCCTAGCACTTTGGGAGGCTGAGGAGGGCAGATCACGAGGTCAGGAGATCGAGACCATCCTGGCTAACACGGCAAAACCCCGTCTCTACTAAAAATATAAAAAATTTAGCCGGGCATGGTGGCAGGCGCCTGTAGTCCCAGCTACTCGGGAGGCTGAGGCAGGAGAATGGCGTGAACCCGGGAGGCGGAGCTTGCAGTGAGCCGAGATTGCGCCACTGCACTCCAGCCTGTGTGACAGAGCGAGACTCCGTCTCAAAAAAAAAAAAAAAAAAAAAGTCCAGCTTCCAACACCCATCCTCTAGCAGACATTGACTGTTTCTGTTGGGTCTAAGCTTTGAAGGATGAACAGGAGTTAGTCAGCAAAGGGCATTCTGGACAGAAGGAAAAGTGTGCCTATCAGCATGATGGTACATAGCTGTTTTATGTTTGCATGGTGAGAAACACAGAGCCAAAGAGAGCAAGGTTGTCAGGGATCTGATAGGCTGGTCAATATGTTTGACCCTTTTCTACTTGGCCACTTGGAAACTCCCTTTGCATCAGATTTTGTGTCTCTACCTCCCAGCAGGCTTGGAAGCTGGATTTGCCTACACTTCCTCAGGTCACCTACCGGATGTCAGCACTCAGCCGGCGGCCATAGTCCACCTCGGGGCGCTCCCACCCCTCCTCCCGGTCTTCACTGAAGCTCCTTTCAGCGAAGGTAGGAGTGGGCTGGACGGCCAGGAACTCAGAGCTGCTGTAGACCTGGGAGACAAGACAAAAGAATGGTAAACCGGGTGCGATGGCTCATGCCTGTAATCCCAGCACTTTCGGAGGCCCAGCCGGGAGGATCACTTGAGCTCAGGAGTTTGAGACCAGCCTGGGCAACATAGCAAAACCCTGTCTCAAAAAAAGAAAAAAGAAAAAAAAAAAAGAAGCCCAAACAAAAAAACCAGTAACAACAAAGGTGGCAAGAAAGCTGGCTTAGACCGGGCCTGGTGGCTTATGCCTGTAATCCCAGCACTTTGAGAGGCTGAGGTGGGCGGATCACTTGAGGTCAGGCGTTCAAGACCAGCCTGGCCAACATGGTAAAAACCCATCTCTACTAAAAATACAAAAATTAGCTGGGTGTGGTGGCACATGCCTGTAGTGCCAGCTACTTGGGAGGCTGAGGCAGGAGGATGGCTTGAACCCGGAAGGCGGAAGTTGCAGTGAGCCGAGATCGTGCCACTACACTCCAGCCTAGGAGACAGAGCGAGACTCTGTTTCAAAAAAAAGAAAGCTGGCTTAGTCCAGTGATTCCTATGTACCAGGTGCTTTGGTATGAGTCACTTCCCTAAATCCTCACTCCCCACATCCCTAAAAGAGCATAGACTTTAGCCCATTGTACAGATGGAAAAACTGAGGCTCAGGGGCCAGGCTACCAAGCTGCATTTTTGCTGCTGACTAGAAAGTCCTGCCTGGGGCCCAGGCCTAGAGCAGAGTGGAGCATTTTTTGATCAGATCATAAACAAAGTAGGGAACGTAAGTTAAGCTCGTGAGGTTATAAAATAACATCCAGGGCCAGGCACGGTGGTTCATGCCTTTAATCCCAGGACTTTGGGAGGCTGAGGCAGGCGGATCGCTTGAGGACAGGAGTTTGAGACCAGCCTGGGCAACATAGTGAAACCCTGTTGCTACTAAAAATACAAAAATTAGCTGGGTGTGATGGCGTGCACCTGTAATCCCAGCTACTTGGGAGGCTGAGGCAGGAGAATTGCTTGAACCCAGAAGGTGGAGGTTGCAGTGAGCTGAGATTGCACCATTGCACTCCAGCCTGGGCAACAGAGCAAGACTCCATCTCAATAATAAATAAATAAGTAAATAAACTAAAATAACACCCAGCATGGTACCTGTATTCACAAGGTGGAATAGACCCAAATGTGCATCAAAGATGGGTGGATAAACCATGTGTTCTGTCCATATGATGGAATATTACTCAGCCACAAAAAGGAAGCAAGCACTGGTCCACAGTGCAGTAGGGATGAGCCTTGAGTACATGATGCTGAGTAAGAGAAGCCAGACCCAAAAGGCCACACAGTGTGAGATTCCATTGATATGAAATGCCCAGAACAGGCAAATCCATAAAGATGGAGGCTGAAGGAGGACAAATGGGGAGTGGTTGCTAATGGGTATGAATTATCTTTTTGGGGGAATCAAACATTTGAGAGCTAGATAGAGGTGACAGTTACACAACATTGTGAATGTGCTGAATGCCACGAAATTGTACATTTTATTTTACTTTATTATTATTATTATTATTTTTTGAGACAGAGTCTCGCTCTGTCGCCCAGGCTGGAGTGCAGCGGTGTGATCTCAGCTTATTGCAGCCTCCACCTCTGGGGTTCAGGCAATTCTCTTGCCTCAGCTTCCCGAGTAGCTGGCGTTACAGGCACCTGCCACCACACCCGGCTAAATTTGTATTTTTAGTAGAGACAGGGCTTCACCATGTTAGTCGGGCTGGTCTTGAACTCCTGACCTCAAATGATACGCCCGCCTCGGAAATTGTATGCCTGAAAATGGCTAAAACAAAGGCAAATTAAAAAAAACAAAACACGGCCGGGCGCGGTGGCTCACGCTTGTAATCCCAGCACTTTGGGAGGCCGAGGCGGGCGGATCACGAGGTCAGGAGATCGAGACCACGGTGAAACCCCGTCTCTACTAAAAATAGAAAAAATTAGCCGGGCGTGGTGGCGGGCGCCTGTAGTCCCAGCTACTCGGAGAGGCTGAGGCAGGAGAATGGCGTGAACCCGGGAGGCGGGGCTTGCAGTGAGCCGAGATCGTGCCACTGCATCCAGCCTGGGCGACAGAGCGAGACTCTGTCTCAAAAAAAAAAAAAAAAAACACAAAACAAAACAAAAAAAAACAAGGCCAGGCGCGATGGCTCATGCCTGTAATCCCAGGACTTTAGGAGGCCGAGGCGGGCAGATCACAAGGTCAAGAGTTTGAGACCAGCCTGGCCAACATGGTGAAACCCCATCTCTACTAAAAATACAAAAAAAATTGACCAGGTGCAGTGGCTCATGCCTGTAATGCCAGCACTTTGGGAGGCTGAGGCAGGAGGATAGCCTGAGGTCAGGAGTTTGAGACCAGCCTGGCCAACATGGTGAAACCCCATCTCTACTAAAAATACAAAAAATTAGCTGGGTGTGGTGGCAGGCGCCTGTAATCCCAGCTACTCAGGAGGCTGAGGCAGGAGAATCACTTGAACCCGGAAGGCAGAGGTTGTAGTGAGCTGAGATTGAGCCATTGCACTCCAGCCTGGGCAACAGAGCGAGACTTCGTCTCAAACAAAACAAAACAAAAAAAATACAATTCCTAGCACTTTGGGAGGCCGAGGTGGGAGGATCACTTGAGTTCAGGAATTGGAGACCAGCCTGGGCACCATAGCAAGACCTCATCTCTACAGAACAAAACAAAGCAAAATCAAAAAACAGATACGAAAGCAAAGAGACATCATGCAATGTTTTCTGAGCAGTGGCTCCCCTTGGGACCCGGGCCCACCTTGCTGAACCGGTGGGAGCAGGAGGAGAACTGGGGGATCTCTGTGGACGATTCTTCATCATTGGTCTCATCGTCCTCGGAGCCCAGGTGGCGGTAACGTTCCGAACGTGCTGTGGGAGGGAGAGGCACATGCAGCACGCCTGACGCCCAGAGATGATCTCAAGGGCAGTGTGGCGATGCAGGGAGGGCGTCTCAGGATAAGGTCACTGCCAGGGCAAAGGCTCTGAGGTGGGACAGTGCCTGGTGTGCTTAAGGACCACAGGACGCTTGGGTGGCAGAGCAGATATCTGGGGATCAACACCAGTTGTGTCCCTAAAAAGTTGTGGGGCCGGGTGCGGCGGCTCATGCCTGTAATCCCAGCACTTTGGGAGGCCAAGGCAGGTGGATCACTTGAGGTCAGGAGTTCGAGATCAGCCTGGCTAACGTGGTGAAACCCCGTCTCTACTACAAATATAAATATTAGCTGGGCAGTAGTGGTACGTGCCTGTAATCCCAGCTACTTGGGAGGCTGAGGCAGGAGAATCGCTTGAGCCTGGGAGGCAGAGGTTGTGGTGAGTCGAAATCGCACCGCTGCACTCCAGCCTGGGCGACAGAGCGAGACTCCATCTCAACAAATAAATAATTAAAAAGTTGTGGGACCAATTAGCCAAGCATGGTGGCAAGCACCTGTAATCCCAACTACTCGGGAGGCTGAGGCAGATAATTGCTTGAAACCGGGAGGCAGAGGTTTCAGTGAGCCGAGATCGCGCCACTGCACTCCAGCCTGGGCGACAGAGCAAGACTCTGTCTCAAAAAAAAACAAAAACAAAAACAAACAAACAAACAAAAAAACAGGTTGTGGGACCGGGGCGGGAATTCCTATTTCTAAACTTCAGTGATTCCTTGAAATGGGTCACACAGAATTAGGTAAAATTGCGCATCTCTCTTTTTTTTTTTTTTTTTTTTTGAGGCAGTTTTGCTCTTGTTGCCCAGGCTGGAGTGCAATGGTGCCACCTCAGCTCACCGCAATCTCCACCTCCCGGGTTCAAGCAATTCTCACGCCTCAGCTTCCCACAGGTTTCTCCATGTTGGTCAGGCAGGCTGGTCTCGAACTCCTGACCTCAGGTGATCTGCCCACCTCAGCCTCCCAAAGTTCTGGGATTAAAGGCTTGAGCCACTGCGCCTGGTCAAAATTGCGCATCTCAAACATAAAGGATGTTCCTCATTTTACAGAAGAGGAAACAAGCTCAGAGAAGACCTCTGACGTGAAGCAAGCTCTGAAGGAGGTGCTGGACACTGAAGGGCAGGACCCCCAAGTGGGGAGAGAGAGAGTCATCCCTCAGAGCTCACCTACAGTGCCCCTGCAGGGACCCCTCCACTAGAGCTGCACGAGGCGCCCTACCCTCCTGGGTAACAGATGGGGCCCCATGCCTGGTCAGGGACGGACACTCAGGAGGCCCAACTTGCTGGGGAACCCCAAAGGTCTGTCACACTTGGTGCCTTGGTTTCTCCTTCTGAAGCCTGAGGGATGCTGTGGCCTCCTGAGCCCAGAAGCACAGGAAATCCAGCCAGGGGGCGGCAGACACACGCCCTAGATTCTTGGAAGGCTCAGGAAGTCAGAAGCTCCAGGCCTAGGGTGAGGTGCCAAGCTCGGGTGGAATGCCTGGCACGCAGCCCTCTGCCCCCAGGGATTGAGGGATGGCAGAGCCCCCCCCGCCGGGGGGACCCCTCCTTACTGTCAAAGTAGCTGGTATCATCCTCGGCTTCGAGCTGGGGCACGAACTCGGCTTTGTGTCGGAGAAGCCCTGCCCAGTCCAGGGCCAGGAAAAAGGGGTGCTGCTTCACTTCGTGGGTGCCACCTGCAGATATGCCCAGCTGAGCCCTGTGGGTCCTCACCTCACCCGCCACAGGATGCCCCCCACCCCCACTGCCCATGGTGGACACAGGGTGCGGACAACATAGAACCAGAAAAATGGGCTGGGCGCAGTGGCTCACACCTGTAATCCCAGCACTTTGGGAGGCCAAGAAGGGTGGATCACCTGAGGTCAGGAGTTCGAGACCAGCCTGGCCAGCATGGCAAAACCCCATCTCTTCTAAAAACACAAAAATTAGCCAGGTGTGATGGCTGGTGCCTGTATTCCCAGCTACTCGGGAGGCTGAGGCAAGAGAATCGCTTGAACCTGGGAGGTGGAGATTGCAGCAGTGAGCTGAGATAGCACCACTGCACTCCAACCTGGGCAACAAAGCGAGACTCTGTCTCAAACAATAACAACAACAACAACAACAACAACAAAAGAACCAGAAAAATGGGAACAAAAATCCGCTGTCATTTAGGAGCCTGGAGAGGGACCAAGCCAGGATTCAAACCCAGGTCAGCAGCCAGGCATGGTGGCTCATGCCTGTAATGCCAGCACTTTGGGAGGCTGAGGCGGGCAGATCACTTGAGGTCAGGAGTTTGAGACCAGCCTGGGCAACATGGTGAAATCTCATTTCTACCAAAGTATAAAAATTAGCTGGGCATGATGGCACATGCCTGTGGTTCCAGCTACTCAGGAGGCTGAGGTGGGAGGATCGCTTGAGCCTGGGAGGGGGAGGTTGCAGTGAGCCAAGATTGTGCAACTCCACTCCAGCCTGAGTGACAGAGTGAGATCTAATCTCAAAAAAATAAAAAAGCACCCAGGCTGCCCAGGTTGCAAAGATTCTGCCCTTCTCTCCGCTGCCATCTGGGACCACACCGCCTAGAGAAAGCCCAGAGCCTTACGAAGCCCTCCTTCCCGGGCTTCTCCCACTTGTTTCTGCTCCACAGAGCAGGTGATGATCCCCGACCTTGGACCCAACCATCTCCCATAGCGAAGCCTCAGTCATGAACAAGAGCCATAGTGGCCACATGGTGGGTGGCTGCATGAGTCTCAAACGGTCCCTTAATGATTAACCAGGTGGCTGGGAAAACTGGACAGTGGGATCTTCTGGGCTGGGCCTTTGACACAGGTTCTGGTGACTTCACAGCCTCACATACTTATTCAGGCTCAGTGCTCCATATGGGCACCAGACCCAGCTACTTTCTATTCTTTCCAACTATCTTGTGATAGTTCCTGGAGAACTCCTGTGCATCCTTCAAAACCCTAGCTGCAAACCCCCTCCTCCATGCAGCTTCCCAAGTAGAACTCTTGTCTACTCCAGGCGCTATCCCTCCGTTTCCTGGGTCCCAGGGCCTGAAGGAGCCACCCACCTGGCTTCTCCCCCACACTACATACCAGTGCCCAGACGGTCCAGTGGGCTCTGCCGGAGCAACCTGGTAATGAGGTCCTGGGCGTCTGCTGGAAGGGCCTCGTCTCCCTCTGGCCACATGATCTCATCTAAAATGAGGGAGGGAGAGAGAAGGCAAGGGTATTCCTTTCTAGTAACATCCACCATTTCCCCTTACCGCAGTGTACTCCAAGCCACTGGCCTCCTCTGCCCCTTCAACGTGGCAGGCTTGGTACCCACTGACAGCCTTTGCCGCGCCTTTGCCCTACGCTCAGAGCCACCTTTCCCTTTTCTGTCTCTATGGCTTCCTCTCATTCTCAGGTTCTTACAGGTCTCTGCTCACATGTCACTTCTTTTTTTTATTTTTTGAGATGGAGTCTCGCCCTGTCGCCCAGGCTGGATGCAGTGGCACAATCTCAGCTCACTGCAATCTCCACCTCCTGGGTTCAAGTGATTCTCTTGCCTCAGCCTCCCAAGTAGCTGGGATTACAGGTGCCCGCCACCATGCCTGGCTAATTTTTGTATTTTTAGTAGAGATGGGGTTTCACCATGTTGTCCAGGCTGGTCTCAAACTCCTGGCCTTATATGATCCTCCTGCCTCAGCCTCCCAAAGTGCTGGAATTACAGGTGTGAGCCACCGTGCCCGGCCTCACATGTCACTTCAGTGAAGCCTCCGTGACCCTATAATTAATCCAGCCACCCGCCTCACTCAGCACCCCGCCGCCTCCCCACCTGGCATCCAACTCCCTCCCTTCTTCCTGCTTCTCTCCCTGACATGTGGGTGGAGGACCACTGCCCAGAGCTCTGGTGGGGCTGCAGCTCGAACCCGGGCCCGTGGAGGAAACGCACCGCTGACCACCTGACCGAAGAGTTCCTCAGGGGTGTCTCCAAAGAAAGGCACGCAGCCCACCAGAAACTCATAGAGGACGATGCCCATGGCCCACCAGTCCACTGGCTTCCCATAGCCCTGGCGGAAGATCACCTCGGGGGCTATGTATTCCGGCGTCCCACACACCTGGGCCAGGCAGAACGGGGAAACTGAGGCCAGCCCCCAGCCCAAGAGAGGCCCCAGGAGAGAGGAGGAGGCATCCCAGGGCTGCCCACCCACCTGCCCGCCCACCTGCTTGTCGATGAACTCTCGGGCATCCTTCTCGATGTGGCCCTCGTAGAGGTTGGTGGCCATGCTCATGAGGCCGATCTTGGACAGGCCGAAGTCCGTGAGCTTGATGTGGCCAAGCGAGGTGATGAGCAGACTGTGGGCAGGTTAGGGGTGTGCTCAGAGCTGGGGGGCTGGGGTGCCTGGCTTCTCCTTCTGCCCCAGACCTTGGCTCCACCTGAGATGGGCGGAGCTCTGCCTCCAACTCCTGGGCCCTAGCGATCCTCCCGCTCAGCCTCCCAAGTAGCTGGAACTACAGGTGCACAACACCACACCCAGCTAAGGTGTTTTTTTTTTTTTTTTTTGTAGACATGAGGTCTTGCTATGTTGCCCAGGCTGGACTTGAATTGCTAGCCTCAAGCAATCCTCTCACCTTTGAAAGTGCTGGCATGACAGGCATGAGCCAGCATGCCTGGTCTCTACCGTGTGTATGTGTATATGTGTGTGTGTGTGTGTGTGTGTGTGTGTGTGTGTGTGTGTGTGTGTGTGTATATATATATATATATATTAGTGTATTTTTAGTAGAAACGGGGTTTTGCCATGTTGGTCAGGCTGGTCTCGAACTCCTGATCTCAGGTAATTCACCCGCCTCGGCCTCCCAAAGTGCTGGAATTACAGGTGTGAGCCAACACCCCTGGCCCAGAATTGTTTCTTTACAGAGCTGGGGCAAACAGGAGGTACCGACTACATAGTTCATTAAATGATGGTTATACACAGTGAATTCTCTGGAATGTATTTTTAAGTGGCAGATGCACCCAGAAGGTGCACGGAAATGTGACTTCATACAGCTGGTGCATAAGACACTATGATGTAGCAAAACATTTATATATTTAAGTCCACAGGAAAACCTAAACAGCAGTGTATACTGTACCTGCCTGAGAGTTTTAAAAATGAGTTCATTCGCCGGGCGCGGTGGCTCACACCTGTAATCCCAGCACTTTGGGAGGCCGAGGCTGGCGGATCACCTGAGGTCCAGAGTTCAAAACCAGCCTGACCAACTTGGTGAAACCCTGTCTCTACTAAAAATACAAAAATTAGCTGGGCGTGGTGGCGCATGCCTGTAATCCCAGCTACTTGGAAGGCTGAGGCAGGAGAATCGCTTGAACCAGGGAGTCTGAGGTTGCAGTGAGCCGAGATCGCACCACTGCACTCCAGCCTGGCGACAGAGCGAGACTCTGTCTCAAAAAAAAAAAAAAAAAAACAAAAGTTAGCTGGGCGTAGCGGCGCATGCCTGTAATCCCAGCTACTCGGGAAGCTGAGGCAGGAATATTGCTTGAACCTGGTAGGCGGAGGTTACAGTGAGCCAAGATTGCGCCACTGTACTCCAGCCTGGGCAACAGAGACTGTCCCTGTCTCAGTAAATAAATAAATAAATAAATAAATAAATAAATAAATATAAAGTGTTCTAGGCCAGGTACACAGTCATTGCCTAATAACTGTTCTTCTGCCTATTTTGTACACACCTGGTGCCTAACAAGTACATGCCAACCAAGAAAATGTGATATAGAAACCCAACATTAGTGTGTAAGGAGTTATTCATACTTCTGAGTTCCTTAGAGCATCGAGCACAGGCCCAGGTATACAGCAGGTGCCAAATACATGTCTGTTTTCTAAGCCACTTGCCAACTGCAAAATGCCCTGAAAACATGCAAGGCGCTTTTTTTTTTTAGATGGAGTCTCGCTCTGTCGCCCAGGCTTGCGTGCAGTGGCACGATCTTGGCTCATTGCAACCTCCGCCTTCCAGGTGCAAGCGATTCTCCTGCCTCGGACTCCTGAGTAGCTGGGACTAGAGGTGCGCACTACCACTCCCAGCTGATTTTTGTATTTTTAGTAGAGACAAGGTTTAACTATGTTGGCCAGGCTCGGCTTGAACTCCTGACCTCAGGTGATCCGCCCGCCTCAGCCTCCCAAAGTGCTGGGATTACAGGTGTGAGCCACCACGCCTGGCCTACACGCAAGGCTCTTAACACTCATGTTCACATCTCCACACATATATGTGAGAAATGCCAGTTCTTGCCTCATATCTCGAGGACACTTGATAAACGGGCATTCCTTTTTCCCTGTACACAGCAGGCACTCAATAAATGCAGAGGAGAAAATAATACAGGGGTTTCTTTTTTTTTTTTTTTTTTTTTTTTGAGACGGAGTCTCACTCTGTTGCCCAGGCTGGAGTGCAGTGGCGCAATCTCGGCTCACTGCAAGCTCCGCCTCCCGGGTTCACGCCATTCTCCTGCCTCAGCCTCTCGGAGTAGCTGGGACTACAGGCGCCCGCCACCACGCCCGGCTAATTTTTTTGTATTTTTAGTAGAGACGGGGTTTCACCGTGGTCTCGATCTCCTGACCTCGTGATCCGCCCTCCTCGGCCTCCCAAAGTGCTGGGATTACAAGCGTGAGCCACCGCGCCCGGCCAATACAGGGGTTTCAAAGCAGGTGGCCCTGTGTCTCCCAGTTGCCCATAGAAGGTCTGGCATGCAGTAGGTGCTTACTACATACTAGAATAAAACAAACATCCTAAGGCTCTCAGTAAACACGTTCTCTTCCTTGCTTTCCTGCACTAATATACAGCAGGTGCTCAAGACATGCACGGTCACTGTCTTTACATGTAAGGTCTCGCAAATTGAATAATCCTGTTCTGTGTATGTAGCTGGTGTCTTATAAGTGCATGTTCTCTCCTCTTGTGCAGCAGCAGCTCTGGGTGCGCAGCCGCTTCTCCTGTATACAGTGTGTGCATCCTAAGTGCACATCCTCTCCCCTTGATTGGCAGCACCTCCATAAGTACACCAGCCTTCCCCTGCATACAGCAGACGCCTATTAAGTGTCTGCTCTCCTCTCCTCTGTATACACAAGATGTTCACCATGCGCTCATTCCCTGCCTTCCTGTCAGGAGGTACCAACAGAGCTCAGACAGATGGGGCTCCTGAAGGGTCCCGAGATGCACCTCAGAGGCACTGCCCCCGACCCTTTGGCCCCGCCCCTGATCCTCTCTGGCCCCGCCCCAGCCGCTCTGGCCCCGCCCTCCCCGAGGCCCCGCGCAGGCTAGCTCAGCTCACTTGTCTGGTTTGAGGTCACGGTGCACGATGCCATAGTTATGCAGGTACTCCAGCGCCAACACCGTCTCGGCGAAGTACAGGCGGGCCATGTCCACGGGCAGCGGGCCCATGTTCTTCAAGAGCGTGGCGCAGTCGCCACCTGGGAGTGGCGGATGTCGTCATGAGGCCCGCCCCACCCCCCGCGCACCCCTTAGGTTATGCCCAATGCCTACGCATCCTCCTCGCTTTACCTCCTGCAAAGGGTCCCCAGTTTGTTCTGTCTCAGCGGGGAGGGTCGCGGGAGAGGGAAGGGGCGGACCCTACCTTCATTTATTTTTAAGTTTTTAATTTTTTTTTTCTTTTTGAGAGAGTCTCGCTCTGTCGCCAGGCTGGAGTGCGGTGGCGCGATCTTGGCTCACTGCAACTTCCGCCTCCCGAGTCTCCTGCCCAGCCTCCAGAGTAGCTGGGATTACAGGTGCACACCACCACACTCTGCTAATTTTTGTATTCTTAGTAGAGACGGGGCTTCACCATGTTGGCCAGGATGGTCTCGATCTCTTGACCTTGTGATCTACCAGCCTTGGCCTCCCAAAGTGCTGAGATTACAGGTGTTGGCCACCGCGCCCAGCCTATTTTTTAAATTTTTATTTATTTTTTTGAGACAGAGTCTCACTCTGTTGCCCAGGCTAGAGTGCAGTGGCGCAGTCTCGGCTCACTGCAAGCTCCGCCTCCAGAGTTCAAGCGAATCTCCTGCTTCAGCCTCCTGAGTAGCTGGGACTATAGGCGTGAACGGGGGTTTCGCCATGTTGCTTAGGCTGGTCTCAAAGTCCTGACCTCAAGCGATCAGCCCACTTCGGCCTCCCAAAGTGCTGGGACTACAGGCATGAGCCAGCGTGCCAAGCTGAGACCCTGCCTTCTGATTCTCCCCAACAGGGCAGCAATTAGTGCTGTATACAGCTGGTGTCTCCTAAGTGCATGTTCGCTCTCTCGCCTGGGAGTACTTTGGTAATAGTGCTTTACCTGCCTGAACCATACATCTCCCTGCCTTCACTTCTGGCCTCCAGGCCTCTGCCCATCAGTTCCCCCAACCTAGGATGGCCACCCTCCTCTTGCCTCCAGGGTCCCAACCTCACACACTCTTGTCTGGGCTCCTCCAGCCCTAAACCCCCATGGCTGGGCTCCCTACCCCAGACTGGGGTTCCTGAGGGTCCCCCAAAGCAGGGTGAGACCTCATGGAGGACAGAACAGACCTCAACTTGGTCTAAAAATTTTCTCCCAGGCGTGGAGGGGTGAGCTCCCCATCGCTGGAGGCATGCAAGCCCCAGTGAGCATACCTTCCACGTATTCCATGACCATACACAGGTGGCGCCGGGTCTCAAAGGAGCAGAACATGCTGACCACAAAGGGGTTCTCGGCAAAGGTGAGAATGTCACGCTCCACAAAGACCTGCTGGATCTGGTTACGCAGGATCAAGTTCTGTTTGTTGATCTTCTTGATGGCAAAGCGCTGCCGCGTGTCACGGTGCCGCACCAGGTAGACGGCCCTGGGGACAGAGGGCCAGGCTTGCTGGGACCGGAGATCGAGGCCCCAGCAGGCACTACAGCTCAACTTGAGCCCAGATCCCAACCTGCCTGGCCTTTGCCTGTGCTGTGCCCTCTGCCTGGGCCACCCTTTCTCCTTACCTTGTCCCCCTCCCAGAGCAGCCACCTTTGGGTTTAAGCCACCATGGCTGGGGGTCATATAAATGGGCTGCACGTGGCCCTTGTATATTGGCCTCTAGGTTGTATGTTTCTTTATTTTTATTTTATCTTATTTTATGTTTTTTGAGATAGCGCCTCACTCTGTTGCCCAGGCTGGAACAGTCATGAGATCATGGCCCACTATAGTCTTGACCACCCCCCGGGCTCAAATGATCCTCCCACACCAGAGCCTGGCTAATGTTTAAGTTTTTTGTAGAGATGGGGTCTCGCTATGTTGCGGAGGCTAGTCTCAAACTCCTGGCCTCAAGTGACCCTCCCGCCTTGGGCTCCCAAAGTGCTGGGATTATAGGCGAGAGCCACTGGCTGCTTGTGTATTTCTTTCTTTCTTTTCTTTTTCTTTCTTTCTTTCTTTCTTTCTTTCTTTCTTTCTTTCTTTCTTTCTTTCTTTCTTTTTCCTTCCTTCCTTCCTTCCTTCCTTCCTTCCTTCCTTCCTTCCTTCCTTCCTTCCTTCCTTTCTTTCTTTCTTTCCTTTCTTTCCTTTCTTTTTTTGGAGATGGAGTCTGGCTTTGTCGCCCAGGCTGGAGTACAGTGGCACGATCTCTACTCAAGGCAGGCTCCGCCTCCTGGGTTCACGCCCTTCTCCTGCCTCAGCCTCCTGAGTAGCTGGGACTACAGGCGCCTACCACCATGCCTGGCTAATTTTCTGTATTTCTAGTAGAGACAGGGTTTCACCATGTTAGCGAGGATGGTCTCGATCTCCTGACCTTGTGATCTGCCCGCCTTGGCCTCCCAAAGTGCTGGGATTACAGGCGTGAGCCACCACGCCCAGCCTTTTTTTTTTTTTTTTTTTTTTTTTTGAGATGGTCTCACTGTGTCACCCAGGCTGGAGTGCAGTGGGGTGATCTCGGCTCACTGCAACCTCTGCCTCCTGGGTTCAGGTGATCCTCCAACTTCAGCCTCCCAAGTAGCTGGAATTACAGGCATGTGCCATTATGCCCAGCTAATTATTCTATTTTTAGTATTGATGGGGTTTTGCCATGTTGCCCAGGCTGGTCTCGAACTCCTGGCCTCAAGTGATCCTCCTACCTTGGCCTCCCAAAGTGCCTCCACACCCGGTCCAGCTCTTTTAAAAGCCTGCTAGCACCAAGCTCAAAGTTTTACCCATCCATTTGTTTTACACACAGCCCAAATAAGCAAAATGTTAGCCACTGAGAGCCTGTTTGCTTTGCAGACTTGTGAAACTGCACCATCTCTGAGCCATGGATAAGATGAGCTTTGTGGATTTCAAGACCCTAAGCTACTGTTGCCCTGCAGGGAGTCTCTGACCCAGAGATTCAGTGCCCATGCTGTTGAACAACATCACCCAGACACGTAAGTCCCCTCTCTGATCCCCCTCTCCCCGGGGAGTTCCCTTGCCAGCCTCTCCCTCTTGATGGTGACTCCTGGAACCTCAGCCTCTAAAGGGCTTATACTATGAGGGACTTCCCTTGTATGCAAGCCTGCCATTCAAAGCAGCACCTAAGTAAAGCTCACTGTGTGCTACTCCCACTGGGTGGGCATCTATTTCCTTGATCAGCCCCTAAGCCCCTAGAACGCCCTACACCTGGGGCAGGTAAAGGCCTGGCTCGTGGACAGAGCACACATGAGGCTGTAACCTCGCTATGGCGGGTCTCCACTTCCCCCTCCAGGCCTCAGGTGCCCTCTCTGCCCGTTGAAGGGTGAATGTGTGAGCCCTGCTGGGGTGGGAGGGGGATGTAGGGGCTGTCTGGGCCTCAACCATCCCCTCAGACGTCTGTGAAATAGATCTATGCAGGACTCAGGGACTCACCCATAGGCTCCGTTGCTAATGAGTTTGATGGTCTCAAAGTCAGTTTCGCATGGCTTCCTCCGTGACTGGCCGACCAGGGCGCGGCTCTAGGGGATGGGAAGGGCTTAGGGTCCTGCCCCGCTGCAGAGCTGGCCAGACTTTTCCTGCCCCCAAGCCCAAACCACTGGTCCTGGTGCCCGATGCTACCCCCTCCCCTGTCCAAACTTCTCCAACTCAGCTTCTGACTTTCTGTCCTTTTTGCTCACAGCTGTGCCCTCCTCCTGGAAAACTCTTACACATCCTGCAAAACTCACCTTTCTGGTGCCCCTCCAGCACTGCCCCCACCCGACTTCCAAGGCAGGGCAGTCCCACGTGCCATCACCTTGCCTCCAAAGTCACCGATGCTAAGTAGGCTACAAGCAAGACCTCGGCAAACCCAGCCCTTTCTGCGGGTGCCTGGTCCACTCTGGAAAGAACAAGATGAGCGGGGGCCCCCAGCCTCTGCTACTCACCTCCGGGGACTCAGGTGCTGGGGGCTGTTCTTCTTCGAGGTGACTCAGTGGCACCATCTCTGCAAGATGAGGGAGGAGCCTCAGCTGGAGCCTCCCTGCCTCACCCTGCATCACCCAGCAATTTCCTGAGGCCTCTAGAGTTCTCACCCCAGGCTGGGGATGCAGTACCTCCCCTGACCAACTCCCGTGACACTGTCATGAAGCCACACCCGGGAGGCTGGATGAAGCAATGACTTAGGAACCTTCTGGAAGAGCCAGTGGGCTGCCCTGGCTCTTAAGTGCTCAGTCATGATCAAACTCAGGCTCTGAGCCTTGAGCCTGTACACGGGATGTGACACGGGCCCCCTGGACGTCAGCTCCTAACATCTTCCTCAGCTCAGGGTGCAGCCCAGGTGGAGGGTCCAGTATGTTCTTGCCCCAGGCCTTGGCAGAGGGACAGCCCCTAGCGAATGCCTGGCAAACATGGTCCAGCCACAGACCACATGTCTTCTGGCCTTAGGTACACCTGGGTTTGATTCCCTGCTCAGCCTCATCTGCCTGGAGCCTCAGTTTCCCCAGCTTTATTTTTTATTAGTATGATTATTTATTTATTTGAGATGGAGTCTCGCTCTGTCACCCAGTCTGGAGTGCAGTGGTGTGATCTCGGCTCACTGCAACCTCTGCCTCTTGGGTTCAAGTGATTCTCCTGTCTCAGCCTCCCAAGTAGCTGGGATTACAGGCGTGTGCCACCATGCCCAGCTAATTTTTGTATTTTTATTTTTATTTTTTGAGACGCAGTCTCACTCTGTCGCCCAGGGTGGAGTGCAGTGGCACGATCTCGGCTCACTGCAGCCTCCACCACCTGAGTTGAAGAGATTCTCCTGCCTCAGCCTCCCGAGTGGCTGGGATTACAGGCACCTGCCACCACACCCGGCTAATTTTTGTATTTTTAGTAGAGATGGGGTTTCACCATGTTGGCCAGGCTGGTCCTTGAACTCCCGACCTCAGGTGATCCGCCTGCCTCGGCCTCCCAAAGTGCTGGGATTACAGGTATGAGCCACTATGCCCAGCCTAATTTTTGTATTTTTAGTAGAGACAGGTTTCACCATGTTGGCCAGGCTCGTCTCAAACTCCTGACCTCAAGTGATCTGCCCGCCTTGGCCTCCCAAAGTGCTGGGATTATAGGCGTGAGCCACCGCACCCGGCCAAGTATGATTATTTCAGAGACAGGCTCTTGCTCTGTCACCCAGGCTGGAGTGCAGTGGTGCCATCATGGCTCACTGCAGCTTCGGTCTCCTAAACTCAAGCGATCCTCCCACCTCAGCCTCTCGAGTAGGTAGGACTATAGGCATTCACCGCCACATCTGGCTAATTTTTAAAAACACTTTTTGTAGAGATGGGGTCTTGCTATGTCGCCCAGGCTGGAGTGCAGTGGTGCGATCATAGCTCACTGCAGCCTCAAACCCCTGGGCTCAAGCAATCTTCCCACTTCAGCCCCGCAAGTAGCTAAGACTACAGGCATGTGCCATCATGCCTGGCTAATTGTTTTTTTATTTTTATTTATTTATTTATTTTTTAATTTATTTTTTTTCTTTCCTTTGAGACGGAGTCTCGCTCTGTCGCCCAGGCTGGAGTGCAGTGGTGCGATCTTGGCTCACTGCAGGCTCCGCCCCCCGGGTTCACGCCATTCTCCTGTCTCAGCCTCCCGCGTAGCTGGGACTACAGGTGCCCGCCACCTCGCCTGGCTAATTTTTTTGTATTTCTAGTAGAGACGGGGTTTCACCGTGTTAGCCAGGATGGTCTCGATCTCCTGACCTCGTGATCCGCCCACCTCGGCCTCCTAAAGTGCTGGGATTACAGGCATGAGCCACTGCACCCAGGGATTGTTTTTTTAATAGAGACGAAATCTCACTATGTTGCCCAAGCTGATCTCAAACTCCTGGCTTCAAGTGATCCTCCTGCCTTGGCCTCCCAAAATGCTGGGATTACAAGTGTGAGCTACCATGCTGGGCCTCCCCAGCTTTAAATGGGGACAGTGGCAGGTCAGTCCCACTCCAGGTATGGTCCAACCTTAGGGTCTATGCCTATGCTGCCTGTTTCACTCTTCCCTTTGGATCTGCAACCTGGTCACCTCCTGCCCTCCAGGCCTCAGTTTGAACACTGCCTCCTCCCAGAGCCTCCCCTGGCTACTGCTGGACCAGGCTAGGTCCAAGTTCAATGCTCTAGCTTTCAGTTCCTCTTATCCTGGCTATTTGTGGAAATTTTTTTTTCTCTTTTTGAGACAGGGTCTGGCTTTGTCACCCAGGCTGGAGGACAGTGGTGTGATCATAGCTCACTGCAGTCTCAACCTGCCAAGCTCAAGCGATCTTCCCACCTTAGCCTCCTGAGTAGCTGGGACTACAGGCGCGCACTACTACAGCCAGCTACATCTTTTTTTTTTTTGAAATGTAGGCTCACTCTTTCGCCCAGGCTACAGTGCAGTGGCATGATCTCGGCTCACTGCAACCTCTGCCTCCTGAGTTCAAGCGATTCTCCTGCCTCAGCCTCCCAAGTAGCTGGGATCTACAGGCACCTGCCACCACACCCGGCTAATATTTGTTTTTAGTAGAGATGCAGTTTCCCCATATTGGCCAGGCTAGTCTTGAATTCCTGACCTCAAGTGATCCGCCCGCCTCAGTCTCACAAAGTGCTGGGATTATGGGATTATAGGCGTGAGCCACTGCACCTGGCTGGCTGTGGGAGTTGTTTTTTTTTTTTTTTTTTTTTTGAGACAGAGTCTCGCCCTGTTGCCCAGGCTGGAATGCAGTGGCGTGATCTCGGCTCACTGCAACCTCCGCCTCCAGGGTTCAAATGATTCTCCTTCCTCAGCCTCCCCAGTAGCTGGGATTACAGGCACATGCTACCACACCCCGCTAATTTTTGTATCTTTAGTAGAGATGGGGTTTCACCATGTTGTCCTGGCTGGTCTTGAACTCCTGACTTTGTGATCCACCCACCTCAGCCTCCCAAAAGTGCTGGGATTACAGGCGTGAGCCACCACACCCGGCCAGCTGTGGGAGTTTTTGACTGTCTTCTTACCTATGGGTTGTCCTGTTTGACTCCAAGTCCACTTTCTGGGCCACAGTAAGGCCACAGAAATTGGTAAAGCCATTTGTGAATTTGCAGGACAAAGGGAAGGCCACTGCTAATACTGGTCCCCAGGCTTCCTGGCCATCTTAACGTGGCCTTTGAGGACACTGAGGCCCCTGGGCCCCAAAAGATCAGAGGGTCTCAGCATAATTCCCGCAGGTGACCTAAGAGCAAGGCCACAGAGAGACAAAGAACAGTGTGGTGGTTCTGGAATCAGATGGGCCTGAGTTTGAATCCTGGCTTCATCTGACCTTTCTTTCTTTTTTTGTTTTTTTTTGAGACAGGGTCTCGCTCTGTTGCCCAGGTTGGAGTGCAGTGGCACAATCTCAGCTCACTGCAACCACACTTAGCTAATTTTTGTATTTTTAGTAGAGAGGGGGGTTTCACCATGTTGGCCAGGCTGGTCTCAAACTCCTGGCCTCAAGTGATCTGCCCGCCACAGCTTCCCAAAGTGCTGGTATTAAAGGTGTGAGCCACCGTGACTGGCCTCCATCCGGCCTTTCCCAGCCTTGGTTTCCCCTTCCCATCCCGGCTTACCCTCCAGGGGGTCCTTGGCCAGGCCCAGCTGCCCAATGATGTATTGTGGAAGGTCAGTCTTAATGCCTTGGCCCTCCCGCGCATGGCCCTCAGCCGCCTCCAGCAGGTGGTAAAACTCCTCAGGATCAAACTCCTAGGGGCACAGGAGGGCTGGTCACCTGGGGCTTGGTTCCACCTGCAGGCCTCTGCGCATGCTGTTCCCTCTGCCTGGAGCACCCTTCCCAGCTCACCCCCTGGGTCTCCGCTCCTGCTCCCTCCTCAGGGAAGCCCACGCTAGCCCAACAGCACCCTGTGTTCCTCTCAAAGCCCTACACGATGGGAACTGTCACCTGTATCTTGGCAGGACTGTTGTGGTCCCAATCTCAGTTCTGCCCGGACCCCAAGCTGGCCGTAGAAAAAGAAACTTACCAGACACTCCAGCAGCCGAGCTGGCCGTGAGATGATGATCAGCAGTTTCCGGACAAGCTGGACGATGAAGCTGACCTCCTCACTGTCCGAGCGCTCATGGGCCTGGGGGAGGTGGGTCGTGGCATCACCCACAGGTCCTCAGCACCGTCTGGCCCGGGGACCCCCCTCACTCCACGTCCCACTGCATGCAAAACCTCAACATGCGAAAAACCACGCACATCCTGTAGAAGCCGCTCCAGCTTCTCCTGCATCTCTAGGAAGTAGCGGGAGGTGACGAGGTTCTCGCCAGACTTGGCCAGGCAGTCTCGGGCCAGCTCGACGATCTGGTGGTGGATGAAGCCCAAGACGCCATCAGCCAGCGCCAGCCGGGCGCCAGGCGCATAGGCCGTCAGGAACTCCTGCAGACGGCCCTCCATCTGTGCTGTGGCCTGGGTGGGGCAAGACGGGGTGACCTGGTCAGAGGGTGGGGCTGAAGCGACACGCGCAGAAGGGGGCAGGAGAGGCATGGTTGGGGAGAGAGGAGATGGGGCAATAGGACGATCGGGTGGGAGAGCTGGCACAGGAGGAACGACATCTTTCAATGGAAGGTGAAGGAAAGACAGAAATGAACAGACTGGCAAAGGGGACATAGCCAGGAAGACAGAGTTCCATGGAGGGACAGCAATGTGGAAAGCAGTGCAGGGGCTGGTCCAGCCGCCAGGCGCTGCCCACCTTGGGGAACCTCTCCCGGTACACATGATTCATCATGACAATCTCATTGTCGAAGGTCCCCGTTGCACGGCCCGGGCTGAAAGGAAGACAGCTGGCTTGTGATATGGGACCTGAGACCAACCCCAGGGGAGGATGTTGGGGGCTCTGAGCCAGGGTTGAGGGACAAGAATCAGAGGCTAGGCTCAGGCAGGGTCAGGGCTGGTGTGGAGGAGGAGCCACAACTTGGGCCTCCACGCCATCCCAGGGAGGGGCCGGGGCTGGGGCCAGAGGTCGAGGCCCACCTGAGACTGCGAGAGCGGGGGCGGAGGCGGGGTGACCGGCCGCCTTCCTCGTCAAGCACATTCTCTGAGCTGCGGAAGTGCTTGGACAGGAAGTGCAGCTCGTCCGGTGTCGGCTGGAAGGGAAGCTGGTGGAGACGTTCCCGGGAGGATGAGCTTGACTGGTAGAGAGTGATGGGGATTAGAGCCATGAGTTCACCGTCAGTGCTGTGGCCAGGACCCCAGCACCACCCCTCAAGGCCCAGGCTGCCTGCTGGCCATCAGAAGGTAACATTCTTTCTCCTGCCTAGCTCCTATGCATCCTTCAAAACCCTAGCTCTGATGCCCTCTCCTCCAGGAAGTCCTCCCTGCCTGTACCCCTGGGCAGCCCCAAGTCCCCCTCTGGTGAGGCCCTGACCCCATAGACTGAGGATATCTGTATCTCCCCAACCGGGGACTATTTTGGGGCCAAGGCTGGGTCCTCTCAGGGGACCCCGCATTTCCCAGAATGGGGCGTGCATGGAGGAAGTAGCTAGTATGTTTGCTGACTGCACAACTATCCAACACCTTGAAAAAAAACACACAAAGATGTGTCCCCCCTCGAACCCAGCATCTGCCTGTCAACCTGCCAAGGTGGGGCTATGGGTACCGAGAGGGTGGAGCTGGGTGTGTTGGTTCCATAGCCGGAAGATGGGAGAGACGCGAGGGACCATCTTCTGCCGTCTGCCCTGGAGAGGGGAACAAGAACAGATGGAAGGAAGGCCTGGCCCCTGTGGTTTGTGGGGACTAAGAACAGACACTGTGGCCAGCATATTCTGGCTCTGTTATAGGAAGGATCTCCTGAAAATAACCAAGAACAGAGACACAGGCTGACCAAGTCCACTGCATGCTCTCTCTCTTCAGGTACCTCTTCCAGGAAGCCCCCACGTGACTCCAGCTGCCACTGTGTCCCGTCAAAGCTTCAACCTCTGAGCTGCAGCTTCTGGGGCACACATTGCCCACCCCCCACCGAACGGAGGACTCTCCAGGGGCTCAGGGCCAGCCGCCCATTTGCAACCATGCCCTCAGCCCGCAGCACAGAGCATACACACAGCAGGTGCTTAATGAATGTTGTTGTATGAATAAATAAATGAAATGCAAGCGTCTGGCACATGACAGGTGCTCAATCAGCTCTTGTTAAGTGAATGAATAAATGATTTCTTTAGTGAGTTAATGATTCTTAGGGCTATATCCCCCCACGACCCCCCACCCCCTGGGCTGGTTGAAATTACCTGTCCGTGCGTGGGATGTGGCTGCAAGATGGCATGCATTTGCCAGGGATGGGAGCCAGAGGGGGAGACCACCACCAGATGGGCCAGGGGAGGGGAAAAGGTGAATGAAATGAATGAGGAGCCAGGTCTAGCCACCGAGCACGTGCCCCTGCCCAACCCCTGCCCGTGGTGCCCACGCTGTCTCCCAAAGCCGGCAATCACTCACCTCCGGGCAAAGGGGAAATTGAGGGCAGAGGCAGCCGAGAAATTCCGAGGACTATCCAAGGGGCTGCTGCCTGCTGAGGAGGAGGCGGGGAAACTGAGTCAGCGGGGCAGAGGCAGGACACAGCACCCGCTGGCTGCTCCCACACTCACCCGTTGGGACCGACAATGGCGACAGGGGCCGGGAGAGGGTCGGGGAGGGCGTTCCTACCACCAAGCTCTTGCGGTTCCCGCTGCGGCAGCTGTTGGGGGAAAAGGGGACAGGGTAGGTGGCTGCCCAGGGCCCCACGCTAAGCCGCCTGCCCAGCCTAAATCACACGCGCGCAGCCCGTTCTGGAGAAGGATGGGATGTTGGACATGGCCACTCCCACTCTGCCCCCAGCTGGGTTCCCCCATGGCCCTTAGCCAGGTCTTCAAGGCCCAGGAGGGAGTCACCCCTCGACTAACATTCCTTATTATTGACACTACTGCTGGCCAGACATGGTGGCTCACGCCAGTAACCTCAGTGCTTTGGGAGGCCAAGGTGGGAGGATCCTCTAAAGCCAGGAGTTCAAGACCAGCCTGGGCAACATAGCGAGACCCCGTCTCTACACAGAATTTAAAAATTAGCTGGGTGTGGTGGTGCACGCCTGTAGTCCCAGCTACTCAGGAGGCTGAGGCAAGAGGATCGCTTGAGCCTCAGGAGGTCAAGGCTGCAGTGAGCCATGATCGTGCCACAGCACTCCAGCCTAGGTGACAGAACAAGGCCCTCTCTCTTAAAAAAACAAAAACAAGGCTGGGCACAGTGGCTCATCCCTGTAATCCCAGCACTTTGGGAGGCCAAGGCATGCAGATCACCTGAGGTCAGGAGTTTGAGACCATCTTGGTAAACATGGTGAAACTCGTCTCTACTAAAAACATAAAAATTAGGCCGGGCATGGTGACTCATGCCTGTAACCCCAGTACTTTGGGAGGCCGAGGTGGGTAGATCACCTGAGATCAGGGGTTTGAGACCAGCCTGACCAACACGGAGGAACCCTTTCTCTACTAAAAATACAAAATTAGCTGGGCGTGGTGATGCATGCCTGTAATCCCAGCTACTTGGGAGGCTGAGGCAGGAGAATCGTTTGAACCCAGGAGGTGGAGGTTGTGGTGAGCCAAGATCGTGCCATTACACTACAGCCTGGTCAACAAGAGCGAAACTCCGTCTCGAAAAAACAAAACAAAACAGGCCGGGCGCAGTGGCTCAAGCCTGTAATCCCAGCACTTTGGGAGGCCGAGGCGGGCGGATCACAAGGTCAGGAGATCGAGACCATCCTGGCTAACACGGTGAAACCCCGTCTCTACTAAAAAAATACAAAAAATTAGCCAGGCGCGGTGGCAGGTGCCTGTAGTCCCAGCTACTCGGGAGGCTGAGGCAGGAGAATGGCGTGAACCCGGGAGGTGGAGCTTGCAGTGAGCCGAGATCGCGCCACTGCACTCCAGCCTGGGGGAGAGAGCAAGACTCCGTCTCAAAAAAAAAAAACAAAACAAAACAAAACAAAACAAAACAAAACAAAAAACCCAAAAATTAGCCAGGCGTGGTAGTGCACGCTTATAATCCCAGCTACTCAGGAGGCTGGGGCAGAGAATGGCTTGAACCCAGGAGGCGGAGGTTGCGGTGGACTGAGATAGCGCCATTGCATTCCAGCCTGGGCGACACGAGTGAAACTTCGTCTCAAAAACAATAACAAAAACAAACACAAACTATTGGCAGTGTTGTTATTAACAGCAATGGCATGAAGTGCTTCTAGCCTGATGGTAGATACTACATATGGCCAGGAGCCCCTGGCCCAGCTTTTCAGGGTTCTGTGTCACAGTCCCACCCCCACACCTTTCCCTGTACCATGGCTACTGCCAGCAGCACCAGCAAATCAGGTGGACCAAACACACCCTGGAGCCCAGATATGGGCTGAGACACACCGTTCTATACATCCCTCCTGAAGTCCCTGCTCCCATCTCTTGAAAACCCTCCTTCTTCCCAAGATGCCCCTAAAATGCCAATGCGACCCAACTAGAAACCCTAAATGCAACCTCTTTCACAGTCCTGCCTGTTCTGCTGAACTTTTGCCCACACGTTTTCCTCTTTCCATCCCAGTTCCCTTCTGGCCACCAGATCCCTGGCCCAGGTCTCTCACACCCTGCCTGGCCTCTTCTCCCACCTGGGCCCTGGCCTCAGCCCACACCTTGACAGAAGGAAATTGGGAGCGACACCGTCCCCCGCCCCACCAGAGCAGTTGCCCAGCAACAGCTCTGCTCCACAAGAGCATCAGCCCACACACCCCAAGCCGCCAACGCAGCTCAGTGGCGGGAGAACATTGCAGGGAGGGAGAGATGAAGTCTCGGGGCCTCCGAGGTGCAGAAATGGGGTCCCAGGCAGAATGCTCGGAGCAGGTCAATCCATGGGAGAACAAGCGTACGATCATCAAAGGACACAGGTGACAAGGTGGGCAGGGAGAGGAGGCCCAGCCTGTCTACGTCTCCATGTGTGGCTGCCCCTTGAGCCTCAGTTTCCTCATCTCTACCTTGAAGGATGAAACCTACCATATCCAGTGCTCAGCTTTGGGCCGGACTCAGGTACGTACACTGTTGTCTTTGCCTAGACAATGCTCACAGGGCCTGGCTCACGCTGGGAGAGCAGGCAATGCCTCCTGAGTGAATTACATCCCCAACATGTGCCAATCCCAACAAGCCCCAGAGTTGGGAATGAGCAGCTGAGCCCATTTCCCAGACTGGGAAACTGAAGCCACAGATGTCAACAGTCACAGTGATTGTCTCCCAGCCTGAGCTGCAGAAGCAAAAGTGAAACCCGCAGGTTTCTGCAAAACTTCCTGCCAACCCCTCAATGCATGCTCACCTGGCTGTCTCCACATCCTCTCCCAGCCCCTCACCTGGTTCCTCGCCCCCACACTGCACCACCAGCACCCTCCCTCCCCAATCCTGCTGTATCACTTGCTGCTTCCAAAAGCATTTGGGAAAAACACTTGGTTGCCCTCCCTCCTGTTCTTGGGCGAGGTCTTCTTGAAAACACGGCCAAATGTGAGGCCTCAAAGGAGAACTAAGCATCATCTGTTCACTTCCCAAGCATCTATGCAGGGCCGACTGTTTGTTCAACTCTTCCTGGAGGAGATCCAGGACCTCCAGAAGTTGCCATTTGAGAACCATCCTCTCTTGGTACCCAGGACACAACAGAGAGAATGTGGCAGAAAGCAGGGGCCTGAAGCCAGCCTCCTGCACCTCATCCCTCTGGCACACATATTCCCCCTCCAATGCTCCCCACGATCTTGGAGGGAAGTTTAAGCCCTGGACTCAGCATTCAAGGTCTTTCGGTAGCTGGTCCCACCGCCCAGACTTTGCCCCAGTCCAGCATCAATGAGAAACCCAAGCACAGAGAGGTTAAGGAGCTACTTGAGGTCACACAGCCTGGTAGTGGCTGAGTCGAAATTTGAACCCAGGTCCGGTAGAATCCACAGCCCTCACTTATCCTCTCTGCTTTTCAAAAGGGGAAATTGAGACACCAAGAGCAGTGAGGCTTTGGCGGGGGTTAACCCCAACTATCTGGACTCCTGACACCCCACCCAAATGCCAGCCTCGTGCAGTAAATATTTGCTTCTGAGCCAACATTTCTGCTGAACTGGCCCCCAGGGACAGAGCAGCCTCAGTTTTTCCAAGAAGTTCCTCCCTGGTTCTGCCCAGCCCCGGACACCCGGGTTCAAATCCTAGCTCAGTCTCAACTCACTCCTGTCTGTCACCACCCCAGCTGCGACGCTGGCGTACAGACACCCCAGTCCAGGGAACGAGGGGCGAAAGGAGGGTGCCAGGGACCCCAGGGGACACCTCGATCCACAGGCGTCCTCCCCCCTTCCCACTGCTGCCACAGAAAGACGCTCGCCGTGGTCCGCGCCACGAGGCCAGGACACACTTCTGGCAACTCCTGTTTGCTCGGCTGGCCGCCGAGCCTTCGCCGGCGCCGTGCCCCCTACCTCTTGGAGCGCTGCAGCAGTGCGCCTTTTGCCAGGCGGCTGCGATGGCCCGGAGCCGCCACCGCCGTCCAGTAGCTGGGGTCGGACATGCTGCTTCCCTTTGTGCCGCCGCCGCCGCCCGAGGCCGGGAAGGCGCGGGGGCGCAGCCGGCGGCGGCGGGGCGCGAACCTCGGCGGCGGGATCGGCCCCAGGAGCCCCGCGGAGCCGGACAGGGACGGGGGCGCACGGGGCTGCGGGGAAAGGGGGGCGGCGAGAAGGAAGCGCGCGCCCCCGAGCGCGGCCGGGAACTCCGCCCAGGCGAGTGCGGGGGCGGGGCCGTCGGGGGCGGGGCCTGCCGGGAGGCGGAGCGAGCGACGCGGAAGCCAGGCCGGCGGACCCGCGTGCCGGCGAGTGGGCGGGGCGCTGCCATGGCCGCGGGCGGAGAGGCGGAGCGTTGCTAGGGCCGCGGGCGGCTGAGGCAGGGCGTTGCTACGACCGCCGGCGGCGGGGGCGGGGCGTTGGCAGCACCTTAACCTCGAGCCAGGGGCAGGCATTTTGGCTCCTTTCTGCTAAAATGTAAATCTAATCGCTCCCTCCCTCTTTTTCCCCTCTCCCAGAGCACTGACCCTTTCTCAGTGCGGCACCCAAGACCCACCCCAGCGTCCTGGCCCGGCTCATGCTACCACGCCCACTCTGGCCCCACTGCTTGGAATCTAGCCTGGCAAGACTGCGTCCTCTCCTCTGAAAAACCCGCTTTCCTGTCTGTCCGGCTCTGTCTTCCCCAGGTTGGGGGCTCCTTAGGGTCCTAGCAGCTCCCAGAACCGGACTGGCATAGAGGGTGTGTTTGGCAAATTGAGTCGGGGCGTGCTCTGCCTGTGTGTGGCGGGAAAGGCCATCAGCCCTGCCTCAGTTAGGAATCAGCCACCTGATTGAACTCCAGCCTCAGTCTCCTCAACTGTGAAATTGGAGGAAAACTGGACTGACATGAGGATTACACAAATCAGATGTAAGGGGGCACTTCCAAGGGCACCTGGTATATGTTCCATATCTCTATATAATTTATCTCTATAAACGATAGCATCAGGCTAACCTCCAGACCTCTGTTTCCCCATGCATAACATCCCACATACTGAAAACAGAATAAAATCTGAGACAGAGCCTGGAACAGGGCTGAGGGTACAATATGTGTTCACTATGGAAGCCACTATGGAAGCAGAAGTGTCTCCCACCGTAGAGACTGAATTAATGCTTTCTCCTGTCATGACAGCCCAGGCAAGTCAGGGGCAGTGTCATCATGAGGGATGCCCCTTCCTGGGCCCCAGGACACTTTGCGACCCAGTCCAGGCCCAATGCTGGAGCCCAGGCTTCATATCTAAAGAGACAATTTTTTTTTTTTTTTTGAGCCAGAGTTTCGCTGTCGTTGCCCAGGCTGGAGTGCAATGGCGCAATCTCAGCTTACTGCAGCCTCCGCCTCCCGGGTTCAAGCGATTCTCCTGCCTCAGCCTCCAAGTAACTGGGATTACAGGCGTGAACCACCACACCCAAACTCCATCAGGCTTTCCCCAGCCTTGGTTTAAAACCAGCCGGGCGTGGTGGCGGGCGCCTGTAGTCCCAGCTACTCCGGAGGCTGAGGCAGGAGAATGGGGTGAACCTGGGAGGCGGAGCTTGCAATGAGCCGAGATCGCGCCAGATCTCGGCGACAGAGCAAGACTCCATCACAAAACGAAACGAAACAAAACAAAACAAAAACACCCAGCCTGGGCGAGGCCAAGTGTGGTGGAGTGCAGTGGCACCATCTCGGCTCACTGCAACCCCTGCCTCCTGGGTTCACGCGATTCTCCTGTCTCAGCCTCCCGAGTAGCTGGGATTACAGGTGTTGCACCACCACGCCCAGCTAATTTTTTGTATTTTTAGTAGAGATGGAGTTTCACCATGTTGGCCAGGCTGGTCTCAAACTCCTGACCTCAGGTGATCCGCCCGCCTCGGCCTCCCAAAGTGCCAGGATTACAGGCGTGAGCCACCGTGCCCAGCCAACAGGAAACAATTCAATGAGCAAGATAATTTCGACTGGGCGTGGTGGCTCACGCCTGTAATCCCAGCACTTTGGGAGGCTGAAGCAGGCGGATCACCTGACGTCAGGAGTTTGAGACCAGCCTGGCCAACATGGTGAAACCCAGTCTCTACTAAAAAAAATACAAAATTGGCCGGGCGCGGTGGCTCACGCTTGTAATCCCAGCACGTTGGGAGGCCGAGGCGGGCGGATCACGAGGTCAGGAGATCGAGACCACGGTGAAACCCCGTCTCTACTAAAAATACAAAAAAATTAGCCGGGCGTGGTGGCGGGCGCCTGTAGTCCCAGCTACTTGGAGAGGCTGAGGCAGGAGAATGGCGTGAACCCGGGAGGCGGAGCTTGCAGTGAGCCGAGATTGCGCCACTGCACTCCAGCCTGGGCGACAGAGCGAGACTCCGTCTCAAAAAAAAAAAAAAAAAAAAAAATACAAAATTAGCTGGGCGTGGTGGCGCGTCCCTATAATCCCAACTACTTGGGAGGCTGAGGCAGGAGAATCGCTTGAACCCAGGAGGCGGAGATTGCAGTGAGCTGAGATAGCACCATTGCACTCCATCCTGGGCAACAACAGCGAAACTCTGTCTCAAAAAAAATAATAATAATAAAAATAATAAATAAATAAAAATACAAAAGAAATAGCTGGGCATGGTGGTGCATGCCTGTATTCCCAGCTGCTCAGGAGGCTGAGGCAGGAGAATCACTTGCACCCGGGAGGTGGAGGTTGCAGTGGGCCGAGATCGCACCAATGCACTCCAGCCTGGGTGACAGAGCGAGACTCCGTCTCAAAAAAAAAAAAAAAAAAGATAATTTCAAATACCAAGGCTGAGAAGGGAAGAGAAAGGCGAGAACACTGCAAGGGGCGACTTTAGCCAGGAGGCCTCTCAGAGGAGGTAATGCTGCAGCCAGCTAGAAATGGAGGAGGAAGGAGCTGGCTATGCAGAAAGTGTGTCCCGGGCAAAGGGCACAGCTCTCTGAGGCAGCACTGAGGGCAAAATGCCAGCGGGGCTGACCACATAAGCCTTGTGGGCTGCAGGGAGGAGTGCAATTTTATTGTAGGAGCAATGGGGAGTCATAGAGAGTGCCTGAGCAGAGAAGGGGTATGATCTAGACTATGTTTGTAAACCCCCTTATGTCTGCTACGGGGAGCAGACTGTTGGGGGACAGGAATGAAGGTAGCAGGAGGCCAGTAAGGGGCTGGGACGGTGTCTGGGAGGGGAATATTGAAGCTATGGAAAAAAGTGGGTGGATTTGGGACTTGTTTTGAGACTAGGGGAGATGGTGGTTTTGAGACCACCAGAGATGGTGATGAGTATGGGAGTGGTCACCTATGATCCCCAGGTATGCAGCCCAAGCCTCATGCGGAGTACAGATTCTCTTGAGTCTGGGGACCCAAGTGGGGATGGGGCCACAGTCTCCACTTGCTGTCACTACGTGCTGAGCCATCCCACATGCACGGGGACACACTTTTGCATACACTTGGTAAAGGCGCTGCCCCCTCTTCCCCAGCCACAGCTACACCCAGTAACACCTACACACCCCCTATTACGTACACCCACTGCCCTGACATCTGTAGCAGGGAGAGAACCTTCTCCCATGCTCATTTGTCCTTAGTTTCCCTCTCTGCAAAACAGGGCTGCAGCTGACAATCCAGAGGGCCTGCTGCCACGGTGAAGGCCTTCCATGAAAGGCTGGCTGAGCCACTGATCTCTGGTGTCAGCCCACTGCTCCCCAGATCATGCCCTTCCCCTGCTCACAAACCCTCCATGGCTCCCTATTGCTCTTACAGCAAAACAAAACTGCATTCCTGGGTGAATCCCTCTCCCAGAGGTCACATCCTAGCCGTGTCCCTGACAAACTCTGTGACATTGGCATTTGACTCTCCCTGACTGTGCTGTGACTGTAAATGCCCAAGTCTCAGGTAGATATACAGACACCCCCATTCAACAGCCCCTTTTTAGTGGGACTACCCCAGCGCTTCCCACCTGCCCATATATCTGTGCCCCTCCCAGCACCACACTGTATGGCTCCTAGTGCCCTAGGTAGAAAATCCACATTCTTCCTGCCCTTGGGATTTGAGGCTCCAGAAGGAATGTGTCTCTGACGATGCTGTTGCTGCCTGGAACAGCCACTTTGTCTATGAGCGCCCAACTCATGGCCTTCTTCAACACCACTCCCAACCCCCAATGCCATCACCACCACAAGGACAGCCCTCCCAGATACTGCCCATTCATCTAAGCCACATGCATTAACTGAGCACCTGCTGTATACACCCTGGGCCTGCCCTGCGGCTACGATATGACCAGGACAGACAAGGTCTGGTCCCGGAGAGGTTGTCAAACCTCTGGGTGAGAAAAATAACTGGATAAGCACACAAGACAATGTGGAAATTAAATCTCTGGGGTTGGCTGGGTGCTGTGGCTCATGCCTATAATCCCAACATTTTGGGAGGCTGAGATGGGCAGATCGCTTGAACTCAGGAGTTCGAGACCAGCCTGGCTAACATGGTGAAACTCTGTCTCTACTAAAAATACAAAATTAGCCAGGCATGATGGCGCATGCCTGTAATCCCAGCTACTTGGGAGGCTGAGGCAGGAGAATCACTTGAACCTAGGAGGCAAAGGTTGCAGTGAGCCGAGATATTGCACTACTGTACTCCAGCCTGGGTAACAGAGCAAGACTGTCTTAAAAAAAAAAAAAAAAAAAAGAAAAGAAAAAGAAAATCCCTGGGGTCTGGATGTGGAAATGGACAGGTATAATGCATATTATACCCCATGTTTGTGGGGCCTGGAAGGAGGGGGTGGTTGGGGAAGGCTTCCTATTTGAGGCTGAGGCCTTGATGAGGATGTGATAGAAGAAGAAAGGAGGGAATGGAGCTCTGGGCAGTGGGGACAGCAAGTGCAAAGGCCCTGAGGCTGGACCAGCCTGCATTCTGGAGGATCAGCCGTGTGGCTGGAGCCAAGTGAGCGACGGGGAGATGGATAGAATGGAAGCAGGGAAGTTGCAAGTCCAGGCACAATGGCTCATGCCAGTAATTCCAGCACTGTGGAAGGCCAAGGCGGGTGGATCACCTGAGGTCAGGAGTTCAAGACCAGCCTGGTCAACATGGTGAAACCCTGTCTCTACTAAAAATATAAAGATTAGGCCAGGCGCAGTGGCTCACGCTTTTAATTCCAGCACTGTGGGAGGCCATGGCGGGTAGATCACCTGAAGTCAGGAGTTTGAGACCAGCCTGGCCAACATGGTGAAACCCCATCTCTACTAAAAATACAAAAAATTAGCTGGGAGTGGTGGCAGATGCCTGTAATCCCAGCTACTCACGGGGCTGAGGCAGGAAAATCATTTGAATCCAGGAGGCGGAGGTTGCAGTGAGCCAAGATCGTGCCACTTCACTGCAGCCTGTGCAACAAGAGGAAAACTCCATCTCAAACAAACAAAAAAAAACACCCAAATGTTAGCCAGGTGTAGTGGTGCATGCCTGTAATCCCAGCTACTCGGGAGGCTGAGGCAGGAGACTCATTTGAACCCAGGAGGCGGAGGTGGCAGTGAGCAGAGATCACACCACTGCACCCTAGCCTGGGCAACAAAGCGAGACTGTCTCAAAAAAAAAAAAAAAAAAGGAGGCAGAGGAGTTGTAGAGGCTGGACTCTTTTGGGACAATTATGAGCTTATTCCTAGGATGCTTGGAACATGGCAGGCAGGGACCCATTCCCCTGCCAGGCCCAAGGCAATGTGGCTCTGCTGCCCCCTTGTGGCCTTTCTCAGCCCCAGATACTTCCTCCCTCCCCTCCCAGTTAAAACTGGTCAAATCCGCTCAGCGGCCTCCAACACAAGGGTCCTCCCTTCATCATGTCCTCACCTGGGGTGGAAGCCAAGGATTTAGACAGAGTCAGATCTGGCCCGAAACCTTCCTAGGATGCTCCTGATAACACATTCTGAGGTCCTATGCCCCCGTTTTCTTCACAAAATGGGGGTGATGGCAGTCTCTGATTCCCACTGGATGCCTCGACTTGGTCCTGGATGTTGACCTAGCCACCTCCTTCTCTCTGGCCACCTCCATTCCTGGCCCCAGCAGAACTTTCTCCCCACAAGGCAGCCACAGAGGCTTAAAAAAAATCTCTGGCGGGGCACAGTGGCTCATGCCCATAATCCTAGCACTTTGGGAAGCCAAGGCGGGTGGATCACCTGAGGTCAGGAGTTCAAGACCAGCCTGGCCAACATAGTGAAACCCCACCTCTACTAAAAATACAAACATTAGGCCAGGCTCAGTAGTTAATGCCAGTAATGCCAGCATTTTGAGAGGCCAAGGCGGGAGAATCACTTGAGGTCAGGAGTTCGAGACCAACCTAGCCAACATGGTGAAACCCCATCTTTACTGAAAATACAAAAATTAGCCGGGAGTGTTGGCATGTGCCTGTAATCCCAGCTACTTGGGAGGCTGAGGCAGGAGAATCACTTGAACCTAGGAGGCGGAGGTTGCAGTGAGCAGAGATGGCACCACTGGACTCCAGCCTGGGCAACAGAGCAAGATCCCTTCTCAGACAAACAAACAAAAAATTAGCCGGGCGTGGTGGCACACCTGTAGTCTCAGCTACTCGGAGCCTGAAGCAGGAGAATCACTTGAACCCGGGAGGCAGAGGTTGCAGTGAGCCGAGATCATGCCACTGCAGGGCCGGGCGCGGTGGCTCACGCTTGTAATCCCAGCACTTTGGGAGGCTGAGGCGGGCGGATCACGAGGTCAGGAGATCGAGACCACGGTGAAACCCCGTCTCTACTAAAAATACAAAAAAAATTAGCCGGGCGTGGTGGCGGGCGCCTGTAGTCCCAGCTACTCGGAGAGGCTGAGGCAGGAGAATGGCGTGAACCCGGGAGGCGGAGCTTGCAGTGAGCCGAGATCGCGCCACTGCACTCCAGCCTGGGTGAGAGAGCGAGACTCCGTCTCAAAAAAAAAAAAAAAAAAAAAAAAAAAAAAGATCATGCCACTGCAGTCCAACCTGGGCGACAAAGTGAGACTCTGTCTCAAAAAACAAAAACAAAAAACCCACCACCTCAGTCCTGCCACAGGACCTTTGCATATGCAGTACCCACTGCTGGTGCCAATCTTCCTTTAGCTGTGCCCAGGCCTTGGCTCAAATATCACCTCCCCAAGAGGTCCCTGTCTGAATACATCTTGTTTATCCATTCATTTTATCACTGAATTCTCCAAGCTGACTGAGAAGCCATTGATGGAGGGACTATGCTTTCTTTATAGCAATGCCTTTAGCACCGGATCTCAGTAGGTGTCTCATAAGTGCTTGGTGCCTGAATGAAGGTACCTCCCTGTTACCCAACACCCAAATGTGGGCTCCATATTGTTCTCTCTTCTCCCCATTAAAGGTCTGTGGATGGCCTGGCGTGTGGCTTATGCCTGTAATCCCAGCACTTGGGGAGGCTGAGGCAGGCAGATCACTTGAGGTCAGGGGTTTGCGACCAGCCCGGCCAACATGGTGAAACCCCATCTCTACTAAAATACAAAAATTAGCTGGATGTGGTGACAGGTGCCTATAGTCCCTGCTACTTGGGAGGCTACAACAGGAGAATTGTTTGAACCCGGGAGGTGGAGGTTGCAGTAAGCTGAGATTGCACCACTGCACTCCAGCCTAGGGGACAGAATAAGACTCTGCCTCAAAAAAAAAAAAAAAAAAAAAGTCTGTGGAAAGATTTAAGCAGCTCATTCATACTAAAGTGTAAATGGTTGATGGGCCACATAACTCTAATAGACACCATTGACCTCACATTGGTCCCTCCCTAAACTTTTGCCCAAACCATGAGAGGAACTCACAAAACTCCCTCCTGTCCTGAAACCTGGCCAGTCACAGTCAACCAACTGGCCAGTAGAACCCTCAACAGACCTGGTAGCAAAGCTGTCCCTGATGCTTGGCCCCCAGGGGATGGACTGAATCAGGAAAACTGGCATCTCCTCTCTGAGCCTCAGTTTTCTTAACTGGGAAGTAGGGATGAGGAAGGGGTTAGAGAGCTCTCAGTCACCCTGGTTCTTTTCTCCCGGCGCCACTTCGGTTAAGCTCAATGCACAGGGCTCTCGTTGGTGGCCTCTCAGCCTTGGGTGTGCGTGTGTGTTTAGAGGGAGGAGCTTTCTCCCTGAGGTCACCACCCAGGAGTCCAGGCCGATTCAGCAGGGAGTGCCCTGAGCAGCTTGGGAATCCAGCACCTGTCTTGGGGAAGTCCTTGGGCAACAGCTTAAGTTATTCCCTTTCCTTGGCCACCTGTCAGATGCTGGCCTGGCTGAAAATGGAATTTTCCCATTAAGCCCCTAGAACGGATCGCAGTGCCATTATGTGGATGGGTAAACTGAGGCCCAGAGAGGTGATGTCACCAACCTACAGTATCTTGAGGAGAGTGATGAGTCTGGCGGGTTTCCAAGGCTCTGGAGTGCCAGGGCGGATGTCTGCGCCCCGCCCACACGCGCTGTCACTTACCTCCAGGGGTGCAGGCCCAAGGAGGGGCTACAGGGGCTGCAGGGGCTGCTGGGACCCAGCAGGGACGGGCTCTGGCTGCTCGGAGACAGACTGCAAAGAAAGAGGCCGGGGACGGTGAACCTGGCGGCCGCCCCTTCGTGTGGCCGAATCCGGATCTCCGGATGGCGGCTGCGGTTCCCTCAGGGAGTAGGGGCCCAAGACCGGGGATTCTGGGTTCAGCTCAGGACATGAGGGCGGGGCCAGACCGATGGCCCGGGAGGGCTCCCCGGAGGCGGCGGTGCGTTTCTGGGCGACACGAACAGAGACGTGGGGGGAGGGTAGTTGTCATCCTGTCCTCCCTGCATCCCCCCACACCCCCGCCCTGCCCAACACTCACTCGAGGGTCAGCGCCGGGATGTGCAGCTTGTCCCTGCGGGACTTCATGCCGAGGCAGAGGCCGCCTCTGTGCGGCCGGGTACCGACGCCCCCTTGGTGGCCCCCGGAAGCCCTGACCGTGGCGCGATCGGACCGACGGACGGACACACGGACGCAGGGACAGACGCCTGGCTGGTGCGGCGGACTAGACGCGGGGGCTGGGCCGCTGGGGGCCGGGCTGGCTCCGCCTCGGGGCGGGGCTCGCAGCTCCGCACCTGCGCGCAGGCCCGGCCCGGCAGCGAGGGTCGCGCAGCGGGAGAGGGGAGCCGCGGGTGCCGCCCTGTCTGCCGCAGGGACGCCGAGGCCGCCTGGTCGGGAGCCCCCGAGCTGCGTCCCGGAAGGGAAGGGCGGTCACTGGCTCCGCGGTCGGCGCGATTGCTCCACGGCCTGACCCCGCCTCTCCCCGCCCTGGCCCGGCCTCAGCCCTCGCCCCGGCCCTGGGGCTCTCTGGGAGCCGGGATCTGAGCGCAGTCCGCCCCAACTCCCCAACCCCGCATCCCGGCCAGCTGCTCAGCACTGAGGTCCAACCCGCTCGGGTCTCCGCATCCCCGCGCACACTAGAGGCTCTGACCACACCTCCAGTCCCTGGCTTCCAGCTGTTTTCTCTGCCAGGAAGGTCGCCCCCCACACCCATATACGATCCCAACCCCACCAGCCCCTCCTCCGCCAAGCTGTCCCTACACCCCCACCAGCACCAGGCGCCGCCAGCCCTGTCCTCCCTCCCTCTCAGCGCAAACCCCACGGTCTGGGGGTGTCTGTGTCTCACTCTGGCCCTCTTGAGGCCCCGGTGGACCCAGTGGGGCACAGGGAAGGTGGCAGGGAGTGGACATCCCTTGTGGAGTCTTTGGCTCTGTCCTGCCCCAAGGTCCAGGACTTTGCCCTCGGCAGTCCTCGTTGATTCACGGTCCAACACTCTGCCCACAGCTTGGGCCAAGGCTGGAAACAGTGCCGGCTCTCGGGGCAATGTCCAAGTCCCCAGCAACCCCCAACCACTGGGGCCTTCAAGCACCTCCCCACCAACTGTATCATCCCCACTGGAACAGGAGCAAATGGCCTGGGCTTGGGGGCCACTCTTTTTTTTTTTTTTTTTTTTGAGACGGAGTCCCACTGTCGCCCAGGCTGGAGTGCAGTGGCGCAATCTCAGCTCACTGCAAGCTCCGCCTCCCGGGTTCACGCCATTCTCCTGCCTCAGCCTCTCCGAGTATCTGGGACTACAGGCGCCCACCAACACGCCCGGCTAATTTTTTTGTAGTTTTAGTAGAGACGAGGTTTCACCGTGGTCTCGATCTTCTGACCTCGTGATCCGCCCGCCTCGGCCTCCCAAAGTGCTGGGATTACAAGCGTGAGCCACCGCGCCCGGCCGCTTGGGGGCCACTCTGACCCCATTCCCGGGACCTCCTCCTTCTCCTTCCTTCCACCTCATCTCCACTCACTCCACTCAGCTATCCTTGTCTTTTTTTTTTTTTTTTTTTTTTTTTTGAGACAGAGTCTCGCTCTGTCGCCCAGGCTGGAGTGCAGTGGCGCGATCTCGGCTCACTGCAAGCTCCGCCTCCCGGGTTCACGCCATTCTCCTGCCTCAGCCTCTCCGAGTAGCTGGGACTACAGGCGCCCGCCACCACGCCCGGCTAATTTTTTTGTATTTTTAGTAGAGACGGAGTTTCACCGTGGTCTCGATCTCCTGACCTCGTGATCCGCCCGCCTCGGCCTCCCAAAGTGCTGGGATTACAAGCGTGAGCCACCGCGCCCGGCCTAGCTATCCTTGTCTTCATGCTGTTCTTCTAATGCCAAGCGTGCTGGCACCCCAGAAACTTTGCCCACGCTGTTCCTGCTGCCTGGAATGCCATTCTCCCCAGACTTCCCCGCTGCCAGCTCTTCCTCTTCTTCCAGATCTAAGCTCAAAGGTCACTTCTTCCAAGAGGCCCCAGATCTTCAGGATAAAGCCACCCCCAGCGCCTCTGTCTCTCTCTGGTTAATCTCTCTCCTGCATACAAAACTTCAACCATTGCTCTGAGATTGAATTGTCTGTATACCCTCTGCCTTCAGCAGGTCCCAGTGTACAGTAGGTGCTCAAAAAAAATGTTCATTGAGTGATTCCCACCCCCAACTCAGGCCAAAGCAGCTCCCAAAGATGGGGTGTCCACACTCACACACTTCCATACCACTAGCTCAAGGTAAACCCCTCCCCACCCCGGCCTTTGGTTTCTTTCATCTGTAAATGAATGAAGGCATTGAACAATAATGTTCTCTAAGCTTTGGGGATAAAAAATGGTAACCTAGACTGGGCATGGTGGCTCATGCCTGTAATCCCAGCACTTTGGGAGGTTGAGGCAGGCAGATCGCTTGAGTCCAGGAGTTTGAGACCAGCCTGGGCAACATAGTGAGACCCTGTCTCTACTAAACATACAAGTCAGGTGTGGAGGCTCACATCTGTAGTCCCAGCTACTCTGGAGGCCGAGGCGGGAGACTCTCTTGAACCTGGGAGGCAGTGGTTGCAGTGAGCCAAGACGACACTACTGCACTCTACTACCTGGGTGACAGAGAGACACCCCATCTCAAAAACAAAACAAAACAAAGAAACCCAAGCTACAGGAACAATGATGTGACCCCGAGAGAGATGATTTTTTTCTTTTCTTTTTTTTTTTTTTAGACGGAGTCTCGCTCTGTTGCCCAGGTTGAAATCCGGTGGTGGGAGCTCGGTTCACTGCAACTTCCACCTCACTTCAAGCGAATCTCCTGCCTCAGCCTCCTGAGTACCTGGGATTACAAGTGTGCACCACCACGCCTGGCTAATTTTTTTGTATTTTTAGTAGAGATGGGGTTTCACGATGTTGGCCAGGCAGGTCTCGAACTTCTGGCCTCAAGTGATCCGCCTGCCTCAGCCTTCCAAAGTGCTGGGATTACAGGCGGGAGCCACCGTGCCCAGCTGAGAGATGATTTTCTGCTGGTGTTCCCCAAAAGGAAGTCAGCTCCCCATCATGGGAGGCATTCAAGCCAGTTCTAATACACTTCAGTTGAAATTCAACATCTGGACTCTGGATTCCAGACGAGTTTCTCTCCTTCCCAGCTGAGTGCGCTTAGCTGGTGATGAAACCCCTTTGCACCTCAGCTTCCTCATTTGCAAACTGGCGTGGCCTCCCATGTTTGCCGCGAGAGGCCAGGTGCTTGTGAAGCACTTTGCAAACACGAGGGCGAGAATGAACATGAGATGTGTTGCTGTAATTATTAAATACATTCACGATTCAGTGGCTGTTGCTGAAATATCCACTTCCAAGACCACCAGGGCCCACACAGCCCGCCAGCCCCAGGTGAACTCACCCACGTCCTCGGCGTGGCAGGCTCAGCTCCTTCTGCAATGAGACAGAAATGGGGATCATTCTCAGAGAAACTAGCCCTCAGAACCCCTGGCCGTTGATGCACCCCCACAATCCCCAATCCCCTGCCCCAACCAATGCATCTTTCCCGCTCACTCTACACACTGGGCTCAGCCCTGCCTCAAGGCCTTTGTGCTATCTGTGTCCTCTCTCAGAACAACCTTCCCTCCCTTCCGGCCCTAATTAACTGCAGCTCATACTCTAGGTCTGAACTCAACATCCCTTCTTCCTGGAGGCCCTCCAGATTCACAATCTAATTCCCCACCCAGCTCCTACCATACCTGCATTAAAAAATATTTTAGGCTGGGCATGGTGGCTCACACCTGTGATCTCAGTACTTTGGGAGGCCAAAGCAGGAGGGTTGTTTGAGCCTAGAAGTTTAAGCCAGACTGGGCAACATAGCAAGATTCCATCTCTACAAAACTTTTTTAAAAAATTAGCCAGACTAGGCTGGGTGCGGTGGCTCACGCCTGTAATTCTGGCGCTTTGGGAGGCCAAGGCGGACGGATCACTTGAGTTCAGGAGTTTGAAACTAACCTGGGCAACATAGTGAAACCCCGTCTCTACAAAAAAAAAAAAAAAAAAAAAAAATTTAGCTGGGCATGGCGGCTCAAGCCTGTACTCCTAGCTACTTGGGGGGCTGAGGTGGGAGGATTGCTTGAGCCCTGTCTCAAAAAAAAAAAGGCCAGGCCAGTCAGACGCAGTGGCTCACACCTGTAATCCCAGAGCTTTGGGAGGCCGAGGTGGGCGGATCACCTGAGGTCGGGAGTTCAAGACCAGCCTGGCCAACATGGTGAAACCCCATCTCTACTAAAAATACAAAATTAGCCAGGCGTGGTGGTGGGTGCCTGTAATCCCAGCTACTTGGGAGACTGAGGCAGGAGAATTGCTTGAACCCAGGAGGCAGAGGTTGCAGTGAGCCGAGATTGCACCATTGCACTCCAGCCTGGGCAACAAGAGCGAAACTCCATCTCAAAAATAAATAAATAAATAAATAAATAAGAAGGGCCGAGTGCAGTGGCTTATGCCTGTAATCCCAGTACTTTGGGAGGCCAAGGCAGGCAGATCACGAGGTCAAGAGATCGAGACTATCCTGGCCAACGTGGTGAAACCCTGTCTCTACTAAAAATACAAAAATTAGCTGGGCGTAGTGTCGCATGTCTGTAGTCCCAGCTACATGGGAGGATCGCTTGAACCTGGGAGGCCGAGGTTGCAGTGAGCTGAGATGGTGCCATTGCACTCTAGCCTGGCAACAACGCGAGATTCCGTCTCAAAAAAGAAAAAAAAAATTAGCCAGGTATGGTGTTGCATGCCTGTAATCCCAGCTACTCAGGAGACTGAGGTGGGAGGATTGTTTGACCCAGGAGTTGGAGGTTGCAGTGAACTATGATAACACCATTGCACTCTAGTCTGGGTGACAGAGCAAGACTCTAAGTCTAAAAAATAACAATAATTTTATTTAAAATTACAAATTAGTTGTATTTATGAAGAAGTATGTCAGTAGTGGCTAAAAACTAATAATCTGTTGAGAAAATAGAGATTCCTGAGTTGTCCTCTCCCTGTCCCGTCTCAGATGTCCCTCTCCTCCTCGGTCTAGGTCTGAACGCCATTCTCTCCTCACTCACTGCAAGGCCTACGCAGGTTTGGGCCCTGGGTACCAATGGAGGCGTGGGGAGGACGGCTGATGGGTGACTCCCTTTCGAAGACCCTTTTAGAGCTCAGCAAGCCGACCTGCACCAACTCTAGGTGCCCTCACCGCATGCAGGATAGAAAGCCCTGAGCTTCTGTTCCACTGTGACCTCATAGTCCATCCTCAGACATGGCCTGCCCAAGAGGGTTTTTTGTTGTTGTTGTTTTTGTTTTGTTGAGACAGACTTTTGCTCTTGTTGCCCAGGCTGGAGTACAATGACGCAATCTCAGCTCACTGCAACCTCTGTCTCCCGGGTTCAAGCGATTCTCCTGCCTCGGCCTCCCGAGTAGCTGGGACTTTTTTTTTTTTTTTTTAGTAGAGATAGGATTTTGCCATGTTGCCCAGACTAGTCTTGAACTCCTGATCTCAGGTGATCCACCCACTTTGGCCTCCCAAAATGCTGGGATTACAAAATGCTGGGATTACAGGCGTAAGCCACCATGCCTGGCCAAAAAACAGTTGTTTGTTTGTTTTTTAGATGGAGTCTCACTGTGTCGCCAGGCTGGAGTGCAGTGGTGCAATCTTGGTTCACTGAAACCTCTGCCTCTTGGGTTCAAGAGATTCTCCTGACTCAGCCTCCCAAGTAACTGGGGTTACAGGTGTGTGCCAGCACGCCCGGCTAATTTTTGTATATTTAGCAGAGACGAGGTTTCACTATGTTGCCCAGGCTGGTCTCGAACTCCTGACCTCAAGTGATCCATCCGCCTTAGCCTCCCAAAGGGCTGGGATTACAGCGTAAGACATCGCACCCGGTCAATCATGAGGGTTTTTAAATTCTCAGAATGCCATGTGGCACAAGTTTAGAATCTGGGGACAGCCAGACCTGAGTCCAGTTCAATTCTCTGTTTCTTCCTGGCCATGCAAGTTATTTGTATGCCCCGTGCCTCAGTTTCCCCATCTGTAACTGGAGATGACGTGAGGAGGATTCTGGGTTAATCGTGATCAGTCATTACTATTGCTGCTGTTGTGTGCTGTTGTACTATTGTTGAGCTCAGCAAGGGACTATGGAAGCTATCATAATACCTGGTAAATGTCCTTGCATTTAGTGAGCCGCTTCATACGAACCGCGGGTGAGGGCTGTTTTACTGGCAGGGAAACTTAGGTGCAGAGGAAAGTCGGCTGCCCACGTCTCTTAGTGGAGTGAGAGGCAGGAAACTGGGTCTCAGGACACCCTCCCTCCACACACATCAGGGCGGCCACGTTGGGGACACACGACTATTTTTACTTTGGTGGGCTCCAGGCTGCCCACGTCGTGATCTGGGTGTTCGCCATAGCAACCAGTGACGCCATCGGCCCCTACAGCCAATTGGAGGGGGCCGGAAGCTGCTGGGCTGCCGGATGACCCAGCTGGGAGGGCAAGGTCTCCCGGGAGAGGCGGGGAAGGGTCGCGGGGGTGTGGGGTCACCCGAGGCCTGACTTCAGCTGCTCTGCGCTCAGAAAACCAAGTTGTCACGATGGGAGGAGAATAATCTACCCCTCGGAGGTCTCCCTGACTGCTTGAATATGTCTGAGGACAGACAACTCACTACGTTTAGTTCAAGCAGTCATGGTGATGGAACCATCACCACCATCACCGTGGCCATTAGGGTCTCCTTCTGCCCCTTCCAATGGTTGTGGGATTTTTTTTTTTTTTTTTTTTGAGACAGCGTCTCACCGTGTCGCCCAGACTGGAATGCAGTGGTGCAATCTTGGCTCACTGCAACCTCCGCCTCCTGAGTAGCTGGGATTGTGGGCATGTGCCACCATACCCAGCTAATTTTTGTATTTTTTGTAGAGATGAGGTTTCACCATGTTGCCCAGGTTGGTCTTGAACTCCTGGTCTCAAGTGATCCACCTGCCTTGGCCTCCCAAAATGCTGGGATTACAGGCATGAGCCACTGCACCCAGCCAGTTGTGGGATCTTATACCACTTCCTCCACTACCCCACATGAAACAGGGAGGGATTTGAACCCTGGTGGGGGGTCCCACTTGCACCCCATCCAGGCATTTCCTTCCAAAACTCTGACAGTCCTAGGTTCCCAGTCTGGCTCCCCCACTTCTACACTGTGTGACCCGACAAGTGACTTAACCCCTCTGTGCCTCAGTTTCCCCATTTGGAAAATGGCCCAGTGACATAGTGTCCCTGGAGGAATCAATGAGTAGCAAGCTCAGGGCCTAGTGCTGGGGGAGACTTTGATGGATGGGAGTCAAGACAATGATCAAGAGGTGAATAATAACCACCAGTTGAAAGTTGCTTCCAAAAGACAAAAAGATGTGAATATTTCGTTGGTTTGTTTTTTTTCAGATGGAGTCTTGCTCTGTCGCCCAGGCTGGAGTGCAATGGTGCGATCTTGGCTCACTGCAACCTCCGCCTCCTGGGTTCAAGCGATTCTCCTGCCTCAGCCTCCCAGGTAGCTGGGATTACAGGCGCCCACCACCATGCTTGGCTAATTTTGTATTTTTAGTAGAGATGGGATTTCACCATGTTGGTCAGGCTGGTCTTGACCTCCTGACCTCAAGGGGTCCTCCCGTCTCGGCCTCCCAAAATGCTGGATTACAGGGTCTGAGCCGCTGTGCCTGGCCTGAAGATGTTTTTTTTTAAAGTGACAGAGAGAGGTGAGGCAAAATCGGCAGCTGCCTGCAAAGGCTCCCGGGGAAGCTGGACCACACAGAACTCTCCTGGCACCACTCCCGGACCCTTCAGTCCCCGCACCATCTGCTTCCGCCCACAGCCCCCTCTGTGCCTGCTGTTCCCCTGGGAGTGGTTCCCACCCAGAGGAGTGGAGATTGGGAAGGCCCCGACCCCCTAAAACTGCCCTTTAAAGGTAATATTTATGGTATACCCGTCTGCACTTGCCCAGGCTGGGGGATGCTGCCTCCCCCACAAGCTTTAGCCCCACCTTGAGGAAATCCCATTTTGGAGAAGACATAGCACAGCAGGAGCACCCCCATACTGGAGGGATTAAGAGAGACCCAAAGCGGCCTGGTGCCATGGCTCATGCCTGTAATCTCAGCACTTTGGGAGGCTGAGGCGGGAGGATCACTTAAGATCAAGAGTTTGAGCCAGGTGCGGTGGCTCACGCCTGTAATCTCAGCACTTTGGGAGGCTGAGGTGGGCAGATCATGAGGTCAGGAGTTCAAGATCAGCCTGGCCAACATAGTGAAACCCCGTCTCTACTAAAAATACAAAAATTAGCCGGATGTGGTGGCAGGCACCTGTAGTCCCAGCTACTTGGGAGGCCGAGGCAGGAGAATCGCTTGAACCCGGGAGGCGGAGGTTGCAGTGAGCCGAGACCACACCATTGCACTCCAGCCTGGATGACAGAGTGAGACTCCGTCTCAAAAAAAAAAAAAAAGAAAAAAAGGTGGCCAGGTACGGTGGCTCATGCCTGTAATCCCAGGACTTTGGGGGGCCGAGGCAGGCGGATCACCTGAGGTCGGGAGTTCGAGACCAGCCTGACCAACATGGAGAAACCCCATCTCTGCTAAAAGTACAAAATTAGCAAGATGTGGTGGCGCACGCCTGTAATCCTAGCTGCGTGGGATGCTGAGGCAGGAGAATTGCTTGAACTCAGGGGCAGAGGTTTCGGTGAGCCAAGATCCCGCGATTGCACTCCGGCCTGGGCAAGAAGAGTGAAAGAGTGAAACTCTGTTTCAAAAAAAAAAAAAAAAAAAAGGCTGGGCGCAGTGGCTCACACCTGTAATCCCAGCACTTTGGGAGGCCGAGGCGGGAGGATCACGAAGTCAGGAGATCGAAACCATCCTGGCTAACACGGTGAAACCCCGTCTCTACTAAAAATACAAAAAATTAGCTGGGTGTGGTGGCAGGCGCCTGTAGTCCCAGCTACTTGGGAGGCTGAGGCAGGAAAATGGCGTGAACCTGGGAGGCAAAGCTTGCAGTGAGCAGAGATCACACCACTGCACTCCAGCCTGGGCAACAGAGCAAGACTCCATCTCAAAAAATAAAAAAAATTAAAAAAAAGAGTTTGAGGCCATTCTGGCCAACATGGTGAAACATCATCTGTAGTAAAAAATACAAAAATTAAATTAGTTGGATGTGGTGGCGCTCGCCTGTAATCCAGCTACTCAGGAGGCTGAGGCAGTGAGAATCGCTTGTATCCAGGTGACAGAGGCTGCAGTGAGCCAAGATCGCGCCACTGCACTCCAGCCTGGGCCACTGCACTCCAGCCTGGGCCACTGCACTCCAGCCGGGGCGACAGGGCAAGATCCTGTCTAAAAAAAGAGGGACTCGAAGGGAGAAAAGGGGTTGGAGGCACACAGAGAGGAGAGCTAAGGGGTTCCTGGAGTAGGGGGTGTCAGACAAAGCCAGCAGGCACATGGAAAACGCCAGTCCATGCCCAGCAAACAGCACGTGCAAAGTGATGTGAGACTCAGCCTGCTGGGCACCAAGCCCGGTTGGAAGTTCGATGCCCCTGGAATTAAATGGGAGAGAAGTCAGCATGGACCACATGGCACCAGCCTGAGGGCTTCCTGGAGGAGGAGGAGGAGGAGGAGGAGGAGGAAAATAAGTGGAAGCGGTCCATGAGAAAGCAGGATCACCTTTGAGGGCTGAACCTAGGGGAGCCACCCCAGCAGCCGCAGAGACAAAAGTCCAGATACAGGCTCTAGCCCTTCTCTGCCGGGGGATGCTCTGTTTGTGGGACCTGGTGTTTTGAAATTCTGTCATGTGTAAAGCAAAGGTCCAAGTAGGAGATGATAAATGTAATAAGATAATAGTAGCAGTAGTAATAATAGCTCACGTTACCCGGTGCCTGCACACGTTATGCGTGAGGCTGAGTTTAACCCAAACTGGGAAGGTCTCCACCTCCTCCCTGGACCCAGGGCTGTCGCAAACTGGCCTCCCGCGGGCCACGCCGGATCCTTTTTCAGACCTCTTCTGCACACAGCCAACAGCACGCCTCACATTGTCACCACCGGAGAGGATGCCCTGGGCTATCCGTCTGGATTGGCCGGTCAGCACCCGTTTGTGAATGGACTCTTTGGCCTTTGGCCTCCAGGAAATCTGATTGGCTCGCATCAGCGATTTGCCCCCTGATTGGCTGGGGTGCTCCTGGACCATTAACAAGGTTTCCAGTCAAAAGAGACCCCAAACTGGGGCTGATGAAGACAACACCTTCAGGTGCCAGATTGGTTAGAATTTCTCTGGCTTTCTGGTGGGTACTTCCCTCTTTGGGTCTCAGTTTCTTCCTCTGAAAAATGGAACTAATAATAGCACTGACCACTCGGGCTGTTAGGAGAATTGAATGCATGAGAGGGCTTAGCCTGTTAATATGAACGGTTATTCCCACTTTACTATTATTTTATTATTATTTTAATCTTCTCCCACTTGGACCTTTACTTTTATTTCTGAGTTGGGTCTCGTGATCATGGCTCACTATAGCCTCAAACTCCTGGGCTCAAGAGAACCTTCTTGGCTGGGCGCGGTGGCTCACGCCTGTAATTCCAGCACTTTGGGAGGCCGAGGTGGGCGGATCACCTGAGGTCAGGAGTTTGAGACCAGCTGGCCAACATGGCAAAACCCCGTCTCTATTAAAAATACAAAAATTAGCCGGGCGTGGTGACATGTGCCCGTAATCCCAGCTACTCGGGAGGCTGAGGCAGGGAGAATTACTTGAACCCGGGAGGTGGAGGTTGCAGAGAGCCGAGATTGCGCCACTGGACTCCAGCCTGGGTAACAGAGCAAGATTCCTTCTCAAAAAAAAAAAAAAAAAAAAAAAGAGAGATCCTTCTGCCTCAGCCTCCTTGAGTAGCTGGGACTACAGTCATGAGCCACCACACCAGGTACACTTAGACTTTCATTCCATGCTCCTTCCTGGCTTCCTGCCCTTTTTGATTCCCCCACTCCTGTTCCTAGCCCTCCAGAGGAGTCTTCCCAGCCCCTCAATATGGGCTTGTCCTCTCCTGCTCCAGCGCCTTCCATAGCTCCCCATCACCCTAGGGGGAAAGTCTAACCTCTTCAAAATCAGCACTGAAGGCCCTGGAAGCATTAGTCCTGGCCATCAGCCTTTAGTGCTAAGAAATAGGTTTAAGTTCTTGTTTCCCCATATAAACAGGTAAGAAAGGTGACATGCCTCTGGGCCTTTGCACATGCTGTGGCCTCTGCCCGGAATGTCATCATTCAGTTGGGGGAATCCGTGCTCATCCCTCCACCTTCGTGGAGGGACACCTGTGCTGGGTTGGTTTGGAGAGGAAGCCGGAACTGCTTGGGTTCAAATCCTGTCTGACTCTGTCACCTATACTTTGTGAAACCCAGACAGTGGCTATGCTTTTCTGAACCTCAGTTTCCCCTTTTGTAACATAGAACTTATCATCAGGAAATGTTTGACCCCCCCACCATGGAACAGGCCCCACTTCCTGACGTCAGCAGCACCCCCATTCGCCTACCCGGAGGCGGTTTCTCTATTTTAAGAGGCTGCGGGCGGGTTGGCATCTAACTGGGGCTGGAGGCGGGGCTGCCCCCCCACCAACACCACGCTGCTCGCCAATCCCGCCCCGCCCCCTCCTTTCCGCCCAAGTCCCCCACTCTTGCCTCTGGCCTCAGCGCCTCCAGTTCTGCCCCACCCCCGCGCGGCCAGAGACCGGGTGTCTCTGATCTGCAGCTCAGCCCGTGCCTTCCCTGACCACTCCCGACCTGGCTTCCCATCACCTGCTGAGTTCGCAGTCTCGCAGCTACCGGTGCGGCTCCAGGTTGGAGACCCGCCGGCCCCATTCCTCTCACCCCCTCAACCGGCCCAGAGCTAACCTCAGTCCCCGACCCCCACCCCACCTGCTCAGTCCTCCCTAGGTTCCAGCTTCTGTCAACCTCTTTCATTTCCCTAAATACCCCGCTGCAATGCCTCGCCACCCTTGGCTGCCTCCTCTACCCCAGGGCTCCCAGCAATTCCTGGGTCAGGCGCCTTCTTCACTTGCTGTGAGTCCCTTATCACAACCGATCACTCCGTGGGGTCACCGCTGCTCTGGCGTCTACCTCCCCCAACAGTTTGGGATTTCTAGGAGGGCAGCTCCAGAGGTTGCAGAACACTCTGCTGCCTCTCCAGAGCCAGGCACACAGCAGGCGCTCCATAAATGTTCGCTGGGTAAGTGCTGAATCCCAGGTTCCCTACCTGAAAACTTGGTGGCTTCTTAAGGGTGTGGTCTAAGTCCCAGATGAAAATGGCCAAATCTTAATTCCCGTTTTTCATTTCTTATGATGGGGAAACTGAGGCCCAGAGAAGTCAAGGGGTGGCTGCCCGGGGTCATGTAGCCCATGTGTGGCTTCAAACTTAGGCTTCTGCTGTCCCCGACGCCTGTGTCCCTACCTCCTGATGACACAGCCTCCCAAACATAAATTCGGTAAAAGGAGGACCCTATGGCTCGTTGGAAAACTGAGGCCCAGAGAAGCAAGGGTGCCCTCCCCCCAGGTCACACTGCTGGTTGGCAGCACCTTGTGCAGTAAGAGAGCTGGTTGAGGGCGCAGGATCGAATCCCAGCTAGGCGACCTCTGGAGAGTGGCTTTCCGGGACTAGAGCCTCAGTTTCCTTATTCTGACAAATGGGCGCCTGACAGCCCCAACCTCCCCAGGTCGTCGTAGGGCTGAGCTGAGGGTGTACTGTGGTGCAGCTACGACCCAAAGAGGTATTAATACATATGAACTAATATTAATACATCGCTAGTAATAGGACAAAAACAACCATGAACATATGGTGAGCTCTCTGGCTGCTGTTGCTAGCATTATTATTAGAACAGCTGGTTGGGAGGGGCAGAGCCCTCAGCCTCTTCCTCCCACGCCATCGCTCGGAGCCTCAGTTTCCCTAGATGTCCAAGGGGGGCACCTTCCCCCTTCCCACCAGGAGAAAAAGCACTTTGAGAAGCGGGTGGTCAAAAAGAAGCGATCTGAGCGTTCCTCACCCTCTGCCTCAGTTTCCCTACAGCCCGTGAAGGCCCCGCCCCCCCCCGGCACTTTTCAGGCCGCGTCCACTTGGCCGCGCCCTCCGCCTCCCGCCCGCCCGCGCAGGGGCCTCACCTGGAGCCCGCGGCGCCGCAGGAGGCTCGACTCGTCCATGGCCAAGGAGTCCGCGCCGCCAGGCCCGCCCCCGGCCCCGCCCCGGCCTGCCAGGCCCCGCCGCCAGGTGCCATTGGCCAGGCCGGTCAGCTGATGCGGCCTGGCCCCGCCCCTCCCGGGAGCCCGACCACAGGGCCCCGCCCCCACTGGGCGAGCTGGCCCCGCCCATCCAGCAGAGCGCAGAAGTAAATATTTTGCATGAATCCTCTCAGAAGTAAGGGAGCATCATTCAGCCCCATTTTGCAGATGAAGAAACTGAGGCTAAGATAGGTTAATCAATGTGCCCAGCGCATTGGCCGGGCGCAGTGGCTCACGCCTGTATCCCAGCACTTTGGGAGGCCGAGGTGGGCAGATCACTTGAGGTCAGGAGTTCGAGACCACCATGGCCAACATGGGGAAACCCTGTCTCTACTAAAAAAAAAAAAAAAAAAAAAAAAAAAAAAAATTACTTGGGGGTGGTGACACGCGCCTGTAATCCCAGCTACTCAGGAGACTGAGGCAGGAGAATCGCTTGAATCCAGGAGGCGGAGGTTACAGTGAGCCGGGATAGCGCCACTGCACTCCAGACTGGGCGACAGAGCGAGACTCTGTCTCCAAAACAAAAACAAAGCAACAACAAGAAATGTGCCCAGTACACATAGCAGAACGGGTTCTAGTGTGAGGCGAGTGAGGATCTCACCCCTATGCAAAATTAAAGGGGCCCCAAACAACTCAGCCATCAAGATAAATAATATTTTAAAAACATAAAATTTATGAAAACATTTATGATGAACAAAACATCAAAACTTTTATTTTTTATTTTATTTTTAGAGACGGGGATCTCACTATGTTGCCCAGGCTGGTCTTGAACTCCTGGCCTCAAATGATCCTTCTGCCTAGGCCTCCCAAAGTGTTGGGATTACAGGTGTCAGCCACCGCATATGGCCAAAACACCAAAACTTTTTTTTTTTTTTAATTTATGAGACGAGTCTCGCTGTGTCGCCCAGACTAGAGTGCAGTGGCATGATCTCGGCAACCCCTGCCTCCTGGGTTCAAGCTATTCTCTTGCCTGGCCTCCCTAGTAGCTGGGACTACAGGTGCCCACCACCACACCAGGCTGATTTTTTGTATTTTTAGTAGAGGTGAGGTCTCACCATGTTGGCCAGGCTGGTCTAGAACTCCTGACCTCAGGTGATTCACCCACCTTTGCCTCCCAAAGTGCTGGGATTTCAGGCCAAAGAGTTTTGGTGTTTTGCCTGGCGAAAACACTAAAACTTTTAAGACATGATCAGACCCTTGTCCTTGCACCACTCAGCCTTGCTTGCCTCCCTTTAATCCTGGCCCTGGTGCCAATAAAACTTTACTTACAAAAACAGGTAGCCGCTGCAGTTGTCAGTTTCTTTTTTGAGGATGATTGCCTTTTTGCCCTAAGTGTCTCATAAACACGACCTCTCACAGATATTTGAAGATAATTGTTCTACTCCATTTTGCAGAAGGGGAAACTGAGGCTGAGAAAAGCCCAAAGTCCCAAAATAGCACCCACATTTAAAAAAAAATTTTTTTTGAGGCAAGGTCTCTGTCACCCAGGCTGGAGGGCAGTGGTGAAATCTTGTCTCACTGCAGCCTCTACCTCCCGGGCTCAAGCGATCTTCCCGCCTCAGCCCCCATACCCCAGCTCCCAGAGTAGGTGGGACCACATGCACATGCCACCATGCCTGGCTAATTTTTGTGTTTCTTTTGTAGAGATGGAGTACCGCCATGTTTCCCATGCTGGTCTGGAACTCCTGGCCTCAAGTGATGTTCCTGCGTCAGCCTCTCAAAGCGCTGGGACTACAGGCATGAGCCACTGTGCCTGGCTTAGCACCTGCATTTTTTCTTTCCCTGGGACTCGCACTTTCTCTGCAGCCGCAGTTGTCTTCGGTTGCCCCACTGTACAGTTTGGACACTGGAGTATGTTTTCAGACTCGAGGGGACCCTAGGAAGGGTCACTGGGCCCGATTGTCCGTGAGGTACTGTAGAATTGCATCAAGTTATGGTGGCCAGATTGAGCAAATAAAAATACAGTATGCCAGGGAAAACTTGTTTTTCTCATACAATTTTAAAAATTGACATATAATTCACATACCATAAAATTCACGCTTTTAAAGTGTGCAATTAATTCAGTGTTTTAAGCATACTCACAGAGTTGTGTAACCATCACCACAATCTAATTCCAGGACATTTGTATCATCCCGGAAAGAAACCCTGTACCTATTAGCAGCCAGTCCTCATTCCCCCTCTCTCAGCCCCTGGCAATTACCAATCTGCTTCGCATTCTATGAATTTTCCTGTGCCGGATATTTCATAAAAATGAAAATATATACCATGTGGCCTTGTGTGTCTGGCTTCTTTCAGCATCATGCTTTCAAGATGCACCCATGTCGTGGCAAATATCAGTACTTCATTCCGTTTCATGAGCAAATAATATTCCATTGTATATATGTACATGTACATTTTGTTGATCCACTCATTTGTTGGTGGTCACTTGGATTTTTTCACTTTTTGGTAGCTATTCTGATTAGAGCTGCTATAAACATTGGTATACAACGTTTTGCATAGTTTTTTGTTTTTTTTTTTTGAGATGAAGTGTTGCTCTGATGCCCAGGCTGGCGTGCAGTCGTGGGATCTTGGCTCACTGCAACCTCTGCCTCCCAGGTTCAATTGATTATCCTGCCTCACCCTCCTGAGTAGATGGGATTACAGACACCCGCCACCACTCCCAGCTAATTTTTGCATTTTTAGTAGAGATGGGGTTTCACCATGTTGAACAGGCTGGTCTCGAACTCCTGACCTTTAAGTGATCCACCCACCTTGGCCTCCCAAAGGGTTGGGATTACAGGTGTGAGCTACCACCCCCTGCCGTTGTGGATATGTTTTGGTTCTCTTGGGTACATACCTAGGAATGGACTTCTGGGATCATATGGTGTAACTCTATATTTTGGATTGTTTCGTTTTGGGACAGGGTCTTGCTCTTTCGCCCAGGCTGGAGTGCAAAGTAGCTGAGATTACAGGCACACGCCACCATGCCCAGATAATTTTTTGTATTTTTTGTAGAGACAAGGTTTCGCCATGTTGCCCAGGCTGATCTCAAACTCTTGGGCTCAAGCAATCCTCCTGCCTTGGCTTCCCAACGTGCTGGGATTACAGGCATGAGCCACCGCGCCCAGCAACTCTATGTTTTAAATTTGTAAAAGACAACCAGGCTGTTTTCCAAAGCAAACACCCAGTTAAATTTAAATTTCCATAAACAATGAATGTTTTTTTCAGTATAAGTATGCCCCCTTCAGTACTTGGGACATAGTTATATTAAAAAACAATGTGTTGGCCGTGTGTGGTGGCTCATGTCTGTAATCCCAGCCCTTTGGGAGACTGAGGTGGGTGGATCATCTGAGGTCAGGAGTTTGAGACTAGCCTGGGCAACATGGTGAAACCGCGTCTCTACTAAAACTACAAAAATTAACGGGGCATAATGGGGCACACCTGTAATCCCAGCTACTCGGGAGGCTGAGGCAGGAGAATCACTTGAACCTGGGAGACGGAGGTTGCAGTGAGCTGAGATAGCGCCACTGCACTCCAGCCTGGGTGACAGAGCGAGACTCTGTCTCAAACAAAACAAAACAAGACAAAACAAAACACAAACCAATATGTTGGTTGTCTGAAATTCCAATTTAACTGGGAATTTAATTTAAATGTTATTTAATGAACAATGACTATAAATGAGTCTGTTAAATGAATGAATATATTTTCTCCTGGCAAACTCCTATGCATCCTTCAACACCCTTTTTAGATGACCCCTCAGGGGCATCAGGGTCTCTTGGCCACATGGAGGGAAGCTCCCCACTCCTCGGGCTGAAGGTCCCTGAGAAGGCAGAAGTCAATGGGGGTGGGGAAGTCCTGTGTTTTATCTGGCAATCCTGCACTAAGTGAACTTCAGGCTGTAGCTTGCACACCCCAAGTGATGGGAAGCTCATGTCCTGCAATGGCCAATTGTTCTGACTCTGGGCAGCTCTGCCTCAAAGTTCTCCCTTAGTCCAGCCTGGAGTGGACATGTGACTCAAGAGTCGTTTACCCACCTCAGCCACTGTGATTGGTTCAAGGTGTACATGTGACCCAAGCTCAGCCTATCAGAGCCCTCCCTGGGGCTTTGAATAGAATCCTGGGGAAAGAGAGGTTCCCTGAACCAGGGTTGGGTTGGGCATGTGGGAACATGCTGGAGAGAGCCACCAGAGAGGTCTCAAATCCGCTGCTCCATCTGGAGAACTCCTACACTGAACTGCCTCCTGAACAACCCCTCAATGGGCAAGAAGGAGTGCTTATTGAGTGACTGACTGGACTGAATGAATGAATGCAGTTTTTCTATGGTTAACACACACACACACACACACACACACACACACACACACTTGTATATATGTATAGTTGTTTTTTTTTTTTTTGAGACGAAGTCTCGCTCTGTCGCCCAGGCTGGAGTGCAGTGGAGCAATCTCGGCTCACTGCAACCTCTGCCTCCTGGGTTCAAGCAATTCTCCTGCCTCAGCCTCCCGAGTAGCTGGGATTACAGGCACCTGCCACCACACCCGGCTAATTTTTGTAATTTTAGTAGAGACAGGGTTTCACCATGTTTGCCAGGTTGGTCTCGAACTCCTGACCTCAGGCGATCTGTCCGCCTCAGCCTCCCAAAATGCTAGGATTACAGGCAGGAGCCACCACACCCGGCCTAACATCTATATAGTCTTCAAAATCCACTTCAAATTCTCTTTGAGAAGCATCAGAGGACCTTGTATTGAATGAACAAATACATTTTATTCTTGTGAGCTTCTATGTAACCCATCAAAACTCTCCTCACATGTCTCTATAAGTGACATCAGGAAGCGTGGTGGTTGAATGAATATTTTTCTTGGTAACCTCCTGCGTCTTCCTTAAAACATCCTTTAATCTGTTCGAGAGTGGTGGCTCATGCCTGTAATCCCAGCATTTTGGGAGGCTGAGGTGGGAGGATCACTTGACAGCAGGAGTTTGAGACCAGCCTAGGCAACATAGTGAGACCACATTTCTTTTTCTTTTTTTTTTAAGACAGAGTTTTGATCTTGTCTCCCAGGCTGGAGTGCAGTGGCACAATCTCAGCTCACTGCAACCTCTGCCTACCAGGTTCAAGCGATTCTCCTGCCTCAGCTTCCTGAGTAGCTAGGATTGCAGGTGTGTGCCACCATGCCTGGCTAATTTTATATTTTTATTTCATTTTTTTTTTTTTGAGACAGAATTTCACTCTTGTTGCCCAGGCTGGAGGCCAATGGCGTGATCTCGGCTCACCGCAAACTCTGCCTCCAAGGTTCAAGTGATTCTCTTGCCTCAGCCTCCCAAGTAGCTGGGATTACAGACATGAGCTACCATGCCCGGCTAATTTTGTATTTTTAGTAGAGATGGGGTTTCTCCACGTTGGTCAGGCTGGTCTCGAATTCCTGACCTCAAGTGATCTGCCCACCTTGGCCTCCCAAATTGCTGGGATACAGGCATGAGACTACATTTCTACCAAAAACTGAAAAAAAAAAAAAAAAAAATAGCTGGATGGTCGGGGGCAGTGGCTCACGCTGGTAATCCCAGGCCTTTGGGAGGCTGAGACCAGCAGATCACTTAAGGTCAGGCATTTGAGACCAGCCTGGACAACATGGTGAAACCCCATCTCTACTACAAATACAAAAATTAGCTGGGCGTGGTGGTGCACATCTGTAATCCCAGCTACTCAGGAGGCTGAGGCAGGAGAATTGCTTAAACACAGGAGTCAGAGGTTACAGTGAGCTGAAATCGCACCACTGCACTCCAGCCTGGGTGACTGAGCAAGACTCTGTCTCAAAAGTAAAAAAAAAAAAAAAAGCCGGGCATGGTGGTATAGGCCTGTGTCTCAGCTACTCAGGCTGAGGTGGGAGGATAGCTCGAACCTGGGAGGTTGAGGCTACAGTGAGCTATGATCGTGTCACTGCACTCCAGCCTGGGTAAGAGAGTGAGACCCTGTCTCAAATAAAAATAATAATTAAACATCCTCAAGTGATCCCTCAGAGGCATTAGAAAGTCCTGACTGAATGATGAAAATTGTTCTTGTTGATGAATGATGCCTGAGTTTGTTAAATTAACAAATGGATCGTCTCCGGGCTAACTCCTATGCATCCTTCAACACCCTCTTTAGATGATCCTCAGCGGCATTAGGGTCTCTTGGCCACATGGAGGGAAGCTCGGCCCTCCTCCTTGGGCTGAAGGTCTCTCTCCCTGAGAAGGCGGAAGCTGAGGAGGTGGGGAAGTGCTGTGGTTCCTCCCGTCATGTTTTCCGGGGCCCCCGTGACCCTATCCTTCCTGCTTCACCCGCCCCCGAGTCTGTGGGGCATCTGAAAGTGGGGCAGCCCTGGGAACTTACCTCAGATGAGCTTCTGGGGCAGCTGAGTGGAGCCATAAGGGGCCCACAGGGCCTCTTGGCAGGCCTAGAGAGGGAGGGAAAGAGGTGGGCTTGCCAAGATATGGCAAGGGGAAGGTGGGATGTGGCGAACTTCAGAGGGAGTGTCAGGTCATGACTTCAATAAGGGGAGAAATATCACTTCACCTTTGTCTGGGGTACCCCTCCAGCTCACACACCTGCCATGGCTCCCTACTGCCCTTAGAGAAAGCCAGGCCCTTTAGCCTGGCGCTCAAGGCCCCAGCCAATCACCCCACAGAACCCCAGATCCACTGTGTCCATCTTGGTGGTCCCCAAAGCACCTCCTCTGGACTTTTGCCTCTGCTGTGGCCTCTGCCGGAGATGCCCTGTAATTCTATAAATTCTAGCTCAAGTGTCCCTCCTCTAGGCAGCCCTCCCTGCTCTACTTCAGGGCCCCCAGCCTCCATCTGTCCCTGATCCCAAGGGGCTAGGGACGTCTGTGTCCAGCTTTTCACCTCCCCGGCCCTGTATCTCCCTCCCTCGATGTTTTTCCAGCAGCTGCCAGGCAGAGGCCGCTGGGGAACAACAATGACTAATCACACTGGCCAGCGGGTGGACAGCGCTCCCTGCAAGCCAAGCCCTCCCTCATACTCACAAAAGCCCATTTTGCAGGTGGGAAAGATGAGGCCTGAGAGGGCCAACATTGGTGGGGGTGGGGGAAGCCCTGAGGCACGGTCTCCACTCTAGAAGGGCAAAACTGTACTCCACAAGGGGTGGTTTGAATCCATCTCTTCATCTCCAGCTGGGGCCTCAGGTGGTCTGAGTGCCCCTGGACTCAGTTTCCCAATCTGTGAAATAAGGCAAGTGAGGGACTCTCTGGGAATTGGTGGAGTTGGGAGGGTCTCAGGATGGTCAGGAGGGGGCCGTGACTTTCTTCTGATCTCTACCTGTTTCCTCCACCTTTCTTGTTATTTTTTGAGACAGGGTCTTGCTCTGTGGCCCAGGCTGGAGTGCAGTGGCGCAATTAGAGCTCACTGCAGTCTCGACCTCCCTGGCTTAAGCCTCAGCCTCCCAAGTAGTTGGGACTACAGGCACCTGCCACCATGCCCAGCAAATTATTTTTTGTAGAGATGGAGTCTCACTATGTTGCCCAGGCTGCTCTTGAACTCCTAGCCTCCAGCGATCCTCCTGCCTTGGCCTCGCAAATTGCTGGATTACAGGCATAATCTACCCTGCCTGGCCTCCTCCATCTTTATGTATCTGTCTATCTCTGTCCCTTTCTCTGTCTCTGCCCCTCCCCCAGGCCTCACACATCCATCCCCCAGCTGACCCTGGCCTGGGCCCCAGGGCCAGAGAAGGCTGTCCTGTATGGGGTCACAGGGCCCCGGTCCCCACTGTGCCAGGCCCAGGACACTGAGTCTTTGTCCCCAACTCACTGACCTCATAGCCTGCTGGGCGCCTGACCCTGGCCAGCTCAGCTGCCCCTTGGGGCCAAGCTTCTTGAAGGAGGGACCTCCTCCCAGGAGGCTGAACCGCATGGCACAACCCTGGCTGCTTGGGCCTCAGTTTCCACAGATGCTCACCCCCAGGAGAGACCCTCTCCGTCTCCCTCCTCAGTGCCCCTGGACTCTAAGAATATTTCTTTTTTCTGTAGATGCATCTCACATAACCTAAAATTCATCTTTTTTTTTTTTTTTTTTTTTTTTTGAGACAGAGTCTCACTCTCTCACCCAGGCTGGAGTGCAGTGGTGTGATCTTGGCTCACTGCAACCTCTGCCTCCCGGGTTCAAGCGATTCTCCTGCCTCAGCCTCCCGAGTAGCTGGGATTACAGGCACATGCCATCACGCCCAGCTAATTTTTGTATTTTTAGTAGAGACTGGGTTTCACTATGTTGTCCAGGCTGGTCTCGAACTCCTGACCTCAAATGATCCACCTGGCTCGGCCTCCCAAGTGCTGGGATTGCAGGAGTGAGCCACCGTGCTCGGGCCGGAAATTCATCATTTTAAAGCAAACGATTCAGTGACATTTAGCACATTCACAGTGTTGTGCAACCACCACCTCTATCTGGTTCCAGAACATTTGCATCACCCCAAAAGGAAACCCCGCATACATCAGCAGTCACTTCTCACTCCCGCCTCCCCCCAGCCCCTGACAACCACTCAGCTACTGTCTGCCTCTGTACATTTGCCTATTTTGGATATTTTATATAAGTGGAATCATACAGTGTGTGCCTTTCCTGTCCATCTTCGTCCACCCAGCATGATGGGTTTTTTGTGTGTGTGTGTGTGTGTGTGTGTGTGTGTGTGTGTGTGTGTGTTTTGAGATGGAGTCTCACTCTGTCACCCAGGCTGGAGTGCAGTGGCATGATCTCAGCTGACTGCAACCTCTACCTCCCAGGTTCAAGTAATTCTCTCTGCCTCAGCCTCCTGAGTAGCTGGAATTACAGGTACATGTCACCAGGCCCAGCTAATTTTTGTATTTTTAGTGGAGACAGGGTTTCGCCTTGTTGGCCAGGCTGGTCTCGAACTCCTGACCTCAGGTGATCCACCCACCTCGGCCTCCCAAAGTGTTGGAATTACAGACGTGAATGACCGTGCCCAGCCCGGCATGATGTTTTTGAGGGTTCATCCACACGGTAGCTTGGATCAGAGCTTCTCCACTGACATTTAGAGGCTATGCCGACAGTGGGGAGGGACGGGCAGGAAACAAAATACTCAGAGGCTAAGAAATGGAACATGGAGGAAAAACTAAGTTGCATCTCTTAAATTTTTTTTTTTAAGAGACAGGATCTTGCTCTGTTACCCAGGCTGGAGTGCAGTGGTGCAATCACGATTCACTGCAGTCTCAGCCTCCTGGGTTCAAGCCATTCTCCCACCTCAGCCTCCTGAGTAGCTGAGAATACAGATGTGACCCACCACGCCTGGCTAACTTTTAATTTATATATATATATATATATATATATATATATATATATATATATATAGTGAGATGGAGTCTTACTCTGTTGCCCAGGCTGGAGTGCAGTGGCGTGATCTCGGCTCACTGCAACCTCCGCCTCCTGGGTTCAAGCGATTCTCCTGCCTCAGCCTCCTCAGTAGCTAGGATTACAGGTGTCTGCCACCACACCCGATTAATTTTTGTATTTTTCATAGAGACAGGGTTTCACCATTTTGATCAGGCTGGTCTCAAACTCCTGACCTCGTGATCCACCCGCCTCGGCCTCCCAAAGTGCTGGGATTACAGGCATGAGCCACCGCGCCTGTCCTAATTCTTTATTTTTTATACAGATGGGGTCTTGCTATGTTGCTCAGGCTAGTCCCAAACTCCTGGGGTCAAGTGATCCTCCCACCTCGACCCCTCAAAGTGCTGGGATTAGAGGGGTGAGCCCAGGTGCACAAGGCTGGAGCTTGGCATATGGGGAGGTGGGCATTTTGGAGGGCCAGCATGCTGCAAGCTCTTTGTAACAATTTGTTGGAAGGATGAACGTAGGCCATCCAAGAACACTGCTCTCCTTCAGCTCTTGAGTCTCAGACTCAGAAGTTGGCGAGATGGCCCGGTGCGGTGGCTCACGCCTGTGATCCCAGCATTTTGGTAGGCCAAGGCGGATGGATCATTTGAACCCAGGAGTTTGAGACCAGCCTGGGCAACATGGCAAAACCCCCTCTCTAAAAAAAAAAAAAAATGCAAAAATTAGCTGGGCGTGGTGGTGCATGCCTGTAGTCCCAGTTCCTGAGGAGGCTGAGGTAGGAAGATGGCCTGAGCCTGGGGAGGTTGATGTTGCAGTGAGCTGTGATTGCACCACTGCACTCCAGCCTGGGCCACAGATCAAGACCCTATCTCAAAAGAAGAAAAAAAGAATTTGGCAGCCGGGCCCGGTAGCTCACACCTGTCATCCCAGCACTTCAGGAGGCTGAGGCGGGCAGATCACTTAGGGTCAGGAGTTCGAGGACAGCCTGGCCAGCATGGTGAAACCCCGTCTCTACTAAAAATACAAAAATTAGCCCGATGTTATGGCAGTTGCCTGTAATTCCAGCTACTCGGGAGGCTGAGGCAGGAGAATCGCTTGAACTCAGGAAGTGGAAGTTGCAGTGAGTGGAGATCATGCCACCACACTCCAGCCTGGGCGACAGAGCGGGGCTCCATCTCAAAAAAAAAAAAAATTGGCTAGAGAGGGCCAGGGACTTGGCCAAGTGCATAGAACCACAGGTGGCCCATGGGGCTCGCACCCGGGTGTTCAGTTCAGGTCTGGGGCCAGCAAGGTAGAACCCCCTAGAACCCTGACTTGCTCCAAAGTCAGACTTGCTCCAGAGTCTGTGGCTGCCACCATCACCACCACGACAGAGCTGACTTCCTGGGTTTCTCTTTCACTTTGACTTGCCCTAGGGATGGGCTGTGACACTTTACTTTTTTTCTTTTCTTTTTTTTTTTTTGGTCTTTTTTCCTTGCTCAGCTTCAATGTGTTCCGGAGTGGGGACGGGGTGGCTGAACCTCGCAGGTGGCAGAGAGGCTCCCCTGGGGCTGTGGGGCTCTGCGTGGATCCGATGGGGCCACTGGTGACCTGGGTGGTCCCCCTCCTCTTCCTCTTCCTGCTGTCCAGGCAGGGCGGTGAGTCCCCCGACCCTGGCATGGCGGCTCCTCTTGCTGGGTGGAGGCACGTGTATGTGTGGAGAGCTGTGGGCCTGCTGCGTGCGTTGGTTTCATCTCTCTGTGCCTCAGTCTTTCCTGCTGTCAAATGGGAGATGGGCAGTCATGGCTTCTGGGATCGAACTTAGACATCTTTCCTCCAGTCTTGATTTTCTGTTCTGTGAAATGCACTAAATCTTTTCCACCTCCCGGAGTTCAATGAGAAAAAAAACTAAGGAAGGAATGAAAAGCAAGTATGTATCTAATAGGTAGACATAGTATAGTATCTTATGTATGTAGTTTACAATAGATAGACATACATAATATAATGTATACAGTAATTTCCATATTTATGGGGCAATGGTTCCAGGACCCTCTGCAGATATCAAAATCCAAGGATACTCAAGTTCCTGATAAAAAATGGTAAAGTATTTGCATATAACCTATGCACATCCTTCCGTATACTTTATTTATTTATTTATTTATTTATTTACTGAGATAGGGTCTCACTCTGTTGCCCAGGCTGGAGTGCAGTGGCCTGATCATAGCTCACTGCAGCCTTGACCACCTGGGCTCAAGTGATCCTCCTGCCTTAGCCCCTTGAGTAGCTGGGACTGCAGGCGCACACTACCATGCCTGGTTAATTTTTTTGGCGCATACTTTTTACAGAGACAGGGTCTCGCTGTGTTGCCCAGGCTGGTCTTGAACTCCTGGGCTCAAATGATCCACTCACCTCGGCCACCCAAAGTACTCAGATTACAGGTGTGAGCCACCATGCCCCGCCTTCCCATATACTTTAAATAATCTCAGGCCCTGCACTGTGGCTCACTTCTGAAAATCCAGCACTATGGGAGGCCAAGACGGGTGGATCACTTGAGGTCAGGAGTTCGAGACCAGCCTGGCCAACATGGTCAAACCCCATCTCTACTAAAAATGCAAAACTTAGCCAGGCTTGATGATGGGCACCTGTACTCCCAGCTACTCAGGAGCTGAGGTGGGAGGATCGCTTGAATGCAGGAGGCAGAAGTTGCAGTGAGTTGAGACTGCAGCACTGCATTCCAGCCTGTGTGGCAGAGCAAGGCTCTATCTCAATAATAAAAATAAATAAACTTTCCCTCTCTGTACACTGGGGATCAGCAGGGTGCTGACTTTTTCAATGGCTCTTGAGATGCACTGAGTGCCTGTAGAATGCCCACAGCAGTGCTGGCCACACCTCAAGGCCACACCTAGCACCTTCAGGGGCCAGGCATGGCTGGAGAACAGCAGCAGGGAGGGGGCTAGGGGCAGCCCACAGGTAACCTGGAGATAGTGGCAGTGAGTGGTCAGTCCAGGGAGAGGGAAGGAGGATGGGCTTTAGGCTGCCAGGGGTGGGTGGGTGGGTGGGGGTTCTGTGTCATCACAGAGAGAGATGGAAGGATGGAGAGCCTTGTGTGTTAAGCATCCTTCCCCCCTCAAGGTTGGACCCTTGGGGCCGTTTCCTGGGGTGCCACCTTCTCCTCCAAGGCTTCCAATCTGCCTGCAGGGCTCAGGGCAGGTCCTTCTTGTGGGAGTGAGGGCGCTGGGGTCTTCCTGACCCATCCATGGTGGCATCCCCCTCCTTCTCTCACCCAGTTCCACACCTAGCAGACAGTGGCACTCCTAAAGGGCACGGGGGTCCCAGTGGCTGAGGGAGGTCGCTGCCTCCTGGAGAAATGTTATTAACAATTGCCCCAACTGCTAGTGGGCCAAGTGTGCTTGCCTGGGCCAGCCCTGGCAGGCCTCTCCGTGCCATGCACCCTCTACTGTCTCTCCCCATGCTGGCTTCAGACACTGGTGCCACCCCAGGCACACCCCCCCTTCTCTCTGCCCTCCAGACTGTTGGTCTTACTGTTCTTTCCTGCTGGGGGGACCTCCCAAGAGTGTCTCCCAAATATGCATCTCAACCTCTGAGGACTAAAGGGTGGTGGATGAATGGATAGACAGGTGGATGGGTGGGTAAATGAATAGATGGATCAATTAATAAATACATGTATGTATGTATGTATGTATGGATGGATGGATGTGTGGCTGGATGGATATATTGGTAGGTAGATAAATGGATGGATGGGTGGGTGTATGGATGAATGAATACATGGATGGATGGATGGATAGATTGGTGACTAGATGGATAGATGGATGGTTGGGTGAATGGATAATGGATGAATGAATGCATGGATGCATGGATGAATACATGGATGGATGGATGGATTAATGAATACATGGATGGATGGGTGAATGGGTGGATGGTGGGGTGGATGGATGGATGGATGGATTAATACATGGATGGACGGATGAATGGATGGATAAATGGGTGGATGGCGGGGTGGATGGATGGATTAATACATGGATTGATGGATGGATGGATGAATGGATGGATGGATGGATGGATGGATGGATGGTGGGGTGGATGGATGGATGGATTAATACGTGGATGGATGGATGGATGGATGGTGGAGTGGATGGTTGGATGGATGGATGGATGGGTAGATGGATGAATGAATACATGGATGGATAGATGGATGGGTAGATGGGTGGATGGATGGATGAATACATGGATGGATGGGTGAATGGGTGGATGGTGAGGTGGATGGATGGATGGATAGATGAGTGGATGGATGAATGAATACATGGATGGTTGGATAGATGGATGGGTAGATGAGTGGATGGTTGGATGAGTACATGGACGGATGGATGGATGGGTAGATGGGTGGATGGATGATGGATGAATACATGGATGGATGGATGGATGGATGGATGGATGGATGGGTGAATGGATGAATTCATGGGTGGATGGATGGGTAGATAGTGGATGGATGAATCAATACATGGATGGATGGGTAGATGGGCAGATGAATACATGGGCAGATGGATGGATGGGTGGTGGTAGGAGGGTGCATAGATGGGAAGGTGGGTGGGTGGGAGGGCTGATGATCACTTGGGTGTAGACCCCAAGGCCGAGACCTTCTCCCCACACAGTGCAAGGCCAGAGATATCATTATGTCTTCATTGCCTTTACAGCTGCCTGCAGAACCAGTGAGTGCTGTTTTCAGGACCCGCCATATCCGGATACAGACCCAGGTTTGGGGCAGTTCCTCATTGTTGGCTGAGGATTATGTAGGGCTCCGCCTGACTCCATCCACAGCAGCCCCTCCCATGGCCTCCACCACCAGGCCAAAGACCCAGCCCCAACTGTGGTCTTGGGAGCCCCCACCCCACCACCTGCTGGCCCATTCTCACCAGGTTCAAGGTGCCCTGGAGTAGCCAGCCGCCTCTCTGAACCTCATCACTTCCCTAGCATGGCCTCAGGGCTGGTGTCTGTGTCCATTCAGATTGGTCGGTCCATGGGAGAAAGTACCTGTTAAGCATTTTGAAGCCTCCCCCACCTGATAAATTATTGGAACATTTATTTTATTTATTTATTTTTGAGACGGAGTCTTGTTCTGCTGCCCAGGTTGGAGTGCAGTGGCCTGATCACAGCTCACTGCAACCTCTGCCTCCCAGGTTCAAGCTACGCTCCGGCCTCAGCCTTCCAAGTAGCTGGGATTACAGGTGCCCACCACCACACCTGGCTAATTTTTGTATTTTTAATAGAGACGAGGTTTCACCATGTCGTCCAGGCTGGTCTTGAACTCCTGACCTCAGGTGATGGTGAGCCACCTGCCTCAGCCTCCCAAAGTGCTGGGATTCCAGGAATGAGCCACCTCGCCCGGCCATATTGTCGGAACATTTATGCTCCTAATGCACCCTGAAAAGGGTCTGACACTGAGCAGACACGCTGTCCATTCTTTTGTTTGGTAACGATTTCCTGAGCATCTTCTACGTGCGGACACAGTTCTAGATGTAGGGAACTGGCTCTGAGCTCAACTGACTTCCCAAGACCACAGCCTAGTGGAAGAGATAGACAACAGGCAAACAAATGTCTATCACAAATGTGATGATGTGTTTTGAAGAACCAGAGGATGGAAGTTGGGGCCTGGGGGACCCCCCAAAAAAAACACCAGAGGAGGGTGAGGGATAGAGAGAGAGGTGGCAGGACATCCGGCCACTGTGAGGACAAGTTAGGAGGCTGAGGATTCGGAATAGGTTGAGGCGAGAGATGGCAGGAGATGAGGTAGGAAGGACGCAGGGAGGGTTTGGGCTGAGGTGACTGAAAGATATAAGCATCGCAAAGATTTGTCCTAGGCACGAAGACCCCTCCAGACTCTGGTCTGTTCCCAAGCCTCCAGGATCTCTTCCAGGCTCGGCCTCGGGCCCTAGGGACCTGAGCTGCTATCGGATATCCAGTGATCGTTACGAGTGCTCCTGGCAGTATGAGGGTCCCACAGCTGGGGTCAGCCACTTCCTGCGGTGCTGGTGAGGACCCCTCTACCATTCCCAAACCCTCACCCACCATCCCACTCTTGCTCCAACCCCCTCTGGTGCCCCTACTCTCGGATGCGTGATCTTGGCTGGGTCAACACTCCTTCCTGGGCTTCGGTTTCTCATCTAAGAAGAGAGTTGGAGGATTGTGGTGGGGGGTTGGTCAGTGAAGGTAGGCATCCCAGGGTGGGTGGCCATGAGGGTCTCTCTAGTCCTTCTTTCTTCTTCACCCTTTCACTTATCCATCCATCCATCCATCCATCCATCCATCCATCCATCCATCCATTCATCCATCCATTTCTTTTTTCTTTTTTCTTTTTTTTTTTTTGAGACGGAGTCTTGCTCTGTTGCCCAGGCTGGAGTGCAGTGGCATGAGTCAGCTCACTGCAACCTCTGCCTCCCGAGTTAGAGTGATTTTCCTGCCTCAGCCTCCTTTGTAGCTGGGACTATAGGCACACGCCACCACACCTGCTAATTTTTGTATTTTTAGTAGAGACATAGTCTCACCATGTTGGCCAGGCTGGTCTTGAACTCCTGGCCTCAGGTGATCTACCCCCCTTGGCCTCCCAAAGTGCTAGGATTACAAGTGTGAGGCACTGCGCCCAGCCCTTTCATTCGTTTCTTCGCTGTGTGGTACAGTCCTTGCTGGGAGATACTGGGGTCCCTCAAACCCCTCCAGTCCCAGACTGATCTCCAAGGAACCCCCAGGCTGGGGGAGGAGGTGTACAAGGGACAGAAAAGGATGCTGGGGGCTGGGCCCGGTGGCTCACGCCTATAAACCCAGCACTTTGGGAGGCTGAGGTGGGCAGATCACTTGAGGCCAGAAGTTGGAGACCAGCCTGGCCAATACGGTGAAACCGCATCTCTACTAAAAATACAAAACGTAGACGCATGTGGTGGCCTGTGCCTGTAATCCCAGCTACTAGGGAGGCTGAGGTGGGAGAATTGCTTGAACCAGGGAGGTGGAGGTTGCAGTGAGCCGAGATCACGCCACTGCACTCCAGCCTGGGTGACAGAATGAAACTCCATCTCCAAACAAACAAACACCAAAAAAAACGATGCTGGGATGTGATGCACAAAGTCAGCTGTGGGGTCCACTAGGACCCCAGACTCGGCACCGACACCCTCCTTCCTGCTGCAGCCTTAGCTCCGGGCGCTGCTGCTACTTCGCCACCGGCTCAGCCACCAGGCTGCAGTTCTCCGACCAGGCTGGGGTGTCCGTGCTGTACACTGTCACACTCTGGGTGGAATCCTGGGCCAGGAACCAGACAGAGAAGTCTCCTGAGGTGACCCTGCAGCTCTACAACTCAGGTTAGCACCTTGTTCTCCCCCCTGTCCCTTTTTTACCCAGAGAGGCCATCAGGCTGCAAGGCTGGAGCTGGAGGGGATTCCTGGCCCCTGGCAAGGGACTTGATACTACTAGCCATTGTCACTTCACGTAGTGTCACACAAACACTATTGTGACAAAGCAGCCTTTCATGGTTCCCTTACCAATCCCCTATTCCTGGGCACTTAGGTTGCTTCTGGTTTCTCTCTGCTAGCCATAATGCTGCCAAGACCTGGTTGGGTTCTTAATATCTGTTCTCATGACTCAACATCATGTATTTTGCCGGGTGCAGTGGCTCACGCCTGTAATCCCAGCACTTTGGGAGGCTGGGGTGGGCGGATCATGAGGTCAAGAGATCGAGACCATCCTGGTCAACATGGTGAAACCCCATTTCTATTAAAAATACAAAAATTAGCCAGGAGTGGCCACGCGCACCTGTAGTCCCAGCTACTGGGGAGGCTGAGGCAGGAGAATCGCTTGAACCCAGGAGGTAGAGGTTGCAGTGAGCTGAGATTGAGCCACTGCACTCCTGCCTGGCGACAGAGCAGGACTCCATCTAGAAAACAACAGCAACACACACAAAAAAAGCCAAAAAATTTGCCTGGTGTGGTGGTGCGTGCCTGCAATCCCAGCTACCCGGGAGGCTGAGGTGGGAGAATGGCTTGAATCCGGGAGGCAGAGGTTGCAGTGAGCTAAGATCAAGTCACTGCACTCCAGCCTGGGTGACAGAGCAAGACACTGTCTCAAAAAAGAAAGAAAGAAAGAAAGAAAAGAATGAAGGAAACCACGTCATTTGCCACAACATGGACAAAGCTGGAGGACATTATGTTGAGTGAAGTAAGCCAGGCACAGAAACAAAAATATTGCATGATCTCACTTACACGTATAATCTTTTTTTCTTTTCTTTTCTTTTTTTTTTTTTTTTTTGAGACAGAGTCTCGCTCTGTCGCCCAGGCTGGAGTGCAGTGGCGCGATCTCGGCTCACTGCAAGCTCCGCCTCCTGGGTTCACACCATTCTCCTGCCTCAGCCTCCCAAGTAGCTGGGACTACAGGCGCCCACCACCACGCCCGGCTAAGTTTTTGTATTTTTAGTAGAGATGGGGTTTCACCATGGTCTTGATCTCCTGACCTCATGATCCGCCCGCCTCGGCCTCCCAAAGTGCTGGGATTACAGGAGAGAGCCACCGCGCCCAGCCCACTTACATGTATAATCTTAAAAAAAGCCGGGCGTGGTGGCTCACGCCTGTAATCCCAGCACTTTGGGAGGCCGAGGGGGGCAGATCACGAGGTCAGGAGATCGAGACCATCCTGGCTAACACGGTGAAACCCCGTCTCTACTAAAAATACAAAAAATTAGCCGGGCGAGGTGGCGGGCGCCTGTAGTCCCAGCTACTCAGGAGGCTGAGGCAGAAGAATGGCGTGAACCCCGAGGGGCGGAGCCCTCAGTGAGCCGAGATCCCGCCACTGCACTCCAGCCTGGGCGACAGCGAGACTCCGTCTCAAAAAAAAAAAAAGTCGAATATCTAAGCACCGAAAGTAGAACGGTGGTTACCGGGGATGGGGAGAAGGAGGAAATGGGGCAGATGTAGGTCAAAGGAATACAATTTGTAGTTACGCAGCACAAATAAATCTAGAGTTCCAATGTACAGTAGAGAACTATAATTAAAAATAATGTATATTGAAAATTTGCTAAAAGAATAGATTTTAAATTAGCCGGGCGTGTTGGCGGGCGCCTGTAGTCCCAGCTACTCAGGAGGCTGAGGCAGGAGAATGGCGTGAACCCGGGAGGCGGAGCTTGCAGTGAGCCGAGATCGCGCCACTGCACTCCAGCCTGGGGGACAAAGAAAGACTCCGTCTCAAAAAAAAAAAAAAAAAAAAAAAAAAAGAATAGATTTTAGGGCTGGGTGCCGTGGTTCACGCCTGTAATCCTAGCACTTTGAGAGGCCGAGGTGGGAGGATCACCTGAGGTCAGGAGTTCGAGACCAGCCTGACCAACATGGTGAAACCCCATCTCTACTAAAAATACAAAAATTAGCTGAGTGTGTGGCGGGTGCCTGTAATTCCAGCTACTCGGGAGGCTGAGGCAGGAGAATCGCTTGAACCTGGGGTATGGAGATTACAGTGAACCGAGATCACGCCACTGCACTCCAGCCTGGGTGACAGAGCAAGACTCCATCTCAAAAAAAAAAAAAAAAAAAAAGAAAAAATTTTAAGTGTTCTCACCACACACCAAAAAAGTAATTATAGAAGGTGATGGATATGTATATGTATTTTTAAGAGATGGAGTCTTGCTATGTTGGCCAGGGTGGTCTTGAACTCCTGGGCTCAAATGATCCTCCTGCCTTGGCCTCCCAAAGTGCTTGGAGTACAGGCGTGGGCCCCTGTGCCTGGCTATGGATATGTTAAATTCCTTACTGTAGTAATCATTTCACTATGGATATGTATATCAAACCATCATACCTCTTAAATTTATACAATATACAAAAGAATCAGGCAGGGTATGATCACGGTGCAGCAAGACCAATTTATGCTAATTTATGTCTCTCCTTAGGTCAGGTTCCTTGAAATGGATCTAAAAACTAAGTATGATTTCCCTGATGGTTCTAAACATACAAACAAACAAAAAAAGAATTGGCTGGACACAGTGGCTCATGCCTATAATCCCAGCACTTTGGGAGGCCGAGGCGGGTGGATCACCCGCAAGAGACACGCACTTTTGTAAATTGCTTGCCAGAATCGATTACCCTCTGGCAAGCAATTTACAAAAGTGCCTGTCTCTTCACAGCCTTGCCAGCAATGGGTGTTAATATTTTAAAGATATCTTCACTAACAGGATCCTGTGTATAAATCTTTATTAAAAATTATTTATTTATTTATTTATTTATTTATTTATTTATTTTTTTTTTTTTTTTTTTTGAGACGGAGTCTCGCTCTGTCGCCCAGGCTGGAGTGCAGTGGCGCAATCTCGGCTCACTGCAAGCTTCGCCTCCCGGGTTCACGCCATTCTCCTGCCTCAGCCTCTCCGAGTAGCTGGGACTACAGGCGCCCGCCACCACGCCCGGCTAAGTTTTTGTATTTTTAGTAGAGATGGGGTTTCACCGTGGTCTCTATCTCCTGACCTCGTGATCTGCCCGCCTCGGCCTCCCAAAGTGCTGGGATTACAAGCGTGAGCCACCACGCCCGGCCTATTTATTTATTTTTAAATTTTAATTTAATTTTAATTTGTTTTGAGACAGAGTCTTGCTCTGTCACCCAGGCCGGAGTGCAGTGGCGGGATCTCGTCTAACTACAACCTCCACCTCCTGGGTCCAAGCAATTCTCCTGCCTCAGCCTCTGGAGTAGCTGGGATTACAGGCGCCCACCACCATGCCTGGCTAATTTTTGTATTTAGTAGAGACGGTGTTTCACCGTGTTGGTCAGGTTGGTCTTAAACTCCTGACCTCAGATGATCCACCCACCTCGGCTTCCCAAAGTGCTAGGATTACAGCTATGAGCCACTGTGCCTGGCCATATTTGTTGTTTTTTAGAGACAAGGTCTCCCTCTGTCTGCTAGACTCGAGTGCAGTGGTGTGTTCAGGGCTCACTTCAGCCTCAACCTCCTAGGCTCAAGTGATCCTCCCATCTCACTCTCCTAAGTAGCTGGAACCACAGTCATGAACTACCATGCCTGGCTAATTTTTATGTAAAGATGGTGGGGGTCTCACTATGTTGCCCTGGCTGGTCTCGAACTCCTGGGCTTAAGTGATCTTCCTGCCTTGGCCTCCCAAAATACTGGAATGACAGGGTGAGCCACCTTATGTGGCTTGTGTATAAATCTTGACCTTTTGATCACAGTGTACCAGGCTTAGCTGGGACCTGCAAGGTGTCCCCTAATTCATATTTGGGGATTCAGTTGCTTACCCTGGATAGGGTGGATTTTCAGGGCCCATTAACTCACACACGTGTGGGCTGTCCCTCGCCAATCCCTACCTCTGCTTCCAGTTAAATATGAGCCTCCTCTGGGAGACATCAAGGTGTCCAAGTTGGCCAGGCAGCTGCGTATGGAGTGGGAGACCCCGGATAACCAGGTTGGTGCTGAGGTGCAGTTCCGGCACCGGACACCCAGCAGCCCATGGAAGTTGGTGAGTTTGTTTCCCAAGTCCAGGGGGGACACGGGTCTCTCCAGGGCACCTTCACCCCCAAATCAGTCTCACCATCTCTGCATCCGTCCCCACTCCCAACCAGCCCCCACTCTAACCCCTGAGGTGGTTTTTTTCTTTTTCTTTTCTTTTTTTTTTTTTTGAGACGGAGCCTTGCTCCGTCACCCAGGCTGGAGTGCAGTGGCACGATCTGAGCTCACTGCAACCTCTGCCTCCCGGGTTCAAGCGATTGTCCTGCGTCAGCCTCCCGAGTAGCTGGGATTACAGGCATGCGCCCACCACCACGCGCGGCTAATTTTTGTATTTTTAGTAGAGACAGGGTTTCGCCACGTGGGCCAGACTGGTCTCAAACTCCTCAGGTGATCCGCCCACCTTGTCCTTCCAAAGTGCTGGGATTACAGGCATGAGCCACCACGCCTGGCTCCCACTAAAATTTTTTAAAATAAATTTTTTCTTTTGGAATAATCTTTGATTTTCAGAAAAGTTACTATATAAACTGGTGCAGAGAACGCCTGTATACCCTTTACCCAAACTCCTCTAATGTTAATGTCGTACATAAACTCCAGGCATTATTTGAATGTCACCAGTTTTTCCAGGAATGTCTTTTCTGTTCCTAGATTCAATCCAGGATCCCACATTGTGTTTAGTAAAATAATTATTAATTTTTAAAATTTAGTTATAATAATTTTTTACTGCTTTATGTGTTCCTAAAGAAGGTTTGAACCTAGAGAAGGTTCTCTAGTAATTAACTATAGAAATAATCCCTGAAAGTATGGTCTTTAATTTAAAAAAATTTAGCGAGGTGCGGTGGCTCACGCCTGTAATCCCAGCGCTTTGGGAGGCCGAGTTGGGGTGGGATTGCTTAAGGCCAGGAGTTTGAGACCAGCCTGGGCAACATGGTGAAATCCCGTCTCTACCAAAAATGCAAAAATTAGCTGGGTGTGATGGTGCATGCCTGTAGTCCCAACTACTCAGGAGGCTGAGGCGGGAGGATCACCTGAGCCCTGGCAGGTTGAGGCTTCAATAAGCCGTGATTGCACCACTGCACTCCAGCCTAGATGACAGAGTGAGACCGTGTCTCAGATAAATAAGTAAATAAATAAATAATTGTAAAACAGCAAATATTTTTCAGCACCAAAATGCAAAACAATGTATGAATATGTTCTTATTCTAGGGCGACTGCGGACCTCAGGATGATGATACTGGTGAGTATAATAATAGTAATGACAACAACAGCTGCAGCAAATTGGCATTAATTGAGTGCCTACTGTATGCCAGGTCCAATGCTGAATTTTTTGTATGCCTCTTACACTGCCCCATAGTTCAGTATTGGATTATTTCCAAATTGCAGGTGGGGAAACAAATCAAGACTTGGAGGGGGTGAGAAGCCTTTGGCCAAGGCCACGACCCAAGGGATGGCCGTGGCCAGGACTTGAACTGAGGGCAGGGATGGATGCGGGTGATCCTGGAGGCCCTAAGAGGACGGGGCCTGGCCTGATTCTGCTGAGCCCCCAGGACCCAGCACGTGGCTCTGTACACAGTTGGAGCTCAATAAGTGCATGATGGCTAAGTGACTGGGGCCAAGTCCTGGACAATTCTTACGGCCTGATGTTGGACCTGCCTCTCCCTAGAGTCCTGCCTCTGCCCCCTGGAGATGAATGTGGCCCAGGAATTCCAGCTCCGACGACGGCGGGTGGATAGCCAAAGAAGTTCCTGGAGCAAGTGGAGCAGCTCCGTGTGTGTTCCCCCTGGTAAGATCACTCCGGGCACAGGAACAGGGGCAAGCATTAGAAATAAGGCAGCAGCCGGAAGTGGCGGTGCACTCCTGTAGTTCCAGCTGCTCAGAAGGCTGAGGTGGGAGGATCACTTGAGGCCAGTGATTTGAGACCAGCCCGGGCAACATAGTGAGACCCCATCTCTAAAAAATAAAATAAAATGGGGCCGGGCGTGGTGGTTCACGCCTGTAATCCCAGCACTTTGGGAGGCTGAGGCGGGCAGATCACTTGAGGTCAGGAGTTCGAGACCAGCCTGGCCAACATGGTGAAACCCCTTCTCTACTAAAAATATAAAAATTAGCTGGTGTGGTGGCAGGAGCCTGTAATCCCAGCTACTTGGGAGGCTGAGGCAGGAGAATCGCTTGAACCCAGGAGGTGGAGGTTGCAGGGATCCAAGATCACACCACTGCACTCCAGCCTGGGCGACAGGGCCAGACTCTGTCTCAAAGAGTAAAAAAAAAAAATAAAAAATTAATAATAAGATGGAAAAAGAAATAAGGCAGCAGGTATTAGAAACAAGGTGGTAAGTGTTAGAAATAAGGCAGAGGGAGAAATGGGTGCTCAAACCCTGACAATGTGGTATCTGGTCTTGCTACACCCACTTTAGGGTTTTTTGCTGCTTTTTTTTGTTTGTTTGTTTGTTGTTTGTTGTTTTTTGTTTTTGTTTTTTTTTTGAGACGGAGTCTCGCTCTGTCACCCCGGCTGGAGTGCAGTGGTGTGATCTTGGCTCACTGCAACCTCCGCCTCACGGGTTCCAGCGATTCTCCTGCCTCAGCCTCCCAAGTAGCTGGGATTTACAGGCATGCACCACCACACCCAGCTAATTTTGTATTTTTAGTAGAGATGGGGTTTCGCCATGTTTGCCCGGCTGGTCTCGAACTCCTGGCCTCAAGTGATCCTCCCACCACGGTCTCCCAAAGTGTTGGAATTCCAGGCATGAGCCACTGTGCTCAGCCCACTGCAGGGCTTTATCAAGTGAGAATCATTAGGCTGAACCTCACGGTGTCTCAAGGACAACGTCACCTGTAGGTGGCAGGGTGTACTAAATGGCTGCTGCCCTGAGCCTGGGCAACAGGGAAATGAGTGAGACGGTTTCAAACCATGCAGAAAGGCCTGGCGCTGTGGCTTATGCCTGTAATCCCAGCACTTTGGGAGGCCAAGGCCAGAGGATTGTTTGAGGCCAGGAGGTTGAGACAAGCCTGGGAATCAAAATGAGACCCTGTCTCTAGTCTATAAAACAACAGCAACAACAACAAAACCATGCAGAGAAATACATTCGCATTCAAAAAGAAACCTAGAGGCTGGACGTGGTGGCTCACGCCTATAATTCCAGCAGTTTGGGAGGCCGAGGCAAGCGGATCACAAGGTCAGAAGTTCGAAAACAGCCTGACCAACATGGTGAAACCCCGTCTCTACTAAAAATACAAAAATTAGCCGGGCGTGGTGGTACATGCCTGTAATCCCAGCTACTTGGGAGGCTGAGGCAGGAGAATCACTTGAACCCAGAAGGCAGAGGTTGCAGTGAGCCGAGATTGCACCAATGCACTCCAGCCTGGGCAATAGAGTTAGACTTCGTCTCAAAAAACGAACAAACAAAAAACCTTAGGCAACATGAGATTACAGGTGGCAGTTATCCCTGGGGATGCAAATTGTGTTAATTTTTCTTCCTCCAGTTTTTTCTCTTTTCTGCAATTTGGGGCAGCAAGGGATTTTCACTTTGTAAATGTGGAGAATCCATCATTTACAAAGAAAACATCCATCAGTCTTTCCCTCCTTCCAATTCATCTGGTTGGTTTGGTTCTGATTGCAGAAAACCCCCCACAGCCTCAGGTGAGATTCTCAGTGGAACAGCTGGGCCGGGATGGGAGGAGGCGGCTGACCCTGAAAGAGCAGGTAATGAGGCTGTCACAGGGCTGTGGGGTGGCCCGGGATGGGGAGCAGGAGGCAAAAAGCTGGAGGGGGATGAGCAAGTGGTAGAAGGAGGGAAACGAGGTGTAGAGGTGGCAGGAAGTGGGCAAATTGTGGGTTTAACTCCGAAGGTAATAGGGAGCCATGGAGTGTGTGTGAGCAGGGGAGGCACATGACTGGACTCAGATGTTCACAGGCTTTCCCTGGCTCCTGTGTGAGAAACAGAGTGTGGGGGAATTGCACAGAAGCCAGAAGGCCAGGAAGGAGATAATGGTGACTGCATTTGCCCGGGTAGCAGATTATTGCTTTAAGTCCCAAAGCAATCCATTAAGTGCAGTCTGATTAGCCCCATTTTACAGAGAGGGAAACTGAGGCATACAGGGAGTATCTCTGTTGAGGCAAAACTGACAAATACTCCACTCATTGACTTTACCATAGCCATCTTAGTCAGGTCCCTAATGGGCTGTGACTATAAGGCTGTAGCAAAAATCCTTTACTTCCTATGTTCCTCTAACTCAAATTCCTTTTCTTTTCTTTCCTTTTTCTTTCTTTTTTTTTTTTTTTTTTTGAGATGGAGTCTTGCTCTGTTGCCCAGGTTGGAGTGCAGTGGCGCAATCTCGGCTCACTACAAGCTCCGCCTCCCGGGTTCACGCCATTCTCCTGCCTCAACCTCCCGAGTAGCTGGGACTACAGGCGCCCGCCACCACGCCGGGCTAATTTTTTGTGTTTTTAGTAGAGACGGGGTTTCACCGTGTTAGCCAGGATGGTCTTGATCTCCTGACCTCGTGATCCACCCGTCTCGGCCTCCCAAAGTGCTGGGATTACAGGCGTGAGCCACTGCGCCCAGCCTCTCAAATTCCTTTTCTAAGGAAAAATTTTCTGCTTGAGGTAACTGGGTTAAAAGATGGAAACATTTTTGTTTTCCTGAATGTCAGTGGGTTTTGTCAATTTCCCACCTCCCCCAAGCTATATGTGTGCTGGAGGTGAATGCCTGTCTCACAGCAGCTTTGCCAACATTGAGGTTTATTATTTTTTTAATTTTTGATGCATCTTATTGGCTGTGGCCTTTGTCCAAGTCTGTCTTCAGAGGCTGTGTCCTGCTGTCTGCCTATGGGATGATGAGTGTGATCAGGTCCCCACGAGCTGTCTTTCATACTCCTGACAGCCAACCCAGCTGGAGCTTCCAGAAGGCTGTCAAGGGCTGGCGCCTGGCACAGAGGTCACCTACCGACTGCAGCTCCACATGCTGTCCTGCCCGTGTAAGGCCAAGGCCACCAGGACCCTGCACCTAGGGAAGATGCCCTATCTCTCGGGTGCTGCCTACAACGTGGCTGTCATCTCCTCGAACCAATTTGGTCCTGGCCTGAACCAGACGTGGCACATTCCTGCCGACACCCACACAGGTGCCTCCTCTGGGTGGGGAGGGCAGTATGAGGGCCCCTCAGAGCTGAGCACCTACTCTGAGCCTCAGCTAGACCAGGATGAGAGGAGTGAGGCAGAAAATTTGAAAGGAGTGCCTAATTTAGGGGTGTATCAAAAATTCAGTAATCAGCCAGGCACAGTGGCTCGCACCTGTAATCCCAGCACTTTGGGAGGCCAAGGCAGGTGAATCACCTGAGGTCAGCAGTTTGAGACCAGTCCGGCCAACGTGGTGAAACCCAGTCTCTACTAAAAATACAAAAATTAGCTGAGCGTGGTGGCTGTAGTCCCAGCTGCTTGGGAGGCTGAGGCAGGAGAATCGCTTGAACCCAGGAGCCAGAGGTTCCAGTGAGCTGAAATTGTGCCATTGCGCTCCAGCCTGGGCAACAAAGAGCGAGACTGTGTCAAAAAAAAATTCAATAATCAAGATCCATAATGCAGTTTTTTGTTGTTGTTGGTTTGTTCGTTTGTTTGTTTGTTTGTTTAAGAGACAGAGTTTTGCTATGTTGCCCAGGCTGGACTTGAACTTCTGGGCTCAAGCAATCTTTCTCCCTCAGCCTCCCGAATAGCTGGGAATATAGGCATGTGCCATCATACCTGGCTATTATGCAATATTCAACAACAACAACAACAACAAAAACTAGTTGAGCCACTGCACTCCACCCTGGGTGATAGAGCTACACTCTGTTTCAAAAAAGAAAAAAGAAAGAAAGAAAGAAAAAAGGCTAGAATTGACCCTGTCTTTATTTAAGATCTAATTTCTTTTTTTCTTGTGACAGATGGCATGATCTCAGCTCACTGCAACCTCCGCCTCCCAGATTCAAGAGATTCTCCTGCTTCAGCCTCCCAAGTAGCTGGGATTACAGGCATCTGCCACCACACCCGGCTAATTTTGTATTTTTAGTAGAGACGGGGTTTCACCATGTTGGCCAGGCTGGTCTCGAACTCCAGACCTCAAGTGATCCACTTGCCTTGGCCTCCCAGAGTGTTGGGACTATAGGCATGAGCCACCACTCCCAGCCTAATTTTTGTATTTTTAGTAGAGATGAAGTTTCACCATGTTGCCCAGGCTGGTCTCAAACTCCTGCCCTCAGGTGATCCACCCGCCTCAGCCTCTCAAAGTGCTGGGATTACAGGTGTGAGCCACTGTGGCCGACCTACTATTTTTATTATTTTTGAGCTAGGTTCTCAGTCTGTTGGCAGACTGGAGTGCAATCATGGCTCACTGCAGCCTTGAACTCCGACTCAAGTGATCCCTTCCACCTCAGCCTCTGGAGTAGCTGGGACTACAGACATGCACCACCACACCTGGTTAATTTTTTATTTTTATTTTTTGTAGAGACGGGGTCTCCCGATGTTGCTCAGGCTGGTCTCGAACTCCTGGGCTCAAGCGATCCACCCATCTCCACTTCCCAAAGTGCTAGGATTACAGGCATGAGCCACCGCACCCAGCCTGGTCCCATATCATAGTGAAATGGTGCCTGTAAAGCTCTCAGCATTGGCTTGGCACATGCAGTTGGTACTCAATAAACTGCAGTTGCTATCCCCAGAATTGCAAGCAGTATCCGTCTTTCTGACATTCATGCAGACGCCCTGGCGGGAGGGAGTGAGAGAGATTTGCCCAGGGACTGAGTGGGTGTGTGCTCGTGCTTCTGAGTTTGGCATGAGACCACCAGTGGGGCCGGTCAGGCCGGGGAGGCCTGGTCTTTCATCACACTCTCCGCCTAGGCGAGGCAAGTGGTGGGCAGCCAGGTATCTGCCACAGCCGGAGACGCCTACAAGGCTGGAAGTGGGTGTAATGGCAGTACAGGAAGCCCTCATGGTGAATATCCTGGCAAGGAGACAGCCGTTAGGCTGGAGGAGGACTCAGCTCATTCAAACACCATCTGCTGACTGGATGCGGCAGATTATGCCTGTAATCTCAGCACTTGGGGAGGCCAAGGCAGGTGGATCACTGGAGGTCAGGAGTTCGAGACCAGCCTGGGCAACACGGTGAAACCCCATTTCCACCAAAAAATAATAATAATAAATTAGCCAGGCATGGTGGCAGGTGCCTGTAGTCCCAGCTACTCAGGAGGCTGAGGCAGGAGAATCATTTGAACCCGGGAGGCTGAGGTTGCAGGGAGCCAAAATCATGCCACTGCACTCCAGCCTGGCGTCAGAGCAAGAATCCATCTCCAAAGAAAAAACAAAAAAACAAACGCCATCTGCTACCCACTTTGTGCCTGGCCCCCAGGCAGCCTCCAGTGCAGGGAAACAGCCAAACACAGACACCCCCGGCCCCGTAGGGTCAGGGGTATAGACAAGAGGGTGGAAAAGAGGCTGCAGGAGCCAGAGAAGGGGGCTGGGGAGAGAGACGGCAACTGTCTCAATGGCTCTCTCCCCTCTCCTTCCAGAACCAGTGGCTCTGAATATCAGCATCGGAACCAACGGGACCACCATGTATTGGCCAGCCCGGGCTCAGAGCACGACATATTGCATTGAATGGCAGCCTGTGGGCCAGGACGGGGGCCTTGCCACCTGCAACCTGACTGCACCGCAAGACCCGGATCTGGCTGGAATGGGTAATGGCCTTGAATGGCCTGCCTCTACCCCTCCTCTGTGCCCTCCCTTTTAGGTCCTGGTGGGTTCAAACCTGCAGGGAAGACACATAGCGGGTGTCTAAGGCCCAGAGAGGTGTTGCTGCTTACTCAATGTCATACAGAGGTAGGGACAGGGTGAGGTTCAGAGCCTCTCACCCATATGGGTCTGGAACCTCTTGCTGGCATCCTGAGCTCAGTTCCAGGCAGATCGTACACCTACAGGTAATGAATCTCACATCCTAAGGTGTTTGTTAAATATTCAACCGCGCCAGGGAAGGTGGCAGTTTGCGAGATGCTGGTGGCAAATTAATGAGGAGTCTTTAGGGAAAGGGGGGCTGTGAGGCTCAGGTGGCCTCTCACTCTCCTGCTTCCTGCTCTGGGCCTTGCCAGAGCCCTAGAAAGCCTCAACCTCAGCCTGTTCCTTGAGGAATACACAGCCTGAGGAGACAGAACTGGACACAGAACCCCGACCCCATTGTCCGGGCAAGGTGGCTCACACCTGTAATCCCAGCGCTTTGAGAGGCTGAGGCAGGTGGATCAACTGAGGTCAGGAGTTCGAGACCAGCCTGGCCAACATGGAGAAACTCTGTCTCTACTAAAAATATAAAAATTAGCTAGGCATGGTGGTGCGCACCTGTAAATCCCAGCTGCTCAGGAGGCTGAGGCAGGAGAATCACTTGGACCCAGGAGGCGGAGATTGCAGTGAGTCAAGATCGTGCTATTGCACTCCAGCCTGGGTGACAGAGTGAGACTCCATCTAAAAAAAAAAAAAAGAAGCCCTGGTTCCATGGAGTAAGGGCTGGGTTAGAGGAGGATGGGGATGGGGTTGGGGGCATTGCATAGGGAAGAGATCCTGGAGGAGGGGATATTGGTGGAAGGGCTTTGAAGCATGTGTAGGAGTTTTCTGGAGGGTTCCTGGCAGATGGCACAGCCAGTGCAAAGGTGCAGAGGTGGGAACACAATCTACTGAATGGCCTGGCCTTTGCTTATCCTTCCAGCAACCTACAGCTGGAGTCGAGAGTCTGGAGCAATGGGGCAGGAAAAGTGTTACTACATTACCATCTTCGCCTCTGCGCACCCCGAGAAGCTCACCTTGTGGTCTACGGTCCTGTCCACCTACCACTTTGGGGGCAATGGTAAGTGACCCAAACCTGCAGGCTTACATTATTTTTTCTTTTTAAATAATTAAAAAAAATAGAGGCTGGGCATGGTGACTCACGCATGTAATCCCAGCACTTTGGGAAGTCAAGGTGGGTGGATCACCTGAGCTCAGGAATTTGAAACCAGCCTGGCCAACATGGCGAAACCCTGTCTCTACTAAAAATACAAAAATTAGCCGGGTGTGGTGGCACACACCTGTAATTCCAGATACTTGGGAGGCTGAGGCAAGAGAATCGCTTGAACCCAGGAGGCAGAGGTTGCAGTGAGCCGAGATCATGCCACTGTACTCCAGCCTGGGTGACAGAGCAAGACTATGTCTCAAAAAAAAAAAAAAAAAAAAAAAAGGACAATGCTGTTAAGGCAGACAGAATGGCTCACCCCTGTAATCCCAGCACTTTGGCACTTTGGGAGGCTGACGCTAGTGGATCACTTGAACCCAGGGGTTCAAGACCAGCCTGGGCAACATAGCGAGACGCTGTCTCTACAGAAAGAAAAAAATTTGCCAGCCATGGTGGCATGTGCCTGTAGTCCCAACTACTCAGGAGGCCGAGATGGGAAGATCACTTGATCCTAGGAGTTCGAGGCTGCAGTGAGCTGTGATTGCTCACTGCAATCATACAACCTCCGCCTCCTGGGTTCAAGCCATTCTCCTGCCTCAGCCTCCTGAGTAGCTGGGATTATAGGTGTGCACTACCATGCTTGGATAATTTTTTGTATCTTTAGTAGAGACAGGGTTTCAGCATGTTGGCCAGGCTGGTCTCAAACTCCTAATCTCATGATCCACCTGTCTTGGCCTCCCAAAGTGCTGGGATTACAGGTGTGAGCCACTGCGCCCGGCCAGCATTGTCCATTTTATAGATAAGAAAACTGAGGCCCAGGGAAGGGAAATGACAGTGACTGAGTGGCAGAACCAGAATTAAAACCCAGCCCACCTGACTCTGTGGCCAATGCTACCCCCGTCTCTGGACAGTGGGAGGCGGGGCATTCAAGAAGTACTCAACCAGCACTCCTTTTTTTTTTTTTTTCTTGAGACAGAGTCTCTCTCTGTGGCCCAGGCTGGAGTGCAGTGGCACGATCTTGGCTCACTGAAACCCCCGCCTCCCGGGTTCAAGCGATTCTCGTGCCTCAGCCTCCCGAGTAGCTGGGATTACAGGCGCCCACCACCATGCCCGGCTAATTTTTGTAGTTTTAGTAGAAACAGGGTTTCCCAGGCCGGGCGCGGTGGCTCACGCTTGTAATCCCAGCACTTTGGGAGGCCGAGGCGGGAGGATCACGAGGTCAGGAGATCGAGACCACGGTGAAACCCTGTCTCTACTAAAAATACAAAAAATTAGCCGGGCGTGGTGGCGGGCGCCTGTAGTCCCAGCTACTCGGAGAGGCTGAGGCAGGAGAATGGCATGAACCTGGGAGGCGGAGCTTGCAGTGAGCCGAGATTGCGCCACTGCACTCCAGCCTGGGCGACAGAGCAAGACTCCATCTCAAAAAAAAAAAAAAGAAACAGGGTTTCCCCATGTTGCTCAGGCTAGTCTTGAACTTCTGATCTTAAGTGATCTGCCCACCTTGGCCTCCCAATATGCTGGGATTACAGGCATGAGCCATGGTGGCTGGCCTTTTTTTTTTTTTTTTTTTTTTTTAAAGACAGGGTCTTGCTCTGTTGCCCAGGCTGGAATGCAGTGGTACCATCTCGGCTCACTGCAACCTCTGCCTCCTGGGCTCAAGTGATTCTCCTGCCTCAGCCTCTGAGTAGCTGGGATTACAGGTGCCTGCCACCATGCCTGGCTAATTTTTGTATTTTTAGTAGAGAAGGAGTTTTGCCATGTTGGCCAGGCTGGTCTCGAACTCCTGGCCTCAAATGACTCACCCACCTCGGCCTCCCAAAGTGCTGGGATTACAGGTGCAAGCCACTGTGCCAGGCCTCGACCAGCACTCTTGGAGTTGACTATAACAGTGGTACTGGTTGCAGCCTCAGCGGCTGGGACACCGCACCATGTCTCGGTGAAGAATCATAGCTTGGACTCTGTGTCTGTGAACTGGGCACCATCCCTGCTGAGCACCTGTCCCGGCGTCCTAAAGGAGTATGTTGTCCGCTGCCGAGATGAAGACAGCAACCAGGTGTCAGGTACGTGAGGTGGTGCAGACCTGGCTCGGGGAGGAAGGGAGGATCCTGGCCTGAGATCTCTCTTGCTGTGTGACCCTGGGCACCTTGCTGTCCTTCTCTGGGCCTTGGTTATCAAACCCTTAAAACAAGAGAATTGGCCGGGCGCAGTGGCTCACGCCTGTAATCCCAGCACTTTGGGAGGCCAAGACGGGCGGATCACCTGAGGTCAGGAGTTCAAGACCAGCCTGACCAACTTGGAGAAACCTCGTCTCTCCTAAAAATACAAAATTAGTCGGGCATGGTGGCACATGCCTGTAATCCCAGCTACACGGGAGGCTGAGGCAGGATAATTGCTTGAACCCAGGAGGCGGAGATTGCAGTGAGCTGAGATTGTACCACTGCACTCCAGCCTGGGTGACAGAGTGAGACTCTGTCTCAAAAAAACAAAAACAAAAACAAACAAACAAAAAACAAAGACAAGATAATTAGACTTGAGAGTCTTTTTTTTTTTTTTTTAATTTTATAGACAAGGACTCACTCTGTGCCCAGGCTGGAGTGCAGTGGTGCCATCATAGTTCACTGCAGCCTCAACCTCCTGGGCTCAAGCGATCCTCCCGCCTCAGCCTCCCTAGTAGCTGGAAACACAGGTGCACACCACCATGCACAGTTAATATTTTATTTTTTGTGGAAATGAGGTCTTGCTATATTGCCCAGGCTGGGATTTTTTCTTTTTTTCTTTTTGAGAGGGAGTCTGGCTCTGTCATCCAGGCTGGAGTGCAGTGGCGCCATCTCAGCTCACTGCAACCTCTGCCTCCCGGGTTCAGGCAATTCTCCTGGCTCAGCCTCCCAAGTAGCTGGGATTACAGGCACCCACCACCATGCCTGGCAAATTTTTGTATTTTTAGCAGAGACGGGGTTTCACCATGTTGACCAGGCTGGTCTCGAACTCTTGACCTCAGGTGAATCACCTGCCTTGGCCTCCCAAAGTGCTGGGATTACAGGTGTGAGCCACTGTGTCCGGCCTCACCCAAGCTGGTTTCAAACTTCTGGCCTCAAACTATCCTCCCACCTTGGCCTCCCAAAGTGCTGGGATTAGTCATGAGCACCCAGCTGAACTTGAGGGTCTTGATCACCCCTTGCAGACACTGGAGAAGGCTGGGTGGGCACCAGTCAAGTGCTTATGGTGTGTTGGGTTCATCCATGGGAAGCTGCTCCTCACATGTAGCAGCAGCTGAACTCTCATCAAGCAGGGATGACTGTCTCCATTCCACAGATGAGGAAACCGAGGCCCGGAGGGGGGATCTGATGAGGGACAGGAAAGCCCACAAAATGGGGTTTAGCCAGGAGGGTTTTCGGCTTTCCCCAGGAAAGAGCTCAAGCGCATGTCGGTGGTGTTAGAAACTTTTACTGAAGTGGCCGAGTAGAGCAGCAGCAGAAGTCCTGCTCCTTGCAGAGCGGGGACACCCCACAGGCAGGGCAGCTACCTCTCATATTTATACCCACTTTTAATTATATGCAAATGAAGGGATGGTTTATGCAGAAATATCTAGGATGAAGGTGGTAACTTCCGGGTTGTGGGATCATTGCCATGGAGAGGGGTGGTAATTTCCGGGTGTTGCCATGGTAATGGTAAACTGACATGGCACACTGGTGGGCGCGTCTTACGGAAAGCCCAGGACCTGCTTTAGCTAGTCCTCGATTTGGTCCTGTGTCCAAGCCCTGCCTCCAGAGTCCAATCCTGCCTCCAACCTCAGATCCACCTGCCCAAAGATCCAACAAGTCAGCCGGGCGCAGTGGCTCACGCCTGTAATCCCAGCACTTTGGGAGGCTGAGGCGGGCAGATCACTTGAGGCCAGGAGTTCAAGATCAGCCTGGCCAACATGGTGAAACCTCATGTATATTAAAAATACAAATTAGCTGGCTGTGGTGGTGGGCGCCTGTAATCCCAGCTACTCAGGAGGCTGAGGCACACGAATCGCTTGAACCTGAGAGGTAGAGGTTGCAGTGAGCTGAGATCGTGCCACTGCACTCCAGCCTGGGCAACAGAGTGAGACTCCACCTCAAAAAAAAAAAAAAAAATCTTGAGATGAATGGGCGCATTAAAAGGAGATTTTAGGCTGGGCACGGTGGCTCACGCCTATAATCCCAGCACTTTGGGAGGCCAAGGTGGGCGGATCACGAGGTCAGGAGATCGAGACCATCCTGGCTAACACAGTGAAATCCCGTCTTTACTAAAAATACAAAAAATTAGCCAGGCATGGTGGCGGGCGCCTCTACTCTCAGCTACTCGGGAGGCTGAGGCAGGAGAATGGCATGAACCTGGGAGGCAGAGCTTGCCTGGGCGACAGGGCAAGACTCCTTCTCAAAAAAAAAAAAAAAAAAAAGAGACAGAGAGTAGAGATTTTAGCAAAATGCCTATGAATCCCCACCCCACCCACAGGCTGTGGTAGCCCAGCCTGGCCTCTGAGGAGTAAAGAGGTCCCAGGACTCAGGATTGCCTCTCCTACTGCAGAGCATCCCGTGCAGCCCACAGAGACCCAAGTTACCCTCAGTGGCCTGCGGGCTGGTGTAGCCTACACAGTGCAGGTGCGAGCAGACACAGCATGGCTGAGGGGTGTCTGGAGCCAGCCCCAGCGCTTCAGCATCGGTGAGTGGAGGGGGTGGGACCCAGTTATTTACCCAGCATGCACTGCACCGAGCTTCCCATAATGATCTTAGCAGCCCTGCCCTCACTCTTACTCCCTCCATGGCTTCCTACTGCCCTCAGGAGAAAGTAGCAGCTCAACCTGCTCCCATTGTCTTCTCTCGCAGCTTCCTCTCACACTCCAGGAGCCTTGCCCATGCAGGCCCTTCCCTCCCTCCTGCCTGGAATGTTTGTTTTCCACACAGTCCAACTCCTATTCATCCTTCAAAACTCAGCTCAAAAGTTCCCTCCTCCAGCAAGCCTTCTCTGCCTCCTTCTGGCCATGCCCTTGTCTACAACTGTCCCTCCTCCCTGGTCTGACACTGCGGGGTTGGGGGTAGATGTGTCAAGGTATCTGGGGGCTCTTGGGGAGGAGGAAGATGCAGGAATCTGTTCATTGAGCAACAAATAAATGAATGCAAAAACAAGGAGGACACAGGCAAAGCCCGGTGTGGTGGCTCACTCCTGTAATCCCAGAACTTTGGAAGGCTGAAGCTGGAGGATTGCTTGAGCCCAGGAGTTCAAGACCAGCCTAGGCAACATGGTGAGACCTCATCTCTACAAAAAATATTTTAAAAATAGCGGGGTATGGTGGTGCACACCTGTAGTCTCAGCTGCTCAGGAGGCTGAGGTGGGAGGATGGCTTGAGATCAGGAGTTCAAGGTTGCAGTGAGTCGTGACTGCACCACTGCACTCTGGCCTGGGCGACGGAGCAAGACCCTGTCTCAAAAAAAAAAAAAAAAAAAAAAAAAAAAAAAAAAAAGAAGAAGGAGAAGAAAGAAGAAGAAGAGGAAGAGGAATAGAAGAAGAGGGAGGAGGAGAAGGAGGAGGAGGAAGAGAACAACACAGGCTCTGTTGTCTGGGGTGCATGGTTATAAGAGATTCAGAGATCAAATGATCCCTGTTCATGCCACGGTGTCCTTTCAGTTCCAAGAGAACCAACTGGAACCCAGAGAACAAAAGAGTCAGGGTTGGTGTGGGGCAGGCAGGCCTGGGTCCAGGGGCAGCCATATGTGCCCTATGTACAGGCTTCTGGAATTACGGAGTCTTTTTTTTTCTTTTTGAGACAGATTTTCCCTCTTGTTGCCCAGGCTGGAGTGCAATGATGTGATCTCGGCTCACTGCAACCTCCGCCTCCCGGGTTCAAACGATTCTTCTGTCTCACTCTCTCGAGTAGCTGGGATTACAGGTGCACACCACCACGCCCGGCTAATTTTTGCGTTTTTATTAGAGACAGGTTTCATCATATTGGTCAGGCTGGTCTCGAACTCCTGACCTCAGGTGATCAGCCCGCCTTGGCCTCCCAAAGTGCTGGGATAACAGGCCTGAGTCACTGTGCCCGGCCTGGAATTACAGAGTCTTGAACACTTCCTGCATGCCAGGCCTTTATTCCTTGACAGCTACCGGGCATGTGGGTTCTGTGGTCTCCCAGTGAGAAGCCCGTGGCATGTGCACCAGGGTCAGCAGCAAAGTTCATGGAGAAACCAGGCCCTCCCAGCTCCTTCCCTGAGGAAGAGGCAGGAGGTAGCCCTCTGCCAACCCACGCTCTCCCACCCCAGAAGTGCAGGTTTCTGATTGGCTCATCTTCTTCGCCTCCCTGGGGAGTTTCCTGAGCATCCTTTTCGTGGGCGTCCTTGGCTACCTTGGCCTGAACAGGTAACTGACACCTCTTACCATTACCATAGCGATGGTAATGATGCTGGGCAGGGGAGCCCCAAAGTGGAGCTTAGCCCACAGATGGGGTCCTTGGCTTTGCCCAGGAAATAATTCAAGGGCAAGCCAGAGGTAGAAGAAAACAGCTTTACTGAGGCAGCAGTTATAGCTCCATGACTGCCTCTGCAGAGCAGGGCTTCCCTGTAGGTGGAGAGTAGCCGCTGAGAGCGGTTTTGCAGTCAGATTTATACTTACTTTTAACTGCATGCAGATTAAGGGGGGCAGTTTATGCAAAATTTCTTTTTCTTTCTTTCTTTTTGTCTTTCTTTCTTTTTTTTTTTTTTTTTGAGATGGAGTCTTACTCTGTTACTCAGGCTAGAGTGCAGTGGCACGATCCTGGCTCACTGCAACCTCCCCATCCCGGGTTCAAGCCATTCTCCCGTCTCAGCCTCCCAAGTAGCTGGGACTACAGGTGCGTGCCATCACACCCAGCTATTTCTTTTGTATTTTCAGTAGAGACAGGGTTTCACCATGTTGGCCAGGCTGGTCTTGAACTCCTGGCCTCAGGTGATCCTATGCAGAAATTTCTAGGGAAGGGGCAGTAACTTTTGGGTCCTTGGTCATTCCCATGGAAAGGGGCGGCGACACTGGTGGGCATGTCTGATTGAAAGCTGCTTTCGAGCCGGGCACAGTGGTTCACGCCTGTAATCCCAGCACTTTGGGAGGCCGAGGCAGGCAGATCGCTTTAGGCCAGGAGTTGGACACCAGCCTGGCCAACATGGCAAAACCTGTCTCTACTAAAAATACAAAAATTAGCCGGGTGTGGTGGCACATGTTTGTAATCTCAGCTACTCAGGAGGCTGAGGCAGGAGAATTGATTGAACCCAGGAGGCAGAGGTTGCAGTGAGCCGAGATCACGCCACTGCACTCCCACCTGGGCAACAGAGCGAGACTCCATCTCCAAAAAAAAAAAAAAAGAAAAAACCTCAGCTCCTCTCACCGGCCCCCTTTCCTCCCCAGGGCTGCACGGCACCTGTGCCCTCCACTGCCCACACCCTGTGCCAGCTCCGCCATTGAGTTCGGAGGGAAGGAGGTAAGGATTCCTTTTCTAATTGTAAGTCTTTTTATTGGGTGCACACGATGGACAAGGGTCACGCATTAGCTCATTTTATTCTCCCCCAATCCATCAAGGTAAGGACTCCAAAACCAGTGCTCCAAACCCCTTCCCATTTTAAAGACAGGCAAGCAGAGGTCCATTTCCTGGCACTAGAAACAGAACTCAAAGTGGCTTTATTATAAAGGGCACCTGATGGAAAAATCCCAAGGGAGTGGCCTTCAGATGTGGCTGAATCCAGCGACTGGGGTCTATCTCGGAGCTGTCCGTTCAGGGTTCTCCCCCAGGCAGGCTGAGCCTTCTCTGATTGGAAGCAGGGTGTCCATTCTCCCCATTAACTGGGGCAAAATCTCAGGGCCATCACTGATTGGTCCAGCTTGGGTCACATGCCCTTCCCTGAGCCTAGGGCTAGAACCAGAGGGGTAGGGAAGGGTCTGATGGGTGGGCTGGCCAGGGTCACATGACTATTGCTAGAGCTGAGGTGGGGTCACTGCACTGTCAACCACACCATCTGTGAAAAGAGGGAGGGAAATTTCCCAAAGACAGATGGGATGCTCTTCCTAAGAGGTGTTGAATGGGAGTCAGTGTGGCAGACTCCATCCTCAAATCGGTCTCAGGGTATATGGAGTCTCGCTCTGTCACCCAGCCTGGAGTGCAGTGGCGCCATCTCGGCTCACTGCAACCTCTGCCTCCCGGGTTTAAACAATTCTCCTGCCTCAGCCTCCCAAGTAGCTGGGATTACAGGCATGCGCAACCAAGCTCAGCTAATTTTTGTATTTTTAGCAGAGATGGGGTTTGGCCATGTTCACCAGGCTGGTCTCAAACTGCTGACCTCAAGTGATCCACCCACCTCAGCCTCCCAAAGTGCTGGGATAACAGGTGTGAGCCACAGTGCCCGTCCAGGTCTCAGGATTTTAGAGAATTTAGCCAGCAGTGACCTGGTCCGTTCCATCCTGCTGTGGATGGGAAGTAGAGCTCTGCTCACAGCTGTGGCCCTACCCTCCCTCTGCAGACTTGGCAGTGGATCAACCCGGTGGACTTCCAGGAAGAGGCATCCCTGCAGGAGGCCCTGGTGGTGGAGATGTCCTGGGACAAAGGCGAGAGGACTGAGCCTCTCAAGAAGACAGAGCTACCAGAGGGTGCCCCTGAGCTGGCCCTGGATACAGAGTTGTCCTTGGAGGATGGAGATAGGTGCAAGGCCAAGGTCCTGGGGCCCAATGGGCCAGACGGTCAGGGGTGCAACCCTGCCCGGGGGGTGGGGGGGCTAGACATCCATCGCTCCTGGGATATCAGGGCCTGGAGGCCTCAGGGAGAAACGAGAACATCCACTTTGTCTTACAGACAGGAAGAGCGACTATCTCAATCACAACGGCTGGTTATTAAGCGCTTATGGCATACCCAGCCCATTCCATCCACTCACATGATTCCCTATCAAATCCCCACAACCACCCCCTGAAAGGAACCATGACTGTTGTACTTTACAGATGTGATCGCTGAGGCTCAGAGAGGGTGAGTGACTCGCCCGAGGCTACGTAGCACACACAGGAGTCAAATTTGGACCCAAATAACCCAGAGCTCCTCCAGGCTGCAGTGCACTTGCCTCCTCTCTGCCCCGCGCCTGTTGCCACACATCCTGCGGGGGGAACCCTAGATGCTGCCATGAAATGGAAGCTGCTGCACCCTGCTGGGCCTGGCATCCGTGGGGCAGGAGCAGACTCTGCCATTGACCTGTTCTGGAATAGAATAGACTGGGAATGGGGGCAAAGGGGGCTCAGATGGATCCCCGGACCCTGGGCTGGGCATCCACCCCCAGGAGCACTGGATGGGGAGTCTGGACTCAAGGGCTCCCTGCAGCATTGCGGGGTCTTGTAGCTTGGAGGATCCAGGCATATGGGGAAGGGGGCTGTAAACATTGTGGAAAAAATGATGGTCCTCCCATCCCACCCCCACCCCACCCTCACCCCCCTATAAAATGGGGGTGATGATAATGACCTTACACAGCTGTTCAAAATCATCGTAAATGAGCCTCCTCGTGGGTATTTTTTTCCCGTTTGAAGCTTGAATGTCCTGCTCAAAATCTCAAAACACGAGCCTTGGAATTCATTCATTCATTCATTCATTCATTCCACATATATTTATTAATCTCTTCCTCTGGGTCTCCTCCAGGAGCACCTAATCTGGGGGAGACAGAGCCGGATGAGAGCTTGGAACCCTACTAAGTTAGGACTGAGCAGGGGAAGGGACGGCCTAAGGGGAGTGGAGCAGCCGGGCACTCCCGTAACAGGAACCGTGGTTTGCCCCCACGCTCCTTCCTCCTCACGCCCACCAACTCACAGCAGGACCCTTGCCCCCCTTACACACCCTGAATCCTCCCTCTTTCTGCCCACACTGCCCCACCTCCCTCGCGTTCTGCAGCCGCCTCCCCCTGATCCCCACTGCGGTCTGAGTCGAGGTGTGAGGGGGCTCCTGAAATCCCACCCCAGCCCTGGAGATTAGCGGGTAGTCCAGATTCCCGCCATGGCCACCAGGTGGCAACAGCGGCGCGTGTTTCCCCGGCCGGGCCCGCCCTGCCTCCTCTCACCGCGTTTGCTAAACAGACTTTTCCGGTTTCAGACAGAGGAGGGGAGTTAAAAAGCCAAGAACTACTGAATTTTGTGGCAAAAAAAGGATGAGACCTCTTGGGGAGAGACCCCTGGCAGCCAATAGGGCCAAGAGGCAAGAGGCCCAGGCCCCGCCCCTTTGGTGGGGGGGGCCTCCCTTTCCCCATCGATGCATCTAGATAGGGAAACAGAGGCCTGGATCCCGGTGCCCCAGCCACACGGTGGCTGGTCAGAGTTCTGCAAATGTCCCCCGCCCCGCTCCAGATCTGCCACATCCCAGCTTCTGCTCAAGCCGTTCCCTCCACCAGGCATGCCCTCCCTTGAGCGTTTATCCTCCTTTTTTTGTTTTTTTTGAGACGGAGTTTCGCTCTTGTTTTCCAAGCTGGAGTGCAATGGCGCGATCTCGACTCACTGCAACCTGCACCTCCCAGGTTCAAGCGATTCTCCTGGGATTACAGGCGCCTGCCACCATGACCAGCTAAAGTTTTTTTGTATTTTTAGTAGAAACAGGGTTTCACCATGTTGGCCAGGCTTGTCTTGAACTCCAGACCTCAAGTGATCCACCCGCCTCGGCCTCCCAAAGTGCTGGGATTGCAGGTGTGAGCCCTGGAGGCCCCTGGAGTTGGCCGCAAACCCACCCCTATGCACAGTCCCTTGGGTGCGAGAAGTAGGAGAGCAGCTGGGACTTTTGCCAGAGTGCATGGGGAAGATGCACACCCTGCTTCCACTAGCGGGAGACTGAGCTGGACAGAGGGAAGCCTGGAGCTTGGAGCCTCTTTCCTTCCCACCGTAGGGACGCCTGTCTGAGAGAGGAGGCCGCAGGGAGGACAACAGCACCGAGATGACGCATTAGTTCCTGGATCCAGCCATACCTGAAACCCAATATTTTTCCATCCAGTTCCTCTTTTTAAAAAAATATTTTAGGCCGGGTGCGGTGGCTCATGCCTGTAACCCCAGCACTTTGGGAGGCAGAGGTTTGCTGATCACCTGAGGTCAGGAGTTTGAGACTAGCCTGGCCAACATGGCGAAACCCTGTCTCTACTAAAAATACAAAAATTAGCCGCGTGTGGTGGCAAGCGCCTATAATCCCAGCTACTTGGGAGGCTGAGGCAGGAGAATCGCTTGAACTTGGAAGGTGGTGGTTGCAGTGAGCCGAGATTGTGCCACTACACTCCAGCCTGGGTGACAGAGCGAGACTCCGTCTCAAAAAATAAATAAATAATAAATATTTTATTTTTATTATTTATTTATTATTTCTTTTTTGAGATGGAGTCTCACTCTGTCGCCTAGGCTGGAGTGCAGTAGCGCCATCTTGGCTCACTGCAACCTCCACCTCCTAGGATCGAGTGATCCTCCAGCTTCAGCCTCAGGCTCAAGCCACCATGCTCAGCTAATTTTTTTGTATTTTTTGTAGAGACGGGGTTTTGCCATGTTGCCCAGGCTGGTCTCGAACTGCTGAGCTCAAATGATCCACCTGCCTTGGCCTCCCAAAGTGCTGGGATTACAGGCATGAGCCACTGCACCCGGCCTCGGTTCCCTGTTTGATGAAGCCACTTTGAGTCCTTCTTCTGTCCCTAGAAAATGACCAGCAGGAGGTTCTTTCTGGGCCTCTGCTTACCCGTCTATAAAATAGGAAGGGGTTTGGAGTCCTTTTCTCAATGGGCCCAGGAAATTTGCTTAGCAGGGCCCTGGCCTGGTATTTATTGAGCAACTGCTATGCAGCTATTACTCCAGGGCTCCTCAGAGCAGCCATGCCTCAGCTTCTCCCAGCAGCTCCAGGGGTCAGGACGGTGTTAGCCCCCATTTCACAGCTCAGTTTCATTCATTCACTTAAGAAATCAGGGTCTGGTGCAGTGGCTCACACCTGTAATCCCAGCATTTTGGGAGGCCAAGGCAGGTGGATCATTTGAGCTCAGCAGTTCGAGACCAGCCTGGCCAACATGGTGAAACCCCGTCTCTACTAAAAATACAAAAATTAGCCAGGTTTGGTGGCACACGCCTGTAGTCTCAGCTACTTGGGAGGCTGAGGGCTGAGGTGGGAGAATCACTTGAGCCTGGGGAGGTCAAAGTTGCAGTGAGCTGAGATCGCGCCACTGCACTCCAGCCTGGGTGACAAGGTGAGACCCTGTCTCAAAAAAAAAAAAAAAAGCCAGCATTGAGTGCCCACTGTATACCAGGCCCCATCTTGCACAAGTCAGGATCTTCCTGGTCATGAGGGGCTCTTAGCTGGTTGGGGAAGGCAGACACTAATCTAATTATCATTCAGAGAGTTATGAGAAACCGTAAGAGTGACGAGTGGGGATGTGAGGAGTAGCGAGTGAGGGAGGGCTTCCTGGAGGAGGCAATGCTAGGACCAAGGTGGTAAAGAGGGGCCAGAAGAGGAAGTGCAAAGGCCCTGAGGTTGCTGGTGGGGAATGGACGGGGGATGGGGGAAGAGGTTGTAGCCTACGTGAGGCTGGGAGCATATGGGCCAGAGTTGTTTTTTTCTTTTGAGATGGGATCTCATTCTGTCGCCCAGGCTGGAGTGCAGTGGCGTGACCACAGCGCACTGCAGCCTCGACCTCTCGGGCTCAACTGTTTCTCCTTCTTAGCCTCCTGTGTAGCTAGAACCACAGGCATGTGCCACTACGCTCAGCTTAGTTTATTTGATTATTTGTAGAGACAGGGTCTCACCATATTGCCCAGGCTTGTCTCAAACTCCTAGGCTCAAGTGATCCTCCTGTCTTGGCCTCTCAACGTGCTGGGATTACAGGCATGAGCCACTGTACCCGTGGGCCAAGGTTTTTTTTTTTTTTGAGATGCAGTCTCGCTCTGTCACCCAGGCTGGAGTGCAGTGGCGCAATCTAGGCTCACTGCAAGTTCCGCCTCCCGGGTTCACGCCATTCTCCTGCCTCAGCCTCCCGAGTAGCTGGGACTACAGGCGCCCGCCACTATGCCCAGCTAATCTTTTTCTATTTTTAGTAGAGACGGTGTTTCACCATGTTGACCAGGATGGTCTCAATCTCCTGACCTAGTGATCCGCCTGCCTCGGCCTCCCAAAGTGCTGGGATTACAGGCGTGAGCCACCATGCCCAGTGGGCTAGGGTTTTATGCTTGGGTTGTGGGGTCCTGGAGCTGGAGAGTCAGGGCCTGACTGGTGAGAGGTTCAGAGTTTATTCTGGCTGCAGTTCAGCTGGGAGTAAGTGATTCATCTTGTGGGCCTCAGTTTTCTGGTCCATAAAATGGATGTGGTCAGGCAGCGTTTCCAGAGCCCCTGCCCCTCTTCCCACCTTCCCTACTCTGTCTCTGGCTTTCCTGATCCATCTTTTCCCTTCTCCATGGCTCCCACCTATTGGGTGGGAAGCGTGTCCTTATCAGGGAGATAGGCTGCCTCAGTTTACCTCCCCAGGTACCTTCTCTATATCTCCAGTAGCCTCTGGGTTTGGTCAGAAACAGATGTTGTCTCTGCCTCTGCCCTTAACCCAGGATGGGACTGAGGTGTCAGGTTTCTGGGGACCATGAGCTGCAAGGAGATGACCCCTGGACTCAGGGTAGCCCCTGGCCTGGCCCCTGATACTTTATTATCTGTGCCCCAGATGCCAGGCCCTCTGCCTAGGAAGGCCCTTCTTCCAACTCTGCCCTCTGCCCATTTCTCTCTCTCTCTTTTTTAACTCATTTCTTTCTTTTAAAAAAAAATTTAAATTAGAGACAGAGTCTTGCTATGTTGTCCAGACCGATCTTGAACTCCTGGGCTCAAGCGATCCTCCTGTCTCAGCCTCCCAAAGTGCTGAGATTACAGGCACAAGCCACTGAGCCCCAGCCTTATTCCTTTTTTTTTTTTTAAGATGGACTCTCACTCTGTCGCCCAGGGGGCTGGAGTGCAATGGAGTGATCTCGGCTCACTGCAACCCCATCTCCTGGGTTCAAGCAATTCTTCTGCCTCAGCCTCCGGAGTAGCTGGGACTGCAGGCACCCACCACCATGCATGCATGGCTAATTTCTGTATTTTTGCTAGGGATGGAGTTTCACCATGTTGGCCAGGCTGGTCTCAAACTCCTGACCTCAGGCGATCTGCCCATCTCGGCCTCCAAAAGTGATGGGATTACAAGCGTGAGTCACTGCGCCCATCCATTCCTCCTTTTTTTTTTTTTTTTTGAGATGGAGTCTCGCTCTGTCACCCAGGCTGGAGTGCAGTGGCGCGATCTCGGCTCACTGCAAGCTCCGCCTCCCGGGTTCACGCCATTCTCCTGTCTCAGCCTCTCCTAGTAGCTGGGACTACAGGCGCCCGCCACCACGCCCGGCCAATTTTTTGTATTTTTAGTAGAGACGGGGTTTCACCGTGGTCTCGATCTCCTGACCTCATGATCCGCCCGCCTCGGCCTCCCAAAGTGCTGGGATTACAAGCGTGAGCCACCGCGCCCGGCCAACAATTCACCCTCTTAAAGTGTACAGTTGACACTGAGCATGGTGGCTCATGCCTGCAATCCCAGCATTTTGAGAAGCTGAGGCGGGAGGATCACTTGAGCCCAAGAGGTTAAGGCTGCAGTGAACCATAACTGCACCACTGCACTCCAGCCTGAGTGACAGAGTGAGACCCTGTCTCAAAAAAAAAAAAAAGTACAATTCAGTGGTTTTTGTACAATCACAAGGTTGTGCAGCCATCACTCATACCTAGTTCTAGAACATTTTCATCTCCCCAAAGAGAAAACCTCGTGCCATCAGTAGCCACTCCCCATTCCCCTCCCCCAGCCCCTGGCAACCACTAATCTGCTTCCTGTCTCTATGGATTTGCCTGTTCTGGGCATTTCATATCAATGAAATCATACAATATGTGGCCTTTCTGTCTGTTCTTTTGTGAAAGAAACTCAGATGTTTTTGAAACCCATCCTCGTTATAGTGTGTGTCAGGGTTTCATTCTTTTTGGTGGCTGAATAGCATTCCATTGTGTAGATGTGTCACTATTTATTTATCCACTCAGCCATCAGTGGACACTTGGGTGGTTTCCATTTTCTGGCTGTTGTGGATAGCGCAGCTCTGAGCGTTTGTGTACAAGTTTTGGCATAAACACCTGTTTTCATTTTTCTCCGTATATATCTAGGAGTGGAATCACAGAGTCATATGGTAATTCTGTGTTTAACTTCTGGAGGATCTGCCAAACTTTTCCACACGTCAGCTGTACCATTTCACATTCCCTCCAGCAAGGCATGAGGGTTCAAATTTCTCCACATCCTCATCAACACTTGCTATTTTCCTTTTTCTTTTCCTTTTTTTTTTTTTTTTTTGAGACAGGATCTCGCTCTGTCACCCAGGCTGCAGTGCAGTGGCGTGATCTCGGATCACTGCAACCTCTGCCTCCTGGGTTCAAGCGATCATCCTTGTGCCTCAGCTTCCCAAGTAGCTGGTATTATAGGCTCTTGCCACCATGCCCGGCTGATTTTTGTATGTTTAGTAGAGACGGAGTTTCACCATGTTGGCCAGGCTTTTCTGGAACTCCTGAGCTCAAGTGACCCTCCCACCTGAGCCTCCCAAAGTGTTGAGATTACAGGTGTGAGCCACTGCACCTGGCCTCCTTTTTCTTCTTCTTCTCCTCCTCCTCCTCCTCCTTCACCTGATGGTGTCTTGTTCTGTTGCCAAGGCTGGAGTGCAGTAGTGCTATCTTGGCTCACCACAATCTCTGCTTCCCAGATTCAAGTGATTCTCCTGCCTCAGCCTCCCGAGTAGCTGGGATTACAGGTGTTAGCCACCATGCCCGGCTAATTTTTGTATTTTTAGTAGAAACGGGGTTTCACCATTTTGGCCAGGCTGGTCTTGAACTCCTGACTTTGAGTGATCTGCCTGCTTCAGCCTTCCAAAGTGCTGGGATTACAGGCGTGAGCCACCATGTCTGGCTGGATTATTTATCTTTTTGACCCTTATCAGATGCATAATTTGCATATATTTTCTCCCATTCTGTGGGTTGTCATTCTTTCTTTCCTTTTTTTTTTTTTTAGATAGCTTCCCTCTGTTGCCCCAGGCTGGAGTGCAGTGATGCAATCATAGCTCACTGCAGCCTCGAACTCCTGGGTTCAAACGATCCTCCCACCTCAGCCTCCCAATAGCTGGGACTATACAAGCACACACCACCACATCTGGTTAATTTTTAAATATTTTTTTGGATAGACAAGGTCTCATCTCACTATGTTGTCTAGACTGATCCTGAACTCCTGGGCTCAAGCGATCCTCCTGCCTCAACCTCCCGAAGTGCTGGGATTACAGGTGTGAGCCACTGTGCCCGGCCTCTCTTAATAGTAGCCTTTGCAGAAGAAAAGTCTTACATTGTATGGAGTCGGGTTGATCTATTTTCCTTTGCTGGCTTGTGCTTTGGGTGTGCCACCTAAGAATCCTCCTGATCTTGATAAACCCCTCTTGCGGGCACCTCTCTCCATCCTCCCCGCCCCCAGCCCCCACCTCTGGCCTGTCCCTCCCCCCTCCTCCCCTCCCCACCTCCCGCCCCGGTTTGGGGCACTGGCCTCTGGCTCCCTCCCTGAATCGGAGGCCTCCATCAATGTTTAATAACTGAGCGGACAGAACCTTGGTGGAGACGGGGAAACCCCGCGCGGCCCCATGCGCGACGCGTCTCCACGGGCCATGCCGCGATCACGCAGTGCCCCGCTTTCCAGGTGGGGAAACTGAGGCACCGCAAGTTTGGGATGGGGACGCGAGCCTGGTCCCAGTGGTCGGGACCACGGCCAGGCTCCCTCCCCGAGTCATCCTCACCTTCCCTGGCCTGGAGCTGCTCCTGGCTCCGGTCCCCGCCCCGGGCTGACCCTGCCAGCGGGAACCGCCTGCTCCCCCGTGCGGTTCCTGCCGAAACGAAAATACCCAGGAGGAGGGAAAAAAAAAAACACCCGCCAGGCGGGCTGGGGGTGGGGGACGGGAAGAGGGGCGGGTTTCTCCTCCGGGTTGGAGACTGGAGGGGCCAGGGATCACACAGTCAGTCGACAAACCTCTCAAGGATCCAGCCGAGTCCTGGCTCTGCTTCCAACTAGCTGTGCAGCCAGGGCTTCTCTGAGCCTCAGTTTCCCCATCGGTGCAATGGGGTAGTTAACCCCCGGGGGGGGCTATGAGAGGTGAGAGGGAGCTAGGTGAACGAGGTGCCCAACCCTCCAAGATATCATCACCTTTAATAATATTAAACCTTATATGCTAGGATCAGGAGCTCCAGGCAGGGGCTCCTCTGGCCGGGTAGGAGGGCCCTCTTCTCCCAGTGGCTGGTCCTGTACCCCTAACCTCTTTTTTTTTTTCTTCGTAACCAACTAAACAGGAGTGATCTTTATTTTATTTTATTATTATTTTGAGACGGAGTTTTGCTCTCCTTTCCCAGGCCGGTGCGATCTCAGCTCACTGCAACCTCCGCCTCCCGGGTTCAAGCAATTCTCCTGCCTCAGCCTCCTGAGTTGCTGGGATTACAAGTGCCCGCCACCATGCCTGGCTAGTGTTCATTTTTTTTTTGTTTTGTTTTGTTTTTGTTTTTGTTTTTGTTTTTTTTTGAGACAGAGTCTCGCTCTGTCGCCCAGGCTGGAGTGCAGTGGCGCGATCTCGGCTCACTGCAAGCTCCGCCTCCCGGGTTCACGCCATTCTCCTGCCTCAGCCTCTCCGAGTAGCTGGGACTACAGGCGCCCGCCACCACGCCCGGCTAATTTTTTGTATTTTTAGTAGAGACGGGGTTTCACCGTGGTCTCGATCTCCTGACCTCGTGATCCGCCCGCCTCGGCCTCCCAAAGTGCTGGGATTACAAGCGTGAGCCACCGCGCCCGGCCGTGTTCATTTTGTTTTATTTTGAGACACTGTCTCTGTCTGTCACCCAGGCTGGAGTGCAGTAGTGTGATCATAGCTCACTGCAGCCTCCCGGGCTCAAGCAATCCTCCCACCTCAGCCTCCCAAGTAACTGAGACCGCAGATGTGTGCCACCAAGCCCAGCTAATTTTTGCATTTTTTGTAGAAAGAGCGCTCACTCTGCTGCTCAGGCTGGTCTCAGGTTCCTGGCCTCAAGCAGTCCTCCCATCTCAGCCTCCCAAAGTGCTGGGATTACAAGCATGAGCCACTGTGCCCTGGCCCCACCCCCAGCTTCCTATTTCCTCCCTCCCTCCCTGTCTCTCCCTATCTCTCATTTCTCATCTCCTCCTGTCTCTCTGTCTGTCTCTATTTCTTTGTCTTGCTTTTTTTTTGAGACAGAGTCTCACTCTATTGCCCAGGCTAGAGTGCAATGGCATGATCTTGGCTCACTGCAACCTCCACCTTCCAGGTTCAAGTGATTCTCCCACCTCAGCCTCCCGAGTAGTTGAGATTACAGGCGTGCACCACCCTACTATGCTAATTTTTGTATTTTTAGTAGAGACAGGGTTTCACCATGTTGGTCAGGCTGATCTTGAACTCCTGGCCTCAGGTGATCCACCCTCCTCAGCCTCCCAAAGTGCTGGGATTACAGGAGTGAGCTACTGCACCTGGCTTGTCTTGCCTCTCTTTGTCTCTTTCTCCCTGTGCCTCTCTCTCTCTCTCTCTCTCTCTCTGTGTGTCTTGTCTCTCTGTCTCTCTCCTTGTCTCTTTCTATGCCATTTTTTTTTTCTTTTTCTTTTTGTAGAGATAAGGGTCTCATTATGTTGCCCAGGCTGGTCTCTAATTCCTGGCCTCCAGCAATCCTCCCCCCTCAGCCTCCCAAAATATTTGTGTCATCTTTCTCTTTGTCTGTCTCATTTCTCATCTCTCTCCCTGTCTCTCTCTCTGTCTCTTTGTCCCATCTCTCTGTCTCACTTCTGTCTCTGTCTCTCTCTATCTCTGTCTCCCTGTGTCTCCCTTTGTCTCTTTCCCTGTTTCTCTGTGTCTCTGTCTCTCTGTGTGTCTCTGTCTCATCTCTCTCTGTCTCTGTCTCATCTCTCTCTGACTCTCCCTGTGTATCTTTCTGTGTCTCTGTCTCTCACTGCCTCTGTCTCTCCTTGTTTCTCTGTTTCTTTGTCTCTTTTTTTATTTTTGGAGACAGAGTCTTGCTCTGTGGCCCAGGCTGGAGAGCAGTGGCACAATCTCTGCTCACTGCAACCTCTGTTTCCCAGTTCAAGTGATTCTCCTCCCTCAGCTTCCTGAGTAGCTGGGATTACAGGCCCCCCACCATCATGCCTGGCTAATTTTTGTATTTTTGTAGACACGGGGTTTCACCATGTTGGTCAGGCTGATCTCGAACTCCTGACCTCAACTGATCCACCCGCCTCGGCCTCCCAAAGTGCTGGGATTACAGGCGTGAGCCACTGTGCCTGGCCCCACTTCCATTTTTAGGTGGGGAAATAGGGGCTTATTCCTGAAGAGTCTCGTGCAGGTGTCCAGCCCCAGTGGCATCACGGTCACCTTGGTCCAGCTGCTGGGCTCTGTGGCTCTCCGGCTGTCCTGGGCCTCCCGTTCTAGGGGCCTGTCCCATAAATGGTCAGTCCAGAAGGTTCCACCCTCACATACTGGATGGTGACACCCCCACCTCCCAGAGCTGGTTTTCCAGCAGGCAGTCTGGCGGGAAGCCCAGGCCACGTCCCTGTGGTGTTGGCTGCTGCCCGGTGCAAGCCGGGAATGGGGACCGGAGGTGACGTTTAGGGCGAGGCTTTGGGCTCAGGTTTTTTTTCTTTTCCTTTTTTTTTTTGGTTATAAACTATTTGTTTTTTTGAGACAGAGTCTTGCTCTTTTGCCCAGGCTGGAGTGCAGTGAGTGGCACGATCTCAGCTCACTGCAACGTCTGCCTTCCGGGTTCAAGAGATTCTCCTGCCTCAGCCTCCAGAGTAGCTGGGTCTACAGGCGTGTGCCACCATGCCTGGCTAATTATTTGTATTTTTAGTAGAGACAGGGTTTCACCATGTTAGCAAGATGGTCTCAATCTCCTGACCTCATGATCCGCCCACCTCGGCCTCCCAAAGTGCTGGGATTACAGGCATGAGCCACCGCGCCCGGCCATAAACTATTTATTAACAGACAAGGCCTACAGACTTATTTCTTCTTAGACACACCCACGGTACGGCTACGGCCACGGCGGCCAATGGTCTCGGTGTGCTGGCCTCAGACACGAAGGCCCCAGAAGCGGCACAGCCCTCTATGGGCCGGAATCTTCTTCGGTTGCTCCAGGTCTTCACGGAGCTTGTTGTCCAGACCCTTGGCTAGGACCTGGCTATATTTTCCATCCTTTACATCCTTCTATCTGTTCAAGAGCCAGTCTGGGATCTTGTACTGCTGTGGATTCTGCACAATGGTTATCACCCATTCCACCTCATCCTCCGTGAGTCTCCCGCCCTCTTGGTGAGGTCAATGTCTGCTTTCCTCAACACCACATGAGCATATCTTCCATCCACACCCTTAATGGCAGTGATAGCAAAGGCTATTTTCCGCCACCCATCGATGTTGGTGTTGAGTACTCCCAAAATATGCTGGAACTTTTCAAGGATCACTAGAGACACTGTGGCAGGCTCTGGGGTTCCACAGGCACCAGGATCAGATTTGGGGTCTGGAAGCCCCACATTGCCCTCATCCTCTCTGGCTTTCGTCATGGGGGTGGTGGGCATGAGGAGGAAGGGACCCAGGCCCTTGACATGAGGTTCCCTTCTTCAGCAAGCTCCCCACTTCCTGGATCGCTGGGGACCCCCAGCCCTGGGCACCTCCCTCCAGCCTAGCCTTGACCCTATGGGAACAAGAATATCTCTATCCAGCCTGGACCTTCCCAAGCTTTGGCCTCAAGCATCACCCCAAATAAGGCAGGCACCTGGAGGTGGCCAGGAATGAATGAACATGAATGAACAAATGAATCGTATATAATCTTACAAACTCAGAAACGTAAGGCCATACAAATCTAAATCTGGCTAAGGTTGGTGGCTCAAGGCTGTAATCCCAGCAGTTTGGGAGGCCGAGGCTATAGGATTGCATGAACCCAGGAGTTTGAGGCTAGCCTGGGCAACATAGTGAGATCCTGTCTCTACAAAAAATTGAAAAAATGTAGCTGGGCATGGTGGCAGGTGCCTGTAGTCCCAGCTACTCGGGGAGGCTGAGGTAGGAGGATTGCTTGAGTCCAGGAGTTTGAGGCTGCAATGAGCTGTGATCATGCCAATGCACTCCAGCCTGGGTGATAGAACAAGACAGACCTTGTTTCTAGAAAATAAATAAATAAGTTTTGTTTGTTCATTTGTTTGTGATGAAGTCTTGCTCTGTTGCCCAGGCTGGAGTGCAGTGGCAGGATCTCGGCTCACCGTAACCTCCGCCTCCTGGGTTCAAGCGATTTCTCCTGCCTCAGCCTCTGTAGTAGCTGAGATTACAGGCCTGTGCCACCACACCTGGCTAATTTTTGTATTTTTAGTAGAGATGAGGTTTCGCCATGTTGTCCAGACTGGTCTTGAACTCCTGACCTCAAATGATCTGCCCACCTTGGCCTTCTAAAGTGCTGGGATTACAGGCGTAAACCACCGTGCCTGGATGATAAGTAAATATTTTTTTAATTAAAAAAATGCCTAGGGCCGGGCGCGGTGGCTCACGCTTGTAATCCCAGCACTTTGGGAGGCCGAGGCGGGCGGATCACGAGGTCAGGAGATCAAGACCACGGTGAAACCCCGTCTCTACTAAAAAATACAAAAAATTAGCCGGGCGTGGTGGCGGGCGCCTGTAGTCCCAGCTACTCAGAGAGGCTGAGGCAGGAGAATGGCGTGAACCCGGGAGGCGGAGCTTGCAGTGAGCCGAGATTGTGCCACTGCACCCCAGCCTGGGAGACAGAGCGAGACTCCGTCTCAAAAAAAAAAAAAAAAAGAAAAAATGCCTAAACCTGGATGTTTAGCACGTTGCAGGGGCCTCCCACCCAAGCCCAAGTTCTCAGAAGCTGGGAACTGAATAATGCATCTCGGGGTGGAATGTTTGATGACCCCCAGCAGAGTGCCATCTCAAGAGCAGGGGTCTAGAGCCAAGGCTCGGAGTTCTAACCCTGACTCTGCCACTAGTCAACCTAGAAAACCACTTCGCCTATATGAGCCTCAGTTTCCCCATCTGTAAAACAGGGTTGGTGCCCATGTCTTGGGGTTTGGGGGTTAGTAAATGAATCTGTGGGAAGCTGAGTCAGGCCTATCGGTGTCTGTAGGTGATGGAGCCTCTTCCCTCTGACAGGGATGGAAATTATAGAGATAAAATCAAAGAGAGGCCGGGTGCGGTGGCTCACGCCTGTAATCCCAGCACTTTGGGAGGCCAAGACAGGCAGATCACTTGAGGTCAGGGGTTCAAGATCAGCCTGGCCAACATGGCAAAACCCCGTCTCGACTAAAAATACAAAAATTAGCCGGGCATGGTGGTGTGCGTCTGTAATCCCAGCTACTTTGGAGGCTGAAGCAGTAGAATTGCTTGAACATGGAAGGTGGAGGTTGCAGTGAGCTGGGATCGTGCCACTGCACCCCAGCCTGGGTGACAGAGTGAGACTCTATCTCAAAAAACAAACAAACAAACAATAAAACAAACAAACAAAAAAAAACAGAGAGATGGAAGGTCAGGTTGCATCAGGAGGAAGCTGGCAATCTCTGTGACTCAGGGAGGTGCGGGGGCTCCCTCCTGGACCCTGGTCACCTCTGAACGTCCCACCGGTTTCTTCCAGTTTCTCCTTTACTGAGATCCCTCTGCCCCCAGAGTCTCAGTTTCCTCCCTTATGAGATGGGCTCACACTGGTGCCCCTGAATCTTCTTCCTCCATCCATCCACTGTCAAAATTGCTCCCACATCCGATCCCTTCTCATGAAGGTCCCTCCTCCCTGGTCCAGACTATCATTGCTCCTTAGGACCGGCACAGGCACCCCTCTGTGGTCTCCTCGCTTCTCCCTTTATCCCCCACAGATACCCCCACTCTGGTATCCTGAGTCCAGCTTGTCTTTCTTCTGTCTAGAAACCTCTGTGGCTCCCACCTTCCTCAGAGTAAAAGCCAAAGTTCTCCCCTAGACCTCAAGGCCCTGCTTGGTCTCACGGCACCATCGCCTCTTCCCTCCGCACCCTGCTTAATCGACTTAGGCCACCTCAGCCTCCTCCAAGCTCCTCCAGTGAGTCAGACAGGCTCCTGCCTCGGGGCCTGTCCAAAGGCTGTGCTTTCCCAGGACCATCTTCCCAGAGACGCCCGTATGTCTCCCTTACCTCCTTTGGGTCTCAGTTCAAATATCATCGTCACCCACACTCTCTCTCCCTCCTCTGCCATTGGGAATTTGTATCTCTGCCAGGCGCGGTGGCTCATGCCTGTAATCTCAGCACTTTGGGAGGCTGAGGTGAGCAAATCACTTGAGGTCAGGAGTTCAAGACCAGCCTGGCCGACATGGTGAAATCTCATCTCTGCTGAAAATACAAAAATTAACTGTGTGGTGGTGGGAGCCTGTAGTCCCAGCTACCAATCCCAGCTACTTGGGAGGCTGAGGCAGGAGAATCACTTCAGCCTGGGAGGTGGAGGTTGCAGTGAGCTGAGATGGTGCCACTGCACTCCAGCCTGGGCAACAGAATGAGACTCCGTCCAAAAAAAAAAGGAATTTGTATTTCATTCATGGTGGTGTCTCCGGCTCCTGTACACAGCTGGGGCTTAATGAGTGTGCTCACAAATAATCATATGCTGATAAAAAGAAGTGTTTCCCCAGATGCCTGCTGTGCTTTAGGCCCTAGGCTGTGGTCTGGGGACACAGCCGGGGACAATTGAGAGCAATCTTGCCCTTGTAGGACTCATGGTCTGGGGACAAAGGTGGGACCCAGAGGACGTTATGCACCTGAAGCGATGCATCTGTAATGTGGAATCAGGTGTTGAAAAGTGCGATGAATAAAGTAGAATACATGATCAGATGCAGCAGAGGGAGCGTGTTTCCTGATCTGGCAGTCCTGGAGGGCTTCCTGGAATAGGTGACATTTGGGGCCAAGGCCTGAATGAAGAGAGGGACATGCCCTTTTGCAGCAGCTCTGGTGGCCATGTGTTTCTCGCTAGTTCACAGATAAGGAAACTGAGGCTCAGAGAGGTGAAGTCACTTGTCCAGCATCCCCAAATCCAAACTCCCCAGCGAGGAGCCTGCAATCCCCTTTCCCCATGGTGCCAGTTGCAGATGGGCAAACCAAAGTCCAGAGCAGCGCCGCCACGCCCCAAGGTCTCCCAGGAAGCTACTCGGCCCTCCTCCACCCTCCTTCTCCGCCGCGCAGCTTTACTGGGGGACTTTCTCACAGGGAGGAAACAGCGACAGCTGGTTTCACAAGTAGGTGGCCCAAGCCGCAGACCGGTTTCGGTTTGCAAACAGCTTCTGGCACTGACTGCCTGCTGCTGGGCTGAGCAAACCCAGAGGTAAGAGTCCCGTATCAATCCATAAGAGGAAATGGGCACCAATCTGTCAGCTCAGGGTCTGGCTCGTGGGCAGCAGGGCCAGGGGATGGGGGTGCACTGAACCCTCATCTCCACTTAGTCTTGTTTTTTGTTTTTGTTTTTGTTTTTTTTTTTTGAGACAGAGTCTTGCTCTGTTGCTTAGGCTGGAGTACAGTGGCGCAATCTCAGCTCACTGCAACCTCTGCCTCCCAGGTTCAAACTCACTGCAGCCTCACCCTCCAAAGTAGCTAGGACTACAGGCATGAGCCACCATGCTTGGCTAATTTTTGTATTTTTAGTAGAGACAGGGTTTCACGATGTTGCCCAGGCTGGTCTCAAACTCCTGACCTCAAGTGATCCGCCCGCCTCAGCCTCCCAAGGTGCCAGGATTACAGACATGAGCCACTGTGCCTGCGGCCTCCACTTATTTTTTATTTTATTTTATTTTTTGTGAAACAGAGTCTCACTCCATCGCCCAGGCTGGAGTGCAGTGGCGTGATCTTGGCTCACTGCAACCTCTGCCTCCTGAGTTCAAGCGATTCTCCTGCCTCAGCCTCCTGAGTAGCTGGGATTACAGGCATGCGCCACTACGCCCAGCTAATTTTTGTATTTTTGGTAGAGATGGGATTTTGCCATGTTGGCCAGGCTGGTCTCGAACCCCTGACCTCAGCTGAACTGGCCTCTTCGGCCTCCCAAAGTGCTGGGATTATAGGCATCAGCCACAGCACCCGGCCCTTCACTTAGTCTTAATCACTCATCCAATCAACAATCAATGCTTAGGCCTGGCGCGGTGGCTCACGCTTGTAATCCTAGCACTTTGGGAGGCCGAGGCGGGCGGATCACCAGGTCAGGAGATCGAGACCACGGTGAAACCCTGTCTCTACTAAAAATATAAAAAATTAGCCGGGCGTGGTGGCGGGCGCCTGTAGTCCCAGCTACTTGGAGAGGCTGAGGCAGGAGAATGGCGTGAACCCGGGAGGCGGAGCTTGCAGTGAGCCGAGATTGCGCCACTGCACTCCAGCCTGGGCGACAGAGCAAGACTCCGTCTCAAAAAAAAAAAAAAAAAAAAAAAAAAAGATTATGCAAACAATCAATGCTTATTTTATGCTTTGCTGTATTCCTGCATTTTATTATTCTCCCAGCGAGCATATACTAAGTGTTTAGTGTGTACCAGGTATTAGCTCATTTAAACATCTCAAGCCACTGGAAAGAATCAACCCTGGCAATTATCTTGATTTCAGACTTCTCTCCAAAACTGTGAGAGAATAAATTTCTGTTGTCTGGAGTCCCCCAGGTTGTGCAAATTTGTTACATTAGCCCCAGGAAACTTACACAGTCCCCTCTCCAACCCCAAGTAAAAACTCCCCTGTCCTCCTGCAGGTCCTCCAGGTCTGAGAGGGTAGTGCCTACCTCCAGCACTCTGTCCAGGAGCAGGAAGGTATGTATTTCTCTTTGGGGATTTCTGGAGCATGTGGGTTGTGGACTCAGAGACACTTAGAAACTCCAGAGGTTTTTCCCAAGTGTCAGCACCATGCACCCTCCCACAGCCATTTGTGAGTTTCTCATGAATACATCTTGGGAAACACTTGGTATTGGTGGATTTTGTAGCTTTTGCCAATCAAATGGCATCTATCTGATGTGTTTTTTTTTTTTTTTTTTTTTTGAGACAGAGTCTCACTCTGTCGCCCAGGCTGGAGTGCAGTGGCGCAATCTCGGCTCACTGTAAGCTCAGCCTCCCGGGTTCACGCCATTCTCCTGCCTCAGCCTCTCCAAGTAGCTGGGACTACAGGTGCCCGCCACCACGCTCGGCTAATTTTTTTTTGTATTTTTAGTAGAGATGGGGTTTCACCGTGGTCTCCATCTCCTGACCTCGTGATCCGCCTGCCTCAGCCTCCCGAAGTGCTGGGATTACAAGCGTGAGCCACCGCGCCTGGCCATCTACCTGATGTTTTAATTTGCATCTTCCTGATCCCCAGTAGAAGCTGATCATCTCTTTGCCCCTTGTGTTTCCTCCTTTGTTAAATCCTACTCTGTGTTCTTTGCGGTGTTCATTATGGGAATTCTTTATATATGTTTGATAGTATTCCTCCATCTGTTGGGTATATTGCAAATATCTTCCCCTAATTTGTAACTTGTCTTTTTGTTTTGTTTTGAGACCGAGTCTCACTCTGTCACCCAGGCTGGAGTGTAGTGGCATGATCTCAGCTCACTGCAATCTCTGCCTCCTGGGTTCAAGTGATTCTCCTGCCTCAGCCACCTGAGTAGTTGGGATTACAGGTGCCTGCCATCATGCCTGGCTAATTTTTGTATTTTTAATAGAGATGGGGTTTCACCATGTTGGCCAGGCTGGTCCTGAACTCCTGACCTCAGGTGATTCACCCACCTCAGCCTCCCAAAGTGCTGAGATTACAGGCGTGAGCCACCATGCCTGGACGGCATTATAGGAATTATTTATGTAGGTTTGATAGTATTCCTCCATCTGTTGAGTATATTGCAAATATCTTTCCCTAATTTGTAACTAGTCTTTTTGTTTTTGTTTTTGTTTTTTTTTTTTTGAGACGGAGTCTTGCTCTGTCGCCCAGGCTGGAGTGCAGTGGCGCAATCTTGGCTCACTGCAAGCTCTGCCTCCCGGGTTCACACCATTCTCCTGCCTCAGCCTCTCCAAGTAGCTGGGACTACAGGCGCCCGCCACCACACCTGGCTAATTTTTTTTTTTTTTTTTGTATTTTTAGTAGAGATGGGGTTTCACCGTGGTCTCGATCTCCTGACCTCGTGGTCTGCCCGCCTCGGCCTCCCAAAGTGCTGGGATTACAAGCATGAGCCACCGCACCTGGCCTTGTTTTGTTTTGAGGTGAAAACTCCCTCTGTGGTCTGGCTGGAGTGCAGTGGCGTCATCTCGGCTCACTGCAACCTCCACCTCCCAGATTCAAGAGATTCTCCTGCTTCAGCCTCCCGAGTAGCTGGGATTACAGGTGCCCGCCACCATACCCAGCTAATTTTTGTATTTTTAGTAGACATGGGGTTTCACCATGTTGGCCAGGCTGGTCTTGAACTACTGAACTCAGGAGATCTGCCTGCCTCGGCCTCCTAAAGTACTGGGATTACAGGCGTAAGCCACTGCACCTGGATTTTTTTTTTTTTTTTGAGACAGGGTCTCACTGTATGGCCCAGGCTGGAGTGCAGTGGCATGATCATAGCTCACTGCAGCCTCAAACTCCTGTGCTCAAGCAATTCTCCTGCCTCAGCCTCCTGAGTAGCTGAGACTACAGGTACACACTTCCATGTCCAGCTAATTTTTTAATTTGTAGAGATGGGGTCTCCCTATGTTGCCCAAGCTGGTCTAGAACTCCTGGGCTCAAGCATTCCTCCAGCCTCAGCCTCCCAAAGCTCTGAGATTACATATGTGGACCACTGTGGCTGGCTGGTAACTTGTCTTTTCACTTCCTTCGGTGTGCCTTTTGATGAATAAAAAGTCCTCTCCTTAATATATGCAAATTAAGTATTTTTTTTTTATTTAGACAATGCCCATTGGCTCTTATGTGGAAAGTCTTTTCTTTTTTCTCTCTTTTTTTTTTTTTTGAGACAGAGTCTCACCCTGTCACCCAGGCTGGAGTGCAGTGGCGGGATCTCAGCTCACTGCAAGCTCCGCCTCCCAGGCTCCTGCCATTCTCCTGCCTCAGCCTCCCAAGTAGCTGGGACTACAGGCGACCGCCACCACGCCTGGCTAATTTTTTGTATTTTTAGTAGAGACGGGGTTTCACCGTGTAGCCAGGATGGTCTCAATCTCCTGACCTCGTGATCCACCCACCTCGGCCTCCCAAAGTGCTGGGATTACAGGCGTGAGCCACTGCGCCTGGCCTGGAAAGTCTTTTCTTACCCCAAGTTTGCCAATATTTACTTTTCTCTCTCTCTCTCTCTCTCTTTTTTTTTTTTTCTGTGAGACAGGGTCTCACTTTATTGCCCAGCCTGGAGTAGAGTGGTGTGACCATGGCTGACTGCAGCCTCAACCTTCCAAGCTCAAGCAGTCCTCTCACCTTACCCTCTCTAGTAGCTGGGACTACAGGATGCACCACCACACTCAGCTAATTTTTAAATTTTATTTTGTAGAGATGGAGTCTCCCTATGTTGCCCAGGCTGGTCTCAAACTCCTAGGCTCAATTGATCCTCCCTTCTTGGCCTCTCAAAATGTTGGGATTACAGGCATGAGCCACCAAGCCTTGCCCTCAAGTTCACCTATATTTTCTACCAAGACATTAAAGCTTTCTTTTGGGCCAGGCACAGTGGCTCATGCCTGTAGTCCCAGCACTTTGGGAGGCTGAGGCAGGAGAATCACTTGAGACCAGGAGTTCAAGACTAGCCTGTGCAACATGGCAAGACCCTGTCTCTACAAAAAAAATTAAAAAAGAATAGTCAGGCGTGGTAATGTGCGCCTGTAAGTTTGAGGCTGCAGTGAGTGTACTCCAACCTGGGTGACAAAGCAAGACCGTGTGTAAAAAAATAAAATAAAAAGGTTAATTTTGTTATATTTTTGTGTGTAACTCCTTAACCCATGTGGAGTTTTGTTTTGCATATTGTGTAAAGTAGAGAACCAATATTGTTTTCGACATGGTCTCCCATTTCCCAGATCCTTTTATGGGATAGCCTCCCCTCCCCACTGCTGGGACAGACTGTCTCCTTCTTGAAGCAAAATTCCTGACCTGCATAGGGCTGTCTGTGGGCATTTAATTCTAATCCATTGGTCAATGTGCTTCTTTCTGTGCCAGTATTTTGCTGACTTAATTACAGGCTTTGTCATGGGTTCCAATATCTGGTATGTCAGGTAGGACCGCCCTGTTCTTCTGCAGTAATGTCCCAACAATTTGCAACCCTCTGCTGCTCCAGTTAAATGTTTCGATTATCATATTGAGTTCCAGGGAAAGCTCTGACATGACTTTAATTGGGATTGTGTCGAAACTACAGAGGGGGAAATTAATTTAATATGTTTATTCTCTCACAGCTTTGGAAGCTAGAAGTCTGAAATCAAGGTATCTGCAAGATTGGTTCTTTCTGGTGCGTTGGGACTATTAAATGAATTAATCAGCATCTTTACGAACCTCAGCTTTCCTGTCCATGAACATGGTATGCCCACCATCTCTTTAGTCTCAGTAGTCTCTCTCCGCGTTGTGTGTGTGTGTGTGTGTGTGTGTATGCGTGTGTGTGTGTTTTCTGGGAGACAGAGGCACTAAGTCTTTATTGGGAAGAATGTCCATCCACCTTCCCTTACTGCAGATGATGAGACATACTCAGGGTTAGGGTACAATGGTAGGTTTTAGCTGGTACTTCTTTTCCAAAGCAGGTGGCAGTCAACAACCCCTCAAGTAGTGGTAACAATCTGTAAACTAGGTTTCAGACTTTTTGGGTGCTATCAGGGAGAGAAGCAGGTCTGGCTGGATCCCTCCAGAGTTTTCCTTCTCCAAGTCCCATTCCAAGGGAATGTCAGCATTGGCAGTGGCACAGTGAGTCCATTCAGGACACTCAGAATGTTACAGAATGGCTTTCAAACATTGCCCTTGAAGCTGAAGCAAAGATGGCATACACCCCCAGCCCATACAGCTCATTGATCAGCATGGGCTCTGGGGGCACTTCACCAAGCAAGAGAGTGTCCCTTTCCTGACGATGGGTCACCAGCATAGTGTAGAGTGGCTTGTTGGGTCTTTTGGGGTCAAAGATGATTGGCTGGTGACCAAAATGTTTGGAGTGTCAAGCACAGAGCAGGCTACCTTCTCCATTATTCCCTGGGCCATGGATGATCGGAACAGTAGCAGGGGCCCTGGACATGGATATGGCAGGATATGCCTTGGCAATGACAGTGGAACAGCTGAGCCCAGCCAATTCTGTAAGTTGGGCCGTGCTGGTACTCATGAAACAACTCCTCATCCATGGCCCGGGCCCCCTCCTGGTGCAGGAATTTCACTGCTGTGCTTGCCATGACCTCCAAGCCCCCACAGACAGTGGAGTTAAGCCACTGTGGCCCCCAGCAGGTGTGTCCTGGACATCCATCTTGCATCATTAATCTCTCTTAATACAGTTTGTGTCTGTTTCCCTGCAGAGTTGAAAACACTTTTTGATTCCTTTATTCCTCTTTCTTTTCTTTCTTTTTTTTTTTTTTTTTGAAACGGAGTCTCTCTCTGTTGCCCAGGCTGGAGTGCAGTGGCACAGTCATGGCTCACTGCAGCCTTCACCTCCTAGGTTCAAGCTATTCTCCTGCCTCAGCCTTCCAAGTAGCTAGGATCACAGGTGCATGCCACCATGCCTGGCTAATTTTTTTTTTTTTTTTTTTTGTGATGGAGTCTCGCTTTGTCATCCAGACTGGAGTGCAGTGGCGCGATCTCAGATCACTGCAACTTCTGCCTCCCGAGTTCAAGCGATTCTCCTGCCTCAGCCTCCCAAGTAGCTGAAAGTACAGGCACCCACCACCACGCCCAGCTAATATTTTGTATTTTTATTAGAGACGGGGTTTCACTGTGTTGGCCAGGCTGGTCTCCAACTCCTGACCTCAGGCGATCCACTCTCCTCAGCCTCCCAAAGTGCTGGGATTACAGGGGTGAACCACGACACCCGGCTCTATATTGTATTTTTGTAGCAATGAGGTTTCGCCATGTTGCCCAGGCTGGTCTCGAACTCCTGGGCTCAAGTGATCCTCCCACTCGGCCTCCTAAAGTGCTGAGATTACAGGCGTGGGCCACTGTGCTGCACCCAGCTCCCTTAGGGGCACATTGCTGAGTCCCCAACGGGGCTCCTCTGCATCCCTTTGCCTGAGCCACCAGCTCCCCGACTGGGACACTGAGTCCAGCTTCCAAGTGACCCTGGAACAGCAGGTATCGGGATCAAGACCACAGGACGCCACCCTGGCCTGGGCTCCTCGCTCCCAAGATTGTTCTAGAATCTAAGCAGCCCCAGGACTGGACATTTCAAAGGGGCAGGTGTGCAATGGGATGTGACCAGGAACTGGCTGATCCTGGGACATCGCTGCTGCTGCCTCGCTGCGTTGGCAGGGAAGTGCTTGATGATTAGCAGTTGGCCATTTGGATGATGACAAGATGTCAGAGTGAGACTTTAGGTTGGCTCACACCAGTGTAAAACAAATGAACGCAGCTGAGAAGACAAAAGACACTAAATCCAACCTGGGGCTTATTTCTCCCACTCTGACAATGCCCACTGCACCAGGCCCAACCCACCCTGTCCTCACAATGACCCCATGCGCAAGGGGGTCATTGTACCTTCTCATCTGTACAACCTCATTGTACAGATGAGAAAACTGAGGCACACATCTGTATGTCTCAGAATGATGGGCACCATGACTCACACCTGTAATCCCAGCTCTTTGGGAGGCTGAGGCAGGAGGATTGCATGAGTCCATGAGTTCAAGACCAGCCTGGGCAGGCCAGGCATGGTGGCTCACACTTGTAATCCCAGCACTTTGGGAGGCCGAGGTGGGTGGATCATGAGGTCAGGTGATCGAGACCACGGTGAAACCCCGTCTCTACTAAAAATACAAAAAATTAGCTGAGCGTGGTGGTGGGCACCTGTAGTCCCAGCTGCTGGAGCAGCTGAGGTAGAAGAATGGCGTGAATCTGGGAGGTGGAGCTTGCAGTGAGCCGAGATCATGCCACTGCACTCCAGCCTGGGCGACAGAGCGAGACTCTGTCTCAAAAAAAAAAAAAAATCCAGCCTGGGCAACATAGCAAGATCCCATCTCTACCAAAAAAAAAAATCAATAAAAAGGACTGTTTTATCCAGACTGATAGTTCCAGGGCTATTACGCGTGGAACCGGAGCCATGGTGCCTGATTCAGTATGGCTGTAACCGCCACACTATCTCCACTTCTAAACTGACTGCTTTAAGGCTGGGTGTGGTGGCTCATTCCTGTAATCCCAGCACTTTGGGAGGCTGAGGCGGGAGGATCACTTGAGGACAGGAAGTCGAGGCTGCAGTGAGCCATGATTGCACCACTGCCCTCCAGCCTGGGTGACAGACTGAGACCCTGTCTCAATAATAAATAAATAAATTGACTGTTTTCTCCTTTTTTTCTGTGTTTCTTTAATGGTATGCTCACGTTTCATGAATACTTTGAATATAGCAAATTAATACTTGTAACTTAAAACACAGATGTGTTTTATTTTGAAGCAAGAAAAAGAAGCCCGGGTGCGGTGGCTCACGCCTGTAATCCCAGCACTTTGGGAGGCCGAGGCGGGAGGATCACAAGGTCAGGAGTTCGAGACCATCTTGGCTAACACGGTGAAACCCAATCTCTACTGAAAATAGAAAAAAATTAGCCAGGCATGGTGGCAGGCACCTATAGTCCCAGCTATTCGGGAGGCTGAGGGAGGAGAATGGCGTGAACCAGGGAGGCAGAGCTTGCAGTGAGCCGAGATCACGCCACTGCACTCCAGCCTGAGTGACAGAGCGAGACTCCATCTCAAAAAAAAAAAAAAAAAGAACGTGAACAGACACATCTGGATAGCTAGGGTATGTAGCAAGAGACCACTCTTCATCATTCCAGAGCTGGAACTAATCACATGAGTTTTCCAAAACAGAAGACTTTGTATAAAGCATTTGAATTTTTTTTTTTTCTTTTTCTTTTTTTTTTTTTTTGAGACAGAGTTTTGCTCTGTCACCCAGGCTGGAGTGCAATGGCGCGATCTCGGCTCACTGCAACCTCCATCTCCTGGGTTCAAGTGATTCTCCTGCCTCAGCCTCCCAAGTAGCTGGTAGGACAGGTGCCCATCACCATGCCCGGCTAATTTTTGTATTTTTAGTAGAGATGGGGAGTCACCATGATGGCCAGGCTGGTCTCAAACTCCTGACCTCGTGATCCACCTGCCTCGGCCTCCCAAAGTGCTAGGATTACAGGCGTGAGCCACCGTGCCCGGCCTTCTTTTTTTTTCTTGAGACAGTCTCACTCCGTTGCCCAGGCTGGAGTGCAGTGGCACCATCACAGCTCACTGCAGGCTCAGCTTTCTGGACTCAAGTAATCCTTCCATCTCAGCCTCTCAGGTAGCTGTGACTAAAGGCCTAGTCACAAGAACCATTCTGTAACATTCTGAGTGTCCACTGCCACACCTGGTTAATTTAAAAAAGTTTTTTTTTTATAGAGATGGGGGGTCTCCCTACGTTGCCCAGGCTGGTCTCAAACTCCTGGGCTCGTGATCCTTCCACCTCCCAAAGTGCTGGGACTACAGGCGTGAACCACTACTCCTGGCCTGGATTTTATTCTCATGTTACTTTTTTTTTCTCATGTTCTCAAAATAAAATATTAAATACATAAATTTTGAGTCAAGTGTATTAAGGTGTAACTTATATCCAATAAAGTACAGTTGAATGAGTTTTGTTTTGTTTTTTTGAGACGGAGTCTCACTCTGTCACCCAGGCTGGAATGCAGTCGTGTGATCTTGGCTCACTGCAACCCCTGCCTCCCGGGTTCAAGCGATTCTCCCGCCTCAGCCTCCTGAGACGCTGGGATTACAGGCACACGCCACCATGTATGGCTGATTTTGGTATTTTCAGTAGAGACGGGGGTTTCACCATGTTGCCCAGGCTGGTCTCGAACTCCTGACCTCAAGTGATCCTCCCACCTCAGCCTCTCAAAGTGTTGGGATTACAGGCATAAGCCATGGTGCCCAGCCAAGCACATTTTTCCTTATGGGGTTCACAGTGAGTTTCAGACAGTTACATATACAATGGGGGTGGGGGGATAAATAAAAGTGAGGGGCCTTCCTGCAACAAGCCCCCGGGGCTGAGCTCAGAGGGGCCCAGCAGCCTGAGATGCAAGGTTGGCTCTTGGTCACCTGCAGTTGGCTAAAGTCCCATTTCATGGCCAGTGCTACTGAGGCTAGAGACAAAGGACCCAGTGGGCTCAAACCTGGCCCTGGATGCTGGACCTCCATCTTCTCACCTCAAAAGCAAGGATAAGGCCAGGCGCAGTGGCTCACACTTGTAATCTCAACACTTTGGGAAGCTGAGGCAGGAGGATCGCTTGAGCCCAGGAGTTTGAGACCAGCCTGGGCAACGTGGCAAGATCCCATCTCTTAAAAAAAAAAAGTTATTAGCCTTGCATGGTGACATGCACCTGTAGTCCCAGCTACTCGAGAGGCTGAGGCAGGAGGATCACTTGCACCTGGGAAGTCCAGGTTGCAGTGAGCTGCGATCGCGCCACTGCACTCCAGCCTGGGCGACAGAGCAAGATCCGGTCTAAAAAAAAAAAAAGTAAGGATAAAAGAGAAAGGTGAAGGCCAGATGCAGTGGCTCACGCCTGTCACCCCAGCACTTTGGGAGGCTGAGGCGGGCTGATCACTTGAGGCCAGGAGTTCAAGACCAGCCTGCTCAACATGGTGAAACCCTGTCTCTACCAAAAATATAAAAATTAGCCAGGCATGGTGGTGCGCACCTGTAATCCCAGCTACTTAGGAGGCTGAGGCAGGAGAATCACTGGAATCCAGGAGGTGGAGGTTGCAGCAAGCCAAGATCACACCACTGCACTCCAGCCTGGGCCATAGAGAGAGACTCTGTCTCAAATGAAGAAGAAAGAAAAAAGAAGAAAGAAGAAGAAGGAAGAAGAAGGAAGAAGAAGAAGAAGAAAGAAGAAGAAGAAGAAGAAGAAGAAGAAGAAGAAGAAGAAGAAGAAGAAGAAGAAGAAGAAGAAGAAGAAGAAGAAGAGAGAAAGAAGAAAGAAGAAGAAAGGATAAAAGGGAAAAGGTGGTGTTCATAGGTCACCAGGAGTCCTCAGCAAGCAATTTTGTCCGTCTGGACCTCTATTTCCCTGTCTGTAAAATGGGGATGTTTACAGAACCGGCCTGGTGGGGCTTTTGTTGCTATGACTGTCATCCCAGCCCTGGTTCTTGGTCTTGAATGGGCTCAGCCAGGTGACCCGAAGCTCTGCTTTCTGCTTCCCCACTCCGCCCAGCAGCCCAAGGCCAAGTCTTGTTCCTCTTGCACTGCAGTGTGATAGGGGAGAATATACCTGGCCAGCAGCTCAGGAAATTCCAGGGCAGAGGTGGTGCCTGGTTCTGCAGCCTCACTGATCATCCTGCCTCTGCCTGGGCTGAGAATACGGTGGGACCTTGCGTTCTTTCCCCCAGAGTGGGCAGTGACGATGCCACATCCGCCTGACTTGCCAGGTGACCCAGGCCATCCCAGACTTATCTTCAGCCTCGTCAACTGTGAGCTGGCAAATTGTGAAGAGAGCTGGAGGTGGCACGAAGACAGCTCCTGAAATCGTCACAATGCCTCCCACCCAGGGCCTTAGCACATGCCGTGCCCTCTGCCTGGGATGCTCTGTCTCCTGATTGTAGCTACAAAACCTCTGCCTTTAGGACTCAGTAAGGAATCACCTCCACCAGGAAGCCCTCTTGGATTGACCCCACAATTCATTCATTTGAATAAATGGGGACAGGGTCCTGGCAATGAGTGTCTCCCTTTGGTAGATCTTGTCTAGGTTACACACACACACACACACACACACACACACACACACACATATATATATATTTTAGAGAAAAGGTCTTGGCCAGATGTGGTGGCTCACACCTGTAATTCCAGCACTTTGGGAGGCTGAGGCAGGTGGATCACTTGAGGTCAGAAGTTCAAGACCAGCCTGCCCAACATGGTGAAACCCCATCTGTACTAAAAATACAAAAATTAGCCAGGTATGGTGGCACACGCCTATAATCCCATCCACTCAGGAGGCTGAGGCAGGAGAATCATTTGAACCCAGGAAGCAGAGGTTGCAATGAGCTGAGATCGCACCACTGCACTCCAGCCTGGCCGACAGAACAAGACTCTGTCTAAAAAAAAAAAAAGACAGAGACAAGGTCTTGTTCTGTCACTCAGGCTGGAATGCAGTGGTGCGATCATGGCTCACTGCAGCCTTGACCTTCTGTGCTCAAGGGATTCTCCTGCCTCAGCCTCCCGAGTTTGGGACTATAGGTGTGCACCACCATACCTGACTAAGTTTTAAATTTCTAAGATTTTTTTTGTGATGTAGCAGGCTTCATCACAGGGGAATCAGGTTTAGCAAATATACATCCAGGCACCCCGTTAACTTTGAATTTCAGAGAAACAACTGTCTTAGTCAGCTTTCTGCTTTGCGATAACAGAATACCACAGGCTGGGTAATCTATAAACAATTGAAGTTTATTTGGCTTGTGGTTCTGGAGGCTAGGAAGTCCAAGATTGGGCCATATCCGGCGAGGGTCTCCTTGCTGTGTTATGACGTGGTGCAGGCATCATCTGGTAAGAGAAACACGCCAGAGAGCAAGGGAAGCCCCAAACAGCCCTGCCTTGCCCTGCCTTGCCCTGCCTTGCCCTGCCTTGCCCTGCCTTGCCCTGCCCTGCCCTGCCCTGCCCTGCCCGGCCCTGCCCTGCCCTGCCCTGCCTTGCCTTGCCTTTTTCTCTAGAAAGAGTCTTGCTCTGTCGCCCAGGAGTGCAGTGGTATGATCTTGGCTCACTGCAACCTCCGCCTCCTGGGTTGAAGCTACTTTCCTGCCTCAGCCTCCCAAGTAGCTGGGATTACAGGCACGTGCCACCATGCTCAGCTAATTTTTTGTATTTTTAGTAGAGACAGGGTTTCACCGTGTTAACCAGGATGGTCTCGATCTCTTGACCTCATGATCCTCCCGCCTCGGTCTCCCAAAGTGCTGGGATTACAGGCATGAGCCATGGCACCTGGCCAGGCTTTTCCTTTAAATTTTTATTTATTTTTACATTAAAAAAATTTAGGCCGGGCACAGTGGCTCATGCCTGTAATCCCAGCACTTTGGGAGGCCGAGGCGGGCGGATCACGAGGTCAGGAGATCGAGACCATCCTGGCTAACACAGTGAAACCCCGTCTCTACTAAAAATACAAAAAATTAGCCGGGCGAGGTGGCGGGCGCCTGTAGTCCCAGCTACTCTGGAGGCTGAGGCAGGAGAATGGCGTGAACCCCGGGGGGCGGAGCCTGCAGTGAGCCGAGATCGCGCCACTGCACTCCAGCCTGGGCGACAGCGAGACTCTGCCTCAAAAAAAAAAAAAAAAAAAAAAATTTAAAAATAGGTTATTACTCCGTTGCCCAGGCTGGAGTACAGTGGTGCAATCTCGGCTCACTGCCGCCTTGACATCCTCCCGGGCTCAAACAATCCTCCTGCCTCAGCCTCTTGAGTAGCTGGGACCATAGGCCCACACAACCACACCCAGCTAATTTTGTTCCTTTTTGTAGAGATGGGGTCTCACTATACATATATACTATAAATATATAATATATATGCATGTATGTATCTATATGTATGATATATATTTTCATATGTTATATATATTTTAGAGACATGCATTTGTCTCTAAAACAGAGACAGGGTCTTGCTCTGTCTCTCAGGCTGGGGTACAGTGGTGCAATCATAACTCACTGCAGCCTTGAACTCCTAGGCTCAAGCGATCCTCCCGCCTCAGCCTCCTAAGTAGCTGGGACTACAGGTGCATACCACCACACTGAGCTAATTTTTAAATTTTTTGTAGAGATGGAGTCTCACTATGTTGCCCAGGCTGTTCTCAAACCCCTGGGCTCAAGTGATCCTCCTGCCTTGCACTGGGGTTACTGGTGTGAGCCACTGTGTCCAGCCCAATTTCACTTTTCTTTTTTTTTTGAGACGGAGTCTCGTCCTGTCACCCAGGCTGGAGTGCAGTGGCACGATCTCGGCTCATTGCAACCTCCGCCTCCCTGGCTCAGACAATTCTCCTGCCTCAGCCTCTTGAGTAACTAGGATTAAAGGCATGTGCCACCATGCCTGGGTAATTTTTGTTTTTTTTAGTAGAGGCGGGGTTTCACTATGTTGGCCAGGCTGGTCTTGAACTCCTGACCTCAGGTGATCTGCTTGCCTTGGCCTCCCAAAGTGCTGGGATTACAGACATGAGCCACTGTGCCCAGCCTCCAATCTCACTTTTTTTTTTTTTTTTGAGACAGAGTCTCACTCTGTCCCCCAAGCTGGAGTGCAATGGCACGATTTTGGTTCACTACAACCTCTGCCTCCTAGGTTCAAGCAATTCTCCTGCCTCAGTTTCCCGAGTAGCTGGGATTACAGGCGTCCGCCACCACGCCCAGCTCATTTTTGTATTTTTAGTAGACATGGGGTTTCACCATGTTGGCCAAGCTGGTCTCAAACTCCTGACCTCAAGTGATCTGCCCGCCTCAGCCTCTCAAAGTGCTGGGATTACAAGAAGTGTGAGCCACCATGCCCTGCCTCCAATCTCACTTTTATAACAAATCCATTCTCACAATGATGAACCCACTCCAGTGATTGAATCACCTCTTAAAGGTCCCACCTCTCAACACTATTGCTTTGAGGATTAAGTTTCAAACATATGAACTTTGGGGGACCATTCAAACCACAGCAACAATGAATAATTTTTTTTAGTATAAGTATATCCCAAATGTTGCATGGGATATATTTACACTAAAACCAAATTCAATATTGATCTGAACTTCACATTTAGCTGAGTAGCCTATATTTTATCTGGCAAACTAGCTTCATCATCACGCCCATTTTACAGATGAGGAGGCAGAGGCCCAGAAAGGTTAAGTAATATGCCTGAGGCAGCACAGCCAGGGATGAGCAGAAGGAGAATCTAACCAGGATCATGGGTCCCACAGCCTTCAGGGTTGCCTCATTCCCCACCCTGGCTAGAGGTGGCCGCAGGAGAGAAGCCCAGCTTGCCAGGACTTCAGTATCCTGTAAACACCTGGAGAGGTGCCAATCCTACCCGCCATCTGGACATGGGTATCTGGAAGTGGGGCTGACTCATCCCCTGTAAACAGTCAGTCTCCTGTCACTGTAAACAGCTGGCATCTAGAGACGCTGTCACAGTGCCCAACTCACAGTGTGACTTATCCGTGACCCGATACTTTGCCATCAGCCTGTCACTCGATACTTAGTAAACAGTGTTCTGAGAGTGGACAGTAGTTGGTGGTTAACGCGGTGCCGGGGGCCTCCAGGCAGGGTTGGACTTAAACCCAGGTCCTGACACCTGATTAGCCATCAGCGCTTGCTGTGTTCTGAAAGTTTGTAAAAAAAGACTAATCCTGATACTTGCTATCTGTCAATGATGAAACCCTGTTAGCCATAAACCTGTCCCCATATTTTATCAGCTGGTAATTTTAAACAAAGTTCTGATACTCTGTAAACACAAATTGTGACACTTATGACCCATCAGGGGTTGGCAAACTTCAGCTTTAACCATGACCCCAAAACAGTATTCCCTTTTTTTCTCTTTTTTTTTTTTTTTTTTGAGACAGAGTCTCACTCTGTCGCCCAGGCTGGAGTGCAGCAGCATAATCTCGGCTCACTGCAACCTCTGCCTCCCAGGTTCAAGCGAATCTCCCACCTCAGCCTCCTGAGTAGCTGGGACCACACCCAGATAAGTACTGTATTTTTAGTAGAGACAGGGTTTCACCATGTTGGCCAGGCTGGTCTAGAACTCCTGGCCTCAAGTGATCCGCCCGCCCCAGCCTCCCAAAGTGCTGCTGGGATTATAGGTGTGAGCCACCACTCCTGGCTCCTTTTTTTTTTTTTTTTTTTTGAGATGGGTTTCACTCTTGTCTCCCAGGCTGGAGTGCAATGCCTTCATCTCGGCTCACTGCAACCTCCACCTCCTGGGTTCAAGTGATTCTCCTGCCTCAGCCTCCCGAGTAGCTGGGATTACAGGCGCCTGCCACCACGCCCGGCTAGTTTGGGTTTTTTTTTTTTCTTTTTTGTATTTTCAGTGGAGACAGGGTTTCACCACGTTGGCCAGGCTGGTCTCCATGACCGGCCCTGGCTCCCTCCTTTTTTTTAGAGACAAGATCTCTCTCAGTCACCCAAGCTAGAGTGCAGTGGCGGGATCATAGCTCACTGCAGCTTCGAACTCCCAGGCTTAAGTGATCCTCCCACCTCAGCCTACTGAATAGCTGAGACTACAGGCATCCCAGCTAATTTTTAAAACTTTTTGTAAGGATTGGGGTGGGGGGGTCCTCCCTGTGTTACCTAGGCTGGTCTTGAACTCCTGGCCTCAAATGGTCCTCTCACTTCAGCTTCCCCAAGCACTGGGATTACAGGCAAGAACCACCATGCCTGGCCTGCATTTTAAAATGACTGAAAAACTACCAGAGGAAGACTATTTGATGACATGTGAAAATTACATGAAATTCACACTTCAGTGTCCATGAACAAAGTTTTCCTGGGATACAGCCATGCTCACTTATTTGTGTATATGAATGCTTTCAAACAGCCGCAGAGTAGAGTAATCGCAAAAGAGACTGTGTAGCTTTCAAAGCTTCAAATATTTCCTATCTGGCCCTTTATAGAAAATGCTTGCCAATTACTGATCTAAGCTCTTGGGCAGTCACTGCTCTTTATATTGAATTTAATACTCTGTTAATAGTCAATGGTCCACAGTGTTCACATGCAATGCAAACTGTAAGTCTTTTTACTTTGTAAAAGTCATATCCTAGACCAGGCACGGTGGCTCACGCCTGTAATCCCAGCACTTTGGGAGGCCAAGGCGGGTGGATCACCTGAGGTCGGGAGTTTGAGACCAGCCTGATCAACATGGAGAAACATCGTCTCTATTCAAAATAAATACAAAATTAGACGGGCGTGGTGGCACATGCCTGTAATCCCAGCTACTCGGGAGGCTGAGACAGGAGAATCTCTTGAACCCGGTAGGCGGAGGTTGCAGTGAGCTGAGATTGCACCATTGCACTCCAGCCTGGGCAACAAGAGCGAAATTCCGTCTCAAAAAACAAAACAAACAAACAAAAGTCATATCCTAATGGGCATGGCAGCTCATGCCTGTAATCCAGCACGTTGGGAGGCAGAGTGGGGAGGAATCATTTGAGTCCAGGAGTTCGAGACCAGGCTGGTGGTCAACACAGTGAGACCTGTCTCTACAAAAAGTTAAAAAAAAAAAAGGCCGGGCGCGGTGGCTCACGCTTGTAATCCCAGCACTTTGGGAGGCCGAGGCGGGTGGATCACGAGGTCAGGAGATCAAGACCACGGTGAAACCCCGTCTCTACTAAAAATACAAAAAATTAGCCGGGCGTGGTGGTGGGTGCCTGTAGTCCCAGCTACTCGGAGAGGCTGAGGCAGGAGAATGGCGTGACCCCGGGAGGCGGAGCTTGCAGTGAGCCGAGATCGCGCCACTGCACTCCAGCCTGGGTGCCTGGGTGACAGAGCGAGACTCCGTCTCAAAAAAAAAAAAAAAAAATTTAAAAAAAAAAAAAAAAAACTTAGTCAGGTGTGGTGCTCTGTGCCTGTAGTCCCAGCTACTCAGGAGGCTGAGATAGGAGGATCGCATGAGCCCAGAGGTCGAGGCTGCATGAGCCATGACTGTACCACTGCACTCCAACTTGGGTGACAGACTGAGACCTCATCTCTATAAAAAATAAATAAATGAGCTGAGTGTGGTAGTGTGTGTAGTCCCAGCTACTCGGGAGGCTAAGGTGGGAGGATCGCTTGAGCCCAGAGGTTGAGGCTGCAGTGAACCATGACTGCACCACTGTACTCCAGCCTGGGTGAAAGAGCCAGACACAGTCTCTCAACAACAACAATAAAAGTCACATTCAGCCTGATGTTGTGACATGATAAATGCAACGAACATTCGGTTTCTGACAGCAGTTAGTTTGTCCTGGGACTGTGTCAATGGTCAAAACTGGGAAACATAACCAAGATGAGACCCAAAGAGTGACTGAGAATTAGATAAAGGAAAAAAGATCTTGCCACACTCAGGCTGGACTGTGACTGCTGAGCTGAGGAGCTGGACTTTCTCCTGAGGGTAATAGGGAGCCATGGAGGGTGTGTGAGCAGAGGAGGGACATGCTCAACCTGGACACAGGGACGGGATTGCTTCTGACCTTGGATATCCCTTCTGTGTAATGGGCTGAGGTGGCCAAAATAAAGACCTTTCCAGGCCTGGGGTCTGAAAGGAAAGGGCACTTGAAGTTGTGATGTTAGGACTTCGTGGGAGAAGCCAGTGTGCAAATAACTGAGCAGGGATTTCTGTTCCTCCCCTGCCAAGCAGGCTCCAGGGGCTGCTCACACAGTGTGATCTGGGGCCAGGAGGCTAGGGATGAGGCCAGAAGACTCCTCTTTAGGAGGCCAGGACCAGTGGGTCAAGGTCTCACTCTGAGCTTCATTAATCCATCATACACTAATTGAGCAGCTACTGAGGGAGGGCCCTTGTCTTCCACCTCGCCACTCTCTGCATCTTGTGCAGGCTCCGCACTCTCATTTAGCATACTGCATTTATTTTTATATTATTTATTTATTTTAGAGATAGGGTCCCGTTCTGCTGGAGTGCAGCGGTGCAATCGCGGCTCACTGCGGCCTCAACCTCCTGGGCTCAAGCAATCCTCCCACCTCAGTCTCCCCAGTAGCTAGGACTACAGGTGTGTGCCACCATGCCTGGCTAAATTATTTTATTTTTATTTTTAGTAGAGATGGGGCTTCACCATGTTGCTCAGGCTGGTCTCAAAGTCCTGGCCTCAAGCGATCCTCCCATCTCAGCCTCCCAAAGCGCTTTATACAGGCGTGAGCCACCACACCCAGCCAGTAAATTTATCGAGCACCTACTGCATGCTATGACCCGCCCTCTTGGAGCTCCCAGTACAGAGGGGAGGTGGAAGACAGGCCGTGAACCTGTCAATACATTGTAATTACAAACTGTGAGAAAGGCAAAGCAAGAAATTGAAAGGAACTGAGAGAGAGAATAGGGCAGCTTTTGTGAAAGAGGTGAAAGGGGCTGAGCACAGTGGTTCACACCTGTAATCCTAGTACTTTGGGAGGCCGAGGTGGGTGGATCACTGGAGGTCAGGAGTTTGAGACCAGCCTCGCCAACACGTTGAAATCCCGTCTCTATTAAAAATACAAAAATTAGGCTGGGCGCGGTGGCTCACGCCTGTAATCCCAGCACTTTGGGAGACCGAGGCGGGCGGATCACGAGGTCAGGAGATTGAGACTATCCTGGCTAACACGGTGAAACCCCACCTCTACAAAAAAATACAAAAAATTAGCCGGGCGTGGTGGCGGGCGCCTATAGTCCCAGCTACTCGGGAGGCTGAGGCAGGAGAATGGCATGAACCTGGGAGGCGGAGCTTGCAGTGAGCCGAGATTGCGCCACTGCACTCCAGCCTGGGCAACAGAGCGAGACTCTGTCTCGAAAAAAAAAAAAAATTAGCTGGCTGTGGTGACGCATGCCTGTAGTCCCAGGTACTTGGGGGGCTGAGGCTGGAGAATTGCTTGAACCCGGGAGGCAGATGCTGCAGTGAGCCAAGATCACGCTACTGCACTCCAGCCTGCAAGACTCTGTCAAAAAATTAAAAAACAAAAAACAAGAAGAGGTGGAAAGGTCTCTAAGGAGGGGATGATTAAACTGACATCTTCAGGAAGAGAAAGTGCAGGCTTTGTAATGAGCAAGAGGAAGAGCTATCTGGACAGAAAGAACAACACGTAGAAAGGCCCTGAGGTGCCGGGAGTGGTGGCTCACGCCTGTAATCCCAGCACTTTGGGAGGCCCAGGCGGGCAGATCACCTGAGGTCGGGAGTTCGAGACCAGCCTGACCAACATGGAGAACAACCATCTCTACTAAAAATACAAAATTAGCTGGGTGTGGTGGCACATGCCTGTAATCTCAACTATTTGGAATCCCAGCTGAGGCAGGAGAATTGCTTGAACCCTGGAGGCAGAGGTTGAGGTGAGCCAAGATTGTGCCATTGCACTCCAGCCTGGGCAACGAGAGCAAAACTCTGTCTCAAAAAAAAAAAAAAAAAGGCCCTGAGGTGACAATGAACCTGTTGTAGACCAGGCGTGGTGGCTCACTCCTGTAATCCCAGCACTTTGGGAAACTGAGGCAGGAGGATTGCATTTTGAGATCAGCCCTGGAAACATAGGGAAACCTATGTTTCTCTACAAAAATAAAAATAATTAAAAAAATAAAATTACAGGCATGGTGGCTCACGCCTGTAATCCCAGCACTTTGGGAAACTGAGGCAGGATGATCACTTGAGTTCAAGAGTTTGAGACCAGCCTGGCCAACATGGTGAAACCCCATCTCTACCAAAAATATAAAAAATTGGCCAGATGTGGTGGTGCATGCCTGTAATCCCAGCTACTCTAGAGGCTGAGGCAGGAGAATCACTTGAATCTGGGAGGCAGAGGTTGCAGGGAGCCAAGATCTTGCCACTGCACTCCAGCCTGGGTGACAGAGTGAGACTCCATCCCAAAAAAAAAAAAAAAAAAAAGTTAGCTGGGCGAGGTGGCTTGTGTCTGTGGTCCCAGATGGTTGGGAGGCTGAAGGAGGAGGACCACTTGAGCCTGGGAGGTCGAGGCTGCAGTGAGATATGATTGCACCACTGCACTCCAGTCTGGGCAACAGAATGAGACTGTCTCAAAAAAAAAAAAAAAAAAAAAAAGTGGCTGCTGCTCATGTCTGTAATCTCAGTGTTTTTGGAGCCTGAGACAGGAGGATCGCTTGAGTTCAGGAGTTGGAGACCAGCCTGGGCAACATAGTAAGATTCCGTGTCTACAAAAAATACAAAAATTAGCTGGGTGTGGTGGTGTGTGTGTCTGTAGTTCCAGCTACTCAGGAGGATGAGGTAGAAGGATAGCTTGAGCCTAGGAGGTCGAGACCACAGTGAGCTATCAGGGCACCACTGCACTCCAGCCTGGACAACACAGCAAGACCCTGTCTCAAAATAAATAAATAAACAAAGCCAACATCAGCAGCTGAATCAGGGCTGATCTGGGGTTTCAGAGGCCTTAGGGCCGCCATACAGGCTCTGCCGGCCCAAGTCAGTACCAGCACACACCAGTCGCCGCTGCTGACGGACACACAGGCTTAACACTTAGACCCAGACTCAAAAGTGCCCCAACCAACCCACTGTCTGCTTCCCACATTGGCTGAGATCCATAGATCCACATTCGAGCACAGGTAACAGTTGTGTGTGCACACGCCTCTGGGCAATGCCATGGGCAGCCCGACACACACACACATACATATGCACACGCAGGCAGGTCCACCTATATTCCAGGCCGCCTGCAAACACGCAAACACACATATGCCTGCCTACACTGCCCCAGCACACGCACATCACGTGGAGACTCAGGAAGCGCAGCTGGGGGCTCCCACGAGAAGTCGGTTTCCTGTTTTCAAAGAGGCTGGGAACTGCTAACAGCATGTTCCAGAGGAGCCTACCCCTCACCCGCTGCCTCAGCACCCCCATGTTGCCCCACAGACGCTGCACCCACTCTGTGCCCAGTCCTGACACTGACGTACAGTGAAGTCAATCTCCAGATGAGGAAACTGAGGCTCAGAGGGGCGCTGTCGTTTGTCCACGGTCACACAGGGAGGAAGAGGTGGTCCCAGAGCCCAGACCCGAAGCTCCACCCTGCCTCCCACCTAAGCACCATGGCTGGGGTCTGGGGGCAGGGGTTCACAGATGGGGACGTGCCCTCTCCTGCCTGGACTGTGGCCTGGGCCTGGTCCCTCCTGGGTTACAGACTTCAGGGGCCACCCCCATAAGGCCCCAGGCTCTTCTGCCTCATGTACCCAATCCTTCCTATTCACCACCCCCTGCCCATCCTGCCTGTTTTGTGTCCCCAAAAGAAAGCGCTGGCTCTCAGCCCTGGTTCAAGGCTTCACGTGGCCTGGTTCACCTGTATCACAAATATTAATGGACAACTGCTGGCCACCAACAAAGCAAACCCGGTCCTGCCCTTAGGGGGCTTGTAGGTGGGAAAATTGAGCACAGAGACAAATAAACACATTTAAACCGGGCACGGTGGCTCACGTCTGTAATCCCAGCACTTTGGGAGGCTGAGGCAGGCAGCTCACTTGAGGTCAGGAGTTCAAGACCAGCCTGGCCAACATGGTGAAACCCCGTCTCTATTAAAATACAAAAATTAGCCGGGCGTGGTGGCAGGCACCTGTAATCCCAGCTACTCGGGAGGCTGAGGCAGGAGAATCGCTTGAACCTGGGAGGCAGAGGCAGGGGAATCGCTTGAACCTGGGAGGCAGAGGTTGCAGTGAGCCAAGATCGTGCCACTGCACTCTAGCCTGGGCAATAGAGTGAGACTCCATCTAAAAAAGTAAATAGCCGGGCGCAGTGGCTCACGCCTGTAATCCCAGCACTTTGGGAGGCCAAGGCGGGTAGATCATCTGTGAAAGAGGTCGGGCAAGGATCAGACTACACCAGTCGCGGTCAAGAGATCTTTATTGGAGGTATCGAGTGGAGAAGGAAGAGAAGAGAAGAGGAGAGAGAGAGCTGCTGGTGTGCTGGGTTTTATATCCCTTGGGCCTACGTGGATTGGGCTAGGGGTGGGCCCAAGGGAAGGCGGGAGATGCTTCTTTTTTTTTTTTTTTTTTTTTTAAGATGGAGTCTCGCTCTGTCGCCCAGGCTGGAGTGCAGTGGCACAATCTCGGCTCACTGCAAGCTCCGCCTCCCGGGTTCACGCCATTCTCCTGCCTCAGCCTCTCCGAGTAGCTGGGACTACAGGCGCCCGCCACCACGCCCGGCTAATTTTTTCTATTTTTTTAGTAGAGACGGGGTTTCACCGTGGTCTCGAACTCCTGACCTCGTGATCCACCCGCCTCGGCCTCCCAAAGTGCTGGGATTACAAGCGTGAGCCACCGCGCCTGGCCTGGGAGATGCTTCTTTCTGACTGGCCCTCCTTTGGCGGGTTCAGACAGTGCCCAGTCAAGGAGGGGAGAAGAACCCGGAACCCGCGCCATTAAGGTACCCCTGTTACCTAACAATCTGAGGTCAGGAGTTCAACACCAGCTTGGCCAACATGGTGAAACCCTGTCTCTACTAAAAATACAAAAAATTAGGTGGGCGTGGTGGCGTGCGCCTGTAATCCCAGCTACTCAGGAGACTGAGACAAGAGAATCGCTTGAACCCGGGAGGCGGAGGTTGCAGTGAGCCAAGATCGTGCCACTGCACTCCAGCCTGGGCAACAAGAGCAAAACTCCGTCTCAATAAACAAATAAACAAATTTGCAGATGCCTCTCTACGCTCCAGCCCCATGGGGCCACTGGGGTGGCTGAGGACACGCCTAGCTCCCACCTGCCTGCTGTGGTTGCACAGGCTGTTCCCTCTGCTTGGAATGCCTTTCCCTAGTTCCTCTTCAACCATCAAAGCCCCAACTCCAATGTCCTCTCTTTCTGCAAGGCCTCTCAGGACCCTCCAGACTTCAGCCTTCCCTCTGGCTCCACTCTGACTCCACAGGGATCTGGGGTTGTGTGAGTCCTGCTCTGCTCTTCACCAGTGTCCTTGGGACTCTGATCCACTGCCCACATCAAGCGTCCAAGATGGTTTTCCTTACTTCCAGGCCTTCTTCCAGGGAGTCTCCAAACTCGTAGCATGACTGGCCCAGCCAGGATCACCTGCCCAGCCCTGAACCAATCCCTGTGTCTGGGATAACAAAAGGCTCTAATTGGCCAAGCCTGGTCACATGACCACACAGGAAACCAGGAAGTGGATCTGGGTCTCAGAAAGTGGGGGCAGTTGACGCCCGTAATCCCAGCACTTTGGCAGGCCGAGGTGGGCAGATCACCTCAGGTCAGGAGTTTGAGACCAGCCTGGCCAACATGGTGAAACCCCGTCTGTACTAAAAATACAAAAATTACCTGGGCGTGGGGACAGGCGCCTGTAATCCCAGCTACTTGGGAGGCTGAGGCAGGAGAATCACTTGAACCCAGGAGGCGGAGATTGCAGTGAGCTGAGATCATGCCGCTGCATTCCAGCCTGACGGACAGAGTGAGACCCTGTCTCAAAAAAAAAAAAAAAAAAAAAGCGCAGGTAGACATTCTTCCAGACCCCTGTGTTAAGGACTTAGGGATCCCCTTGCCTGTACCATCTTGGCTGGGGGGCCTTGGCCAAGTCACTTGTTTCCTGTGTCTCAGTTTCCCCACTTGTCAATCAGGCCCAGCAGGGTTGAAGTGTTGGAGCACAGGGGGATCCATCCCCTCTCTGATCGTTCTTGGGCTGAGTCCTTTTTACCCCGCACCCACGCCCTCATCTTTTATTGTTGTTTTCTGTGGATCCTCCCAGATCGGGCCGCGCAGTCCGGATCAGGCCACCCAGCCCAGCGTGGCAGGCACTGATGGCCACCGGCTGAGTCACCATTTCCTCCTGGCCCCTTGCCCGGGCCCAGTGCTTTCTGGGGACTTTCCTGAACATCAAAAACAAGGTGGGGGGGTGACTCCCGGGTGGGGGAAGCGAGGGCAAAGACGCGTGTGTTTGGATAGGTTTGTGCATACCCTGGCGTGGGTTCAAAGCCCACGTCTGGGCCCCACCTGTAGGATCCAGGCCATAACCGCATCCCCCTAGGAGTTGGGGGACTCCACATGTGAGCACCCGGTGAACACCATGTGCCCGGCTGCTTGTGCCCAAGTTCACTGGCTGGTGTTTCTGTGTTGCTGACAGGCTTATGTGTGTGCGTGTGTGTTTGCACGTGTGTGTGTACATCATGACTGCCCTGTGCCTGGAGCCCAGCGACAGAGAGGCCCAGCACCTCGCTCAAAAGGTGCATCTGAACTCCAGCCGCCCCTGCCCCTCAATGCACCCAGCCCCTCGCTCAGAAAGGTGCATCTGGTGGAGAGAACTCCCTGGGCCAAGGCAGGGGGGCTTGGAAAATCCTGGTGCATTGGGGTGCAGGGGTGGCGGAGGCAGGGCGAGATGGGGGTGGGGTAGGTCAAGAACTGGGGAGCCACATGGATGAGCCTGGGTGGGCTGAGCTTTGGGAGGAAAAGATGTCAATTGTAAAAACCTTCACTGAGCCACCTACTGTGTGTTCGGGGTGCTGGAACACAGTGGGGACCTGGTGTAATAGACACCACATCAACAAACAAGTGAATATGTAACCCCCGGGAGGTGGGGAGGACCAGGAAGTTAAATACACTGGGGCAGCAGGAGGGGAATTCGGGGTGCCCGGGCCTAGGGACAGAGGGGACTTGCTGAGAAGGTGATGTGACGTCTCAGATGTGCAGGCGGAGGAGGTCTTGGGGAGATCTAGGGAGACAGAGTGCCAGGTGGAAGGCATGGCTGGTGCAAAGGCCCTGAGGTGGGCATGAACTAGCAGAGGGGCTTTGGCCTCATTCAGGAAGGTCTAACCCCAGAGCAGGACGGGGAAACATCAGGAGGCTGTGCTGGTGGGGCCACTAGGACAAGCTGTCCTGTAACTGGAGCTCAGCAGGAATGCGTCCCCCTCCCACCCTCACCCCCACCCCACCCCACCCCTGGCGCTCTTTGCTTGGGACAGAATGTGCTGGGAGGAGAGGCTGGCGGTGGCCGCGCCTGGTGGCTGGAGCGGGGAGGCTGGAGGATTCCTGAACAGTGGCCTGGCTGGGCTGGGCTCCCTGCCAGCATGGGCGGGAAAACAAGCAGCGGGCGCCCTGACGGCTTGTTACCCCTTGTCCCCCAGCTGGCCGGGCCAGGGCAGGAGGCAGAGATGGTGAGAGAGTCAGGGACCCAGAGAGACAGAGAGATGGTAGCCAAGAGAGATAGTGAGAGAGTCAGAGGCAGAGGGAGACAGAGACAGGGAGAAAGAGAGAGAAGTACAGAGGCAACAAGACTGAGAGACAGAGACAGAGACAGTAAGCAAGAGAGACATTGAGAGAGAGACCAAGATGGGAAAGAAAAGATGGTGAGAGTCAGAATGAAACAGACGGAGACACTGAGAGATAGAGACCCAGCATTTGACTCTGCATGGGGGACACGTCTGACTCTAGGGGGTCTTGGGAGCAAGTGCAAGGGGTGACACATCCACCCCCATCAGAATCTTCATCCGAGCTGGGCGCGGTGGCTCACGCCTGTAATCCCAGCACTTTGGGAGGCCAAGGTGGGCAGATCACCTGAGGTCGGAAGTTCAAGACCAGCCTGGGCAACATGGTGAAACCCTGTCTCTACTAAAAATACAAAAATTAGCTGGGCGTGGTGACGGGTGCCTGTAATCCCAGCTACTCAGGAGGCCGAGGCGGCACGAGAATTGCTTGAACTCGAGTGGCAGAGTTTGCAGTGAACCGAGATCGAGGCTCTCCACTCCAGCTTGGGCAATGGAGCGAGACTCTGTCTCAAAAAAAAAAAAGGCCCGGCGTGGTGGCTCACGCCTGTAATCCCAGCACTTTGGGAGGCTGAGGTGGGCAGATCACGAGGTCAGGAGATTGAGACCATCCTGGCGAACACTGTGAAACCCCGTCTCTACTAAAAATACGAAAAAAAAGAAAAATTAGCCAGGCGTGGTAGCTGGGGCCTGTAGTCCCAGCTACTTGGGAGGCTGAGGCAGGAGAATGGCATGAACCCGGGGGGCAGAGCTTGCAGTGAGCAGAGATCGCCCCACTGCACTCTAGCCTGGGCAACAGAGTGAGACTCCGTCTCAAAAAAAAAAAAAAGAGGAGTCTTCATCCATACGAAAGTAGGCAGAGTAGGGGTCCCCCAATCACTTAGTCAACCACCCTCATGCCTGCTGTATGCTGGGGCGGGGGTCAGAGCCTGGATCTGGCCCTGCCCACAAAGGGTCAGACAAACAAATGAACATCTAAGTAGTAATTTCAGAGCTTGATGAGGGCTAGGAAGACTACAGAACAGAGAGATAGGAGAGGGAGTGATGGAGGGGGTGGCAACTTTGGCCAGGAGGTTGGAGTGGCTCTGAAAAAGTGAGGCCAGAGGGTAAAGAGAAACCATCAATGGGAGAAGAGCCTTTTCGCAGGGGGAATAGTATATGAGAAGTCCTCAAGGTAAAAATCAGCTTGGAGGGCCAGGTGCGGTGGCTCACGCCTGTAATCCCAGCACTTTGGGAGGCCGAAGCAGGTGGATCATTTGAGTTCAGGTGTTCGAGACCAGCCTGGCCAGTATGGTGAAACCCTGTATTTACTAAAAATACAAAAATTAGCTGAGCATGGTGGTGGGCACCTGTAGTTGCAGCTACTTGGGAGGCTGAGGCAGAATCACTTGAACCTGGGAGGCAGAGATTGCAGTGAGCCGAGATCGAGCCACTGCACTCCAGCCTGGGCAACAGAGTGAGGCTCTGTCTAAAAAATAAAAATAATAAAAATAAAAATCAGCTTGGAGCATTTGTGTAGCAGACAGGGAGGGATGGGAAGCTGGAGGGAGAGGTGGGCAGGGGGTCTTATGGGCCTAGAGAGGGTTGACGTTTGTCGTTATTTTTTATTTTTATTTTTTTGAGATGGAGTCTCACTGTGTCGCCCAGGCTGGAGTGCAGTGGCACAATCTCCACTCACTGCAAGCTCTGCCTCTCAGGCTTATGCCATTCTCCTGCCTCAGCCTCCGGAGTAGCTGGGACTACAGGCGCCCACCAACACGCCCGGAGAATTTTTTGTATTTTTAGTGGAGACTGGGTTTCACCGTGTTAACCAGGATGGTCTTGATCTCCTGACCTCGTGATCCACCCGCCTCGGCCTCCCAAAGTGCTGGGATTACCGCGCCCGGCCTGTTGTTGTTGTTGTTGTTATTATTATTATTATTTGAGAAAAATTCTTGCCGTGTCACCCAGGCTGGAGTACAGTGGTTTGATCACAGCTCACTGCAGGCTAGACCTCCTGGGCCAAGTGATCCTCCCACCTCAACCTCCTGAGTAGCTGGGACCATAGGCACATGCCACCAGGCCTGGCTAATGTTTACATTTTTTTTTTTTAGAGATGGGGTCTCGCTCTGTTGCCCAGGCTGGTCTCAAACTCCTGGCCTCACGTGATCCTCCCACCTCAGCCTCTCAAAGTGCTGGGATCACAGGCGTGAGCCACCGCGCTTGGCGTCATTTCATGTTTGACAGAAATTGACCACCTGCCTTTGGGCTCCCTGGGCCCCTCCCCGTGTTCAGGAAGTTTCCTGAATTGGGACTACCTGGGCCAGCTTTGTCCTGGTTGTCGATCATCTGAACCGGAAAGTTCTCCTTCTGTCGGGATCAAGTTCCCCATAGTTGCAGACTCAGGAGTCCTGAGGACACGGGGCGTCTTGTCCTCCCACCCCCTCTGGGTGGAATCTTTCCGTCGCACTGTACCCACATCCCTTGCTGGAATAATACCTTAGACTCTCCTCTGTTTGGGAACATGGATCTGGAAACTGATATGTCTTGCACACCCCGCATGACAAATAACTCATTTCCTACTGAGACTGTCAGTTCGGCTTCTAGTGACTGTGCTGTGGGAATGCTTCCCCTCTGCCTGGCCCCAGGGACCTCCCATGTATGGCATGCTCCAAGCTTGATGCCAGGTCAAAGGAGGTCTTGGTGGACCTTAGGACCAGGGGTAGCAGGAAAGGAGGGCTCACCTTCAGGCCAGAGGAAGGACGTGATTGAGGACTGTGGTAAGGTGTGGGGATGGGCTGTCTCCCAGAATCTCAGATGGCAAAACAGGCTCAGACACAAGGTGACCTGCCTGTAGTCACACAGAGAGCCAAGCCCTAACCCAGATCTCCTCGTGTCCAGCCCCTGGGTCCCCCAGTCCTCATCCCTGGCTCCTGGCCGTGACAATGGCCACTCCAGCCTCCAGCCTGCCAGTTAATTTCTGCTGCCTTGGGCAGGTGGACAGCCTGGGCTATCAGATTAGGGTTTCTTTTTGTTTGTTTGTTTGTTTTTGTTTTTTTTTAGATGGAGTCTTGCTCTGTTGCCCAGGCTGGAGTGCAGTGGCACGATCTCGGCTCACTGCAATCTCTGCCTCCTGAGTTCACACCATTCTGCCTCAGCCTCCCGAGTAGCTGGGACTACAGGCACGCGCCACCACGACTGGCTCATTTTTTTCTATTTTTAGGAGAGATGGGGTTTCACTGTGTCAGTCAGGATGGTCTCGGTCTCCTGACCTCGTGACCCGCCCATCTCGGCCTCCCAAAGTGCTGGGATTACAGGCGTGAGCCACCACGCCCGGCCCAGACTAGGGTTTCAATAGGGCCTTGCCCAACCTTGGACGGGCATGAGGGCTTAAGTGAGACAGGCGGAGCTTCAGCGGGAGCTTGAGGGGCACAGTATCATGTGGCCTGAGGGCGGCATGGACTCTGGAGTCTAAGAGGCAGTGTTTATATATTTTTTTGAGACAGGATCTCACTCTGTCACCCAGGCTAGAGTGTAGTGGTGCGATCATAGCTCGCTGCAGCTGCAACTTCCCAGACTCAGGTGATCCTCCTAACCTCATCCCCCGAGTAGCTAGAACTACAGGTCCACACTACCACACCTGGTTAATTTTTTATATTTTTTTGTAGAGTCTGGATCTTGCTATGTTGCCCAGGCTGGTCTCAAACTCCTAGGCTCAAGCGATCCTCCTGCTTCAGCCTCCCAAAGTGCTGGGATTTACAGGTGTGAGCCACTGTGCCTGGCCCAAGGGGCAGTTTTGAGTGCTGGCTGTCTCAGTCCTGACTGTGAGACCCTGAGTGGGGCATCTCCCTCCTTCCCTCCCTCCCTCCCTCCTTTCCTTCCTTCCTTCCTTCCTTCCTGCCTGCCTGCCTGCCTGCCTGCCTTCCTGCCTTCCTTCCTTCCTTCCCTCCTCTTCCGTTTCTCTCTCTCTCCCTCCCTCCCCCTTTTCTTTTCTCTTTTTTCTTTTCTTCTTCTCTTCTCTTTTCTCTTCTCCTCCCTCCCTCCCTTCCTTCCTTTTTTTTTTTTTTTTTTGAGAAGGAGTCTCGCTCTTTCACCCAGGCTGGAGTGCAGTGGCGCGATCTCGGCTCACTGAAGGCTCCGCCCCCCGGGGTTCACGCCATTCTCCTGCCTCAGCCTCCCGCGTAGCTGGGACTACAGGCGCCCGCCACCTCGCCCAGCTAATTTTTTTTTTTTTTGTATTTTTAGTAGAGACGGGGTTTCACCGTGTTAGCCAGGATGGTCTCGATCTCCTGACCTCGTGATCCGCCCGCCTTGGCCTCCCAAAGTGCTGGGATTACAGGCGTGAGCCACCGCGCCCGGCTGCTTCTTTCTTTCTTCTTTCCTTTTTTTTTTTTTTTTTTTTTTGAGAAAGAGTCTCACTACTCTGTCACCCAGGCTGGAGTACAGTGGCATGATCTCAGCTCACTGCAGTCTCTGCCTCCCGGGTCCAAGTGATTCTTCTGCCTCAGCCTCCGGAGTAGCCGAGATTACAGGTGCCTGCACCACGCCTGGCTAATTTTTGTATTCTTTTTAGAAGAGACAGGATTTCACCATGTCGGCCAGGCTAGTCTCTTTCTCTTGAGCTCACTATCCCCACCTGTAACTCCAGAAGAGTAACAGCCCCACTCCACTAGGGCCACCTGACAGCTCCATGGGTTTTCAAAGTAATCCTTGAACATGCGTGTTCTTAGCAGCAAGATTCACTATAGCCAAGCCACGGAAACAACCCAGATGTCCATCCGCGGGTGAATGGCGAAACACAGTGTGGTCTATGCACACAATGGAATATTATTCAACCAGAAAAAGGAAGGAAGTTCTGATACATGGTACAATGTGGATGGACCCGGAAAACATGCTGAGTGATAAAAGCCAGACACAAAAGGCCGCATGATTCCATTGATGTGAAATGTTCAAAATAGGCAAATCCAGAGACAGAAAGTGGTTGCCGGAGGTGGGGGCGGGGAATGGGGATTGCTCACTAGTGGGGACTGGGTTTCCTTTGGCAGGGATAGAAATGTTCTGGAAATAGATGGTGGTGATGGTTGCATAACATTGTAAATAGCCAGGTCGGTTGTGGTGGTTCACGCCTGTAATCCCAGCACTTTGGGAGGCTGAGGCGGGAGGACCGCTTGAGCCCAGGAGTTCAAGACCCACCTGAGAAGCAAAGGGAGATCATGTCTCTACAAAAAAATAATTAGCTGGGTGTGGTGGTACACACTTGTGGTCCCAACTACTTGCGGGGCTGAGGCAAGTGGATCTCTTGAGCCCAGGATCTCTTGAGGCTGCTGTGATCGGGCCATTGCACTCCAGCCTGGGCAACAGAGTGAGACCATCTCAAAACCAAACAAAAGAAACATTATGAATGTACTAAATGCTACATTGTGAAGTGTACGAAATTGAACACTTTCAAATGGTGAATTTTATAATATGTGAATTTCACCTCAATAAAAACAAGTCCAGGGCTAGGCATGGTGGCTCACACCTGTAATCCCAGCACTTTGGGAGGCTGAGGCAGGCAGATCACCTGAGGTCAGGAGTTTGAGACCAGCCTGGCCAACATGGTAAAACCCTGTCTCTATTAAAAAATAGAAAAATTAGCCAGGCATGGTGGCACATGCCTGTAATTCCAGCTACTTTCGAGGCTGAAACAGGAGAATCGTTTGAACCTGGGAGGCAGAGGTTGCAGTGAGCCGAGACCAAGCCATTGCACTCCAGCCTGGGTGACAGAGCGAAACTCTGTCTTAAAAAAAAATAAAAAGAAAAAAATAAATAAACCCTATCTCTACTAAAAATTCAAAAATTAGCCGGTGTGGTGGCAGGCACCTGTAATCCCAGCTACTTGGGAGGCTGAGGCAGGAGAATCACTTGAACCCAAGAGGCGGAGGTTGTAGTGAGCTGAGATCGCACCACTACACTCTACACTATGCCTGAGCGACACAGCAAGACTCCTGCTAAAAAACAAAAACGAACAGAAAAAACCCCACGAAAACCAAACGTAGACTCAGGTGACAGGATGTTCCCGTACTCAGGCGGCTCCTCCCAGCCCCAGCCCCCTGCTCCCCACTCTTTGAGGATAGAGTTCTCTGCTTGTCCTCCACTGTTCAGCCCCCGCCAGCCTCTGAGACTCCCACAGAGAGTGCAGGTATGGGGCCCAGGGCTTGGCTCCCACCCCAGCTCAGCCTCCTCATGTATCCTTGGGCCAACCCCCTCCCAGTCCTGGGCCTCAGTTTCCCCTTCTGAATCATGGGCCCCTTTGCCTTCCTTGGCCAGGAATTTAGTCTCCAAGATAGTGACTAAGGGTGGCAGTCCCAGTTCCCTCAGCAGCCAGATGGCGGGGAAATAAACCAAGAAGCCTGGATTCTTTCTCCACACGTTTACTTTGAAAAAATAATTGTACAAAACAGAATGAATTCTTAAGGCATATCAGAAATGCTGAGTCCCAGGCCGGGGCCCTGCCCCAGCCAGGGCTGGGACTCTGCAGTTGGGAGCTTGTCCAGCTGCCCCCTCTAATGCTCTTCTCCTCCCGGACACGGGGAGCCTCCGGAAGCACAGTAGTCCCCGTGTGTCACCTTAGGCTGACTTCTGTACCCAGGGGTGACATAATGCTGTCACCGTCTTGAATTCTTCATCATTTAACAGGGAGCCTAGTGTTTTCACTTTGCACATTAGGTATCTGGTCTTGCCTGTCCTACCCTGAACCTGGGTTCCCTGGGCCATGTAACACCCAGGCAGCTCTGATGCCCCTGGGTACTTGGAGGAGCTCCCAGGAAGTCCAAGCCTGCGCCAGGAATCTCTGGCTTTCAGTCTTCAAAGGCTGGAGCGGCTGCCCCTGCCACCCACAGACTCCACATGGCTCTGACAACCTGCTTTCCTGAACGCCTCATCCCTGGGTCCTTTCACCCACCGGACCTCACTGTGTGGCCTCAACTCTGAGGCACCTGCCCTCTGAACCCCCAATTCAACAATAAACGGGGTGGATTCCAAACGTCACTCAGCTCTGACCTTCTCTGACCTTTCTTCCTCATTCATCTGCCTGCTGAGCTCCTATTCGTACTCCAAAGCTTCAGCTAAAATGCCCTTTCTGCAAGGACGCCTTCTCTGCTTCCTGTCTGGACTCACAGCTGCAGGTCTCTTCTTCTGGTTCTGTGATGCTGGAACTGTCTATGTCTGGCTCTGTTTCTCCCAGACTGAAGGCTCCTGGGGGATTCCAGCACCGCCAACAGGCTGGCAAGACAGGTTATTAAACAGTCTCTCGGATACTGCACTGGGCATTCAATGCCTCACAAGGACAGTGGTCCAGATAAGCCAGATTCCAGCCGGGCTCTTCCTCTGTCCCATGTGATATCCGAAAGGCCCCGCCTCACTCTGAGACTTGGTTCCCCAACTTCGATGCAGTCGGGGAGGTCAGCCCTTGGTCCAGCCGCTCCCCCACAGTCACGGTGGCTGAAAGCTGGTGTGCAACCTCATTCCTCGAGGGGTCCCTGTGCCGTTCAGCAAGTCATGCAGCGCGGCCTCATGTCCCCCGAGGGTGGGTTTGGATCCTCCTAAGAGAAATGTTCCCATTAAGCCTCAGGGGACACTGGAAACAGAAATTCAGAAATACCGCTCCCCATCCAGCCATCTCCCAACTCCCACCCTTGACCAGGGAAGAGGCCATCGGGAGGTGGTGTCTATGGCAGACTGGGGTGCAAGGAGGGTTTTGGAGCTGAGTGTATACTGTCCCTTGGTATCCACAGGGGATTGGTTCCAGGAACCCTGTGGATACCAAAATCCACAGATGCTCAGGTCCCTGATATAAAATGGCATAATATTTGCAAATAGTCTAAGCCCATCCTCCTGTGTACTTTATTTTTATTTCATTTTATTTTTCGAGACAGAGTCTTGCTTTCTCACCCAGGCTGGAATGCAGTGGCACGATCTTGGCTCACTGCAACCTCTACCTCCTGGGTTCAAGGGATTCTCCTGCCTCAGCCTCCTGAGTAGCTGGGATCACAGGTGGACGCCACCACGCCTGGCTAATTTTTGTATTTTTGGTAGAGACCTGGTTTCACCATGTTGGCCAGGCTGGTCTCAAACTCCTGACCTCAAGTGATCTGCCCACCTCAGCCTCCCAAAGTGCTGGGATTACAGGCATGAGCCACTGCGTCCAGCCCTCCCGTGTACTTTAAATCTCTTCTAGATTACCTATAATACTTTATGGCCGGGTGTGGTGGCTCACGCCTGTAATCCCAGCATTCTGGGAGGCCAAGGCAGGCAGATCACCTGAGGTCAGGAGTTCGAGACCAGCCTGGCCAACATGGCAAAACCCCGTCTCTACTAAAAAATACAAAAATTAGCTGGGCATGGTGGTGGATGCCTGTAATCCCAGCTACTCGGGAGGCTGAGACAGGGAGAATCGCTTGAACCCGGGAGGTGCAGATTGCAGTGAGCCGAGATTGTGCCATTGCACTCCAGCCTGGGTGACACAGCAAGACTCCATCTCAAAAAAAAAAAAAAAAAAAAAAATATATATATATATATACACACACACACACACACACACACACACACAATATAAATGCTATTTAATCACTGTTATACTGCATTATTACTATTAGTAGTAGTATTGAGATGAGGTCTTGTTTTGTCTCCCAGACTGGAGTGTGTAGTAGCACAATCATTGCTCACTGCAGCCTCAAACTCCTGGGCTCAAGCGATCCTCCTGCCTCAGCCTCCTGACCATAGATGGGCTCCACCATGCCTGGGTAATTTTGTATTATTTGCAGTAGAGATGGGGGTCTTGCTATGTTACCCAGGTTGGTCTTATACTCCTGGCCTCAAGCAGTCCTCCCATCTTGGCCTCTCAAAGTGCTGGGATTATAGGCATGAGCCACCGCACCCAGCCTATCATATTTTTAATCTGTATTATCCATGTATGTATTTATTTTTCAAATGTCTCTGACCCATGTTTGGTTGAATCTGCAGATTCCAAACCAGCTAACGTAGAGGGCCGACTGTATGTAGAGAAATTCCATCGACAATTAAAATCCACTGCCAGTCAGGCGCAGTGGCTCACGCCTGTAATCCCAGCACTTTGGCGAGGCCAAGGTGGGAGGATCATTTGAGCCCAGGAGTTCAAGACCAGCCTGGACAACATAGTGAGACCCCATTTCTACAAAAAATACAAAAATTGGCCGGGCGTGGTAGCTCACGCATATAATCCCAGCACTTTGGGATGCTGAGGCAGGCGATCACCTGAGGTCAGGAGTTCGAGACCAGCCTGACCAACATGGTGAAACCCCGTCTCTACTAAAAATACAAAAATTAGCCGCACGTGGTGGCTAACACCTGTAATCCCAGCTACTCGGAAGGCTAAGGCAGGAGAATCGCTTGTACCAGGGATGCGGAGGTTGAAATGAGCTGAGATCGCACCATTGCACTCCAGCCTGGGTGACAAGACTGAAACTCCATCCCAAAAAGCAAAGCAAAACAAAACAAAGCACAAAAATTAGCAGGACGTGGTGGCATGCGCCTGTAGTCCCAGCTAGTCAAGAGGCTGAGGTGAAAGGATTGCTTGAGCCCGGGAGGTCGAGGCTGCAGTGAGCTATGATTATGCCACTGCACTCCAGCCTGGGTAACAGAGCAAGACCCTGTCTAAAAAAACAAAAAACAAAAAAGCCATCTACTATGTCTGCCACCCCACCAAGGCCCCCACGGTCCAGAGAGGCATGGATGGTTCTCAGACCCCTGAGCTCACCTCAGAGTACAGGGGTGGCGGGCGGTAGCGGAACTCTTGGATGTAGGCAAAGAACGGGCCTTCAAGGCTCATGTCGGGGTCCTGCGGAAGTGGGAAGGGGCTCTGCCCCAAGGCTGCTTCCTCGGTGTCGGCTACCACCTCCGAGTACTCAGGAGGAGCTGGAAGCGAGAGACAGGGTGGGTGAGGTTGGCAGGAGACAGCCCTGCTCCAAGGGACCAGGGGCCAGGAGCTGGCTTATGCCAGCTCTGGGGCTGCCAGGCTGTATGTCCTTTGGTTGGGATTCCAGGAGACTCGTGGTGAGAGAGTTGACCCGGCATCCACCTCTCCATGTATCCACCCACCCTCTGCATGCAAGCAGGGTGGGAGCTTACCCTCAGGCCGCTCCGGCAAGGCCCCCAGCCTCCAGTCCAGCAGGAAGCTGGCGTGGCTGCCCACACTGGAGGAACGGCTGCCAAAAGGGTGCAAGGGAATGGTGCCGATCACCAGTGGCAGCTCCAGCAGCAGCTTGGACGTTCCCGGGATATCCACACAGACCTGGAGGAAGGAACCATAAGGGAGGGTGCCCAGGCAGCCTCCCCCACCCCCACCTCCCTCCTATGCCTGGGGAGACTAAGGCCTCAGCTTCCCCCAGTCTGAGGGAATACAGGGTGAATGTAGCCAATGTCCCCCAGGGCCAGCAGAATGCCCTACCTTGAGTGCGTAGTCCACGTGTAGAACACGGCAGTGCAGGATGGAAGGACCCACTGGGGGGATCCGCAGTGCCCGGCCCTGCCACAGCGCCCGCTGCCCGGGGCCCACTGGCTCACCCGCGAGGCTGGCCACCACCGCCCGTTTCTGCTTTCGGGCGCCTCGGGCCATGAACGTCTGTGTCTGCACCACGGCTGCCCGAGGCAGCACAGGACGTGTGGAGCCATTGTCGATCTCGGCAAAGACAGGGATGACCTCTCCTGCAGCAAGGAGCAGTGGGGCCTCAGTTTCCCCTCCTGCAGCCCCAACACCAGCCCCCGTCTCGACCCAGTCCGGTCTGCCTACCCGGGGTGTAGCCCTTGCGGTCGATCTTGGCCGAAAGGGAGACAAGGCCACGGTTACAGTACCAGGATCGGGCAACCTTTTCCCGAGCCCCCGCTTGAGGTGCCTGTCGGTGTAGAGGAAAGTGACATGGATGAGTCACTTTGTGCAAACCACAGCCGCTGTGGAGCTTCCAAACCACCCCCAGCTGAGGGAGGACTTTGGGCAGGGCTTAGTTTCTTTTTAACAATCCAGGAACTATCCGTTAAATAGAGCCAGGGACACAACTCATCTTATAAAGCCAGAACTGAAATGTATAAGCCAAGTGTTTGGTGTGTAATTCGCACTTGGTAAGCCCTAGCTGTGGTCTATTTCACAGAAGAGGCATCTGAGGCTCAGAGAGGGCTTCAAGACACTTGCCCAGAGTCACACGGCAAATGGGTGCAGATCCCAGTGGATTCCACACGCATTCCCACACCTGCCTCCCTCCCTGCCAGGGCCCACCTATGACTTCCATCTTAATGGTTGGTGTCACCTAGCAGCCAAGCCCCTTCCTACAATACTCCTATCCCACCTCCCCAAGGGTGGCCACTCACCAGCAGGGCTGGCGTGTTGATGTCCACAGGCTCGATGACAGTGAACACCTTCCTTGCCCGGCGTGCTGGGACCCAGGGCCGGTGCAGGGTGGCCTTGATACAGTAGCGGACACTACCGTGTTTGCCCTCGAAGGATGTCACCAGGGTTCTAGGGTGGAGGGATGAGACTTCAGGGGGCAAGATACAGAGATAAGCAGGCAGGGAGAAGGAGACACAGACACTCAGAGGGCCTCCCACGGGGAGAGTCTTGGGGCTCAGAGGTGCCCAGATACCCAGTATTGGAGGTACAAATCTGGAAGGGGCTGCAGGCTTAGGGCAACCCTGCACCCCAGAGGGCTTACGGGGGCAGCTGGAAGCTGAACAGGAACTCATGGCGCCCAGGAGGCAGCGTCGTGGTCGTCCCGGTATCTGCGGGTGGGAGCAAAATGAGGCGACTGAGCGGTTGCGCTGGGGTCCCAGGGCTGACGGAGGTACCGCCGTCCAGGTGGTGGGAGGCACACAACCGGTGCACCCAGCAGGGGTCCCCCATCCGTACCTGGCGCCAGGAGCGTGGCACGGTGGCTCACGACCTCCACGCGTTCACTGTAGCTCTGCGTGTAAGCCGTGCTCGAGCCCGCGCTGCGCGACTCGGTCCAGTGCACGTGGGCGCGGCCCCGCGCGCGCAGCCTCAGGGCACCCACGCGCGCAGCGCTTGCCAGCTCCAGCAGCACCCGGCCCGCCACGGCCTGGCCGCCGCTAAACACGGGCTCGACGCCCGCGGTCGCGCCGTCCAACTGCACTGAGAACACTTTCACCTTGTCGAATAGCATCGCGCCCAGGGTGCGAACCCACGACACGCGGAACCTGGTCTCGAACCCGCGAACCAGCAGCTCAAGAAGCCGACGCTAGAGCCTCAGAACGCAAAATCGCCGTCAACGCGCAAGCGCGCTCACAAACCAGAGCAGAAAATCCCCGCGCCGTGCGTCGGCGCCGCTTTTATACGGCAGGGCGGGGGGGTGGGGTCACCGTCTCTCCCCCGCCCCCGGAAGGGACTCCACCAATAGCGCGACAAGGGGCGTGGCTCTGCCCAGGCGTGGAGCAAAATAACAAACGCCCCTGCTCACCGTCGGCTGCCCCCTTCCCTTGCGGACCCGGGGGAGAAACTGAAGCCCTTAGGCGGCCAGAGCTGGCCTCTCGCGGACCTCGGGGGCAAAGAGGGGAAAAAGAGGTCCAGAGGCAGAGCCTAGGCCTGAGGTCACCTAGCAGAGCCTTCAGCCTCTCGGCTTAATTCGCTCACCAGCCGCCCCTCGTAGACGTGACTCGAGGCACGTCCAGCCCGATTTGGGGCGGGGGACTTTCGCCCCAGTTGAGGGCCAGAGAGCCTATGACTGTTCCAGGCCTGTTTCCCCCGCTATGCAAAGGGAGAAGTGGAGGAGGTGGGTGGGACCGCCCTCCACACTGGTGCCTGCTGCACCCCTTCCCTGATTCAAGTCCCGCTTAGCTGGTGGCTCTGGGCAAATGACAACCTCTTGGAGCCTCAGTTTCCACCTCTGTAGAGCCGGGAGAAAGTAATAATCAGTCCTGACCTCAGAAGGTTGTGCATGGATCATCGTGCAGCCCCAGCTGGACTCCTCCAAGAGCCTCGCTCCCCGGTCATCAACCAGCTCTTGACATACCTGATGTTCCCTTCCCAATTTTCAGCCTCTGGCAAACCCTACCTTCCCCGCAGCCCTTGTGCCTGCTCCAGTCATCCTCAGCCCCCGTCCCGCCACAGAGCTGAATGCAGGGGACGCTCGGGCACCCCCAGGTCCACAGCTGCGGTGTGGCCTCGGGACGGCGTGACCTCTCTCTGGGCTTCAGTTTCCCCAAAGAAAAGTCGCATGGAGTTTCTCCAGCGGTAGTTGCCTCTGCGTCGTCTGCGGGACGCTGTCGCCCTCTCGTGGCAGCGGAGTGCGCTGCCGCTGAACCCATCCCCTGCCCTGACTGTCCGCCTCTGACTGAGCCTGGCTCAGGAGACCACGAGACTTCCACCACCTCAGTGAGGTGTGTGGGTGTGGAGGGGGCGGTCATAAACAAACACGGACACCCGCAGTCCGTGATGGGGATCAGAACAGGAACGAAGGAGTTGGAGGCACAGTGATCAGCCTGGAAGGCTGCCTGGGAGGATGGGTCTTTGGAATTGAAAGGAAGGCCTGGGACCTTAGGCCAGGTTTCAGTGGATACTAGAGGGGAGACAGTAGGCCGTTAAGTCCGGGAGGATAAGCGGGATGAGGTAACCCTGAAGGGAATACTGAGCCAGCGCCTCCCTCAATTCATTTCACAGATGGACCCCAGAGGCCCAGAGAGGGGCGGCGTTCTGCCCGAGGTCACACAGCAGCTCCACTGGCCTCACTCCTCCAGTGTCACTTTTTTTTCCTTAAATGTTTAACAATTTTTTTTTTTTTTTTTTTGAGACGGAGTCTCGCTCTGTCGCCCAGGCTGGAGTGCAGTGGCACAATCTCGGCTCACTGCAAGCTCCGCCTCCCAGGTTCACGCCATTCTCCTGCCTCAGCCTCTCCGAGTAGCTGGGACTACAGGTGCCCGCCACCACGCCCGTCTAATTTTTTTGTATTTTTAGTAGAGACGGGGTTTCACCGTGGTCTCGATCTCCTGACCTCGTGATCCGCCCGCCTTGGCCTCCCAAAGTGCTGGGATTACAAGCGTGAGCCACCGCGCCCGGCCGCCAAATGTTTTACAATTTTTTAATTTTCTTTTCTTTTTTTTTTTTTTTTTTGAGACAGGATCTCACTCTGTCGCCCAGGCTGGAGTGCAGTGGCGCCATCTAGGTTCACTGCAACCTCTGCCTCCCTTCCACCTCAGCCTCCCAAGTAGCCGGGATTACAGGTGTGTACCACCACGCCCGACTAATTTTTGTATTTTTTGTAGAGATGGGGTTTCACCATGTTGCCCAGGCTGGTCTTGAACTCTTGAGCTCAAGCGATCTGCCCGCCTCAGCCTCCCAAAGTGCTGGGATTACAGGTGTGAGCCACTGCACCCAGCCAAAATTTTAATTAATTAATTAATTTATTTATTTTTTGAGACAGGGTTTCACTCTGCTCTGACACCCAGGCTGTACTGCAGTGGCGCCATCTCGGCTCACTGCAACCTCCACCTTCCGGGTTCCAGCGATTCTCCTGCCTTAGCCCCCTGGGTAGCTGGGAGAATTTAAAAATCAGCCCAGCTTGGCCGGGCGCAGTGGCTCACGCCTGTAATCCCAGCACTTTGAGAGGCCGAGGCAGGCGGATCACCTGAGGTCAGGAGTTCGAGACCAGCCTGACCAACATGGAGACACCCCATCTCTACTAAAAATACAAAATTAGCCGGGTGTGCATGCCTGTAATCCCAGCTATTTGGGAGGCTGAGGCAGGAGAATCACTTGAACCTGGGAGGTGGAGGTTGCAGTGAGGAGAGATCACGCCATTGCACTCCAGCCCGGGCAACAAGAGTGAAATTCCACCTAAAAAAAAAAAAAAGTTAGCCCGGCTAATTTTTGTATTTTTAGTAGAGACGGGGCTTCACCATGTTGGCCAGGCTGGTCTTGAACGCCTGACCTCAAGTGATCCTCCTGCCTCGGCCTCCCAAAGTACTGGGATTACAGGCATAAGCCACTGCGCCCAGCCAATTTTTATGTATTTTAAGAGATGGGGGCCGGGCATGGTGGCTCATGCCTGTAAGCCAAGCATTTTGGAAGGCCGAGGCGGGTGGATCACCTGAGGTCAGGAATTCATGACCAGCCTGGCCAACGTGGAGAAACCCGTCTCTACTAAAAATACAAATATTGGCCGGGCATGGTGGCTCTACTAAAAATACAAAAAATTAGCTGGGCGTGGTGGCGGGTGCCTGTAGTCCCAGCTACTCAGGAGGCTGAGGCAGGAGAATGGCGTGAACCCGGGAGGCAGAGCTTGCAGTGAGCCCAGATGGCGCCACTGCACTCCAGCCTGGGCAACAGAGGGAGACTCCATCTCAAACAAATAAAAAAAAAAAAAAATTAGCCAGCGTGTTGGCGGGTGCCTATAATCCCAGCTACTCCGGAGGCTGAGGCAGGAGAATCACTGGAACCCGGGAGGCAGAGGTTGCAGTGAGCCGAGATTGCGCCGGTGCCACTGCACTCCAGCCTGGGTGACAGAGCGAGACTCTGTCTCAGAAAAAAAAAAAAAAAAAAAAAAAAAAGTTAGCTGGGTGTGGTGGTGGCCACCTGTAGTCCCAGCTACTCAGGAGGCTGAGGTTGCAGAATCGCTTGAACACGGGAGGCAGAGGTTGCAGTGAGCCAAGATCGTGCCACTGCACTCCAGCCTGAGCAACAGAGTAAGACCCTGTCTCAAAAACAAAAACAAACAAACACAAAAACAGGGTGGGGGGTGGGAGGTCTTGCTATGTTGCCCAGGCTGGCCTCTAACTTAGCTCAAGCAATCCTTCCGCTTCAGCCTCTGTGGTAGCTGGGACCACAGGTGGACTCACCAGGCTCGCCTCGCCAGTGTTTTTTGTTTGTTTGTTTTTGTTTTTGTTTTTGAGACGGAGTTTTGCTCTGTTGCCCAGGCTGGAGTGCAGTGGTGCCATCTCAGCTCACTGCAACCTCCGCTGCCGGGTTCAAGCAATTCTTCTGCCTCAGCCTCCCCAGTAGCTGGGATTTCAGGCGCCCACCAGAACGCCCGGCTAATTTTTTTATTTTTAGTGGAGACAAAGTTTCACCATGTTGGCCAGGCTGGTCGCGAACTCCTGACCTCAGGTAATCTGCCCGCCTCAGCCTCCCAAAGTGCTGGGATTACAGGCGTGAGCCACTGCACCCGGCTGCCTCTCCAGTGTTTTAAGGAAGTCGCCGTTGAGTGTCTGGGACGGCCGGCCTTCGGGTGAAAGCGGTCCCAATAGTTCTGAGTCGCCGGGGAAGGGAAGTGCCTCCAGCGCCCCTTCCTGCCCCCCCTCACCACACTTGCTCTTGTTTCCACTGCTGGGGAGGGAAGGGTCCCCCGCACCTGTGGCTCCTGTGTGCCCAAAGCTTCTATTGCCCGCAGCGCTGGGAAAAAAGTGGGGCTGTCGGGAATCTGAGCTGCCTCCCTCCCGGCCCATTTTACAGACGGGTATAGTGAGTTCTGGCTTGGCCCGGAGGAATAGTCAGGGCGGCCTAGAGAGGATGATGCCCTCCCGCAGCCACACAGTAGGGTGTGAGGCTATGGACCGCCTCCTTCTGTGACCACTGGCTCGCTGGTGACCAGCTGTGTGGCCTCCGGGTGCTTGGGGTGCGAGAAGGACTGAGGTTCGGGGAAGAGTAGGGACCTGCCCAAGACCCAGACTCCCAGGAGAATGTGACCCCACTTCATCTCTTCCCCTCTGGGATGCATTTCCATCTCCTCACCGGGAAATGCTACCAGACCCCCAACCCTACCCCAGGGAAAAACTCAGCGCTGGAGACCCTGTGGGGTAAACTGAGGTGGGGCCCTGGGTAACACGAGTTGGGGGCCTTCTCTGAGAATCAGGGACTCCAGGCCTGGGATCAACGGAGACACTGGGGTCCACCAGGGAGATCTCCCATTCTATTTCCCAGGGGTTTCCTGGACTCTAATAGGAGGGTCCCCCTGCTTTGAAAGGGGTCTCCCCACCGCACAGCCTCTAAGTCGAGGGCGTCTGGCTCCAGAGAAGCGAACACCCAGACCCTGGGTAGACGTTCCCGGTTAGTGGGGGTCCTGACCAGGGCGCGGTGGGTGTCCAGGCTGTAGTGCAGTGGTGCGATCTCAGCCCATTACAACCTCTACCTCCCAGGCTCAAGCGATCTTCCTTCCCACTTCAGCCTGTAGCTGGGACTCCAGGCGCGCGCCACTAAGCCTGGCTAATTTTTGTAGTTTTTGGACACATGGGGTTTCACCAAGTCGCCCAGGCTAGTCTTGAACTCCTGACCTGTGGGAGGGTCAGGACCCCGGGAAGGGTCCTTGAAAAGGATCACCCGACCGCAGAGGTTCTAAGTTGAGAGGCTTTTGGCCCTGAAGAGGGTCCCGGCCGAGGGGGTCCTGGCTGCTACGGGGGCGGCGCGACTAGTGTCTCACCTCGGAGCAGCAGCTGCCGACGCCGCAGGTAGGTCTCCGCGGCCGCGTAGTCGCTGGATACGGCGTTGACGCCCACGCTGCGACCCTCCAACCAGTGGGTGGCCGCCCCGCCGCGCGCCTTCACCTCGAGCGCTCGCACCCGCAGCGGCGCCGCCGCCTCCAGCAGCACCCGGCCGCACAGCTGCTCCCCGCCGCGGTAGGCGCCGCCCGGGCCCCGCGCCAGCTCCAGCGCAAAGCTGCGCACGCCCCCACGGCGCATGGCGCGCGGCTGGGGACACGGCCTGGACACGCGGCGAGGAGGCGCACGGCCGGGGCGCGCCTGCAGATCCCCGGGGTTTCCGCGTTCCCCCGTCGCGTCCCCTGAGCTTCCTCCGGGCCCCCCCCGGCGAACTTGGGCCGGCGCCGGTGTCCCAGGGCGGGCGCGTAGTCGGCGAACTTCCTGGTCCTCTGCATCCGCCCCCGTGACGCACGCGGGCCGCCGGGGACTGGCCGCCCGCGTACCCGCGCTGTTGACTTTGCCATCCTCGGAGATGGGAGGGCCCTGTTTTTGTAGGGTCGGCGCTGTTGAATCAGAGGCAGGCAGGGGCGGAGGTGGCTGGGGAGGCACCGAGGCGGCCGCAGATCTCAGCCCTATGGTCTCATTCGCACCCCCCTGCCACGCCCAGAACCCGGCACCGCCTCAGTCTCCCTGTCATTGTCACTTCTTGGCTGTCCCCCAAAACAAAATCCGCCTAGAGTAGCCCTCTTCGCCTCCGCACTGGGCTGTTCCGCTACCAGATCCGTTCTCCCACCCATCTCGCCCACGCCCAAATGCCACTTCCTCAGAGTCCCCTTGCCACCTCTGGCCTTGTTTACTTTTCTCTGTTTTTTCCTTCCTTCCTTGCTTCCTTCCCTCCTTCCTCTTTCTTTCTTCCTTCCTTTTCTTTTTCTTTTTTCTTTCTTTTTCTTTTCTTTCTTTCTTTCTTGCCTTGTTTACTTTTCTTTCTCTTTCTTTCTCTCTCTTTTTTAAAGACAGAGTCTCGCTCTGTCGCCCAGGCCAGGGCGCAGTAGCGTGATCCTGGCTCACTGCAATCTCCACCTCCCTGTTTCTAGCAATTCTCAAGTCTCCTGAGTACCTGGGACGACAGGAGTCATCCACGCCCAGCTCATTTTTGTATTTTTAGTAGAGATGGGGTTTCATCATGTTGGCCAGGCTGGTCTCCAACTCCTGACCTCAGGTGATCCTCCCACCTCAGCCTCCCGAAGTACTGGGATTACAGGCGTGAACTACCACGCCCGGCCTGTTTATAACTTTATGGCTTTGGGTTTTTTTTTTTTTTTTTTAAGTACTATGGGTTTACTGTGCCTCTGCCATCAGACCTGGGAGCTACCACTGGCACGGAAGTTACACCCACAGATGTTCCTTAACTGAGCCCTGGGTTCTCACCCTGAGGTACAGCCCCTTTCCTTCTCACGCCTTAGTTTCCCCAGCCAGACAACAGGGTAGAAAGGATGAGTCCTGCCAAAGACTCTGATGTGATCCCTCAGGCGGGAAGGAACATTTATTGAGCACCTACCAGTTGCCTGGCCCTTTTTAGGGAGTTCTAGTTAAATAGACTGTCACCCCATTTTACAGATGAAATAACCGAGGCCCCAGAGGGGCAGCCACTGCCCAGAGTCACCCAGCAGTTGGCAGAGTCAGGACTTGAACCCCAGTCTGACCAGCACCTCCTCATACCCTTCTCGTGCTTGGGCCCAAGCTGGTCATTCATGCACCAGCCACGGCCTAGTTATCTCATTGAGCCAGGCGATGGATGACCTTATCAGAGGCTGCCAGGACCTGGGGCTCCTCGGCTATGCACAGCATCGTCTCCCCAGGAGCCAGGCCTCCTCGCCCCACCCAGGGCTCAGCATCTGTCAAGTAAGTGCCTGCAGCTTCCAGCACCCAAGCCCATGGCCTCCAGGGACCTTTCTGATTCTACTTGTGTCTGGAACCCTCCCCTCTAGCCCACCCCGAAGGATCTCTCTGATCTTTGGATGTCACCAAATACCCCCTCCTCCTGACATCCCCATGGCTCCTCCATGGAGTCCCTTCCACGAAGTCCAGGTTTTTTTCTCACTGCAACCTCCACCTCCTGGGTTCAAGTGAGTCTCCTGCCTCAGCCTCCCGAGTAGCTGGAATTACAGGCGTGCACCACCATGCCCAGCCAATTTTTATATTTTTAGTAGAGACAGGGTTTCACCATGTTGCCCAGGCTGGTCTTGAAATCCTGACCTCTGGTGATCCGCCCGCCTTACCGTCCCAAAGTGCTGGGATTACAGGTGTGAGCCACTGCGCCCAGCCAGTCCGGTTCTTTACTTTGGCCTAGGGGATTTCCAGTTTGAATGCACCATCCCTTCTCGCAGTGTGGTCCCAGGTAAGTAGATTCACCTCTCTGGGCCTCAGTTCCCCCCCATCCCACCGTGGTCAAGTTCTGATGAGGAATCAGTGTGGTAATTGACATCATCACATTCTCTGTAGACAGCAGGTGCTCAATACAAATCTCACAAAAACCCAAATGACCTTGCTCACCGAGGTCACCTCCCCCATGGGCCCTGCTGGGGCCTGGCACACAGTGGGTGTCCATCAACGCGGTTGGTTGAAGGGGAGAGATGCTTCCGGCCAGGGCTGGGCCACGCTCTCTGAGGGATCTCAGCACCAGATGGGGCTGGTACAGGTGTCCCTAGAGTTGTCCCTCACTGAGCTCCAGCCCAGAGGGAGAGGGGGCTTCTAGGCTAGGATTCTAGGCTAGGCCGGTGATGGGAACAGGTTTTTTTGATTCCCACATTCATCTTGGTACCCGGGGCTGGGGGTCTGCCTCCTGGGACATCACCAGTGCCTTCCAGCCATGCACACAGGCAGCCACTAGGCGGGTCCTGCTTTATTCAGAACCAGCACGGACCCCTCCCCGGGCTGCTCCATGCCCACCAGGGGCCTGGGGAGAGTCGGGGGACCAGGTGACCAGAGGAAGCTCCGGGCTCCCCTGCCCTCACCCATGGTCCAGCCCTGCCCTCTGCCTGGGCAGTCTGGGCGGGGCAGGCCTCAGTCCACTCAGCCTGACTCAGCGTCGGCTTCTTGAACTCCAAGAGGCGCCACTGTACAAGGCTTCCCGGAGGTGGCGGCCACACGATGGCCAAGATTTAGGGGTCTGGTGGCGGGCAGGGCCGTCACCCGCAGTCCGAGGGGGCCACGGGCGTCCACTGGCAGGGGGAGCTCCGGGCTGCCTGGTCTTGGGGGCCGGGGCCGGGCCGGGGAGGCAGGGGAGGCGGGGGCGGGCGTATGGCTTGGGCGATGAGGCCGGGCAGGGCCTGTAGAGAGGCACCCAGCGCATCCAGGCGGCTTTCCAGGGTGGCCAGGCGGGCCTCCAGCTCCTCGTGCTGAGCGTGCAGCTCCGATACAAGGTCGTACATAACGCTCTGGGTCTGCCGGAGACAGAGAGGGGCAGGAGAGAGGCGCCGCTGAGTGAGAGAGGAAAGGACGATACCACGACACCAATGACAGAGAGGGACAGCCCACATGCTCCAGGTGGGTGGCGGCCGCTAATGGGGCCCATGTGAGGGGTGGCTGGGAGGACACCCCCAGCCCCAGAGGTCCCTTGCTGGGCCCAGGGAAGGATTGGAGAGTGGATGAGGGGAGAGACTGGTCTTTTCTTTTTTTTTTTTTCTTTGAGACAGAGACTCTCTCTGTCACCTACACTGGAGTGCAGTGGCCCAATCTCGGCTCACTACAACCTCCTCTTCCTGGGAGGTGCCCAGCCTAAAAGACAGGTCTTAAATGCCAAGCTCAGCTGGGTGTGGTGGCTCACTCCTATAATCCCAGCACTTTGGGAGGCCGAGGCAGGCGAATCGCCCGAGGTCAGGAGTTTGAGACCAGTTTGGTCAACATGGTGAAACCCCATCTCTACTAAAAATACAAAATTTAGCCGGGTCGTGGTGGTGGGAGCCTGTAATCCCAGCTACTCGGGAGGCTGAGGCAGGAGAATCGCTTGAACCCAGGAGGTGGAGGTTTCAGTGAGCCTGAGTGACAGGGAAATCCGTCTCAAAAAAAAAGAAAGAAAGAAAGCCAAGTTCAGGGCTGGCAGGCCTGGGAAAGGCCTAGTGAGGTCCTGGGTGGAGGGACATGGCCAGAGCTGCCCTGGGGGTCTAGTGGCCACAGGGCACACACAGCCACAGGCGGTGCTCAAGTGGTACCCACAGACCTGGGGGATGTTTGGGGCTGACGTTGCTCCAGGCTGGGGAACAGCAAGAGCCTGGGGACATGGCCGCCTAGGAGGAAGAGGTAGGGGGGACCCTGCTCAGTCGTGAACTGCCACCTCTCCCATTAGGCTGGGGAGGGCACAGGGGTCTGATGAGGAAGGTGACTGCCTTGAGAATCTGACACAATCACAGACTGGGAACACGACAGCCACAATTACTGTTACAGCAGCCAGTGGGGCGTCCCCACCACCTCAACTGCCCGGTTCTGGCACTGTCCCCCTATGCGCAGGGGAGGCCGGCCAGGCAGGGACAGTCCTGGGTGCAGACACCACTCTGGCCACCAGGTGGCACTAGAACATCACTCCACGGCTCTGAGCGCAGCTGGGTCAGGACACCGGTTTGCCACCCCACGGCGGCCTCCATGGGAGGATGGACGCAGTGGTGGAAGGAAGACAGGACAGGACGAGGTGCCCACCCCAGCTCCTCTGTCCTCTCACCCCCAGCCTCTTCCTCCCAGCTTCCCCCACTGTGCCCCCTACCCTTTTCCCTCCATCACTGCAAGGCAGACCCCACTCCGAATGCAAACACCTCGTGGGGGCTGCCCCTCTTAGCACCACTGACCTCACCCTGGCCTCTCTCAGGCGCCACAGTCCCCAGAGCCAGAGGGTGACACCTGGAGGCCAGAGCATCATCCAGCCTTCGGGTGGTTCTTTTTAGTCTTTTCTAAGGTTTAAAATTTTTATTTTTATTTTTATTTTTGAGACGGAGTCTCGCTCTTGTCATCTAGGCTGGAGTGCAGAGGCATGATCTCGGCTCACTGCAACCTCCACCTCCTGGGTTCAAGTGACTCTCCTGCCTCAGCCTCCCGAGTAGCTGGGATTACAGGTGCCCGCCACCACACCCGGCTAATTTTTGTACTTTTAGTGGAGACAAAGTTTCACCACGTTGGCCAGACTGGTCTTGAACTCCTGACCTCAGGTGATCCGCCCGCCTTTGCCTCCCAAAGTGCTCGGATTACAGGGATGAGCCACTACACTCAGCCTTAAAATTTTATTTCTTTGAGACAGAGTCTTGCTCTGTCTCCCAGGCTGGAGTGCGGTGGCGCAATCACAGCTCACTGCAGCCTTTACACCCCCGGCTCAAGCGATCCTCCCACCTCAGCCTCCTGCTAATTTTTTTTTTTTTTTTTTTGTAGCGATGGAGTTTTGCCATGTTGCCCAGGCTGGTCTTGAATTCCTGAGCTCAAGTGATCCTCCCTCCTGAACTTCCCAAAGTGCTAGGATTACAGGCATGAGCCACTGCATCTGGCGTGATTTTCTTAATATTTTCCTTTCTCTACCATACCTTATTGTAAGAATACAGTATATAATATATATACAAAACACACGTGAATCAACTGTTTATCAATAAGGCTTTTGGTCAATGGTAGGCTATCAGTAGTTAAATTTGGGGTGAGGGGGCGTCAAAAGTTATATGAGGCTGGGCACAGTGGCTTATGCCTGTAATCCCAGCACTTTGGGAGGCCAAAGCAGGTGGATTACTTGAAGTCAGGAGTTCGAGACCAGCCTGGCCAACGTGGTGAAACCCCATCTCTACTAAAAGTACAAAAAGTAGCCAGGCGTGGTGGCATGCACCTGTAATCCTAGCTACTCAGGAGGCTGAGGCAGGAGAATACCTTAAACCTAGGAGGGAGGCTGCAGTGAGCTGAGATCGCACCTCTGCACTCCAGCCTGGGCAACAGAGTGAGACTTTGTCTCAAAAAGAAAAAAAGAAGTTATATGGGAATATTTGACTTTTAAGGGGTCAGCACCCCGTAACCCCCGTGTTGTTCGAGAGTTAACTGTGTATCTTCAGGGGTCTAGAATATGTTTTTCTCTCTGTAAGATTCTTTTCTGGGCGCGGTGGCTCACGCCTGTATTCCCAGCACTTTGGGAGGCCAAGGTGGGAGGATCACTTGAGCTCAGGAGTTTGAGACCAGCCTAGGCAACATGGTGAAACCCCATCTCTACAAAAAATACAAAAATTAGCAGGACCTGATGGTGTGCGCCTGTAGTCTCAGCTACTTGGGAGGATGAGGTGGGAGGATTGCTTGAGCCTGTGGAGGTTGAGGCTGCGGTGAGCCATGATTTTGCCACTGCACTCTAGCCTGTACCACAGAGCAAGACTCTGTCTCAGAAAAAAAAAAAAAAAAAGATTCCCTTCCAAATTAAATTTATTGTAGGTTAATATTAAGCTAGATTGCATTCTCTTCCTAGTGATGGAGGAAGTGAGTCCAAAATGCACTGGGGACAAGAAATAAAATAGAATGGGACTTAACATTTTCTAAAGATAACATGAAATTAGCCTCAGGCTGACTGATAGATCAGGGGATGTAGCCACTGAACAAAAGCTATTTTCTGAAACTATGTCATTGGTCAGAAGGGAATTCAAATCAGTGTTGCAAAGATCTCAAGCACTTGATTAATTGCAACTGGTCCAATGACACACCTTCCAGTGGAAGAATTCAAAAAGCGGGAAATGGGCTGGGCACGGTGGCCCACGCCTGTAATCCCAACACTTTGGGAGGCTGAGGGGGGTGGATCACTTAAGGTCAGGAGCTCGAGACCAGTCTGGCCAACATGGCGAAACCCCGTCTCTACTAAAAGTACAAAAATTAGCCGGGCATGTTGGTGCATGCCTGTAATCCCAGCTACTCTGGAGGCTGAGGCATGAGAATTGCTTGAACCTGGGAGGTGGAAGTTGCAGTGAGCCGAGATCGCGCCACTGCACTCCAGCCTGGGTGACAGAGCAAGACTCTGTCTCAAAAAATAAATAAATAAAGCTAAAAAAAAAAAGTGGGAGATGACTTGATATTCGAATCAACACACAGATCCATGTATAACATAAACTGATTTCTTTCTTGCTTTTTTTTTTTTTTGAGACAGGGTCTCGCTCTGTTGCCCAAGCTAGAGTGCAGCAGAGTGATCATACCTCACAGCAGCCTTGACCTCCTGGGCTCAAGTGATTCTCCCGCCTCAGCCTCCCTAATAGCTGGGACTACAGGCACTCACCACCATGCCTGGTTAATTATTTTATTCTTTTTGTACAGATGGAGTCTCTGTGTTGCCCAGGCTGGTCTCAAATTCTTGGGCTCAAGTGATCTGCCTGCCTCGGCCTCCCAAAGTACAGGGATTATAGGCATGACCCACGGCACCCGGCCCCAATTTCTCTTGCAATCAATTTAAATTTCCTGACAGATGTTTAATTGCTATACAAATAAGCTTTCTCCCAAGGCTATCATTTGAATTTATACCCATAGCAAAGGAATTTTGTTTTTCTCTTCCATTTCAGAGCTTGAATTGAGGTGGTATGCCTAAATCTAGAAATACCTCTTCACCCACTTAGCCCCCTAACTGTATACTCCTTTTAAATTTTTAAATTATTTTTAAAATTATTATCATTTTTTTGAGACAGAGTGTCACTCTGTCACCCAGGCTGGAGTGCAGTGGTGCCATCTCAGCTCACTGCAGCCTCAACCCCCCAAGTTCAAGCGATTCTCCTGCCTCAGCCGCCAAGTAGCTGGGATTAAAGGCGCCTGCCACCACACTTGGCTAATTGTTGTACTTTTTGTAGAGACGGGGTTTCACCATGTTGCCCAGGCTGGTCTCAAACTCCTGAGCTCAAGCGATCTGCCCGCCACTGTCCTCAGCCCACGGTGGGTCCTTGTGCCCTCTTCTGGCAGGAGCTGAGCCCCATCCCATCTGCTCTGGGGCCCCACCTGCCCTGTCCGGCCCACCCTGCCCCAACCCACTCACCTTGGCCAGGTCGGTAAGCGTGTTAGCCTGGTCATTCAGCTTCCCTTGCTCGATCTTCACACTCCTAAGCCTGTGGGGACACGGGGTTGGGGGAGGGGGTTAGGCAGGTTCCCATGGAGGCTGCAGTGGGGGCAGGGACTTTCATGCACCCACTCGGGGTCACCTATGGGACATGCATCAGAGGATGAGGTGGGAGTTTGGAGGCCAATTCCCTGTGGTCTATTCCCTCTCAACACACAGCGGGTGCGCCAGGGCCAGAAGTCAGCCTGGCCACTGCCCACACCACCCATTGGCTGGTCCTGTCTCCGGCCCAACTCAGGACTGCCACAGGAAGTTGGATCCCAGACCAAGGTGAAGCCTGCACCAAGCCATGCAGCAGATGTGAACCCTGCCCGCCTGAGGCTGGGGTTGGCATGCCCCGGGTATACCCCCGTCTGTGACCACCATGCACCCCCGATTTCCCAGCCCCACCAAGCCCCTGGGAGAAGACTTACTTCTGAGCCCTGGCAGGACCGGGCAGAGCAGGAGAAAAATCACAAGGCAATTTTAACCTCAGCACAGTTGTGCGGCATGTACCCAGCCCTACCCACCTCCCGGGGGTGCCACCCCAGAGCCCCGCGTGGGGTTCCCAGATGGCCGAGGGGCTGCCCTTGCTCTGGGGAGGTGCCCAGCCTCTGAGGGTTCTGTGCCAGCCGCTCAGGGGCAGGCCTGTCCTCTGTCCTGTCCCAGAGGCAGTGTTTCATTCAGAAAACTATGCCCACACCATCTCCTGCGGGGGAAACTGAGGCTCAGAGGGGTAAAGCCACTGCCCATCTGCACCCCAGCAGGATTTGAACCCACACTTGCTACTTGGTGTTGGTGTTGGCACTGGTGACCCTGGTCTCTGGACAGCTGGCCACAGGGGTAGTTGGTTAGTGTATGCCCTCGCCCCTTTTGGCCATCCCTTTGTTTTTTTTTTTTTTGAGACGGAGTCTCACTCTGTCGCCCAGGCGGGAGTGCAGTGGTGCAGTCTCAGCTCACTGCAACCTCCGCTTCCCCGGTTCAAGCGATTCTCCTGGCTCAGCCTTCTGAGTGGCTGGGATTACAGGCGCTCAACCAGCACACCTGGTTTAATTTTTGTATTTTTAGCAGAGATGGGGTTTCACCAGGTTGGTCAGGCTGGTCTCAAACTCCTGACCTCATGTGATCTGCCCGTCTCAGCCTCCAAAAGGATTACAGGCGTGAGCCACTGCACCCGCTGGCACTCCCTTCTGTACCTAAGCCAGTCCAGGGGACTGTCTCAGCGTGATCTTGGCTCACTGCAACTTCAGCTTCCCAGGTTCATGTGATTCTCCTGCCTCAGCCTCCCGAGTAGCTGGGACTACAGGCATGTGCCACCAAGCTCAGCTAATTTTTTTGTACTTTTAGTAGAGATGGGGTTTCACCATGTTGGTCAGGCTGGTCTTGAACTCCTGACCTCAAATGATCCACCCATCTTGGCCTCCCAAAGTGCTGGGATTACAGGCGTGAGTGAGCACGCCCAGCCTTTTGTACTTTTTTCTAATGTGGCTGTTAGCAAATTTAAAATTATGTATGTTGTTCACGTGATATTCTAGTGGACAGCATCGTCGCCAGCATATTATGGCCTGTGGGTCAAATCTAGCCGGCTGCCTGTCTTGGAAAATAAGGTTTCTTTGGAACATGGCCACACCAGGTTATCCTCACTGCTTCCCTGCCTCAGCAGCAGAGAGTTGAAGAGTGGGACAGAAGCAGTCTGGCCCATAAAACCTGAAAGATTCACCATCTGGCTTTTACAGAGAAAGTTTGTTGACTGGCTGCATATTGGACTCACCTGAGGAAATTTTATTTATTTACTTATTTTAATATATTTTATTTTTTATTTTTTGAGACTGAGTCTTACTCTGTCACCCAGGCTGGAGTGCAGTGGTGTGATCTCAGCTCACTGCAACCTACAGGCATGTGCCACCACGCCCGGCTAATTTTTATATTTTTAGTAGAGACAAGGTTTCGCCATGTTGGCCAGGCTGACATCAGGTGATCAACCTGCCTTGGCCTCCCAAAGTGCTGGGATTACAGGCGTGAGCCACTGCGCCCAGCCATATATAGTTTTTTAAGGCAAGGTCTTGCTCTGTGGCCCAGGCTGGAGTGCAGTGGTGCAATCACAGCTCACTGCAACCTTGACCTTCTGGGCTCAAGTTATCCTCCCACCTCAGCCTCCTGGGTAGCTGGGACCACAGACATGTGCCACCACACTGGGCTAATTTTTTTATTTTTGTAGAGACAGGGTCTCACTTTGTTGCCCAGGCTGGTTGCAAACTCCTAGCCTCAAGCGGTCCCCTGGCTCAGCCTCCCAAAGTGCTGGGATTACGAGGTATGAGTCACCACACCCAGCTTTATTTTTTAATTTTTACATAGAGTGGGGTCTCACTATGTAGCCCAGGCTGGTTTCCAAATCTTGGCCTCAATCAGTCTTCCCTCCTTGGCCTCCCAAAGTGCAGGGATTATAAGTGTGAGCCACCATGCCCAACCAAGCAGTCATTTGAGGAATTTAAATGTAAACCCAGACTGCAACCCAAACTCTACTAAGTAACTGATGTTGGATGTGGCTCTTGGGATTTTTAAAAAGCCTCCTGGTGACTTCAGTGAGCAGCCAAGGATTTAGAGCTACTTTATTAAATAATTCTCGGGCAAAGAAACAACATAGGAAATCAAGCAATTTCTTTCTTCTTTTTTTTTCTTTTTTCTTTTTTTTTTTTTTTTTTATGAGACGGGGTCTCATTCTGTCGCCCAGGCTGGAGTGCAGTGGCACAATCTCGGCTCACTGCAAGCTCTGCCTCCTGGGTTCATGCCATTCTCCTGCCTCAGCCTCCCGAGTAGCTGGGACTACAGGCGTCCACCACTATGCCTGGCTAATTTTTTGTATTTTTAGTACAGACGGGGTTTCACTTTGTTAGCCAGGATGGTCTTGATCTCCTGACCGTGTGATCCACCCGCCTCGGCCTCCCAAAGTGCTGGGACTACAGGCATGAGCCACCATGCCCGGCCTTTTTTTTCTTTTTCTTTCCTTTTCTTTCTTTCTTTTTTTTTTGAGACAAGGTCTCACTCCGTAACCCGGCTGAGTGCAGTGGCGCAATCATGGCTCACTGCAGCCTTGACCCTGCACACTCAAGTGATCCTTCCACCTCAGCCTCCCGAGTATCTGGGACCACAGAGGCACACCACCACACCCAGCTAAGTTCTTAGTTTTTGTAGAGATGGGGTCTCCCTGTATTGCCAAGGATGGTGTTGAACTCCTGGACTCAAGCGATCTTCCCTGCCACCCAAAGTGCTGGGATTACAGACATGAGCCACCACACCTGGCCCAATTCACTTCTAGTTACCCCACATGATCCCATGGATCAGACCATGGATTTAACTATGAGCTTCCCGGCAGACAAAGCAAAAAGAGGAAATCGCTTCAAAGTCTAAAGGGTAAGAATTATCCTGGTTATTCCAGAGAATAAAATATATGTCCTGCCACTTACTGAGTCATGTCCATGACTTAGCAGACCCCATCATCTGCCTCCCTCTGAAGATCCTCCCATCCACCCAGCTTGGAAGATGCAGGCCCCAACCAACTGACCACCCGTCCCTGGCAGGGAGCCGTGAAGAGGCCACACAGAGCTGCAAGGGCTGCCTCCGCGCCATGTGGACACAGAAACGTGAGCTGGAAAGGTGCTAGACTTACTGATGGATGGCTTGGAGGAACTTACGCTGGTGTTTCCGAACCCGGGCTTGGTCTGGCTTCTTCACCAGCCTGGTGTGTTTGTAGATGAGCCACGTCTCCCTGAGAACGTTAGCAGCGGCGTTTTTTACCTGGGGCCAGAAAAAGAACAATTCCTCAGGGTTGGCACGAAATTCCAAAAGGCTCCAGAAATGTCTAGAATCTTCCAGAAACCTCTAGAAACTTCTGGAAATGCCTCTCAGGGTCCCTGGGCTATAAGGCAGGGCCATGCTTGCACAATGTTTGTGCAGTGTGTGTATACCTAACACACATCACTCATGATGGGCCAGGCCCCTTCTATGCACCTTGCAAATGTTTTTTATGTTTTTTGTTTGTTTGTTTTTTGAGGCTCTGTGGCCCAGACTGGAATGCAGTGGCATGATCTTGCCTCACTGCAACCTCCACCTCCCGGGTTCAAGTGATTCTCCTGCCTCACTCTCCCTAGTAGCTGGGATTACAGGCGCCTATGATCACACTCAGCTAATTTTTGTATTTTTACTAGAGATGGGGTTTCATCATGTTGGCCAGGCTGGTTTTGAACTTCTGACCTCAAGTGATCCGCCTGCCTCGGCCTCCTAAAGTGCTGGGATTACAGGCATGAGCCACCGCGCCCGGCCATGATGCAGATGTTAACTCAGTGAATCAGCATGTGTTTTTATTTCCCTGATTTTCTATATGGGAAAGCTGAGGTACAGAGCAGTCAACCCGCCAGGGTCAGGTAGCTCTCAAATTGCATATGGCAGTCTGGCCCAAGCCTCTTACTGAGTGCCCATGGCTGGACATGACTGGGCACAAGGGTAGATGCCACGATGTCTCTCTATGCATTACTCACAGATGGGTGCGTGGTGGCAGAGCCAAGCACAGTCATTTTTTTTTTTTTAAGACGAAGACTTGCTCTGTCACCCAGGCTCGAGTGCAGTGGTGCCATCTTGGCTTTCTGCAGCCTCCGCTTCCCAGGCTCAAGCGATTCTCCTGCCTCAGACTCCCAAGTGGATGGGACTACAGGCAACTGCCACCATGCCAGGCTGGTCTCGAACTCCTGACCTTAGGTGATCCACCCGCCTTGGCCTCCCAAAGCCAGCACAGTCTTGACACGGGGCTGCATGGTAACCCATGGGCACATGAGCATGCCCGGCACATACAGAGGGAAAGCAGGGAAGTTCTACGCTCGCTGACAAGGCCAGGAGGCGGCCTCCATGGGAACCGCAGTCCTCACCCGCTTGGTGAGCTGAGTGTCCATCATGAAGTTGTGCACGTGCTTCTCAGCCTTGGTGAGCTCCAGCTTCCGGGCCACCACAGCCACCACGAGCGCGGTACAGCCAGCTCCCTGTGTGCAGGGCAGAGGGGGCACATCAGCGTCCTGTCTTGAGGTCACTCCCTCCTCCAGGAAGCCTGCCCAGATTGCAGCCTCCCCATTCTCCGAGTCAGCAGTGTGAGCGGATTCCATCTGCTGAGCTCACTGACTCCAGGTCTACTCGTTTCCTATTCATCAAATGTCAGGTGGAACCACGTCCCACACATTAGCTCATTCGACCCCCAACAACTCCAGGAGGTAGGACGATTCTTTTTTTTTTTTTTTTTTTTTGAGATGGAGTCTCGCTCTGTCACCCAGGCTGGAGTGCAGTGGCACAATCTCAGCTCACTGCAACCTCCACCTTCCAGGTTCAAGCGATTCTCCTGCCTCAGCCTCCTGAGTAGCTGGAACTAGAAGCGTGCACCACCACATCCCGCTAATTGTGTGTGTGTGTGTGTTTTTTTTTTTTTTTCGAGACAAGAGTCTCTCTCTGTCGCCCAGGCTGGAGTGCAGTGGCGCAATCTCGGCTCACTGCAAGCTCCGCCTCCCGGGTTCACGCTATTCTCCTGCCTTAGCCTCTCCGAGTAGCTGGGACTACAGGCGCCCGCCACCACGCCCGGCTAATTTTTTTGTATTTTTAGTAGAGACGGGGTTTCACCGTGGTCTCGATCTCCTGACCTCGTGATCCGCCCACCTCGGCCTCCCAAAGTTCTGGGATTACAAGCTGGGAATCCCACCAAGCTGGGATTACACCGCGCCTGGCCGTGTGTCTGTGTTTAGTAGAGAGGGGCTTTCACCATGTTGGTCAGGCTAGTCTCAAACTCCTGACAGGTGATCCACCCACCTTGGCCTCCCAAAGTGCTGCGATTACAGGCATGAGCCATTACCATGCCCAGCCCCAAGCAGGTTTAGATGCCAACACCCTGAGCCTGAGCAGGGTTGGCCTAGAGCACAAGCAGGGGCTCCTGGAGGAAACCCGTCTCGGTTTCCAGGCCGGGACAAAGGTTTTGAGACGACCCAGAAGCCTGTTCTCACGAAAAGCCTTGTCAACTGGGACAGAGCGACTTGCTGGAAACCTACACCTAGAATACTAGACAGCAAGGAAAAGGAATGGACAATGGCCCTGCAACAGCACGATGCACCACACAGATGGTGCAGGGAGGGACCCACGCTGGGCTGCCAGCAAAAAGCCAGACATGGACCAGGTGCAGTGACTTGTGCCTGTGATCCCAGCACTTTGGGACGCCAAGGTGGGCGGATCACCTGAGGTCAAGAGTTCGAGACCAGCCTGGTCAACATGGTGAAACCCTGTCTCTACTAAAAATACAAAAATTAGCCGGGCCTGGTGGCGGGTGCCTGTCATCCCAGCTACTCGGGAGGCTGAGGCAGGAGAATCGCTTGAACCTGGGAGGGGAAGGTTGCAGTGAGCTGAGATCACGCCACTGCATTCCAGCCTGGGAGACAGAGCGAGACTCCATCTCAAAAAAAAAAAAAAGGGCTGGCGTGGTGGCGTCATGCCTGTAATCCCAGCACTTTGGGAGGCTGAGGCAGGTGAATTATCTGAGGTTGGGAGTTCAAGACCAGACTGGCCAGCATGATGAAACCCTGTCTCTACTAAAAATAGAAAAATTAGCCGAGCCTGGTGGCAGGCGCCTGTAATTCCAGCTACTCAGGAAGCTGAGGCAGGAGAATGGCTTGAACCCGGGAGGCGGAGGTTGCAGTGAGTTGAGATCGCGCCATTGCACTCCAGGCCGGGCAACAGAGTGAGACTCCATCTCAATGAAAAAAAAAAAAAAAAAGTCGGCCAGGCGCGGTGGCTCACGCTTGTAATCCCAGCACTTTGGGAGGCCGAGGCGGGCGGATCACGAGGTCAGGAGATCGAGACCACGGTGAAACCCCGTCTCTACAAAAAATACAAAAAATTAGCCGGGCGTGGTGGCGGGCGCCTGTAGTCCCAGCTACTCGGAGAGGCTGAGGCAGAAGAATGGCGTGAACCCGGGAGGTGGAGCTTGCAGTGAGCCGAGATTGCGCCACTGCACTCCAGCCTGGGCGACAGAGCGAGACTCTGTCTCAAAAAAAAAAAAAAAAAAAAAAAAAAAAAAAAAAAAAAAAAAAAAAAAAAAAGTCGGACATGGGCCAGGTGCAGTTGCTTAGGCCTGTAACTCCAGCACCTTGGGAGGCCCAAGCAGGAGGATCACTTGAGCCCAGGAGTTCATGACCAGCCTGGACAACATAGTGAGACCCCATCTTTATAAAAACATAAAAATAAAATAAAACATGGAAAAGCATTTGTTGGCATGGGCATAAAACATGTCTGGAGAGAAAGAAGGTTCTGGAAAGAGGGGATGGACAGGGACCCCGATGATTGAATCAGGGAAAAGAGAAAGCAGTGAGCATGAAAGTATGTTCACAGGCACCCACGGCAGACTTGAGAATCCTTCGGGGAGACAGGGTGCCCATGAGTCACGAAAAACTCAGGGAACACCCCAAAAGTCAGCCAAGGAAGGGGGTTTGGGCTGCAGAGGACACAGCCCAGCAGGTTTTTTTTTTTTTTTTGAGATTTACTTCACTCTGGTTGCCCAGGCTGGAGTGCAATGACGTGATCTCTACTCACTGCAACCTCCGCCTCCTGGGTTCAAGCAATTCTCATGCCTCAGCCTCCCTAGGAGCTGGGATTACAGGTATCCGCCACCATGCCTGGCTAATTTTGTATTTTTAGTAGACACAGGCTCTCACCATGTTGGCCAGGCTGGTCTCGAACTCCTGACCTCGTGATACACCCGCCTTGGCCTCCCAAAGTACTGGGATTACAGGTGTGAGCCACCACTCCCGGCTATTTTTGTATTTTTAGTAGAGACAGGGTTTCTCCACGTTGGTCACAGGCTGATCTCAAACTCCCAACTTCAGGTGATCTGCTCACCTTGGCCTCCCAAAGTGCTGGGATTATAGGCGTGAGCTACCATGCCCGGCCCCCAGCAGGTATTTATAGCGTGTCCATGGCATTCACAGTTCTGGGATTCTCACATAGATAACCGACTTAGCCCTTGCAAAGCAGAGGAAGTAGCACTGGTCACAGCTGAGGAAACTAAGGCACATCAGCATTAAGCCCCTTGCCCTGGATCCAAAGGCTGTGGATAAATCGGGCTGTAGAGAATAAAGGGGTGACAGTGACTCTCTGGTCAGAGTGGACCACAGCTTCTTACTGGGCAGGCATGGTGGGAGCTGCATATCTAGGCCTGGAAGGGCCGCAGGGAGATGTCCTGTGGGTGTGGCTTCCACGTGACCTCAGAGGAAAACGGCAGAGCAGAGGAGGGGTGGACTGATGGAGGGACGCTGATCAGGCACAGCTCGTGATGGGGCGAACACCCTGTCAGCAAGGCGTATGCAAGGGCTGGTGGAGCGGGCGGCTGGCTGGACCTCCTAGGATCATACACGTGGACCCTCACCCTTACCATGATGCCAGTGAGCAGGCACACACCCTTCCCGCAGTAGGTGTGGGGCACCATGTCGCCGTAGCCGATGGAGAGGAAGGTGATGGAAATCAGCCACATGGCCCCCAGGAAGTTGCTGGTCACTTCCTGCTTGTCGTGGTACCTGGGGAAGAGGGAGGGCTCAGTCTACACCATCCCCTCTGCTTCCATCACACCCCCTGGGGCGGCGCCAGGGCTGGAAGGCCCTGAGTCCACCTCGCTGCGTTGGGGCCATGTCCTGTGGGTACAGGACAGGCTCATTCTCTTCCTCCTACAGCCCTTCCACTTTCCCTTTGCCTGCCCCCCAGGCTGCTTCCCTGGATGGGGCAGAGAGGGGCCCAGGTGAGGTTGTATGAACATACAATCCCCCTCCCAACGACAGACACACACAGACCGGGGGACGGGTGACCACAGCACCAGAAGCGGCAGGAGGTGGAGGCAAGGATTCAGGTCAGACACCAGGAAGAACTTCCCCAGCCAGCAATGCCCCAAGGAGGGAGGAGGACTGGAGGAGGTGGGAGGCTGGAGGATCACCACCTGGGGCTCGAGCGAAGAAGGGACGCCCGTATATGAAGGACAGACTGGAGGACAGCATGAGTCCCCCAACTCAGCCTATGTTGCATCTGGGGGTTGGGAAGAGAGGGGCATCGGCTTTGGTGCTGGGGAGATGCCTCGGGCTATATTTGGGACCCAGGGAGACAGGCCCCAAGACTGACAGAACTTAGTCCTGGTCACAGCTGGGCTTGGGACTTCGGCCAGAGGGGTCACAAAGAGGTTCTGCCTGTGGCCATGCCAGGGGGCCGAGGGCTTGGCTCTCTGGGTCTGGGGGTGGCTTTGGGATCTGTTCCCACTCAGCTCTCAGTCCCCAAATCCCCTTGGCCTTTCTCTGGGGACTGGGCCCCCTCTGACCTGGCTTCCAGCTAACCTACTCCTTCCCAGGGCTTAGATCATCTGAGCCCCAAGCCAGCCTCTGGGGGGTTCAAGGTCAGAGGCCAACTAGGGTAGCACCGAGGAAGTGGCCTGGACAGAGCAGGATCTTCAGGGGAGGCCTGTGCCAGGCACAGTGAGTGACACAGCCCAAGGACAGGGCTGGGGTCAGGCTCCAGAGGGAAGGAGATGGAGGCTTCCCAAGATTGGCAATTGGGGGTCTTCGCTCCCGCAGAGGTCGAATGCCACTCCAGGAACCTCCAGTCTGGGCTTCTAAGACACTTGCTGGGTGAAGGCCCAGGGACTGACCCCATCTTTTTTTTTTTTTTTTTTTTGAGACAATATCTCTCTCTGTCGCCCAGGCTGGAGTGTAGTGGCATGATCTTGGCTCACTGCAACCTCCACCTCCCAGGTTCAAGCGATTCTCCTGCCCCAGCCTCCCGAGTAGCTGGGACTACACGCGCCCACCATCATGCCTGGCTAATATATTTTTTTGTATTTTTAGTAGAGACAGGGTTTCACCATGTTAGCCAGGATGGTCTCAATCTCTTGACCTTGTGATCCACCCACCTGGGCCTCCCAAAGTGCTGGGATTACAAGCATGAGCCACAGCGCCCAGCTGACTGACCCCCATCTTACACCAAAACATCTGATCCCCAAGTTGCCTGACCCCCAGAGGGCAGGAGGGGCGGGGGGTGCCCTCTAGCTGGTAGGTGGGTGAGCCCCAGATCCAGACGGAGCGATGGTGGGGGGTGCCGCAGGACCACCCAGGAGCATGGCTGGGGGACATGCGGGAGGCGGGGGTGGGTCAGAGCGAGGCAGGCAAGGGGGCTTCAAGCATTGTCGCCAGGCTCAGAATTTAGGATTGGCTGCCTGCCAGCCCTGCCCCGTGCCCCACCCCCCCAGAGCCCTGCAAGGACCCATCTTGGACCTCAGGGATACCTGATGAGGGGCACCCCATACCCCTGACCCTAGTTCTGACCCCACCCATCAGGGGTGTGGGAGCTGCAAGGGGGAACATCAAGGGCCCAAGGAGACCCCTGGAAGCCTTGACAGCTGGAGAAACTGGGCCTTTCATCCCTGAGAGCCAGGCCTCAGACCCAGGCAGGGCCCGTGGGAGTATGGGGGGGTGGGGGCCGGGTGGAGGGATGAGGATGGGGTACTGAGGGCAAGCAGGGGTCCAGCCAGGGACCCCTCCAGGGCCCCTGCCAGCTAGGCGCATGGCAGGGAGACCCTCTCCCAGATAAGGCACCATCACACCTCAGGCCTGGTGGAGCCCCTCCTGCCTCTGAGACTGCCAGGACTCAGGCCTCCGGGCAAGTCCCTTTGCCCCCCAGAGCCTCAGTTTCCCTCTCTGTAAATCGGGTTGATGGCCCACCACCTCTTAGGGGTATTCATAACAGACTCCCTCCTGTTTGGAGGTCCCAAAGGTGCGGCCGGTTTTCCTTCACCCCAGACCCATTTATTTGTCTTTTTTTTTTTTTTTTGACTGGAGTGCAGTGGCGCAATCTCAGCTTACTGCAACCTCCACGTCCCAGGTTCAAGGGATTCTCCTGCCTCAGCCTCCCGAGTAGCTGGGATCACAGGCACCACCACCACGCCCAGCCCACTCCAGATCCATTTAAGTCTTGGGAGGAAACATCGGAGCTCCCAGGGGTCAGCTGCCCAAACACAACATCAGAGCCAAGCCCTTCCTTAATCCCCCGCCCTTCGGACACAAGGGCCCTGAGGCTCGGAGAGGACGCCCAGTGGAGTGGCCTGCCCCCGAGATGGGGGGACTGACCCAGGCCCACCCTGCCGGGCCCGTTCTCCCTGCCTCCCTCCCCTTGCGGCAGCTAATCTTAAATTCCTAGCGGGTCGGGAATGGCCGCAGCGGTGGCAGCGGCTGCTCTGCGCACACAGCTCAGCCGAGGGTGGGACTCACATGTTTTCCCTAAAGTCCAGTGGAGCGGGCAAAGGGGAAAATGAAAGCTGGTTAAACGTGAGACGTGGGAGACAGAGGGGAGGGGGAGACGTCCCTGTGCCTGCTGCCTGCGCCCCCCGGGGCCAGAGATCAGGAGTCAGCGTCCCAGGAGCCGAGGGGCTGGGAGAAGGAGGCTTGGGAGACCGTGGCAGGGAGGATGAGGGAGAGGGAGCTGGGGTCCCTCCCTGGTTGAGGGCAGCTGGGGACACAGGGCTAGGTCCCCAGGGAGGATGATTACTGAAGCCACAAACTGGAAGACAGGAGGCACCACGGGTGTCTTGCAGTCGGGGAGACGGAAGCAATGGCCAGGGTCGGGAGGGGCCCGGGGTCAGTGAAATCATGAATGGGCACGGAGGTCCAGGGAGACGGGGGCTGGGGGATGGGGGGCCTCCAGGGGCGGGGGTCGCACCTTTCGCAGACGCGCACGGTCCAGGCTGCGATGATCCAGGAGGAGATGCTGAAGACCAGCAGCACGGTGCCGGGGCAGATGGTCATGAGCGTCTTCATGACGAAGCGCGTGTTGAAGGTGATCTTGTTGAGGGCCCCGATGCTGCGGCTCGAGGCGTCCGTGAAGATTTTGCTGTGCAATAGCATCACCCGGCCCAGCAGGTAGAGGCGCAGGAACATGGGGATGGACAGCAGCACGTCCACGTCGGCCTCGGCCACCGAGGGCGCGTACGTGAAGGCCAGCCGCGCCGTCCACGTGAAGCGGTAGTGGCCGGGCACCGGGTGAATGGCGCACACCGCCAGCTCTAGCGAGATGAGGAACACGCGCTCGCAGGTCATGGCGATGCGCCAGTCATCAGCCCCGTTGTCCACCATGAACAGCTGTGGAGGGCGGGAGGGAGCCAGCCATGGGTGTCAGACACGCGCCGCGCTCCCTGCCCAGCCCCACCGCGCCCACAGAGAGTGATGTCAGCCTGGCCTGAAACCCCACAGGCTCGGATTTTTCTTTCTTTTTTTTTTTTTTGAGATGGAGTTTTGCTCTTATTGCCCAGGCTGGAGTGCAATGGCACGATCTCTGCTCACTGCAATCTCTGCCTCCTGGATGAAAGCAATTCTCCTGTCTCAGCCTCCAGAGTAGCCGGAATTACAGGCTTGCTCCACCACACCTGGTTAATTTTTGTATTTTTAGTAGACACAGGGTTTCACCATGTTGGCCAGGCTGGTCTCAAACCCCTGACTTGAAGTGATCCGCACGCCTCGGCCTCCCAAAGTGCTGGGATTACAGGTGTGAGCCACTGTGCCTGGCGAGGATTTTTCTTTTCTTTTTCCTTTTTTTGGAGACAAGGTCTTGCTCTGTGCCTGGACTGGAGTGCAGTGGTGCAATCACAGCTCACTGCAGTCTTGAACTCCTGGGCTCAAGTGGTCCTCGCGCCTCAGCCTCCTCCTGAGGAGCTGGGATTACAGGCATGCAACACCATGCCTGGCTAATTTTTTAAATTTCCTGTAGAGATGGGGTCTCCCTATTTTGCCCAGGCTGGTCTAAAACTCCTGGCCTCAAGTGTCCTCCTGCCTCAGCCTCCCAGAATGCTGGAATCACAGGTGTGAGCAATCGCATCAGCTTCAGATTTTTCCAAGAGAAGTCAGAAACGTGACCTTGTATGCAAAACTCTCTAGTTCTCAGCACTGGCCACAATTCGAACGAAATATCAGATGAGTGTTCCCCAAAAAGTTCAACATAGAGTTACTAATGACCCAGCAATCCCACTCCTAGACAGACTCAAGAGAAATTAAAACAAGTGTTTAAGCAAACCCTTGGACAGACACATTCACAACAGCACTATTCACAACCTCCAAAAGTGGAAACAGAATGGGCGCAGTGGCTCCTGCCTGTAATCCCAGTGCTTTGGGAGGCAGGAGGACTGCTTGAGGCCAAGAGTTTGAGACCAGCCTAGGCAACATGGCAAAACCCCGTCTCTATTAAAAATACAAAAAAATTAGCCAGGTGTGTTGGCGGGTGCCTGTAATCTCAGACTTGAGAGGCTGACGCACAAGAATCACTTGAACCTGGGAGGCAGAGGTTGCAGTGAGCCAAGATTGAGCCACTGCACTCCAGCCTGGGCAACAGAGTGAGACTCTGTCTCGATAAAAAAAAAAAAAAAAAAGAAAAGAAAAAGAAAATTTATGCAGAGATGGGGACTCGCTCTGTTGCCCAGGCTGGTTTTGAACTCCTGGGCTCCAACAGTCCTCCCACCTCAGCCTCCCAAAGTGCTGAGATTCCAGGTGTGCATGCCCAGCCCTTCACTATACTTTTCTCTTCCTTCTGAACGTGTGTATAACTCCTAAGTATCTTTTTTTTTCTTTTTCACGTGTCATTTTAAAAATAAGAAGCAATAAAGTCATTCTAAAATAAGAAAAAGAAAAAAAGTTACTTCCTTAAAATGTGGCGGCCGCGCGTTCTAGGGGCCTCCTCCGCTCGCACATCGGCAAAGCATTGACATAAAGGACACCCTGCAGCGCCACTGCTCCCCCGGGCCCTCCATGGGGTACCATGGCCATGTCCAGGGCCAGTCCTAGGGGAGGTGAGCAGAGCGCCAAGATACATAACATCTGTCAGTTACGGAGCCGGGACCAATCATATTGGAGCTGGAGGCAAAAGTTATCATCAGTAATATGGCCACGCCCCCTCCCCCACCCCCGCCTGCCCTTTTTTTTTGAGACCTGCACCTGCTCTGGCGGGATCATAGCTAACTGCAGCCTCTAACTCCTTCCTTTTTTTTTTTTTTTTTTTTGAGACGGAGTCTCGCTCCATTGCCCAGGCTGGGGTGCAATGGCGCGATCTCGGCTCACTGCAAGCTCCTACTCCTGGGTTCACGCCATTCTCCTGCCTCAGCCTCCCGAGTAGCTGGGACTACAGGCGCCCACCACCACGCCTGGCTAATGTTTTGTATTTTTAGTAGAGACAGGGTTTCACCATGTTAGCCAGGATGGTCTCGATCTCCTGACCTCATGATCCGCCCGCCTCGGCCTCCCAAAGTGCTGGGATTACAGTCGTGAGCCAGGCCCTTTTTTTTTTTTTTTTCTTTTTTTTAAGAGGAGGGGGCCTTGCTATGTTGCCGTCCATACTGCCTCCGTTTTTTGTTTGTTTGTTTGGTTTTTTGTTTTGTTTTTTATTTTGAGAGGGAGTCTCATTCTGTCCCCCAGGCTGGTGTGCAGTGGCGCGATCATGGCTCACTGCAGCCTTGACTTCCCTGGGCTCAGGTGATCCTCCCACCTCAACCTCCCAAGTAGCTGGAACTACAGATGTGTACCACTATGCCTGGCCAACTGTTGAAAAAACTTTTGTGTAGAGACGGTGTTTTGCCACGTTGCCCAGGCTGATCTCGAACTCCTGTGCTCGAGTGATCCTCCTGCCTCGGCCTTCCGAAGTATTGGGATTACAGGCGTGAGCCACTGTGTCCAGCCTGAATTACAGTTGAAAAAAAAAAAAAGCCGGGTCCGTGGCTCACACCTATAATCCCAACACTTTAGGAGGCCGAGGCAGGAGGATCACTCTAGCCCAGGAATTCGAGACCAGCCTGGGCAACATAGGAAAATCCTGCCTTTATATGTGTATGGTTTTATATATCTGTATATATAATGTATTACATTTAGCTGGGCATGGTGGTCTGTGCCTGTGGTCCCAGCTACTTGGAAGGCTGAGGCAGAAGGACTCCTTGATCCCAGGAGGTACATGCTGCAGTGAGCTCTGGCTGCACCACTGGACTCCAGCCTGGGCGACAGAACGAGATCCTGTGTTTAAAAAACAAAAACAAAAACAGGCTGGGCAGTGGCTCATGCCTGTAATCCCAGCACTTTGGAAGTCCGAGGCGGGTGGAACACGAGGTCAGGAGTTCAAGACCAGCCTGGCCAACATGGTGAAACCCCGTCTCTACGAAAAATACAAAAATTGGCCAGGTGTGGTGGCAGGTGCCTGTAATCCCAGCTACTCGGGAGGCTGAGGCAGGAGAATCACTTGAACCCAGGAGGCAGAGGTCGCGATGAGCTGAGATTGCACCACTGCACTCCAGCCTTGGTGACAGAGCAAGACGCCATCTCAAAAAAAAATAAATAAATAAAAACAAAAAAAAAGTATACATATATGAAATTCACAAACCGTACAATTCTCCCATTTAAAGTGCACAATTCAGTGGCATTTAGTACACCTCTTCTATCTAATTTCAGAACACTTCCATCACCCCAAAAGGGAGCCCTGTCCCCATTAGCAGTCGCTCCTTTCCCAGCCCCCGGCAACCACTAATCTCTTTCTGTCTCTGCGGATTTGCATCTTCTGAAAATTTCACATAAATGGAAGCATGCGATTTGTGGCCTTTTATGTCTGGGTTCTTCTGCTGAGCATCATATTTCTGAGGTTCATCCATGTTCAGTATCAGAAATTGTTATAGGTTGATTTGTGTTCTCCTGAAAAAGATATGTTGGCATCCTGACCTCTAGTACCTCTGAATGTGCTCTTATATGGAGATAAGGTCTTTATAGAGGTCATCTCGTTAAATGAGGTCATTGTAACGAGGTCGGCTAGTTAAAATGAAGTTAAGCTGGAATCAGGCCAGGCATAGTGGCTCAGGCCTGAAATCCCAGCACTTTGGGAGGCTGAAGCGGGAGGATCGCTTCAGCCCAGGAGTTCAAGACCAGCCTGGCCAACACGGTAAGACCCCCTTTCTACAAAAAAAAAGCAAAAAATGTAAAAATTAGCGGGGCATGGTGGCAAGTGCTTGTAATCCCAGCTACCTGGGGGCTTACCTGTGTAAGCCCAGGATGTCGAGGCTGCAGTGATTTGTGATCAAGCCACTGCATTCCAGTGTGGGTGACAGAGCGAAACTCTGTCTCAAAAAAAAAAAAGTGGAATCATCTAATTACAGTGGGCCCTAATCCAATAATGACTGGTGTTCTTATTTTAAAAAGGGGAAATTTGGACACAGACACTCTCAAAGGGAGAACATCATGTGATCCTCAAGGCAGAGATTGGAGTGACACATCTCCTAAGTCGAGAACCCCCAAAATTGCCAGGAGCAACCAAAAGCTAGGAGAGAGGCCTGGGACGGATTCTCTCTCATGGCTCTCAGAAGGAACCAACCCTGCTAACACCTTGATCCTCAGACTTCTATACTCCAGAACTTTCAGACAATACATTTCTGCTGTTTTGGTGTTTTGTTCTTTTGTTAAGGTTGAATAGGCCAGGCATGGTGGCTCACGCTTGTAATCCCAGCACTTTGGGAAGCCGAGGTGGGAGGATCACCTGAGGTCAGGAGTTCGAGACCAGCCTGGCCAAAATGTGAAACCCCCATCTCTACTGAAAATACAAAAATTAGCCAGGCGTGGTGGCGGGCACCTGTAATCACAGCCATTCAGGAGACTGAGGCAGGAGAATCACTTGAACCTGGGAGGCGGAAGTTGCAGTGAGCCAAGATAGCACCACTGCACTCCAGCCTGGGCAACAGAGTGAGACTCCATCTCAAAAAAAAAAAGGTTATGCTGGGCGCGTTGGCTCACACCTGTAATCCCAGCACCTTGGGAGGCCGAGGCGGGTGGATCACCTGAGGTTTGGAGTTCAAGACCACCCTGACCAACATGGAGAAACCCCATCTCTACTAAAAAAACAAAATTAGCCGGCTGTGGTGGCACATGCCTGTAATCCCAGCTGCTCGGGAGGCTGAAGCAGGAGAATTGCTTGAACCCAGGAGGCATAAGTTGCGGTAAGCTGGAGATTGTGCCATGGCACTCTAGCCTGGGCAACAAGAGTGAAACTCCGTCTCAAAAAAAAAAAAAAAAGGTTGAATAATTGTCCATTGTACAGGTGCACTACATTTTATTTATCCATTCATGCCTGGTTGGACATTTGGACGTTGTTTCTGCTTTTTGGCTACTTTGTAGTTTTGTTTTTTGAGACGGAGTCTTGCTCTGTTGCCCAGGCTGGAGTGCAATGTTTCGATCTCAGCTCACTGCAACATCTGCCTCCCAGGTTCAAGTGATTCTCCCGCCTCAGTCTCCCAAGTAGCTGGGATTACATGCACCCGATATCATGCCTGGCTAATTTTTGTATTTTTGTAGAGACGGAGTTTCACCATGTTGACCAGGCTGGTCTTGAACTCCTGACCTCAAGTGATCCACCCGCCTCAGCCTCCCAAAGTGCTGGGATCACAGGTGTGATTTTTGGCTACTTTGAACAGTGCTGTTATCAACATGCATGTGCAGCCGGGCATGGTGGCTCATGCCTATAAAGTCCCAACACTTTGGGAGGGTGATGTGGGCCGATCACTTGAGCCCACGAGTTTGAGGCCAGCCTGGGCAATATGGCGAGACACCGACAAGACAATACAAAAATTAGCCAGGCGTGGTGGTGCGCAGCTGTAGTCCCAGCTACTTGGGAGGCTGTGGCAGGAAAATCTCTTGAACACAAGAGGTCAAAGCTATGACTGCGTCACAGCACTCCAGCCTGGGCAACAGAGTGAGACCCTGTCTCGAAAACTAAACAAATAGGCCAGGAGCAGTGGCTGACACCTGTAATCCTAGCACTTTGGGAGGCCGAGATGAGTGGATCACTGGAGGTCAGGAGTTCAAGACCAGCCTGGCCAAGATCGTGAAACCCAGTCTCTACTAGAAATACAAAAATTAGCAAGGTGTGGTGCCATGCGCCTGTAATCTCAGCTACTTGGGAGGCTGAGGCAGAAGAATCGCTTGAATCCGGGAGGCAGAGGTTGCAGTGAGCCAAGATCGTGCCACTGCACTCCAGCCTGGAAACAACCCGTGTGTCCCAGAGTCCCAGCTCAGCTCCTCACTTTCTCACTACCTGTTCTTTTTTGTAAATAATCAATGAAAATTAAAACACAGATGTGTGTTCCAAGGAAATCTAGAATGATGGAAACTGTGTGTCTTTTTTTTTTTTTTTTTTTTTTTTTGAGACGGAGTCTCGCTCTGTCGCCCAGGCTGGAGTGCAGTGGCGCGATCTCGGCTCACTGCAAGCTCCGCCTCCCAGGTTCACGCCATTCTCCTGCCTCAGCCTCTCCGAGTAGCTGGGACTACAGGCGCCCACCACCACGCCTGGCTAATTTTTTGTATTTTTAGTAGAGACGGAGTTTCACCATGGTCTCGATCTCCTGACCTCATGATCCGCCCGCCTCGGCCTCCCAAAGTGCTGGGATTACAAGCGTGAGCCACCGCATCCGGCCCAACTGTGTGTCTTTATGGAGATCTTTTTTCTATCAGAAGCCAATTGTTCATCCTTTTATGTTTTGTGGGGATGGGATCCAAGGTGGGCAGGTGTGGGGGGATCTGGGGTTTGAGGAGAGGGGCTGCTTCCTGCAGCATTCAGCACTGACCTGGATCTCCCGGGCATGGTAGAGGACAACGAGACCCAGCAGGATGGCCGTGGAGAGGCTGATGAGGCATTTGAGTGCGAATGAGTACAGAGACTCCTGGTAAAGAGAGAGGACACAGCCGGATGGACACTGGAGGCGGTGGGCCGGCGGCCCTCCCATCCCCTTACCCTGGCTCCCGGACATGGGAGTCAGCCAAATGGGGCTCTTCCCAGTGGCTTCTCCCACTGTACCCCGAATTTCTGCTAGTTCCCCAGTCCTGGGGCTGCTGTGTGTGAAACAGCTTATCAGGGCTGGGCGTGCAACAGGTGCTATGTTCAGGAAGCAGTGCTTTCCTGTCCTTATTCCTGGGGACTGGGCTGACAGCAAGATGTGTCCAGTGCTTCACAGTTTATGAGGCCTGGCCTCACTTGGGCACAGCACTTCACAGTTTATAAGGCCTGGCCTCACATGGGCACAGCACTTCACAGTTTATAAGGCCTGGCCTCACATGGGCACAGCACTTCACAGTTTATAAGGCCTGGCCTTACATGGGGAGAGCACATCACAGTTTGTAAGGCCTGGCTTCACATGGGCACAGCACATCACAGTTCACAAGGCCGGACATCATCCAGCCTCGACACTTCACAGTTTATAGGCTGACACAGCCCTGATCTCTCTCCATCCTCACACATTCTAGGTGGCATGAGGGAACCCACAGCCAGGCTTGTAACCTGGACGCACTCACTCTCGGAAGGGGAGGAAGCTCTTCTGTTGCTCCCCAGAGCAGGCTCACTCTGGGGAACCCCTGTCCTGGGGGGAAGCCCGCCTCTGCCTTAAGCCAGGGTGCAGCCCCTTGACACCTGGCCATGGAATGGGCTGGAACCTTCCCTCCCCATGTGCAGCCTCCCTGCTACCTTCCCGGAGGTGGGTATGCAGAAGGCCAGGGAGCCCTCACCTCCAGGAGCCCCCTAACACTCCCTATCTCCTGGGGGGCCCTGCCACCCCCAACCCCATGTCAAGAAAGCTAGGCAGGCTCGGTGGAACCTCCCTGGAGTGCCTGGGGGAGGACCACGCCTACCTTGGTATACACCCCCCAGGACAGCTCGGTCTCCGTCACCATGACGACGATGCCAAACATGCCAAAAATGAGGGCATAGTCGCTGAGGCGCTTCCGCTTCTCGAAGAGCGCCCGCCGGTGGCCCAGGCGGTGGCCCACATTTGAGGGCTTCCCTGAGGCTCTCTGCCTGCCGGCCTCATCTTCCTCATCGTCCTCGTCATCGTCCTGGTCCTGGGGCTGCCCCCGGGGGCTGCCGGGTGAGGGCCGGGCTGGCTCACTCTTGGCCACTACCACCTGGAGGCCCGGGCTATGCGGGGGTTGTGGGGGGCGGCCGGCCTCGGGGTCCGGAGGGTCTCGTCCCAGGGCGCCCGGCCCGCTGCCCAGCGGCCGCCCCACGCTGCCATTGTAGCTGTGGCTGTTCATGACTACCTGGGTGCAGGGGTTGGGCTCGCTGCAGGCCACCCGGGGCCCGGCATGGCTCAGTGGCTGGGCTCCTGCACTGACCTGCAAGGGCACAGAGGGACATGGTCACAGCAGGGTCCAGCTTACTGACCAGAAAGGCAAGGACCATCCCGGCCATCCCAGAACGTTCTAAATTTGGGAGTGGCCCAGAGTGCTGACACGTGGGTTTATCATCCCAGAAACATCTGAGTCAGCCTGAATCCCTCCCCTGCTCAAAGCCCTGCCACAGCTCCCCAGTGCCATCCCATTGAAAAAATCAACTCCAGAGAGCTGGGCACGGTGCTGCAGCTCTGGTAATTGCAGCTACTTAGGAGGCCAAGGCAGAAGGACCGCTTGAGGTCAGGAGTTCGAAACTGGCCTGGCCAACATGGTGAAACCCTGTCTCTACTAAAAATACAAAAATTAGCCAGGCATAGTGGGGCATGCCTGTAGTCCCAGCTACTTGGGAGGCTGAGGCAGAAGGATCTCTTGAACCCAGGAAGCAGAGGCTGTAGTGAGCCAAGATCATGCCATTGCACCCCAGCCTGGGTGGCAGAGTGAGACTATGTCGCAAAAAAAAGAAAAAGAACAAAGAAACTCCAGAGCTGGGCCTAGTGGTGCACACTTGTAATCACAGCTACTTAGAGGCTGAAACTGGAGGATCACTTGAGCCTGGGAGTTTAAATCCAGCCTGGACAACATTAACAAGACCCGATCTCTAAAAAAAACAAAAACAAAAACAAATAAAATAAAACACCAAACTCTTCACTATGGCCAAGGGGCCCTCTGTATCTGGTTCCCACCTATCTCGTCCTTCTTACTCTCCCCAGACCCAATCCCTCCAGCCACAGTGGTCTCCCAATCACCAGATTCCAACAAGTTCATCCTTCTCTGAGCCCTTGCACAGGCTGTGCCCTCTACCTGGAACACCCCCCTACCAGCCCCCTGCCTGCAGACTTTTTGTGTATCCAAGCACCTAGAACAATGCCTAGCAAACAGATGACACTCAGGAAACACTTGCTGAATGCTGGAAGATGAAATCTACCAACGGGCTTGCCTGGGAGGATAGGGTGGCTAACGGTATGCTTAGAAGGTGGTTTTCATCTGAGCTCATCCTCTTCCAACCTTCAGACTCTTGGATGAGTTAACCTCACCTCACTGTGCCTCCTGCATTTGTAGGCTCCTGCACTATGGCCTATGGGACATTAGGGACCCCGGCTGTGGCTACAGAGATCCTGAGGCTCCCTCCTGCCTGGGCAAGAGGGGATCCATAATCTTCAAACAGATTCCAGGACTAGTGTGGCAATGCAGGATTTAACTCCAAGATCTGGAATCGATTCTGCAGGGCTTTGTAAGACATAAGACATGCTTGGCTGGGCTCTATGATCTCAGGCCAGCCTGTTTCCCTGCCAGGCTATCTGAAAAGCACCCTGTGTGATTACAGAGCAATGTCCTGTGGCATCATGTGTGAGAGCAGGGACCTCAATGATGGTGACACAGTCATCATGCTCACCAAAGCACTGATGAGGCTGTATGAGTCTCTGGATCCAACTTGTCAGATTCACCCCTGCCCTGCCCAGCCCAGTATCTCAGACCCTCAAATTGCACTCCTTGCCTGCTCTGTAGCCCAGGCTGGAGTGCAGTGGGGCAATCCTAGCTCACTGCAGCCTCGGACTCCTGGGCTCAAGCGATCCTCCCACCTCAGCCTCCCAAGTAGCCAGGACTACAGGTATGTGCCACCACCCCCAGCTAATGATTTATTTTTCCGAGATCGGATGAGATCAGATGTGTTCAGGGTGGTACAGCCATAGATGATTTATTTTTATTTCTAGTAGAGATCAGGCCTTGCTACAATGCCCAGGCTGGTCTGGAACTCCTGGGCTCCAGTGATCCTCCCTCCTCGTCCTCCCAAAGTGTTGGGATTACAGGCATGAGCCACTGTGCCCGGTCCCAGGCTCCATTCTTTAGGTAAATGTTCTCCTGAATCCTAATACTGCCAAGAAGTGGGTCCTGGGATTTGATCAGTTGTACATATGGGGAAACTGTGGCATGATGTTGTGAAAGAACCTGCCTGGGCCGGGCACAGTGGCTCACGCCTGGACTCCCAGCACTTTGGGAGGCCAAGGTGGGCAGATCATCTGAGGTCAGGAGTTCGAGACCAGCCTGACCAACATAGTGAAACCCTGTCTCTACTAAAAAGACAAAAAATTAGCCGGGCGTGGTGGCCCATGCCTGTAATCCCAGCTACTCAGGAGGTTGAGACAGGAGAATCGCTTGAACCCGGGAGGCGGAGGTTGCAGTGAGCCGAGATCATGCCATTGCACTCCAGCCTGGGCAACAAGAGCAAAACTCTGTCTCAAAAAAAAAATACAAACCTGCCTGAAGACACACCTTCTCCTTGCAAGGAAGATTCTGGACCTGGCTCCTTTGTGAGATTTTCCCAACAAGCTGGGCAGGGGTGGGTGGAGGGCCAAGTGTTATCCCCTTTGAAATGGTCACAACAGCATGCAATGGGGGTCCCCCATGTGCCAGACCTGGGAGAAGGGTTGGGGGGCAGCTGTGTGCACAGGCAGGACACTTGCCACACGCACTGGGGGTGACAGACTAACAGATCATCATTCCAGGACACAGCAAGATGAGCCACACTGGCTGGGCGCGGTGGCTCACGCCTGTAATCCCAGCACTCTGGGAGGCCGAGGTGGGCAGATCACTTGAGGTCAGGAGTTTGAGGCCAGCCTGGCCAACATGGCAAAATCCTGTCTCTACTAAAACTACAAAAATTAGCCAGATGTGGTGGTGGGCACCTGTAATCCCAGCTGCTTGGGAGGCTGAGGGAGAAGAATTGCTTGAACCCCGGAGGTGGAGGCTGCAGTGAGCTGAGATCATGCCACTGTACTCCAGCCTGGGCAACAGAGTGAGACTCTGTCTCAAAAAAAAAAAAAAAAAAAAAGAGCTACACTGCTGGGTGGGACATGGGTGACTTTGGCCGCCGCACACATTGCAGGACCACCTATGCCTTTGTCCGGCACCCTTCACACTGTCTGTCCCTCACCATGTGTCTCCAGATACTGGTGCCAGCAAACAGGAGTGCAAGAATCATTCCTTCGTGGCCGGGTGCGGTGGCTCATGCCTGTAATCCCAGCACTTTGGGAGACTGAGGCAGGTGGATCACCTGAGGTCAGGAGTTTGAGACCAGCCTGGCCAACATAGTGAAACCCTGTCTTTACTAAAAATACAAAAATTAGCCAGGCGTGGTGGTGGGCACCTGCCATCCCAGCTACTTGGGAGGCTGAGGCACAAGAATCACTTGAACCTGGGAAGTGGAAGTTGCAGTGAGCCGAGATCATGCCATTGCATTCCAGCCTGGGTGACAGAGTGAGACCCTGTCTCCAAAAAAAAAAAAAAAAAATCATTCCTTCAATGGTCAGGTGACCTCATGAGTCTCAGAACTTGTCCCACCCCTTCCCACCCTCACCCGTCACATCAATCAGGCTGTGGTTTCCTGTGACCAGGCACTTCACAGCTTGTAAGGCCTGACCTCCCGCAGGCCCAGCACTTCCCAGTTTATGAGGCCCAGCCTCATGTGGCCTGGTACTTCCCAGTTTATCAGGCCTGACCTCCTGCCGGCCCGGCACTTCACAGTCTATAAGGCCTGGCCTTGTGGGCCCAGCATTTGACAGTTTATGAGGCTGACCTTGGCCCTGATCTTTTCCTAACCTCACAAATACTTAGGTGGGCCTTCTGCTCCAAGGCTCAAACCCCTGCCTAACGCCTGAACATCTGCTGGCTACCAGGTGGGGCTGGGAGCTTGCACTAGGGTGCACACAGGGACCCCAGATCCTGCCCTCCTCCAGGGGGCCCAGGAAAACCCAGGCACTCCTTCCACCATCCCTGAGGGTGCAAAACTTCCCCAGCTGGGGATGGGGGGCACAGGGATGAGAAGCGGGTGGCCTGGCAGACAGAACCCAGAGGGGGTGTAGGCCTCCGAGGGCCTCTGCAAACGACCTTCCGAAACGCACCAATGAAGATGCAATTTGGGGATGTGACTCAGCCACCCGACGCATGGGCCAAATTCAGCCGTGTGTCTGCCATGTTCTTCCTCGCCTGGCAGCCGCGTCCTAAGGTGCCCTGGGCAGGGAGGGGGTGGGGAGGAGGAGAGAAATGGCAGGTGGCTTCCAAGAGGGTGGAGGGATGGAGGGGTGGAGGGGTGGAGGGGTGGAGGGGTGGAGGGCTTTCCCGGCACCTACCACGTTACTGTGGACCGGGCTCTTACTGTGCTTTGAGCCTGAGATCAGGACGATCACATTTAATCCCTATCACCACCGGTGAGCAAGGTGGCATTCCCATTCCCATTTTACAGACGGGAGACAGAGCTCAGAGAAGCTCAGCACCTTTTGCACAAGGTCATCCAGCCAGGAAAGGCAGGGACTAAATTAGTGCCATCCAGGCGTGGCAGATGGCAGGGTCTGCTTTCTGGGAGGGGAAACGGCCTGGTCCTGCCCTCGAGAAGCCACCAGCTTGGAGCACAGAACTGATGAGTGCCTGGGCCTTCCCCATTCCTGGGTACACATCCCCTCCCCCACTGCAATCTGGGCCTAACACTGGAGTCCCTGGGACCCTCAGGGATTCCCAGAGACTCAGGAGCCCCTGGGAACCCTCAGCCAAGGTTTAGATGTCCATGAAAGGGTATGTTTTTCTGGGTAACAGCCCTGGGTTTGCCAAGTGAGGAATACCACCCTATTAGCTAGGTATACACCTATAGTTCCAGCTATTCGGGAGGCCGAGGCAGGAGATCACTTGAGCCCAGGAGCTCGAGACCAGCCTGGACAACTAGCAATATCCCGTTTCTAACAAACAACAAACAAACGTCCTACAGGGTGTATTTGGGTTGGAAGGTCTTTGATATTGCTTTACTTTTACTATTCTGTCTGGTCATGAGAGCTCCCTTCCCTGAAGCCTGGGGTAGGGGGGATGAGAAGAGACCCACTTCCACACCATCCCTGGAGACACACACTTCTGGGGGAATCTGGTGGGCCTAGGGGGACCCAAGAGAGCTCTTGAGGAGAGGATGAGGGTAGCAGGGAGCAGGGATGATGGGTCTTTAGATTCCCCACCAAACAGGACATGGGGAGAGACAGAATCCCAGCCAGGCCCCCAGGGCCCTCCAGCGAGCATTTTTACAAATGACAGGTTGGTTGAGGCAGCCACTGAGGAGGGGCCCTAGGTACCTCTGCCAGGGAGCAAGTTACTGCCTATTCCTCAGCCACCTGCTTTGTAAAGATTCCTCATGGTGCCTCCCCCCCACCCCCCCACTACAAGGGTTGGTGTCCAGAACAGAGTGAGAACTCGCATGGCAAATGCTTTGCAGGCTGTAAGAGCTTGGTGCCATTGATTTCTGTTCTTCAGAACTGGACCAAGAGAAGGTGCTCCCTGCCCCTCAATCCCCAAGGCAGACCGCCCCTGCCCCCCAGATGCACATCCAGGGGCTTCCGGGTACCACAACCAGATCAGCACACAGCAGAAACTTCTGGGACATGTGGGCCTGTTGTGGGTCCCCAGCGGGTGCAGCCAGAGTCCGGGTGTCCCTGCTGAGGTTGAGGAAGGTCTCCGAGGATCCCCCTTCCCGCCACCACCCCCACCCCTCTCCTCCCCCAATAATCCTAGGGCCCTAGATCTGCAGGGCAGGCAGACACTGCCTGCCCTCCCGTCCCATGGGCCGCCCAGGAGCCAGTGCAGCAAGGCGCTGGCTGCCCGCCCAATCCCCCCATCACCACCTGCCAGTAGCCTGCCAGCAGCCAGCAGGGTGCAATTAGCCTGCTCTCCCGGAGGCTGCCTCCCTCGGGGGCCCTCCATTCTGATGCATCTCCATCAGCCTTTCCGCTCAGACCCCAGCCTCGGGAATTCCCATCTGCTGGCCAGCCCTCCAGAACAGCAGGGGCAGTGCCCCGAGCTGGGTCCGGGACTTCTGTCCGGGGAGAGCTGGAAGACCCGGTTCCCTGACCCCTCCCTGAGTGCTCCAACCCCTGGATCCAGGGGCCAGTGGTGGGTCACCTCCCTCCCATTCCCAAGTCATTGCGGGTCACTGTCCATCCCTGAGAGCTCCCCGACATCCAACCCGATCTATGGAGTTTGGAGACTCACAGCTCTGCCCTCCCCCAAAGTGAACCCTGCACCCTCCCCCTCCCAGGATGGGGGTGCGTGGATCCTCACTCACTCGGGCAATGTACATGCATTCATTCCCCCCACCTTTCCTGTGTCTCCTAGGCTCCGGACCGCACGGAGACCCTCCCTCTTGGCCCCTGCCCCAAACCGCGTCCCCCTCCGAGACGTGCCTCCCTCCTTGGGCGCCCCGAGCTGCAGACCCTGGATCCTCCCGCACCCTCACCCATCCCACCCTGTACCTGCGGGGCTCGGCCCGAGCGGGCGGACAAGGCTGGAGGGGAGAGGGTCCCGCGCGGCCGCGGACAACCGGTCGGGGGCCGGAGCCGGGGTCGCGGACGGGGCGGGCAGCAGCGAGCGGGCGCGGGGCCCGGGGGCGGCGGGGCCGGGGGCGGTGGCGGCAGGCGCATCCCCCGCCGCCCAGTCCACGGGCCCGGCGGGGGGCGAGCGCCCGCCCGGGCCGGGAGAGAAGGGGGCGGTGCGACGCGGGAGCCGCCGCCGATTGGCCGAGCCCGGGTTGGCACCGCCTTCGACGACCCCGCAAGCCCCGCCCATATTTAAAGATCCCACATTCCCCGGCGCCCCCTGCAATCCCCCAGCATGCGGCTGGTCTTCGAACTCCCCCTCTTGCCCCGTGCGACGGGGAGGACCTTGGTGAAGCTCCAACCCCCGCCCCCAACAGCCCTCCGGGCCTCCTAACTATACCCCCTCCCCAAAATTAGGTCCCAAACTTCAGCTGCTCTGTCAACCTTTGCACGCCTGGGAATGTCCTCCCCGTAAGCATCAGCTGAAAGACAACTTTGCAAAGCGACTCAATGCCTGCCCCTCAAACGACCTCCTCCGGGGTCTAGCTCTGCATAGGGGAGCCTTGAGGGGGACTAGGGTGATTGCAAGTTGGGGGGTGCCTGGGAGCCAGGTGTAGGGGCTTCCAGGGGTGGGACCGCGTACATGCCGGGGCACTCGGTTAGAGGCCACCTTCTGTGGGAGGAGAGAGGCCCGTCTGGATCAGGCCACCCAGTCCTAACCCCCAACACCCATTTCCAGGATGACAGGAAGCCAGAGCCCCAGGGAGTTTGGGATCACCAGGGCTGGGGGTCGCCAAAACAGTGCTCCTTCCCCCAGCACCCAGGCTGAACTTGGCCGACTCATTCATTCAAAGTTAATGGCGGCTCCAGGGAGCTTTGGAGACCAGTGGGTAGGGAGCTCTTCCTTCCTCCTCTTCCAGTCTTACTGCCTCTGCCTCTGCCTCACCCTGTTCCCACCAAGCTTGAGGTGACTGTGTTCAGCTCTGTCCCTCACCAGCCTGGGGGCTTCCTGGAGCCAGCAGATCCCACCCCCTATCTCTCTCCCACACCCTCCATCTGTTTTCTTCCCAGCCCAGAGCTTGGGCCCAGGTCAGGAACATCTGAGTGTTTATTCCTGAGGGAGGCTGGTCTTCTGTGTTTCCTCTGCGGAGCTCAGAAAACAGTTGGACTGAATGAAGGAAGGAAGGAAGGAACGCGTGAATGAGGGATAGCTGCATGGGCTGAGGGTGGCGGTGAGTCACAGAGGAGCCAGGTGATGGCTCAGAGTCTCAGAGAGGACCTTTGTTCCCTCCCCTGGAGAGCTTGTTCCTCATCCCAGCCTGTCCAGACTGCTCTGCACAAGGCCCGGCCGTGGTGACAATGCCCAGGGCTGTGACAGTCAGGAAATAGAGGCCTGGGTGGTCCCGGTCAGATCCACAGAGGTACCAGGCGAGGCCAGATAGGATCAGTAACAGGGGACTGTTACACCAGTGACCTGACCAGACACAAGCAGCTTTGAGAGTCACTGCAGAGCAAGAAAGGGGTCGTGGGGACCCCAAAGGGGCGGGTTTTCAGCCACACCTGAGAACCAGCCACCCCTCTTGCATCTCTCCACTGACTCACCAGCACTCCGACCTCCAGCCAAGCCTTCTCAGTCTCCCCTTGTCACGGTTCCCATCTCCAGGCCTTTGCACTTGCTGTTCCCCTGCCTGGACCACCAGGAGCCCTTTCTAAAGCACAACGTTGGAGCCACCCACAGCTCCCTCAGGATTGGGCACATCCCTGAACCACATTCAATGCTCCTGGCCCCTGACAGCTCAACCCAGCCCTCGCAGGGGTCCCTGAGCCACAAGAAGCATACCATGCCCACAGGCTGACCCTGGTCTGCTTGCACAGGCTGTAGCATCAGACGCTTTTTTTTTCTTTTGAGACAGAGTCTCACTCTGTCACCCAGGCTGGAGTGTAGCAGCATGATCTCCACTCATTGCAACCTCTAAACCTCCACCTCCTGGGTTCAAGCAATTCTCATGCCTCAGCCTTCCAATGTAGCTGGGAGTACAGGTGTGCACCACCAAACCTTGCTAATTTTTGTAATTTTAGTAGAGACGCGGTTTCACCATGTTGGCCAGGCTGGTCTCGAACTCCTAATCTCAAGCGATCCACTCCCAAAGTGCTGGGATTACAGGCGTGAGCCATCGTGCCTGGCCAGATGCTTTTTGAATTCAAGTCTAACATGTAACTGTCCTGAAATTCACAAAAACATCAGCCACAGCACTCCACTGCCCCCAATCCCCTGCATCCCTGCCCACGCCCCTGTACCCACCTTCTCCCTCTGAAAAGACCTCTGCTTGTTCTCCTTTGCATTCACCTGCCCTGAGGGATCGGGGACCGCCCCCATCAAGAAATGGAACTTGGACAATCAATCTGGTGACCAACGGCCTTGCCTCCTACCTTAGTCAGTCCTGCCACCTGCTGGAATCCCACCCCTCAGAGACAAGGTCGGCAGCGTGAATGGGAGTCAAGGTTGGATGGAGGTGGGGCTTCTGGTGGGGGCCGTCTGGGTCTCCGTTCCAGGCAGAGCCTCTCACCAGCCCATGGTTGGCTGGAAGAGACCCAAGAAGCCTGCAAGTGAGCCTGTCAGGCAGCCAAGACGCCCCCGGGACTCATGCCCTGGGAAACTGCCTTGTGCACAGGCTGTGTCCTCTGCAAACGTCAAGCATGGTGGAGGTGGCTAGACAGCAAGCCCCTCCGCAGGGGGCCTGAGGGCTGGGCCTCTGGTCTCTGGGCAGTGACTAAGGGTTTGGGTGCAGGAGAACTGGAAGATGTTCACAGGAGCTGAGGGACACAAAGGTAGTGGCCTGAGCAGGGAGTGGCCTGGCCACACGAGCATCTCCCTACACCTCCATCCCCAGCACCCCTCCACATGTGCATCCACCGAAATCTTGGACCCAGCCTAGGCTGCCTGGATGGAAGCTGGAACCTGGGCCCCAGTGAGTGTCAGGATGGCAAGGGTGAGTAAGATATTCACTCATTCAGCCATTTATTTATTCACTGATTCATTCATTCATGCACTAATTCATTCATTCATTCACTCACATATCCACGTAGCCCCTTCTCTGAGCCTGGTGCTGGGGAATGCAGCACCCTAGAGAGATACAAACCGTGCCCCTCTTGAAGCTGGCTTTCTAAAGGAGGGGGACAACCCTCTCCAAAAAGGGAAATAAAACTGAGAATTTTAGATACACAAAAGTACTGTCCAGCCTAGGCAACATAGCGAGACCCCGTCTCTACAAAAATTTTTTAAAAATTAGCTAGGCGTGGAGCCATGTGCCTGTAGTCCCAGCTCCTCGGGGCGGCTGAGGCAGGAAGATCACTTGAGCCCAGGAGGTGGAGACCGCAGTGAGCTGTGATCATGCCTCTGCCCTCCAGCCTGGGAAACAAAGCAAGACCCTACCTCAAAAAAAAAAGTATCATTAAGAGATCCAATAAAGTTGAAAGAACTAAGAATGAGGACAGGTAGACTTGAGTTAGGGTGGTTGGGGAGGTCTCTTAGAAGAGAAATTTGAGCTGGGTGTGGTGGCTCATGCCTATAATCTCAGCACTTCGGGAGGACAAAGAGGGCGGATCACCTGAGGTCAGGAGTTCGAGACCAACCTGGCCAACATGGCAAAACCCTGTCTCTACCAAAAATACAAAAAATTAACTGGGCGTGGTGGTGGGCACCTGTAATCCCAGCTACTTGGGAGGCTGAGGCAGGAGAATTGCTTGAACTTGGGAGGTGGAGGTTGCAGTGAGCCAAGAGTGTGCCACTGCACTACAGCCTGGGCGACAGAGTGAGACTCTGTCTCAAAAAAAAAAAAAAAAAAGGCAGCCGGGTGCAGTGGCTCACTCCTGCAATCTCAGCACTTCGGGAGGCTGAGGCAGGCGGATCACAAGGTCAGGAGATCAAGACCATCCTGGCTAACACGGTGAAACCCCATCTCTACTAAATATATAAAAAAATTAGCCGAGCAAGGCATGGTGGCGGGCGCCTGTAGTCCCAGCTACTCTGGAGGCTGAGGCAGGAGAATGGCGTGAACCCAGGAGGCGGAGCTTGCAGTGAACCGAGATTGCGCCACTGCACTCCAGCCTGGGCTTGACAGAGCGAGACTCCGTCTCAAAAAAAAAAAAAAAAAAAAAAAAAAAGGCTGGGTGTGGTGGCTCACGCCTGTAATCCCAGTACTTTGGGAGGCCAAGGCAGGCAGATCATGAGGTCAGGAGTTCAAGACCAGCCTGGCCAACATAGTGAAACCCCATCTCTACTAAAAATACAAAAAATTAGCCGGGCGTGGTGGCGCTATAATCCCAGCTACTCAGGAGGCTAAGGCAGGAGATCGCTTGAACCTGGGAGGCAGAGGTTGCAGTGAGTCGAGGTCACGCCACTGAACTCCAGCCTGGGCGACAGTGCAAGACATCATCTCAAAAAGAAAAAAAAAAAAAAAAAAAAAAACAAGATCTGGAGTGTTGGCTCCCTCGGGCTCCTGGGAACTGCAGGGGCAGGAAGGGGAGAGGGAAGACCAGGGTGGGAGCTGGGGCAGGTGTCGCAGAGGGCTTGTCCTGAGCTCTCAGGATTCAGGGACCTGGGATTCCTTCTACCAGCATCTACTGAGCACCTCCTGTATGCAGGACTTGTACTCTAAGGCAGGGACACTGTGGTGATAAAGACACACAAAGCCCCCCAAACTCCCAGTTTCAGGCCAGAAGACAAGACCGGCTTTGATATGATAAATACACAAGGGCCCTGCAGACAGAACACGGAGGAAAAAGGGGCACAGGATGGGAAGGGAGGGACTGGGCCTGATCCTCCCCGGTCCTCCCCATGGGCTGCCTGCTATGTTCTCAGCCCTAGAGGAGGAGGTGGGAGCCTGGGGGTGACAGGCAGGCAGGGTAGCAGTTCCATCATAAGCAAGGAGTCCCCAAAAGCATCCAAGGCTGTCAGGGAGCCCCTGTCATGCCCACCAGCAGCCCCACCCTGGGACTGTCCCGTCCTGTCCATTCAGACATGAGCGCCCCTCCCTCCTCACGCTCAGGCTAGAAGGTTCTAGCCTCCTTTCTCTACCACCCCCACATCCAGTGGGTCCAACCGATCCCATAAATTTGCTTCAGGGCACCCCTCTCTCCTCACTGTGGCAGCCCCCTAGAGGAGCAAAGGTTTGACTCCAAAGCCCAATGTCTTTCTACGCAGGTGGACTGGTTTGAATGGTATGCCTCCAAAATTTGAGTCCTCCCCAGAACCTCAGACCTTATTTGAAAATAGGGTTTTTTTTGGCCAGGCTCATGCCTATAATCCCAGCACTTTGGGAGGCCGTGGCGGGTGGATCACCTGAGGTCAGGAATTTGAGACCAGGACCAGCCTAGCCAATATGGCGAAACCCTGTTTCTGCTAAAAATATAAAAATTAGCTGAGCCTGAGCATGGTAGCATGTGCCTGTAATCTCAGCTACTAGGGGGTGCTAAGGCAGGAGAATTGCTTGAACCCAGGAGGAAGAGGTTGCAGTGAGCCAAGATTGTGCCATTGCACTTCCAGCCTGGGCAACAGAGCGAGACTCCGTCTCAAAAAAAAAAAAAAAAAGAAAGAAAAGAAAAGAAGGTTTTGTTTTGTTTTCTTTTCTTTTGTTTTTGAAGCCGGGTCTCACTCTCTCAGCCAGGCTGGAGTGCAGTGGTACGATCATGCTCATTGCAGCCTCTGTCTCTCGGGCTCAAGGGATCCTCCTGTTTCTTTTTCTTTTCTTTTTGTTTTTAAATGTAGAGACGAGGTCTCATTATGTTGCCCAGGCTGCTCTTGAATTCCTAGGCTCAAGTGAGGCTCCCACCTCGGCCTCCCAAAGTGCTGGGATCATAAGCGTGAGCCACTGTGCCTGGCCTGGAAATGTTTTTGCAGATGTAGTTAAATGAAGAGCAGGTCATAGTGGGTTAGTTCTGACTCTGATCTAATAACTGGTTTCTGGGTTTTTTTTTTTTTTGAGTCAGAGTCTCACTCTGTTGCCCACGCTGGAGTGCAGTGGTACAATCTCGGCTCACTGCAACCTCCGCCTCCTGGGTTCATGCAATTCTCCTGCCTCAGCCTCCTGGGTAGCTGAGACTACAGACGTGCACCACCACAGCCGGCTAATTTTTATGTTTTTAATAGAGACGGGGTTTCACCATGTTGACCAGGTTGGTCTTGAACTCCTGGCCTCAAGTGATCTACCCACCTCGGCCCACCTGATGAAGAGGGGCTCATGGTAGATTAGGGCCGGCTGTGATCTAACAACTGTTTTTTGTTTTTTTTTTTAAATAAGAAGCCCATATGAGGATACAGATGGACAAACAGGGAGAAGGTCATGTGAAACCAGAGGCAGAGGTGGGGGTGACACAGCCAAAGAACACCAGGAGCCACCAGAGGCTGGAAGAGGCAGGAAAGGATCCCCCCTGAGAGCCTCCAGAGGAAGGCGACACCACCAACACCTTGATTTTGGACTTCTGGCCTCTAGAACTGTGAGAGCACAACTTTTTGTGTGTTTTTCTTTTCTTTTTTTTTTGAGACAGAGTTTTGCTCCTGTCACCCAGGCTGGAGTGCAGTGGTGAGATCCCAGCTCTCTGCAATCTCCGCCTCCCGGGTTCAAGCGATTCTCCTGCCTCAGCCTCCCGAGTAGCTGGGATTACAGGCACCCACCACCACGCCCGGCTAATTTTTGTATTTTTAGTAAAGACGGGGTTTCACCATGTTGGCCAGGCTGGTCTCGAACTCCTGACCTCAGGTGATCTGCCCACCTTAGCCTCTCAAAGTGCTAGGATAACAGGCGTGAGCCACCCTGCCCGGCCAACTTTCTATGGTCGTAAGCCATCCAACTCATGGTCATTTGTGGTGGCAGCCACAGGAATGAAGGCAGTGATTGTGGACAAGGGACTAGTAACTCTGAGCCTCCATTTCTTCTGCAGGGCAATGCTAGGGCCTCATTGGAGGCCAGTGGCATGAAGTTCAGCGCTAGCACTCCATGAATGCTTACGGCTGCTACTGGCCTGACCATTACCCGAACTATTTCTTTTTCTTTTTTTTGTTTTGTTTTTTGTTTGTTTTTTTGAGAGGGAGTCTCACTCTGTAGCCCAGGCTGGAGTGCAGTGGCACTGTCTCCGCTTACTGCAACCTCCGCCTCCTGGGTTCAAGCAATTCTCCTGCCTCAGCCTCCTGAGTAGCTGGGATTACAGGCGCCCACCATCACGCTCGGCTAATTTTTGTATTTTTAGTAGAGACGGGGTTTCACCATGGTGGCCAGGCTGGTCTCAAACTCCTGACCTCGTGATCCGCCCACCTCGGCCTCCCAAAGTGCTGGGATTATAGGCGTGAGCCACCGCGTCCAGCTGATCTGGACTATTTCAAAAGCACCTCTTGAAATCTGTCACTGGGGTCTAACCTCCCCCAGAGTCCCCCACCTACAGGGAATCTTTTTTTATTTTTAAGAGCCAGGGTCCCATGGCTCACGCCTGTAATCCTAGCACTTTGGGAAGCCAAGCTGGGCTGATTGCCTGAGCTCAGGGATTCAAGACCAGCCTGGGCAACATGATGAAACCCCATCTCTACTAAAATAAATAATAAATTTAAAAAATATAACCGGGTGAGGTGGCTCATGCCTGTAATCTCAGCACTTTGGGAGGCCGAGGTGGGCGTATCACGAGGCCAGGAGTTCAAGACCAGCCTGGCCAACATGGTGAAACCCCGTCTCTACTAAAAATACAAAAATTAGCCAGGTGTGGTGGCAGGTGCCTGTAATCTCAGCTACTTGGGAGCCCGAGGCAGAGAAACACTTGAACCTAGGAGGCGGAGGTTGCAGTGAGCTGAGATTGCACCACTGCATTCCAGCCTGGGCGACAGAGCGAGACTCTGTCTCAAAAAAAAAAAAAAAACAAGACCAGCGTGGCCAACATGGTGAAACCCTGTTTCTACTAAAAATACAAATAATTAGCCGGGCGTGGTGGCGCATGCCTGTAATCCCAGCTACTTGGGAGGCTGAGGCAGGAGGCAGGAGAATCGCTTGAACCCGGGAGGCAGAGGTTGTAGTAAGCCGAGATCATGTCATTGCACTCCAGCCTGGGCGACAGAGCAAGACTCCATCTCCAAAATAAATAAATAAATAAATAAATAAATAAATAGGGCCAGGTGCAGTGGCTCATGCCTGTAATCCCAGCACTTTGGGAGGCCGAGGCGGGTGGATCACGAGCTCAGGAGATCGAGACCATCCTGGCTAACATGGTGAAACCCCGTCTCTACTAATACAAAAAAAATTAGCCGGGCATGGTGGTGGGCACCTGTAGTCCCAGCTACTTGGGAGACTGAGGCAGGAGAATGGCGTGAACCTGGGAGGCAGAACTTGCAGTGAGCCAAGATAGCACCACTGCACTCCAGCCTGAGTGACGAGGCAAGACTCCGTCTCAAAATAAATAAATAAATAAATAAATAAATAAATACAATTTAAAAATAAATAAATAAAATAAAAATTAGCCGGGCATGGTGGCAGGCACCTATCTGTAGTCCCAAGCTACCCAGGAGGCTAAGGTATAAGAATCACTTGAGCCTGGGAGGTGGAGGTTGCAGTGAGCTGAGATTGCATCACTGCACTGTAGCCTGGATGACAGAGCGAGACCCTGTATCAAAAAAAAAAAAAAAAAAAAAGACAAGGTCTCCCTTTGTCTTGCAGCAGTCTGGAGTGCAGTAGTGCAGTCAGAGCTCACTGCAGCCTCGATCTCCTGTCCTCAAGTGATCCTCCCATCTCAGCCTCCTGAGTAGCTGGGGCTACATGCATGTGCCACCATGCCTGGCTATTTTTTTTTCCTTTTGCAGAGATGGGGTCTTGCCATGTTGCTGAGGCTGTTCTTGAACTCCTGTCCTCAAGTGATCCTCCTACCTTGGCCTCCCAAAGTGCTGGGATTACAGGGATCTTTCTTAGTTACAAATCTGATCATGTTGCCCCAGATTCTGGGTGCTCAGTGACCCTCTGGCATTTGAGCAGTTAGATCCCACATGACCCCAGCCTTATCTGCTGGCAAACTTCTACTTGACCTTCCAGACTCAGCCCAAAGAGCACCTCCTCCAGGATGCCTTCCCAGGTTTCCCCAAGCACAATGAGTGCTCCCTTCTCTCACAGTAGCGCCTTGGCATGAGATGGAAACCTGGCCACATTTCATCCTCCAACCCCAACCCAGTCCCAGAATGTGCCCACTTTTTTCCATCTGAGGCTCTACCCTGGTACCAACCCAGCTGAAACCACCAGACATCTCCCTGGCCTCCACTCTGGGCTCCTGCCACCTCCACTCCTGCCCTGCTCTCCACAGCAGCCACAGGGCTTCTGAAAATCTTAACTGAGACCATGCCTCTCCCCTGCTCACACACCTGCCATGGTTCCCCATTGCTCTGAAGTCCACACCCTCACTGCAGCCCCTGAGTTCCTTGTAGCTTGGCTCCTACCTGCCGACCTTCTTGCCTTCATCTTCCTCCTCTCTCCCACTCACTCTATTCCAGCCACAGCAGCCTCCTCACTGTTCCTCAGACACGCCAAGCTCATTCCCACCTCAGGACCTTTGCACATGTGGTTCTCTCTGCTGGGTATGCTGTTCTCCCAGCTGTCAGCGGGCCACTTCCTCCTCTTCCTTCAGGTCTCAGCTCAAGATCACTGCCCTAGAGAGGCCTCTCTGACTTTTACAAGAGGCTTCCCTGCTCCCCGGTCACTAATACATCCTCATATTCTATTTTCTTCCTAACAAAACAATTTTCTTCCTTCCCTACCTCCCTCCCTCCCTTCCTTCCTTCCTTTTTTCTCTCTCCCTCCCTCCCACCCTCCCTCTCTCTCTTTTCTCCCTTTCCCTTTCCCCTTCCCCACCGTCCCCTCTCCTCCCCTCTCCTCTCCTTTTTTCTCTCTCTCCTTTCCTTTCCTTTCCTTTCCTTTCTTTCCTTCCTCCTTCCCTCCCTCCCTCCCTTTCTCTGTTTTTTTTTTTTTTTTTTTGAGACAGAGTCTCGGGGTCTCGCTCTGTCGCCAGGCTGGAGTGCAGTGCCGCGATTTCGGCTCACTGCAACCTCCAGCTCCCTGGTTCAAGTGATTCTCCTGCCTGCCTCAGCCTCCTGAGTAGCTAGGATTACAGGCACTTCCGACATCACCCCTGGCTAATTTTTCGTATTTAGTAGAGACGGGGTTTCACCATGCAGGATGGTCTCTATCTCCAGACCTCATGATCCGCCCACCTCAGCCTCCCAAAGTGCTGGGATTACAGGCACGAGCCACCACACCCGGCCCCCTTTCTCTCTTTCTCGCTTTCTTTCTGAGGCAGAGTCTCACTGTCACCCAGACTACAGTACAGTGGTGCAATCATAGCCCACTGTATCCTCGACCTCTTGGGCTCAAGTTATCCCCCCATCTCAGCCTCCAGAGTAGCGGGGACCACACGCATGCACCACCCCACTGGTTAATTTAAAAAAAAAAAAAACTGTAGAGATGGGGTCTTGCTACATTGCCCAGGCTGGTCTCAAGCTCCTGAGCTCAAGTGATCCTCCTGTCTTGGCCTCCCAAAGTTCTGGGATCATAGGCATCAGCCACTGTATCCAGCACAAAACACTTGCTTAATTGATGCCCCATGAAATTCCACAAGGGCTGACCTGGGCTGGCCTTTGTCCTTATTGCATCCCAGCATCCAGCCTAGGGCCTGGCGGACAGTAGCTAGCTTGCTCAGTGTTTGTCGATTGACTAAATGACCACCACCTCTGTTTTCTCTACACCCCCATGGGCAGCTTAGTGCTGACCCTGGATGTCAGTCAATGTTCACCAAGGAGGCCTGGCTCAGTGGCTCATGCCTGTAATCCCAGCACTTTGGGAGGCCAAGACAGGTGGATCACCTGAGGTCAGGAGTTTGAGACCAGCCTGGCCAACATGGTGAAACCCCGTCTCTACTGAAAATACAAAAATTAGCTGGGCGTGGTGGTGCATGCCTGTAATCCCAGCTACTTGGGAGGCTGAAGCAGGAGAATCGCTTGAACCCAGGGGGTAGGGGGCAGAGGTTGCAGTGAGCCAAGATCATGCCACTGGGCTCCAGCCTGGGCGACAGTCAGACTCTGTCTCAAAACAAACAAACAAAACTAAACTAAAAAAAAAAAAGTTCACTGGAGAAAGGAGCACAGGAACTGCCTTCCACCAAGCTGGCCTACCCTGGGGGCTATCTCCAGTGAGACCACGAGAGCCGGGAGGTAGAGACTGTGTGTGGCGGGGGAGGGGGGCGGGAGTGGTGGGACAGAGCTCTTCCAACCTAGCTCAACACCCCACTTCTAGGTCATCTGGCCTCTCTGAATAGGTTCCCCAACTCCAGTGATCAAAGAAAGTGGAGAGTAACTCCCTGGAGGCTCTAGAAAGCATAGTCCTTGCTATCATCATCATGATATACATGATATAATAATAATTATATTATTATTATTTTTCTTTCTATCTTTTTTTTTTTTTTTTTTTTTGGAGATGGAGTTTCACTCTTGTTGCCCAGGCTGGAGTGCAATGGCGCAATCTCAGCTCACTGCAACTTCCGCCTCCTGGGTTCAAGCGATTCTCCTGCCTTAGCCTCCCAAGTAGCTGGGATTACAGGCATGCAGCACCATGCCTGGCTAATTTTGTATTTTTAGTAGAGATGGGGGTTTCACCCTGTTGGCCAGGTTGGTCTCGAACTCCTGACCTCAGGTGATCTGCCTGCCTTGGCCTCCCAAAGTGCTGGGATTGCAAGCGTAAGCCACCACGCCCGGCCTTTTTTTTTTTTTTTTTAATTAAAGAGATGGGGGTCTCGCTCTGTCGCCTAGGCTGGAGTGCAGTGGCCATTCACAAGCATAATCATAGCTCACGGCAGCCTCGAACTCCTGGACTCTTGATACTCCCACCTTAGCCTTCCGAGTAGCTAGGACCACAGGTGCATGCCACTGTACCCAGCTTGTTATTATTTCAAAAGCTGGCACTTTTTCCTCAAGTCACCTTTTTTTTTTTTTTTTTTTGAAACAGAGCTTTGCTCTGTCACCCAGGCTGGAGTGCAGTGGTGCGATCTTGGCTCACTGTAACCTCTGCCTCCCGGATTCAAGTGGTCCTGCTGCCTCAGCCTCCCAAGTAGCTAGGATTACAGGTGCCCACCACCATCCCCGGGTAATTTTTGTATTTTTAGTAGAGACGGGGTTTCGCCATGTTGGCCAAACTGGCCTCGAACTCCTGACCTCAAGTGATCCACCTGCCTCAGCCTCCCAAAGTGCTGGGATTACAGGCGTGAGCCACCTAGTCTGCCCAGTTACCAATTTTTCTATCCAACCCCTGAGCCACCCCCACCCCCAAAGGCGACCCAAGTCTGGGACTCACTCACCCTAGGGTGCAGGGGTCTCCTCGCCGGGCCACTGCAAAGGGGCTGTCCCCTTCAGTCCTGCTGGTGACCACTTGACTGGGAGAAAGGGTGGCTGCTGCTGCCTTTCCTGTCCCTTTGAGATCTGTAATGATCAGACAGGGGGTGCGGGGTGGAGGCGGGGACCCAAAAGACTAGGGTGCAGACAGCTCCCGGACTACAATGGTCTTTTTTATTTTTTATTTTTTTGAGACAGAGTCTTGCTCTGTCACCCAGGCTGGAGTGTAGTGATGTGATCTCAGCTCATTGCAACTGCTGCCTCCAGGGTTCAAACAATTCTCCTGCCTCAGCCTCCCAAGTATCTGAGATTACAGGTGACTGCCACCATGCCTGGCTACTTTTTGTATTTTTAGTAGAGATGGGGTTTTGCTGTGTTGGCCAGGCTGGACTCGAAGTCCTGGCCAGAGGTGACCCACCTGCTTCAGCCTATTACATACAATGGTCTTTAGAACAGATCTGTGCTCCAGCTTGGTGTTGCTGAGCTGGGTCATCTCCTAAGCTTTCAGGAAGCTTAAGATCAGTGGCTTTATGGCTCCAATGGGGCCCTGGGCTAGCCCCACCTCTTCCATGTCCCCTCCCTAAGGCCACTCCTCCTTTCACTGGGCTCCAGACGCTGAATGCTTTATCTGTCTTTCCCAATGCTGTTCCTGCTCACCCCCTCACATTGCCCCTAGTTCCTTCACCATGGGGAGATCTAGGTGGGTAACATTCAGGGAGGTGACATTTTGTCACCCAGGGTGGAGTGCAGTCGCATGAACATGGCTCACTGCAGCCTTAACTTCCTGGGCTCAAGCGATCCTCCCACCTTCGGCCCCCAAGTAGCTTGGACTACAAGTGTGCACCACTACACCTGGCTAATTTTTTTTATTTTTTGTAGAGACAGGGTTTCAGTATGTTGCCCAGGCTGGTCTCGAACTCCTGAGTTTGCCTCGCCCTTCCAAAGTATTGGGATTACAGTTGTGAACTACCTTGCTTGGCAGACCAGCTGAACTCTTGCTCCCCAGCTCTGAAGCTGCCCTGGGGGCCTGTAGCTCCCTTGGGGTACTCCCTCCATCTATTTAGAGCTGTCTGCAGACGGCTTATAGAAGCACATGGTACCCAAGTCCGATCCTGGAGAAGGGGGCAGAAAAGGACACCCCATGGTGGGCAGGGGCAATGCCAGACCCCAGAACAGGACTGAAGGGGAAACTCCCAGCTGCCCTTTCTCTCACCAGCACCTGGGATCGGAGCAATGGTCACCTTGGATGGCTCAGGGGCCACCTGTTCCAGCCAGGGGGACTTGGTGCTGACCCTAGCCTTGGGAGGGCAGGGCCTTGTCCAAGGTCACTCAGCGGGTTGCTCCGTCGGAGTAAAAATTCTCTCCTCCGTGGCTCCAGAAGCTTTGACTTCCCCATCTATAAGCCCCTTCCCCCCAGGGATTTCCTTTGATGAGGTCTTGGGCAGCCTGAGGAGGCTGGGAGGGGGGGCACAGGGGGGACAAGAGGAGGTGAGATCTGGGAGCCCCGGAAGAGAGCGAGGCCGGGGCTTCTTGGCTCAGTCCTGTCTGGGTCTCTAGCCGGAGGAGAAACTTGGAGAAAGTAAGGAATCCCCCCAGTTCTGGGGCCCTGGCACCCCACGCTCAGGGTTAAACGGCGGCGGGGGCAGAGGATCCCAGAGCTGACCTCACCAGCTGGGTCCCGGGATTCGTGGATCTGACCAGAAACCTGCTCTGCCCCAGCCCAGCTGGATGACCTTGGCCGAGTGGTAACCCTCTCTGGGCCTCAGCCCCTCCTCCTGTCCGGGAGAGGGGAGGGGGGAAGGGAGGGAGCTTAGGGAAAAGAACAGGAACCCGGAGCCCAGCGCACAGTAGGCTGGCAGGTGGGGGGTTCCCTCCTACTGCGCAGCGGGGCCAGCACAGGGAATCCCCGCCACCACGCAAGGAGAATGGGAGAAACCTGAGGGGACAGAAAGGGAGGAGGGGGCAACGGGAACCAGCGCTCCTTTCCCCCCACCACTGAGGAGGGTGCAGGCGTGGAGGATCCCCATGTCCCCACCTTCACCTCGCGGAGGGAGGGCGATGTCTGCGCATCCCCAGACCTGGAAGCAGGAACCCCCTCCTCACAGGGCATGGGGGTGGGGTCAGGAGCTGACTCCCGGGATCGGTGTTGGAGACGGGGGTTGAAGAAGGGATGCCCCGCTCCTCCCGCAGCTCCCCTTTGAATTCCCGGAGTCGGGCAAGCTTTGACCAATCCGCCCACCAAAGAGAAGGGGACCGCCGCCGGGACCGAACGCTCCCCGCCGTGCCCCCCACTGCCACTCACCGGCCGGAGTCGGCCGCCGCAGCCGGAGTCCCTGCGCCCAGCCCGAGCGCGAAGACAAGTGCACGGCCGGGCAAGGGCGTGTGAGCCGGGAGGGTGTGCGCGCGCCGCCGCAGAGCCGACCCCCTCCCCGCCGACCTGGGCCCCGCCCCGCCGCCCGGGGAGGGGGCGCGGACCCCGCAGGCCGAGGGAGGCAGTCCGTCGCGGCCACAGCCCGGGCCCTCCCCCCCGCAAGGCGTCTCCTCTAAAGCAGGAATGGAATCCCCCTCCAGGTCTCTCGCCAAAGCCCATTCTCCCCCCTCCACCCAGGGGCGTGACAGCAAATCTTAGAAAACGGTCAAAGAGATGGGAGGACCCTCTGCCGCCTCTGGCCCAAGGTGTTATCTTACAGACGAGGAAACTGAGGCCCGGAGAGCGGAAGCCCCTGGCCAGGGCCCAGTGTCCCAGCAGCACGGAACAGGGCTGCTCCCCTCACTCTAGGGGGCCGCTCTCCCAGATCCAGGAAAGAAGACAGGGAGAGAGGAAGGCAGACAATTAAAGCCTCCCCACCACGCCACTGGGGAGGATCGGGGGACCCAGAGGCTTCGGGCAGCTGGCGACGTTGACCGGGCTGGAAGGTCCCAGCTAGGAAAGGGGAGCCTGGGTGGCCAGAACCAAACCACAGAAAACTTCTCTATTTCATTGTTGGGCTGGTGACACCCTCCCCCTAACCTGCGCGATTAGGGACCCCTTGAGCCTGACTGGCCCGGGCTTGGGTGGCAGAGTTGTGAAGGTCACTCTGCCACCTTAGAACAGTGTGGCTCCCGGGGTCTGGCTCGGTAGCGGATGGGAGGGAGAAGTCCAGGGGCAAGCCCTTCCCATGACCTCGGCCCTGCCAAGCCCCTTTCTGAGCCTCAGTTTCCCTTCAGCGAATGGACAAGTGCCCACCTCCGGGGTCCCTCCAGCTCTCCGAGTCCGTGGGGCCGCCGGATATGTCTTGCTGTTCTCCTTCAGCTGCCCCCTCCAAAGGAAAGCGTGGCTCCAGCTCAGACCACCGTGTTCCTCCTCGAAGTCCCCTGCCCCGCCCCGTCTCTGAACCCCCACCCACCTTCAGCCTTGGTCTGGGGCGGGGGACAGGGAGGGGGGTTCCTCTTGGAAGCAGGGAGGCTTCTACAAACCTCCATTCTGGTTTTTGTTTTTTGTTTTTTTTCCTCTCTTTTCTTCCATTCATTCTAAAAATAGCCCTCCCCCCTCCCTAGCCCCCCGGCGGGGAGCCTCTCTGGAAAGGTAACCAGCTTCCCGGGCGGGGTCTGGAGGCCGGGATTCCGTGGCGCGGGCGGGGCTCGGGGACGCCGATACTGAGGGGAGGGGAAATTGGGAGCGCACCCCCCACCCCCATTGTGTGTGAGATGCGCTCAGAGGGAGCCGCCGGTGTGACCGTGACCGTGTGGAGGGAAAAAGAACAAAGGGGAGGAGGCCTTCGGGTCTGCACTGTGGAGGCAGAGAGCCGGTGGGTTCGCAGGAGCCGAGGACAAGGGGTGTCACCCAGCACCCTCCCTGGGGGGGACTTCCCGCCCCTGTTGGGGAAGGCTGCGACCCATGCTTTAGTCAGACACAGTGAAGGAGAGTCAGGCTGCAGAGGTGACAAGGACACCCATGATCAGGGGATTCCCCTACACCCCGTGGACCCCACAATCGCCCAGTGGAGCCCGAAAACCCTCCCCAGTCCCGCGGCTCCTCCTGTCCCCGCCTCAGTCCTTCTCCCTGACGCAGCCACAGACTTCAGTCCTAACCCGTGTGACAGGTCACGTCCCCGTCCCGCATGACCGCCCTCCCCCCACCTCCCTTCTCTTCTTGAACCAAGAGGAGCACCCTGACTCCTCACAGGCCGGCGCAGTCTGCCCCCCCAACGCCCACCCTTTGTTCCAATCCCTCGGCGGTCTCCCGGGACCGCCCACCACATTCTGGACACGCCCAGCGTCTCCCCCTAACCGGTTTAGCCTCAGAGCCTTTGCATTTGCGGTTTCTTGGGCCGGGATCGCCCTTTCCTGGCTCTCCTTACCCCCTGTTCCCACCTGTGGTCTTCAGGGCTCCATCCAAGGTCACCTCTTCCCTAGAGTCGCCCCTTCTCTGGGCACCTCGCCCTGGTTTACTGTTCGCACTGCCCTCAACCCCTGGTGTGAACTTGCTTGCTCTTTCATCTTCTCCTCTCTCCGCCCCTGGGAATGAGGGGCCAGGTGCAACTTGGTCCTGGCTGATGGGAGGAGAGGGCCGCTCCCGACCCAGCACCACCCCAGGAGCTACCTAGCTCCAAATAATGGGACAGCACCACCCTCTGCCCAGCTAGCCGCCCTAGAAATGCCTCCAAGACACGCCACAGCAGATCCACAGCCGTCTTCTGCAGGGACGTCACCTAGGCCAGCGAAACTAAAAACACAGGAGCCAACGTGTCCCCAACCCGGGACCGCTTAGCCCGTTTCCGGAATAATATGCCCCTGGGGAAAATGATCCGCAAGGACCGAGCTCCTGGCCGGTTGAGCAGAAGCCAGGCCGGAGGCGCAAATGTTCCACTGTTCCGATGGAGAATAAGTAAAAGGAGCGAACGTGGCAAGTTGGGGAAGTGTTGGGGGAGACGCTGGGGGCAGCCGAGGGCCAGGGACCCCTGGGGGGCTGACCTTTCCCCCTTTGATTTTGTTTTGATAACAAAACAAAGTGTTTTGTTATCTTACACTTTTTGAAACCAAAGGGAAGGATAAAAGGGAAATTGCTTTGTTGGAGGGGACAAAGGCCCAGAGAGGGTATATGTCCCCATGGGATGAGGACGCAGTTGTCCGTGTCGAGAAATGCAACACTCCCTCACCTACACTTGCCTCCATAAAATCACCCTCAAATGTTTTCTTCGTGAGCACCTACTACGTGACTGTGTGCTTTTGTGCCCAGAGAGCGAGGGAGGCTGCCCGAAAGCAGAGCCCTGGAGGTTCCTGGAGGAGAAGGTGAGGGTGTCTGGGACCCGCGGGGCGATGTGGCCTTGGCAGGCCAGGCCCATAGCGGAGGGTTTGGAGGTCGTGGGGGGTGAGGAGCGCTTAGAAAATCCCCGAGGGTGCGTGCTGCACCTTTGCGCATTCCCCTGCCTAGCCCGGACTCGACTCAGGCTGTTGTTCAAGGCCAGGAGGACGGCAGATGGCTGGGGGAGGGGATGGCGGGGTCCGGGGGTACACCCCACACGCCGGGCTGTGGGGCGCTAGGCAGGCGGGAGACAAAGGCGTCTTCCGCGAGGGTCCGCACAGCTTTCGAAAAGGATAGGGACAGGTGGTGTGTAAATTGGGGGGTGGGGGGGAACGACAATAGCCAAGGTTAGGGCTGCGGGATAAAGTAGAGAACACGGAATGGGACATACTTACAATAAAAAATTGCTCGTTTATCTGAAAGTCAAGTTTAAGTGGGCGCCCTGTATTTTTTTTTTTAATTTTTTTTTTTCTAAATCTGGAAACCTTAAGCTCGGACTCGAAGATCCTGACTTTCTGGCACAGCAACCCCCACCCTCGCAGAGCAATCTGCTGGGCGGGAGACTGCAGGTACCTAAGGTGTCCCCCAGCGCCCCCTCCCATCGCCCCCACTGCCCCAATGTACCCCTCTCCTTGTCCATATCCCTTCTCTACTCCCTAAGCTCCCCCTCCCATCCCCCTCCGCCTTTGTCGTCCCCCTCCCTCTACGCTCTCCCCCGTCACCCCCTCCCTGGCCCGCATCCCCAGGCTCGCCTCTCCCTGCACCCCTCCCTATAGTCCCTACCCATTGCGTTTTCCCCCACCGCCCCCTCCTCGGCACCCACCCCTCCTCCCCTCCCGCGCCGTCTCTTCCCCCACGGTCTCTTCCTCCCCAGCACCCGCTTCCCAGCGCCCATCCTCTACTCCCCCGCCGTCCCCCCGGTGCTCGAGGGGGAACCCCGGCTGCAGGCGCGGAGCCCCGCGCAGGCGCAGAGCCACCCGGCTTCCCCGAGGCCGCCGCCGCCCGCGCACTGCCGCCCGCGCGCCCGGTTGCTAAGGCAACGGCGGGGGCCGGAGTGGGAACCTCCGGAAGACCCCGCTCTCGCTCCCTCCCCCGCCACCTCCTCGGCAAACCCCACTCCGGTTTGAGCCGGTTTCCCCGCCCCGCCCCGCCCCCATGCGCACTGCGGCGGGTGAGGAATCCCCAGCCCTCAGGGTGGGTGGGTTGGGGGCGGGGGGGGGTCGGGTGGGGCCGACGCATGCGCGCTGGGCGCGGCATCCCCTCTTCGGCTGGGGCGCGACGGGAAAGCCCCGGCGCAAATGGCGAGCACCCCCGCGCAGGCGCAGTGAGCGACCGGCGGCCCCGCGGCCCCGCCCGGGCGTCCTGGCAACGCACGCGGGGCGGGCTGGGCGCGCACGGAACTCCCCTCTCACGCCCCCTCCCGCTCTCTGCGGCGGAGCTGGGGATTCCCTGCTGCCAGTGCGCACGCGCGGGCGCGGGATTCCGCGGGGGCGGGGGTGGGGGTGGGGGTGGGGGCGGGGCCGGGAGAGGGGCTGGGGCCGGGGCCCGGGCTAGGGGCCGAAGCGAGTAAGGGCCTTTCTGTAACAGGGAACAAACGTCATCACCTTGTCTTTGTGCCCGAGAGCTGACGACCACCCTCTCAGCTCCTGTCCTGAGTTTCATCCTCACTCTTGTCCACCAGTTGTCCCTGTGCAGGCGCCCAGAAAAGCCTGCCGCGCGCCGCTCTGATCCGCTCCCTGCCCTGCTCATAACCCCGCCGGAGCTCCCCATTGTCCTGGGGTGAAGCCCCACTCCTTCGCCTGGCGTCCAAGGCCCTGTGTGCCCAGTCGTGGCTGGCTGGCCCTCCCGTCGGCTTCTTCCCTCGGATCGATTGCCATTGGTCCCCGACCTTCTCTCATCCCCAGCCACAAAGACTCTAACATGGTCCTGTGGGCCAAGCCCTTCCCCACGTACCCTTCCCAGGTACCATCTCCTTGATTCTCCAGATAGCCTGGGGTTGGGCGCGGTTTTTAGTCCTATTTTACAGGACAAACTGAGGCTTAGATCATTCAGAACCTTGTCTAAGGTCTCAGAAGAGTCAGAGGCGGGATTCGAACCCAGGCCTCCATTTGTGCGGAGCTATATGGGCTATTCCATTCATTTCCTGGCTGGCATCTTCAGCCCCGATTCTGGGCCCCAAAACTACCCCTGCTGCCTTCCTGGCGGCTCTGAGTGCTTCCCGGCTATGTGACACAGGTAGGTGACTTAGTTTTCTTTTTCTTTTCCTTTTTTTTTTTTTTTTTTTTTTTTTGAGACAGAGTTTTGCTCTCCTTGCCCAGGCTGGAGTGCGATGATGTGGCCTCGGCTCACTCTGCCTCCCGGGTTCAAGCGACTCTCCTGCCTCAGCCTCCAGAGTAGCTGGGATCACAGACACCTGCCACCACGCCCGGCTTTTTTTTTTTTTTTTAGGTGGAGTCTCTCTCTGTTGCCCAGGCTGGAGTACACTGGTATGATTTCGGCTCACTGCAACCTCCACCTCCCGGGTGCAAGCGATTCTCCTGCCTCAGGCTCCCGAGTAGCTGGGATTACAGGCATGCAGCACCATGCCTGGCTAATTTTGTATTTTTAGTAGAGACGGGGTTTCTCCATGTTGGTCAGGCCGGTCTTGAACTCCCGACCTCAGGTGATCCACCCACCTGGGCCTCCCAAAGTGTTGGGATTACAGGCGTGAGCCACTGTGCCCAGCCTTAGTTTTCTTATATACAAAGAGGATCAATATCTCATAGGGGCTGTCCCCGGGGCTCAGTGAGGGGCTGCTGCCACCCGTTTGGCCAAGGCCTGGCACCCAGTGGTGCCAGTGCCTGTCTCCTCCCACGTGGGGGACTCTGCTTGTTGGTGCCACCTGCGGGATGCCTTACCTTCCTCTCCTTTCCCTAACCTTCACCAAAGGTCTCTCCCAGATATCCCACATTTCCTACAGTCACTGTCTCAGGGTTGGTTCTTGGGGGACCTCCAAACTAAGCTAGTGCCCAACATATGTTGGTTAGTTTTTATGTTAACTTCAGCTGTACCCAGTTTATTTTTTAGAGACAGGGTCTCGCTCTGTCACCCAGGCTGCAGTGCAGTGGCACAGTTATGGCTCACTGCAACCTCCTCACTGCAACCTCTAACTCAACCTCAAGGGATTCTCCCACCTCGGCCTCCGAAGAAGGTGGGACCACAGGCGCATGCCATCACGCCCTAATTTTAAACTTTTTCTGTAGAGACAAAGTCTTGCGCCGGGCGCGGTGGCTCACGCTTGTAATCCCAGCACTTTGGGAGGCCGAGGCGGGCGGATCACGAGGTCAGGAGATCGAGACCATGGTGAAACCCTGTCTCTACTAAATGTATAAAAAAAAAAAAAATAAGCCGGGCGCGGTGGCGGGCGCCTGTAGTCCCAGCTACTCGGAGAGGCTGAGGCAGGAGAATGGCGTGAACCCGGGAGGCGGAGCTTGCAGTGAGCCGAGACTGCGCCACTGCACTCCAGCCTGGGCGACAGAGCAAGACTCCGTCTCAAAAAAAAAAAAAAAAAAAAAAAAAAAAAAAGTCTTGCTTTCTTGCCCAGGCTGGTCTCAAACTGCTGGATTCAAAAGATCCTTCCACTGTGGCCTCCCAAAGTCCTGCGATTATAGATAGGCATGAGCCACGGTGCCTCACCTGTACCTAGTTATTCCTGGCACCTTTTGCCCTCCATTGAACAGGAAGCGGTGTGACTTCCAGACCTTTGCACGTGTGATTTCTTTGACTTTTCTGTCCCTTGTCTATGTGGAGAGCTCCTATGCATCCTGAAAGGCCTGTCCTCCATGATACATTCTATCTCCCAACTCTGGGCAGAGCCTAGCCCCTTCCAGCCTGCCCAGCCCTCCAGCCCTGATTACACAGAGCTGAGGACCTCTGTGGGGACCTGCATGCACCTAAGACTTGTGATCTGGGAGGACAGTGATTTTTTTTTTTTTTTTTTTGAGATGGAGTCTCACTCTGTTGCCCAGGCTGGAGTGCAGTGGCTCACTACAACCTCCACCTCCCAGGGTCAAGCGATTCTCCTGCCTCAGCCTTCTGAGTAGCTGGGACTACAGGCACTTGCCACCATGCCCGTCTAACTTTTTGTATTTTTAGTGGAGACAGGGTTTCACCGTGTTTCCCAGGCTAGTGTCGAACTCCTGAGCTCAGGTGATCCACCCACCTCGGCCTCCCAAAGTGCTGGGATTACAGGCATGAGCCACCTCACCCAGCAGGATGGCGTTCTTGGTGGAGGGATCAAGCCTGCTGTGTTGAAGGCTTGAGAAGCCAAGAGTAAGGAGGCTGGAAGTATTGAGCTGAGAGGGTAATGGGGAGTCAGGGAACAGCCCTGTGGGCATAGGAAGTGGGTGTCACCTGGGCAAGAGCCATAGCAGTGGCCTGGTAAGCCCTTCAACCCTACCCTCTACCCTTGTGCCTCAGTTCCTCCAACTGTTATGGATGACACAGTGGGGCCTTGATGGCCATTTCCTGCACCAGGGGCTGCTCCAACCTCTACCCAAGCCCACTGGGTAAGTGCTGCAGATGATCCGACCACTGCAACTTTTTTTTTTTTTTTTTTTTGCCAGTCTTGCTCTGTTGCCCAGGTTGGAGTGCAGTGCTGTGATCTTGACTCCCTGCAGCCTCTGCCTCCCAGGTTCAAGCGATTCTTGTGCTTCAGCCTCCCCAGTAGCTGGGATTATAACCATGCGTCACCACACCCAGCTAATTTTTGTATTTTTAGTAGAGAGGGGTTTCACCATGTTGGCCAGGCTTGTCTCGAACTCCTGACCTCAGGTGATCCACCCACCTTGGCCTCCCAAAGTGCTGGGATTACAGGAATAAGCCACTGCACCCGGCCCTGGCCACTGCAACTTCTGGGGGCACCTCTTTCCCCTGTCCGCCCTCATGAGTCCAAGCAATTTGCTCAGCCCACACAGCCTCATAGGCCCATCTCCCAGCTGCCCTTCCTCTATTCTTCCGGGCTGGCTAAGTTCTAGGAAGACAGAACTAGGTTCAAATCCCACCCCACCCTTCCCAGATGTGCAGTCTCCAACGGGACGCTTGCTCACACCCACTCAGATCCACCTGCTCACTGCAGCCTCCAGGCCTTTCCCGGCCCAGTGCCTTCCTCCTCCCTCTGCGATGAGATCTGACTCATCCCCCACTAAGGAAGAAATCCTCCACTGGGAAGCCTGCCCAGGATTCAGCACAGAAGGATTTGGCCCAGATGCCTTCCCTGTAGGAATAACAGCAGAGCAGCCAGCATTTCCTGACCCCAAACACAGCATGGCACCCCCAGTCAAGTCCTAGGGCCCACCCTGAACTGGAATCTCAGGAGGCAGACAGGCTCCAGCTCTTCTCTGGCTTTGCCCCTTAAGTGTGGCCAGCGCCTCCACCTCCACCTGTCTGAGCTTGTGTAGGGGACAGTGCAGCAGGTCCCTCACTGGACAAGTGGCACAGCCAAGGAGGGGTGCTGGCAGGAGCTGATGAGGCACAGCTGGCAGCAGGAAGGAGCACGCTGTTGGGGGCTCTTGTCTTTCCTAGCTATGATCCCAGTGCGGTTCACAGCAGGTCCCCAAAGCTGTTCCCTCTCTCCCTTCTCCGCCCGCCTCTCCCCACCCACTCACTTAGGCTTCAAGTGCCTCACCGCAGCCTTGCCGCCACCTTTATTGGGCACTCAGCCCTGAGGTTCTACACACACGCGCTGGGGGATGGGAGGGGATGGGGTGTCACTCGGGGCAGGGACCCTCTGGCGGGAGGACGGGTGGCTGGTGATAAGAGCATGGCCCCGGGGCCCGGCGCCTTGGCCCCCGGAACGCTCTGTGACCCTCGCTGCTGACCTGGCCTAAGGGCGTGCAGAGTTGTGACCTGGACCACCCGTGGGTGAACTGGCTCCCCAAGTTCTGGGCTCACTTGGGGGCATTGAAGGGCACGGCCCGCTGGTTCATGGGGTTGTCAGGAGAGCGGAGCCACTCCTTCTTGAGCAGCTGTTTCAGCTGCGACAGCCGCATGTTGGGGTTCTCTTGTTTGAGCCGCGGCAGCTGGGCTTCCTCAAAGGCAGTGAAGGCTGCCCGCATGCGTCTTTCTGGGTGCCGGTCGGCCGCCTCCTCCGCCACGCTGGGGGTGGACATGAGCGTCAGGGGGCCTTGGGCGCAGCCTCGCCCCAAAAAGCCCGGCCCCGCCCCCCGGCAGCCCCGCCCCCGAAGACCAGCTCCATCCCTGGGAAGCCCCAAGCCCCGCCCCGTTACCTGAGCACCGCAATGGCGTCCTCGATGGTGCGCGCCTCCACGCTGCCCTCCTCCAGCACGCGGCGGTTCACGTTCTCCTCCAGCGGCACCTCCAGATGGCTCTTGGCTTTCTCGGCTGGGCGGGTGGGTGGGTGACAGAGACAGAGAGAGATAAGCAAAGATGCACAGTTCCAAGGAGATGAGATAGAGACTGGCAGGAGAAGCTAGGGGCGGGAGGAAGGCGGGAGAGATGAGGGGGTATGGAATCGCGACTTCAGCTGATAAGCCCTCTTGGGACAGGTCCCACCCTCCCGGCGCCCAGTTCTCTGCCTTACTTCCCGGCAGCCCTGCAAACAAGAGGACCCCCGGGGGCACAAGCCCTGAAGTTGCTCACGGCCAGGCCTACCAGAAGGCTGCCTACCCACCCACCCTGCACCACGTGGAGCCCTGGCAGCTTCTCTGGGGGCCAGGAGGGGTCAAATGGACTCAAGGTCCACTGCCTCTGCAGTGAGCAAAAGTGCAGCTCCAGAGCGGGATGCCGCCCGACCTGTGTCCGGGGCCTCCCTGAGCTGATGGTCTCGGCGCAGCGTGTCCTCGATCTGGGCCCGGGTGACCTTGCTGGACGTGGCCACCCGCGGCGCCTTGCCGCCCTTGAGCTTGGAGTCCTCCTCCTCCAGCAGGCGCTGCGTCTCCTTCTTACGTTCCAGCTGGTCGAGGCGCCGCTTCTCCTTCTCCTCCTGCGGGGGCCGCGTGCATGGTCAGGCAGAGGACCCCACACCCCCGCGCCACCCACTAGCCTGGGGTTCGAGTTTTCATCTCAGCCAACGAGGATTTAGGCTCTGTGCTGGGTGCAGGGGACATGCCAGGAACAAGACAGGTCCCGGTGCTGCCCTGGGCGGGGGATGTGAGGCCAACAGGGGAACCTTGGACAGGGCGGGTGGGTGGCTCTTGAAGGAGAAGTGACGCTCCTAGGTCCGAAGAGGGCCGGCCAAGGGGGAGAGCTGGGGAACAGGAGCGTCCTTAGCGGCAGGGGTATCAGTGCAAAGACGCCGAGGCAGAAGCCATTTGTTATAACTGGAACAGCTTAGAGGCTGGAGTGGGAGTGAAGGGGGAGGGGGAAGAGGTCGGGAGGGAGACGGCTGGACCATGCGGAGCCTCTGGGGGCCAGGGAGGGGTTCATGTTGGATTCTAAGAGCCGTGGGAGGCCTGGACCCGTTTCAGGCTAGGGCAGGGGCTTTGCCCTTATGAGTCGGGCAGCACTGTCCACGTTTCCCTGCGGTGGGTCACTGAGGCTGAAACTGATTCCACATCGGCCGCCCAAGGAAGCCCTGATGCTGGCTGGATGAGGGACATCTGGGCTACAGTACTTGCCCTTGCCCTGGCCTGCATGGACCCCAGGGGGCCGAGCGAGTCCATGGTTTATATATAGTGCTGCTGGAGGCTCAGGGCAGTACTCTGCCCGCTGCCTGGCACTCCCGCAGGGCCCTGGTCTCAGACACCCCTGCCTGCCCCCTCACTGCCTGAGACTCCATCATCTGACTCTCACACCTTCAGCCTTCCCAGGGACAATCCGCACACCTGCAGTGTCCCCCTGGGACACTACCACTGCATCTCCAGATAGATTTGACAGAAGGGAATGTCACAGAATAGGGGTGGACGCACCTAAGGACACTGCCAGGGCCTGACCCTCACCCCCACCTGCACAGCAGGAAAGTGGAGGGGGCGGTTAAAGTCAAGGCTGTTGGAGCGCACAAACTGGGCTCCCATTGCTGTGCTGAGGAGCCTCAGTTTCCCCCTCAGTCAGAGGCAACGTCCTGAGGCTCCCAGACTGACGCATGTCACACACACATTCTGCCTCAGACAGGGTCCTTTTTTTTTTTTTTTTTTCCTGAGACAAAGTCTCTCTCAGTCACCCAGGCTGGAGTGCAGTGGTGCGATCTCAGCTCATTGCAACCTCTGCCTCCCAAGTTCAAGAAATTCTCACGCCTCAGCCTCCCAAATAGCTGGGATTGCAGGTGCCCACCACCACGCCTGACTAATCTTTTGTAATTTTAGTAGAGACGGGGTTTCACCATGTTGCCCAGGCTGGTCTCGAACTCCTGACCTCAAGTGATCTGCCTGCCTTGGCATCCCAAAGTGCTGGGATTACAGGTGTGAGCCACTGTGCCTGGCCAATGCATGATGTTTGAAGTGAGGAGAGGTATCACTGGTGGGGGACTGACCAGGAGGGGTATGAGGGAAACTCACGGGGGCTGAGAATGTTCTAGAGAGCAAGGGTTGACGAACTATAGCCAACTAGACAACTGCCTGCTTTGGTAGAGGTTTTTTGTTTTTCTGTTTGTTTGTTTTTTTGAGACGGAGTCTTGCTCTGTCGCCCAGGCTGGAGTGCAATGGCACAATCTCGGCTCACTACAAGCTCCTCCTCCCGGGTTTACACCATTCTCCTGCCTCAGCCTCCTGAGTAGCTGGGACTATAGGTGCCCACCACCATGCCCGGCTAATTTTTTGTATTTTTAGTAGAGATGGGGTTTCACCATGTTAGCCAGGATGGTCTCGATCTCCTGACCTTGTGATCTGCCTGCCTCGGCCTCCCAAAGTGCTGGGATTACAGGAGTGAGCCACCGCACCCGGCCTTTTTTTTTAGGCAGAATCTTGCACTGTCGCCCAGGCTGGAGTGCAGTGGTACAACCTCCGCCTCCCAGGTTCAACCGATTCTCCTGCCTCAGCCTCCAGAGTAGCTGGGATTACACATGCCCATCACCACGCCCAGCTAATTTTTTGTATTTTTAGTAGAAATGGGGTTTCACTATGTTGGCCAGGCTGGTCTCGAACGCCTGACTTCGTAATCCACCTGCCTTGGCCTCCCAAAGTGTTGGGATTACAGGTGTGAGCCATCATGCCCGGCCCCTTTGGTAAAGTTTTATGGGCACGCAGCCACACCTATTTGCTAACCTACTGTCAGTGGTGGCCTTCGTGCTCAATGATAGGGTCTAGTGGCTTCCTGTCTGGCCCCTAAGTGAAGTCTAAGCTATTCATCACCTGGCCCCAATTGCCTGTCCAACCCGCTCCATACCTTGTCCCGGATGCATGCAATACAGGTGTGCTCAGAGGTACATGCTTTCTGACCCACACTCCTAGGACAGGCACGCTTTGCTGTCCCTTAATCAAACCTCTTAACAGGCCAGAGGCAGTGGCGCACGCATGTAATTCCAGCACTTTGGGAGGCCGAGGTGGGCGGATCACTTGAGGTAAGGAGTTGGAGACCAGCCTGGCCAACATGGTGAAACCCCATCTCTACTAAAAATACAAAAATTATCCAGGCGTGGTGCCATGCCTGTAATCCCAGCTACTTGGGAGGCTGAAGCAAAAGAATCACTTGGACCTAGGAGGTGGAGGTTGCAGTGAACTGAGATCACGCCACCGTATTCCAGCCTGGGCAACAGAAAGAGACTGTCTTAAAACAAACAAACAAACAAAAAAACAAGGCCAGGTGCGGTGGCTCACACCTGTAATCCCAGCACTTTGGGAGGCCGAGGTGGACAGATCACTTGGGGCCAGGAGTTTGAGACCAGCCTGACCAACATGGTGAAACCCCATCTCTACTAAAAATGCAAAAATTAGCCTGGCATGGTGGCGCACACCTGTAATCCCAGCTACTCAGGAGGCTGAGGCAGGAGAGTTGTTTGAACCTGGGAGGCAGAGGTTGCAGTGAGCTAAGGTCACGCCACTGCACTCCAGCCTGTGCGACAGAGTAAAACTCTGCCTCAAAAAAAAAAAAAAAAGCCTCTTAACAAACGAGAAGGTGCCAGTCTGGCTCCAGCTCTTCCTCATAGCCATGTGATCTGGGCTTTCTGCCTTCTCTGCCTCAATTTCCTCATCCAGAGGTTGGGGCCAACCCCAGTGGCCAAGATGCAGGCCATAGGGAGGACTAGGCCAATGATCCTGACACTATGGGTGGAAAGGTCTCTGGATTCTCCCCGTCTGGATACTGGATCTTTTTGTTTCTTTTTTTATTTTATTTTTTTGAGATGGACTCTTGCTTTGTCGCCCAGGCTGGAGTGCAGTGGCGCGATCCCGGCTCACTGCAACCTCCATCTCCCAGGTACAAGTGATTCTTGTGCCTCAGCCTCCTGAGTTGCTGGGACTACAGGTGCGTACCACCACGCCCAACTAACTTTTTTATTTTTAGTAGAGATGGGGTTTCACCATGTTGGCCAGGATGGTCTTGAACTCCTGACCTCAGGTGATCCGCCTGCCTCGGCCTCCCAAAGTCCTGGGATGACAGGCGTTAAGCCACCACACCCGAATGGATACTGGATCTTTGACAGACATCGTTTTTCCTTTTGAGTTTTCTATAGTGTCAAAATTTTGATGATCCCCCAATCCCCAAACTATAAATATCTCCATGGACCCAGTACAGCAGGGTGGGTAGAGGTGGGGCTGGAAGGAAGCCAGGGACATTGAATGTGTGCTAAAAACAAGGCAGGCTCTACCCCTTCACAGAAAGACAATGGGAGGCCAGGCGAAGTGGCTCATGCATGTAATCCCAGCACTTTGGGAGGCTGAGGTGGGAGGATTGCTTGAGCCCAGAAGTTTGAGACCAACTTGGGCAAGACAGTGAGATGACCCCCACCCCCTACACAAAATACAAACAATAGCTGGGGGTGGTGGTGCAAGCATATAGTCCCAGCTACTTGGGAGGCTGAGGCAGGAGGCTTGCTTGAGTTCGGGAGGTCAAGACTGCATTGAGCTGTGATCGTGCCACTGCACTCCAGTCTGGGAGACAGAGCAAGACCGTCTTTAAAAAAAAAAAAAAAAAAAAAGATGACGGGTAAAACAGGTGGAAATGTCCAGATTCCCCCCAAGAACTGGGCATGTTGTCAGGATAGTAGCCCCTAATCTGGGGGGTTGCCTACAGGGCCGGTGTCTCAGCTACCCAGGGTGTGGAAACCAGGAGCTGCGGCTAGCATGGGTCACTGGCGCCACCTACTGGACCAAGCACGTCAGCATCAGCCCTAAACCACAACCCAGACACCAATGAAGCATGGTGCTTGGCCCTGGGCTTTTTGATCCATCTTGAGTCACAGTCTCATTCTGTTGCCCAGGCTGGAGTACAGTAGCACGATCATAGCTTACTGCAGACCTGAACTCCCAGGCTCAAGTGATCCTCTCACCTCAGCCTCCCAAGTAGCTGGGACCACAGGCACACACTACCATACATGGCTAATTTTTACATGTTTTGGGGAGATGGGGTCTTGCTATGTTGCCCAGGCTGGCCTTGCGCTCCTGGCCTCAAGCAATCTTCTCACCTCAGCCTCCCAAAGTACTGAGATTACAGGCATGAGATACCATGCCAAACCACGGCTTTTAAAAAATAAACACCTGGGCTGGGCACATTGGTTCATGACTGTGATCTCTGCACTTTGGGAGGCCAAGGCAGGCGGATCACCTGAGGTTGGGAGTTCGAGACCAGCCTGACCAACCTGCAGAAACCCCGTCTCTACTAAAAATACAAAATTAGCTGGGCATGGTGGCACATGGCCGTAATTCCAGCTACTCAGGAGGCTGAGGCAGGAGAATCACTTGAACCCGGGAGGCAGAGGTTGCGGTGAGCTGAGATCGCGCCATTGCACTCCAGCCTGGGCAACAGAGGGAGACTCCGTCTCAACAACAACAACAAAAATAAAATAAACACCTAGAAGAACCTGTGGACCTGGGTCAACAGGTTGGAAACGGGGGCCTGATCACAGCGTTTCTCAGCTTCAGCACCGCTGACATCTGAGGCTGGCTCATTCTTTGCTGTGGGGGCGTACTGTGCATTCTAGGGTGTCAGCATCTCTGGCCTCCACCTTCTAGATGCCAGCAACACCCCCTCTCCCCGAGTTATGACAACCAAACACATCTCCAGGTGTTGCCAAGCGTCCTCAGGGGCAGAGTAGCTCCACGGTGAGAATGACCATCTAGCCCAACCCTGGCATTACTCAAAGGAGACAAATGTCCACAGAGCAATGACAGCCTCACTGTCCACAAACAAGCAAGACCGTGCCACCCCAGGGCCTTTCCACACACCATTTCCTCTGCCTCCCTCCCCTCTGCCATCTCCAGTGCCTCCTGGCGTTTTGCTTTTTGTTTTCTGAGACAGCGTCTCACTCTGTTGCCCAGGTTGGAGTGCAACAGCACGATCTCAGCTCATTGCAACCTCCGCCTCCCGGGTTCAAGCAATTCTCCTGCCTCAGCCTCCCAAGTAGCTGGGATTACAGGAGCCTGCCACCACGCCTGGCTAATTTTTGTATTTTGAGTAGAGTCAGGGTTTCACCATTTTGGCCAGGCTGATCTTGAACTCCTGACCTCAGGTGATACGCCCACCTCGGCCTCCCAAAGTGCTGGGATTACAGGTATGAGGCACTGCGCCCGGCCTCTTTTTTTTTTTTTTTGAGATGGAATCTCGCTCTGTTGCCCATGCTGGAGTGCAGCGGGGAAACCTCAGCTCACTGCAACCTGCGCCTCCCAGTTCACGCAATTCTCCTGCTTCAGCCTCCAGAGTAGCTGGAACTGTAAGTGTGCGCCACCACGCAGTTAATTTTTGTATTTTTAGTAGAGACGGGGTTTCACCATGTTGGCCAGGCTGGTCTTGAACTCCTGATCTCAGGTGATCTGCCTGCCTTGGCCTCCCAAAGTACTGGGATGACAGGCGTGAGCCACAGCGCCCGGTCCCTCCTGGCCTTTCAGATCAAAGCTCAGAGGGGCCTCTTGCTATTCACCCACATTGACATTAGGACCACTGGCCTTGGCCACAGGGCATGCGGGCTGCGGGGACTCGGGGTGCACGCACCTTGCGCTGCTCCTTCCTCATGACGTGTTTGTCGTCGTCCTTCCAGTAGGCATCCTCCAGCTCCTTCTGCTTCTTGGCATCAGCGGCCGCCTTGGCCTCTGCCCTCCGTGCCCGGGCCGCTGCCGACTTGGTGTTCTCACCCTGGAACTTCTTGGGCATCCCTCAGCAGGCTGTGGGAAGAGGATGGGGATGGGGGAGCAGGGGCCAGTGGGGACATCGGCACTCAGCACCCCCAGGCTCACACCTGGGCAGCCAGGACCCTCTTGGGGCCTCCGTGGCCTTCTCTGTATAAAACAAGGGCTTTGGACTTAGCGCTCTCCTTGTAAAAGTTTATTAATTCACATCATGACACCAAATGAGCTCATTTAGGCCAGGTCTGGTGGCTCACACCCGTAATCCCACCATTTTGGGAGGCCGAGGCGGGCAGATCACTTGCGGTCAGGAGTTCGAGACTAGCCTGGCCAACACGGCAAAACCCCGTCTCCACTAAAAATACAAAAATTAGCTGGGCATGGTGGTGTGCACCTGTATTCCCAGCCAGTCAGGAGGCTGAGGCAGGAGAATCGCTTGAACCCGGGAGGTGGAGGTTGAAGTGAGCCAAGATCGTGCCACTGCACTCCAGCCTGGGCGACAGAGTGAGACTCCGTCTCAATGAAAGGAAAAAGAATCAATTTAAAGGTGTACAATTCCGGCCAGGCACGGTGGCTCACGCCTGTAATCCTAGCACTTTGGGAGGCCAAGGTGGGTGGATCACCTGAGGTCAGGAGTTCAAAACGAGCCTGGTCAACATGGTGAAACCCCGTGTCAACTAAAAATAAATAAAAATTGCTGGGTGTGGTGGCGGATGCCTTTAATCCCGGCTACTTAGGAGGCTGAGGCAGGAAAGTCACTTGAACCTGGGAGGCAGAGGTCGCAGTGAGCCGAGATAGTGCAACTACACTCCAGCCTGGGCGGCAGAGTGAGACTCCCTCTCAAAAAAAAAAAAAAAAAAAAAAAAAGACCTGGGTGTGGTGGCGCATGCCTATAATCCCAGCTACTCAGGAGGCTGAGGCAGGAGAATCACTTGAACCCGGGAGGCGGAGGTTGCAATGAGCTGAGATCACACCACTGCACTCCAGCCTAGGCGACAGAGCGAGACTCCATCCCAAAAAACAAAACAAAAAAAAGGTGTACAATTCAGTGTTTAAGTATATTCACAGCATTGTGCAAATACCACCTCTGTCTAGTTCCAGAACACTTGCATCCCCACAAAAGAGGCCACATCGTCATCAGCAGTCACTCCCTATTCCTCTTCCCCTAGCCCCTGGTAACCACCAATCTGCTTTCTGTCTCTATGGCTTTCCCTGTTCTGGACATTTCAGTCCATATCAATGGAATCATAGGCCGGGTGCAATCGCTCAGGTTTGTAATCCCCGTGCTTTGGGAGGCTGAGGCAGGGGGACTGCTTGAGGCCAGGAGTTCAAGACCAGCCTGGGCAACATAGCAAGACTCCATCTCTACAAAATAAAAAATAATTAGGCACAGTGGCTTATGCCTGTAGTTCCAGCTACTTGGGAGGCTGAGGTAGAAGGACTGCCTGAGCATAGGAGGCTGAGGCCACAGTGAGCTATGATTGTGCCACTGCACTCCAGCCTGGGCAACAGAACAAGACCCTGTCTCTTAAAAGAAAAAAAAAAAAGGAAACAAGGAAACGAGGCACCAATATATACATGATACAATGTGGTTGAACCTCAACACAATACTGAGTGAAAGAAGCCAGACACAAAAGGCCACAGTGTGAAAGTACATTTATTTATTTATTTTGGAGACAGGGTCTCACTCTGTCACCCAGGCTGGAGTGCAGTGGCGAAATCTCGGCTTACTGCAGCCTTGACCTCCTGGGCTTAAGCGATCCTCCCACCTGAGCCTCCTAAGTAGCTGGGACTATAGGTGCAGGCCACCATGCCTAGCCTTTTTTTTTTTTTTTTTTTAAGACAGGGTCTGACTATGTTGCCCAGGCTGGCCTTGAACTCCTGGGCTCAAGTGATCCTCCTGCTTCGGCCTTCCAAAGTGCTGGGATTACAGGCCTGAGCCACTGCGCCTCGCCCTTCTTTCCTTTTTATGGCTGAATATTCCTCCACTGCATGGATATGCCACATTTTGTTTATCCATTTGTCCACAGCTAGACATTTGGGCTGTTTCCACGTTGGGGCTTTTTTTGAGATGGAGTTTCGCTCTTTCACCCAGGCTGGAGTGCAGTGGCACAATCTCGGCTCACTGCAACCTCCACCCACCTGGTTCAAGCAATTCTCCTGCTTCAGCCTCCTGAGCAGCTGGGATTACAGGCACTTGCCACCACGCCCGGCTAATTTTTGTATTTTTATAGAGATGGGGTTTCACCATGTTGGCCAGGCTGGTCTCGAACTCCTGATCTCATGTGATCCACCCGCCTTGGCCTCCCAAAGTGCTGGGATTACAGTCGTGAGCCACTGCACCTGGCCCCGTTAGATCTCTTACAAGTCATGCTTCTGTGACCATGTGGCGGTCTGTGTGGGTCCCCTCCCCTGTCTACCACCTGGAAGGCTTCAGTCCCTAAATTTCCTAGAGCTGGGTTAACAATAAAGCCACCATAAATTGCTCCTGATGGCTTGGGGCCTGCATCACTGGGAGATGTTATAATAATCCTAAAGCTGCGGGCCCGTGGGCACCTGGTCCCTACCTGGTGTGAGGCCCACGCGGGAAGCCAGGAAATGACAAGGCACACGCAAATGGTAGGTGCCACCATTCACCAAATGTCTAGCACTTGGCGAAGTGCTTTACAAGGACCAAATCAATGGAATGTCCCCAAAACCGTAAATGTGCAGACTGTCATTTATCCCCATTCTAAGGAGGGGAAGCCGAGGTCTCTGGCCAGGTCACACAGGGCTGAGCCTGGAGCCTTATCTCAAAAGCCTGTTTTCAGGTGAATGGGGGGAAGGCCACCAGCTGAGAAATTAACAGCACTCCACCAGGGTGCTGAGGATGCCAGTGTTGTGCCATCTAGGGCATGAGACTTCAGCACTCTTCTTAATTTATTTTCAGACGGAGTCTTGCTCTCTCACCCAGGCTGGAGTGCAGTGGCATGATCTCAGCTCACTGCAACCTCCGCCTCCCCGGTTCAAGTGATTCTCCCGCCTCAGCCTCCCCTGTAGCAAGGACTACAGGCATGTGCCACCATGCCTATCTGATTTTTGTATTTTTAGTAGAGACAGGGTTTCACTATGTTGGCCAGGCTGGTCTCAAACTCTTGACCTCAAGTGATCCGCTTGCCTCGGCCTCTCAAAGTGCCTGGATTACAGGCGTGAGCCACAGTGCCTGGCACTTTCTGCTGTTTAAGCCACCCAGTCTGTGGTATTAGTTATGACAGCCCAAGCTGACAAATACAGACACTTTTCTCTGTGTGGTAAACACTCACTCACTTGCACACACGTCATTCAACAAATATGTACTGGGCACCTAATACGTGTGCGATACTGGGGAAAGAGGTGGCACAAATGAGCTTCCTGCCTGCATAGGACTTCCAGACAAGAGCCAACACATGCAATCAGAGTCCTAATAAGGACACGCAGGGCGCTGGGGAAGCCCGGAGAGGACTTCTGATCCAACCTGGGTCAAAGGGCTTCCTAAAAGAGACATCTAAGGAAAAGTCTGAATGAGTGGGGGAGAGCCCGGCCCGCATGCGGGATGCAGGAGATAGGCTGGAAAAGGGGGTGATTTGTATTCCAGGGAGATGGGAAGGTGTGGAGGGCGTTAGAGCCGGGAGGCCCAATCTATGGGTCACACAAGCCCTCTGGGGTTGGTGAGGAGGTGGACTCCCCAGATGGCAGGAGCTGGGAGCCCAGGCGGGACCCAGGGAGTGGCTCAGGCTGGGCGAGGGGCACACTTAGAAGCGAATCAAGACCCACGGGGATTAAGACCCCACGGATGTGAAGGTAAAATAACAGAATACAAAATTCAACAATTCCTCCTCCAACCAGTCCTCCCGGCTATCCCTTTTGAGGTCTCCCACCACTAATCCCCCTACAAGAGGCCGGGGGCCCAACTCTGTCCCTCTCGCACCGGACTCTGTCCCTCTCGAGACCGGAAGCTGCCCGGGGCAGTCCGGGGCCAGGTGGCCTCGAACACTATGCTGTCGCGTCGGGCTTCAGTCGTCTAGTCTGGAAATGGGCATTGCCCCCAACTAGGTGCGGTTCAGACTGGACGCCGGAAGTGCTCCCGCCTCCCAGCACCCCTCCTCCAACCTTCCCAGGGGATGGTCCCAGACCAAGCAGCCCCCGCCCCGCGCCTCTGCTCCCCGAACCCGCGTTCCGCCCGCGCCGCAGACGCTCCTACCTTCTTACCCCAGCGCCGGCCCGGTCGCGCCTCCGTGACGTCACCGCGGGGCCTGCGCGCTGAGCTCCTGGCGGCGCGCACTCATTGCGCCTCGGTACCGCCGCCATTTTGGTAAAGAAAAAGATGGCTGGGCCTCGGACCCAAGCTAGGGTAGTCAGCCACTTCTTTGTCTCTTCAAAAAGAGGACACTTAATACGCCCTCATTCCCTACGCTCATTTAATATATTGATGAACCAGGAGGGGCGGGCAGAAGCGAAAATCTAGAACATTGCCTTTACCAAGATGGCCGATGCCCGGATGAAAGATGGCAGCTGCGACTACAGACGTGGTCCGGCGGCTTCAGCCTGGAGCGGCCCGGCCGCCAGAGCGCGCCCGCGGTCCATGAGGGGAGGTGGACCCAGCAGAGCCCCGAGGAAGCCTCTCCGTAGCTCTTCGCAATCCCTTAGCGCTTTAAAAGTGCTTTCCTAGTCCTGAGTCTCTGCGTCCCACTGGTGGCGCAGGGGCGGGGCTGGGAGAGGGGAGATAAATGGGGCAGAGAAATTAACACACACCACGCAGTCCAGGTAGGGAAACCGAGGCTGAGAGAGACCAGGAATTGAGTTTGGCAAAAACGTAACCGCGAGTAGGCTCATAACCGCGAGTAGGTTCAAATTCCGTCTCTTGCTCCTGCCAGTGCCTCCTCCTGGATTGGCTGACCTGCTCCCCACTTCTGCAATATTATTTATTAATTTTATTTAGGAATTAGGTTCGAGGCGCCAATTTGTCTTAGGCACTATACTTTAGATTTTCTGCATTTACTACTTCTCAGTGTCCTCAGCAGTAAAAATGGCAGTATTAGGGGTCTAAGGTTACACTGGTCCTGACTGTGGAGAGGGAAAAGCAAATGCTTCGGGGGCAGTTCAGGTAGGAGTAGTTGACCACAGAGTCCATTCCCTAAAAGGCATCCCCCCAGCGACCTTGCTAGGACCTAAATCCCAGTGCGCGATGCACCTCCGCTGCTCTAACGCCTCCCCTGAGTTCCCATTGTCCCACAAGACTCCTCCCACCTCCCACCCCATCTCCCTTGCCTTCCCTCATCTCCTGTTAGCTCTCTGCTCAGGTCGCACCAGCCCCCTTCTTACAAATTGCCAGGCGCAGTCTTGTCTCGGGGAGTTCCCCCAGGAATTTCCCAGGTTTTTCCATGGCCAATTCCTTGCCTTCCTTCAGGCATGAGACAGAAAGGTCTCTGGTTGCAGGGGGCTCAAAGTCGGAAAATCACATGAAAGATTATTATCCTGGCTGGTCGCAGTGGCTCATGCCTGTGATCCCAACCCTTTGGAAGGCTAAGGTGGGAGGATCGCTTGAGGCCAGGTGTTTGAAAGCAGCCTGGGCAACATTATGAGACCCCATCTCTACAGAAAATGAAAACATTAGCTGGGCGTGGTGGCATGCTCATCCTTCCATTCAAGAGAATCACTTGAGCCCAGAAGTTGGAGGGTGCAGTGAGCTATGATAGCGCCACTGCACTCCAGCCAGCCTGGGTGAAGGAACCTGTCTCTTAAAAAATACTAATAAAGGCCAGGCATGGTGGCTCACGCCTGTAATCCTAGCACTTTGGGAGGCCGAGCCAGGCAGATCACCTGAGGTCAGGAGTTTGAGACCAGTCTGACCAACATGGCAAAACCCTGTTTCTGCTAAAAACACAAAAATTAGCTGGGCGTGGTGGCGCATGCCTGTAATGTCAGCTACTTGGGAGGCTGAGGCAGGAGAATCACTTGACCCCAGGAGGCAGAGATTGCAATGAGCCGAGATCGTGCCATTGCACTCCGGCCTGGGCTACAGAGTGCAACTCCATCTCAAAATAAATAAATAAATAATAATAATAAAGGCCAGGCGTGGTGGCTCATACCTGTAATCCCAGCACTTCAGGAGACTGAGGCGGGCAGATCACTTGAGGTCAGGAGTTCAAGACCAGCCTGGCTAACATGGTGAAACCCCATCTAAAAATTACCCAGGCGTGGTGGCATGCGCCTGTAATCCCAGCTACTTGGCAGGCTGAGGCAGGAGAATCGCTTGAACCTGGGAGGCGGAGGTTGCAGGGAGCTGAGATCACGCCACTGCACTGCAGCCCGGGTGACAGAGTAAGACTCTGTCTCAAAAGTAATAATAATAATAATAAAACAATGATCCTAATTGTGACTAAAAGATGTGCCTGGGGTTGAAATAGGGTTGTGGAGGCCCACAGCGTGGGTGATCAAAGAGGGCTTCTCAGAGGTGGTGGCATTTAAGGAGAGCTCTGAAGCTTGAGAAGGAAAGAGCTGAGTGAAAAAGAGAGGGAAAGTTGTTCTGGGCAGAGGGAACAGCATATGCAAAGGTGAGGAGGTGAATATAAAGTGAGGAAGAAAAAAGTAGCCCTGGACCACAGTCAGCTAGCAGTTGGCCTGGCAGTCACAGCTAATCTGTGGAGTTTTTTGATTGACCAAACCCAATTTCACGGAATGTCCACATCAGACAGGGACACTCAGACCAGTGACACTTGGCCATAGAAAAACAAAACCCTTCCGTAATCGAGTCTTAGCACAGGTGAATACAAGAGCATTGTCCAAACCACAAAAATGGCCAAACCTCCCCATCTCCTGGCCAAAGGGCGTGACTGCTAGTTTTCGCCAATTCCCAGCAGGTTCCCCTGCCTTCTAGGTAAAAAGATTATTAAAGGCCGGGCGCACTTTAGCTGTTTGCATGCAATCTAGGGCAGAATCCCACTCCCTTGAACTCTCCTCGAATCACCCCACAGTTGCCCTAGTTCCGTAACACGCTCCTTCTCACTTTGTCTTTCTGAGATAAACAGAGCCCCTTCTGGTGTTTCTTCCTTCAATGCATTAATCCATAAACCCAGCTGGGTTTCACTGCAGCTGTTTTTCTGGTGGTATTTGACATCAACAGGACTGGACGTCCTACTGAGATTGGGCTGAGACCCTCCCTGCCACCAATCAGTACCCTGGACTCAGCAAAAGTGCGCCCATCTGAGGTCAGGTGCGGTGGCTCACGCCTGTAATGCCAGCACTTTGGGAGGCCGAGGAAGGCAGATCACCTGAGGTCAGGAGTTGAAGACCAGCCTGGCCAACAGGGTGAAACCCCGTCTCTACCAAAAATAAAAAAAAGTAGCTGGGCATGGTGGTGTGTGCCTGTAATCCCAGCTACTCGGGAGGCTGAGGCAGGAGGATCGCTTGAACCCGGGAGGCAGAGGTTGCAGTGAGCTGAGACTGCGCCACTGAACTCCAGCCTGGGTGACAGAGCAAGACTCTGTCTCAAAAAAAAAAAAAAATGTGCACATCTGAGACCTTTGTGTCTCTATCTGCTTAAGGTGATTCTGCCTGTGGCTGGAAGGTAAGTTAATGCTGACTGGAGCTTCAGTTATGATCTCATTAGGGCCCTTCTGTGTAGGGTTAATTTCGTTTACTATTCTAGGAGTGAGTTTCTCCATGGCTTTTTGGTTTTCTGATCAGCCACTGTGTTCCTTGGTGAAATTGTTTTCTCTCTCAACACCTCCTCCTGTGGTCTGTCTCTTGTACAGGGCTGTATGAGTTTCTGGTGGCTACAGTAACAAATGACCACAAACTAGTGGTTTTGAAAACGACAGAAATTGGCTGAGCGCGGTGGCTCATGACTGTAATCCCAGCACTTTGGAAGGCCAAGGCAGGTGGATCTCCTGAGGTCAGGAGTTCGAGACCAGCCTGACCAACATGGTGAAACCCCGTCTGTACTAAAAATACAAAAATTAGCCGGTCATGGTGGTGTACGCCTGTAATCCCAGCTACTCAGGAGGCTGAGGCAGAAGAATCTCTTGAACCTGGGGGGCAGAGGTTGCAGCGAGCCAAGATAGTGCCACTGCACTGCAGCCTGGGAGATAGAGCAAGACTCTGTCTCCAAAAAAAAAAAAAAAAAAAAGGAGGCCGGGCGCAGTGGCTCACGCCTGTAATCCCAGCACTTTGGGAGGCCGAGGCGGGCGGATCACGAGGTCAGGAGATCGAGACCATCCTGGCTAACACGGTGAAACCCCGTCTCTACTAAAAATACAAAAAATTAGCCGGGCGAGGTGGCAGGCGCCTGTAGTCCCAGCTACGCGGGAGGCTGAGGCAGGAGAATGGCGTGAACCCCGGGGGGCGGAGCCTGCAGTGAGCCGAGATCGCGCCACTGCACTCCAGCCTGGGTGAAAGAGCGAGACTCCGTCTCAAAAAAAAAAAAAAAAAGGAAACAACGCAAATCAATTCTCTCATAGTCCTGGAGGCTTCAAGTCTAAAATCAAGGTCTCACTTTGTTGCCCAGGCAAAAGTGGAGTGGTGCAGTCTTGGCTCACTGCAGCCTCGACCTCCTGGGCTCAAGTGATCCTCCTGCCTCAGCCTCCCAAGTAGCTGGGACTACAGGCCTCACCACAAAGCCCAGCTAATTTTTGTATTTTTAGTAGAGACGGGGTTTCACCATGTTGGCCAGGATGGTCTTGATCTCTCGACCTCGTGATCCGCCCATCTCGGCCTCCCAAAGTGCTGGGATTACAGGTGTGAGCCACCGTACCCAGCCAATTTTTGTATGTTTTGTAGAGACAGGGTCTCACCGTGTTGCCCAGGCTGGTCTCGAATCCTGGGCTCAAGTGATCCTCCTGCCTCAACATCCCAAAGTGCTGGGATTGCATTGTGGGTCCGTCGGGGGAAATGTCGATAGAGGGAGGATGGGCCTAGACTCAGTAAGTCACCCTTGAGTCAGTGTTGATGGCCAAAGTATTCCAAAGATCTCCTTGGACCACTGTCCTCTGGGCAACTTTTCACCATTTCAAAATCTTAGAAGGAAGCTGTGCGCAGTGTTGTGTGCCTGTAGTCCCAGCTACTTGGGAGGCTGAGGCAGGAGAATCGCTTGAGCCCAGGAGGCAGAGGTTGCAGTGAACCATGATCACACTACAGCACTCCAACCTGGGTGACAGAGCCAGATCCTGTCTCAAAAAAACAAAACCAAAACCAAACATGTCTCTCTCCAATGGTAACTCCCACTGGGTACAATTTAGAATTTGAGTGGCCACTGTGAGACTTTTCCATTGGAGAGGAGACTTACAACAGAAAGACAAAATTCTCATGAGGCGATCATCTGTTGTGTTTTTTATTTATTTATTTATTTATTTATTTATTTATTTATTTATTTGAGACAGGGTCTCACTCTGCTGCTCAGGCTGGAGTGCAGTAGTGCAGTCATGGCTCACTGCAGCCTCGACCTCCCAGGCTCAAGCAATCCTCCTGCCTCAGCCTCCCGAGTAGCTGGGACTACAGGTGTGTACCACCATACCTGGCTACTTGAAATGTTTTTTAAAAAATTGTGATAGGGTCTCCCTCTGTTGCCCAGGCTGGTCTCGAAGTGCTGGGCTCAAGAGATCCTCCCACCTTGGCCTCCGAAAGTGCTGGGACTACAGGTGTGAGCCATCACGCCCGACTAATTTTTGTATTTTTAGTAGAGACAGGTTTTTGTCATGTTGGCCAGGCTAGTCTCGAACTTCTGACTTCAGGTGATCCGCCCGCCTTGGCCTCCCAAAGTGCTGGGATTACAGGCGTGAGCCACTGCACCTGGCCAATTAATTATCTTTTGAAGGTCCAATTTTTATGTTTGTCTGGAGCCCCCTTTATCTCTGTTCTTTAATTTTTCTTTCTTTTTTCTTCCTTCCGTTCCCTTTTTCTTTTCTTTTTTCTTTCTTTCTCTTTCCTTGCTTTCTTCCATCTTTCCCTCCTTTCCCTTTCTTTTCTTTCTGGTCTCTCTCTCTCCTTCCTGCCTTTTCTTTCTCTCTTTCAATAGGAACATGGCAACATATTGAGACCTATAGCAAGAACTGTCCTCTAACTCATTTTTTTCTGGCCTTCTCCCTCCCTTTTCTCCTCACTTGGGAAACTTGAAAGATGACAGGCCAGCCACAGTGGCTCATGCCTATAATCCTAGCACTTTGGGAGACCAAAGTGGGAAGATCACTTGAGGACAGGAGTTTTGAGACCTGCCTGGGCAAGATAGAGAGACCCCTGTCTCTACAAAAATAAAAAAAATCAACTGGCGTGGTGGCAAGCTCGTCTTCCCAGCTACTCAAGAGGATTGCTTGAGCCCAGGAGTTGGAGGCTGCAGTGAGCCACCATTGCACTGCCTGCACTCCAGCTTGAGCCACAGAATGAGAACCTCTCTCAAAAAAAAAAAAATCCTGTGACCAAAAGATGTGTCTGGTGTTGAAATGGGTTATAGAGGCCCACAGCCTGGGTGATCAAAGAGGGCTTCTCAGAGGAGGTGGCATTTAAGAGCACTCTGAAAATTGAGAAGGAAAGAGCTGAGTGAATACAGGGAGGGAAAGGCATTCTGAGCAGAAGGAACAGCATATGCAAAGGCGAGAAGGTGAATGTAAAGTGAAGAAGAAAAAATTGGCCCCAGGCTCTGGTCAACTGGGAGTTGGCCTGGTAGTCACAGCGAAGCCGAGGAGTTCTTTGGTTGAACATATACGATTTCACAGAATGACCACATCAAACAGGGCCACTCTTTCCAGGATGAAACCAGACAAAAATCAAAACCCTTCCGTAATTGAGTCTTAACCACAGATGAATATAAGAGCATTGTCCAAACCACAGACATGGCCAAACCTCCCCATCTCCTGGCCAAAGGAGTGACTGCAGTGAGATACAGTCACACCACTCCAGCCTGGGCGACAAAAGTGAGACCCTGTCTCCAATAAAAAAAAACAGAGAAAGAAAAGGAAAAATCACTGTTATTCTATGTGTGGAAAAATCATTGTCATTCTATGTCCAGAATAGGAGTGTCCACTTCATGGCTGGGCATGGTGGCTCATGCCTGTAATCCTGGCACTTTGGGAGGCCGAGGCAGGTGTATCATCTGAGGTCAAGAGTTCGAGACCAGCCTGACCAATATAGTGAAACTCTGTCTCTACTGAAAATACAAAACTCAGCTAGGTGTGGTGGTGCATACCTGCAGTCCCAGCTACTCGGGAGGCTGAGACAGGAGAATTGCTTGAACCTGGGAGGTGGAAGTTGCAGTGAGCCGAGATCACACCACTGCACTCTAGCCTGGGTGACAGAGTGAGACCCCATCTCAAAAAAAAAAAAAAGAAAAGGAGTATCCACTCCAGTTAACTATTCAAAAAGGACTAAAAGACACACGTTTATAGCAGTATTGTTCACGATCATCAAAAAAATTCCCTTAAAGGATGTGTGGATCAACAGACTGTGGTCAATTCATGAAATGGAATATTATGCAACCATAAAAAGGAATGAAACACTGATCCATCCTACAGCACAGATGAACCCTGAAAACACGATGCTGAGTGAAAGAAGCCAGGCACAAAGGCCCATAGAGTGTCTGATTCCTTTTATAAAAATGTCCAGGGTCATGTCCGGGCATGGTGGCTCACACCTATAATCCCAGCATTTTGGGAGGCCGAGGCAGGCAAATCACCTGAGGTCAGGAGTTCGAGGCCAGCCTGATCAACATGGTGAAACCCTGTCTCTACTAAAAATGCAAAAGTTAGCTGGGTATGGTGGTGGTGCCTGTAATCCCAGCTACTTGGGAGGCTGAGGGAGGAGAATCGCTTGAACCCAGGAGGCGGAGGTTGCAGTGAGCCAAGATTGTGCCATTGCACTCCAGCCTGGGTGATAGCATGAGACTCTGTCTCAAATAAGAAGAAGAAGGAGAAATGTCTAGGGTCAGGCATGGCGGTTCACACTTGTAATTCCAGCACTTTGGAAGACCAAGAAGGGAGGATTGCTTTGAGCCTAGAAGTTGGAGACCAGCCTGGGCAACACAAGAAGACCCCATTTCTACAAAAAAGCCAGGCATGGTGGCTCATGCCTGTAATCCCAGCACTTTGAGAGGCTAAAGCCAGAGGATCACTTGATCTCTGGAGTTCAGGACCAGCCTGGGCAACAGAGAGAGACCATGTTTCTATCCAAAAAAAGTTTTAAAAATTAGCCAGGGCTGGGCGCGGTGGCTCACGCCTGTAATCCCGGCACTTTGGGAGGCCGAGGCAGGCGGGTCAACAGGTCAGGAGATCGAGACCATCCTGGCTAACACGGTGAAACCCTGTCTCTACTAAAAATACAAAAAATTAGCCAGGCATGGTGGCGGGCGCCTGTAGTCCCAGCTACTGGGGAGGCTGAGGCAGGAGAATGGCGTGAACCCGGGAGGTGGAGCTTGCAGTGAGCCGAGATTGCGCCACTGCACTCCAGCCTGGGCGACAGAGCGAGACTCCATCTCAAAAAAAAAAAATTAGCCAGGCATGGTGGCATGCACCTGTAGTCTCAGCTACTCAGGAGGCTGAGGCAGAAGGATCACTTGAGCCCAGAAAGTTGAGGCTGCAGTGAGCATTGATCATGCCAATGCACTCCAGCCTGGGTGACAGAGTGAGACATTGTCTCCTAAAAAAAGGAATAAAAATAGAATAATTTCAAAAATAATAAATAAAGTGTTAAATGAATTGGGCAAAAAAGAAGGGCTTAAGATAAATAAAGCCAGCCCAGGCAACATGGCAAGACCCCATCTACACAAAAATTTAAAAAATTAGCCAAGTGTGGGGCTGGGCACTGTGGCTCACGCCTGTAATCCCAGCACTTTAGGAGGCTGGGGTGGGCGGATCACTTGAGGTCTGGCGTTTCAGACCAGCCTGACCAACCTGGTGAAACCCTGTCTCTACTAAAAATACAAAAATTAGCCCAGCATGGTGGTGGGAGCCTGTAATCCCAGCTGCTTGGGAGGCTGAGGCATGAGAATCGCTTGAAGCTGAGAGGCGGAGGTTGCAGTGAGCCGAGATCACGCTACTGCACTCCAGCCTGGGCGACAGAGTGAGACTCCATCTCAAAAAAAAAAAAAATAGCCAAGTGTGATGGCGCATAGTTGTGGTCCCAGCTACTCAGGAGTCTGAGGTGGGAGGATTGCTTGAGCCCAGGAGGTTGAGGCTGCAGTGAGCCATGATTGTGCCACTGCACTCCAGCGTGGGTGACAGAGCGAGACTCTGTGTAAAAAATAAAAAATCAGGCCGGGCACAGTGGCTCATGCCTGTAATCCCAGCACTTCGGGAGGCAGAGGCACCCTGAGGTCAGGAGTCTGAGACCAACCTGGCCAACACGGTGAAACCCCATCTCTACTAAAAATATGAAAAATTACCTGGGCGTGGCGGCACAAGCCTGTAATCCCAGGTACTCAGAAGGCTGAGTCAGAATTGCTTGAACCCGGGAGGCGGAGGTTGCAGTGAGCCAAGATCATGCCATTGCACTCCAGCCCAGGCAACAAGAGGGAAACTTCATCTCATAAATAAATAAATAAAAAACCAAAAAACAAAGATGAGGGAATTTGGAACATGGGGCCATGTGATGAAGAAGGCAGTGACAGGAGAGATGCGGCCACAAGCCAAGGAATTGCCAAGGATGGCTGAAGCCAGGAGAGAGGCCTGGGATGGATTCTCTCTCAGAGTCTCCAGAAGAACCAGCATTGCCCACACCTTGATTTTGGACTTCTGGCCTCTAGAACTGTGAGACAATACATTTCTGCAGTTTTTTGTTTTTCTGCTTTTTGTTGTTGTTGAGACAGTGTCTTGTTCTATCACCCAGGCGGGAGTGCAGTAGCACGATCTCAGCTCACTGCAACCTCCACCTCCTGGGCTCAAGCAATCCTCTCACTTCAGCTTCCCTAGTAGCTGGGACTACAGATGTGTACCACCATACCTGGCTAACTTTTTGTATTTTTTTAGACACAGGGTCTCGCCGTGTGGCCCAGGTTGGTCTTGAACTCCTTGGCTCAAGCAATCTTCCTGCCTCGGCCTCCCAAAGTGCTGGGATTACAGGTGTATGCCATCATGTCTGGCCTTTTCTGCTGTTTTAAGCCATCTAGTTTGTGGAGCTAGGTTACATCAGCCTCAGGAACCTCATGGCATAGATTTCCTTCTATAGGCCCATCCTAGAATGTACATTTCCTTCACATACTTAATCCCAACCTTCATCTTTCAAAATTGGATCTTAATCTTATGTCCACAAACTGCTTCTGCTGAAGTCATTACAACCCCATCAGTAAGCCCGGCCCATCAAGACTGGAAACAAATATTGGGATTATCCTTGTTGTAATAGTCAATGTGTTCTTAGGGATGCCTCAGCCGCTGCAGGAACTGTTTAACTGACTTTAGAAAATCCCTTCCCTGGCCGGGCGCGGTGGCTCACGCTTGTAATCCCAGCACTTTGGGAGGCCGAGGCGGGCGGATCACGAGGTCAGGAGATCGAGACCACGGTGAAACCCCCTCTCTACTAAAAATACAAAAAATTAGCCGGGCATGGTGGCGGGCGCCTGTAGTCCCAGCTACTCGGAGAGGCTGAGGCAGGAGAATGGCCTGAACCCGGGAAGCGGAGCTTGCAGTGAGCCGAGATTGCGCCACTGCACTCCAGCCTGGGCGACAGAGCGAGACTCCGTCTCAAGAAAAAAAAAAAAAAGAAAATCCCTTCCCTGGCCTGGCACAGTGGCTCATGCGTGTAATCCCAGAACTTTGAGAGGCCAAGGTGGGCAGATCACGAAGTCAGGAGATTGAGACCATCCTGCACAACATGGTAAAACCCCGTCTCCACTGAAAATACAAAAATTAACCGGGCGTGGTGGTGCATGCCTGTAGTCCTAGTTACTTGGGAGGCTGAGGTTGCAGTGAGCTGAGATTGTCACTGCATTCCAACCTGGCAACAGAGTGAGACTCTGTCTCAAAAAAAAAAAAAAAACAAACAGAGAGAAACCCCATTTCTTAAGGGATTACTGTGTGGCTCACTCATTTATTTATTTTTGAGTCAGAGTCATGTTCTGTCCCTCAGGCTGGAGTGCAATGGCGCGATCTCGGCTCACTGCAACCTCCACCTCCTGGGCTCAGGCAGTCCTCCTGCCTTAGCCTCCCGAGTAGCTGGGATGAAAGGCTAAATGTTTCTTTTTTGAGGTGGGGATGGGGTCACTCTGTGTTGCCCAGGCTGGTCTTGAACTCCTGGACTCAAGTGATCCTCCTGCTTCGGACTCCCAAAGCACTAGGATTACAGGCATGAGCCAGTGCACTTGGCCATGGGGGAAGCCTTTAAGATGGTTTGCAATGATTCCCACCCCCTGGCATTCTGACTTTTCTAGAATTCCCTCTCTTTGAATGTGAGCTGATTGCCTTTTTTTTTTTTTTTTGAGACAGGGTCTCATTCTGTCACCCAGGCTGGAGTGCAATGGTGATCTTGGCTTACTATAACCTCTGCCTCCTGGGTTCAAACAATTCTCCTGCCTCAGCCTCCCGAGTAGCTGGGATTACAGATGCCCGCCACCACACCTGACTAATTTTTGTATTTTTAGTGGAGATGGGATTTCACCCTGTTGGCCAGGCTGGTCTTGAACTCCTGGCTTCAAGGGATCCGCCTGCCTTGGCTTCCCTTTCTGCTAAAAATACAAGAAATTAGTGGTGCATGCCTGTTAATCCCAGCTACTCAGGAGGCTGAGGCAGAAGAATTGCTTCAACCCAGGAAGCAGAGGTTGCAGTGAGCTGAGATCGTGCTGCTGCACTCCAGGCTGGGTGACAGAGTGAGACTCCGTCTCAAAAAAAACAAAAAAAGAGTTTTTCTTCGGCAGGTGTGGTGGCTTATGGCCTGGAATCCAGTGCTTTCTGAGGCCAAGGCAGGAGGATCCCTTGAGGCTAGGAGTTCAAGACTAGCATTAACAACATAGTAAAGTCCCATCGCTACCAAAAAAAAAAAAAATCACTTTTTTTTTTTTTAAATGAGCTGGGTGTGCTGCATGTGCCTGTAGTCCCAGCTACTCAGGAGGCAGGGAGGGGAATGGTTTCAGAATGATTCAAGCAGATTACATTTATTGTGCACTTTATTATTATTATTATATATATGTTTTTTCAAGACAGAGTTTCGCTCTTGTTGACCAGGCTAGAGGGAAATTTGTGATCTCGGTTCACTGCAACCTCCACCTCCCAGGTTCAAGCGATTCTCCTGCCTCAGCCTCCCAAGTAGCCAGGAGTATAGGTGCCCGCCACCATGCCCAGCTCATTTTTGTATTTTTAGTGGAGACGGGGTTTCACCATGTTGGCCAGGCTGGTCTCGAACTCCTGACCTCGTGATCCGCCTGCCTCGGCCTCCCAAAGTGTTGGGATTACAGGCATGAGCCACTGCACCTGGCCTATTTCTGTTATTATTACATTGTAATAATACAACTGACCATAATGTAGAATCAGTGGGAGCCCTGAGCTTTATTTTCTGCAACTAGATAGTCCCATCTGGGAGTGATGGGAGACAGTAACAGATCATCAGGCATTAGATTTTCTCTCTCTCTCTCTTTTTTTTTTTGAGACAGTCTCACTCTGTTGCCCAGGCTGGAGTGCAGTGGTGGGATCTCAGCTCACTTCAACTTCCACCTTCCAGGTTCAAGTGATTCTTGGGCCTCAGCCTCCTGAGTAGCTGGGATTACAGGTGCGTGCCACCACATCTGGCCAATTTTTGTGGTGTTTTTGTAGAGATGGGGTTTTGCCTTGTTGGCCAGACTGGTCTCAAACTCCTGACGTCAAGTGATCTGCCTGCCTCTGCCTCCCAAAGTGCTGGGATTACAGGCGTGAGCCACTGCGCACGGCTGCTTCCTTCCTTTTTATGAGGAAACCTGGAGAGTCTTGAGTCTGTGACCCAACACTATGAGCCCTGTCCATGCTCTGACCCCAGGACTCCCCGCCTGGAGTCTCAGAGTTGGAGACAAACCTACAGGTCCAGCCTTCTGCAGCCTCTCCTCCTCTGCCCCAGCTGTGAGCTCTGACCTGGCCAGAGGGCATGAGGCCCTCGCAGGCATCTTGTCTCAAAAAAACAAATGTTTAGGCAAGGATTGAATTCAGCAAACAGCCTGTGCTTCCGTGCAGGATGGCTGGGTCAGGGTGGGCTGGGGCAGGAACCGGGCGTTAACGTGCAACCAAGCCCCTCAGAGACACAAAGCCTCTGTTTGCTTTCTGGACTTGACACTTCTCCCCAGTAAACTGCAATCTGTGGGCTCCCTGCAGCCTTTGTTCACCTTGGGTGTGTTTTCCCTTTGTTCTGATAGCTGCCAATCTGGTGCCTCTTTCCCTGTATCAAACATGACCTTCCCCACCAGCAACTGAGGCTGGGGTCTTTGCCCTGGCCACACCTCCGGCCAAGGGCACACTTTTTTGTTTTGTTTTGTTTTGTTTTGTTTTTAGGCAGCCTGTTGCCTCTGCTGGGGTGCAGTGGTGGGATCTCAGCTCACTGCAAGCTCGCACTCCCAGGTTCAAGCGATTCTCATGCCTCAGCCTCTGGAGTAGCTAGGATTACAGGTGTGCACTACCATGCCCAGGTAATTTCTGTATTTTTAGTAGAGACGGGGTTTCTGCATGTTGGCCAGACTGGTCTCGAACTCCTGACCTCAGGTGATCCACCCATCTCAGCCTCCCAAAGTGCTGAGATTACAGGTGTGAGTCACTGTGCCCAGCCGGTACTGTGATTTATGGTAAGATAAATATTTGGTCTTTGCCCCAGTTCCTGACACAGAGCTCCTGACACCTTTGTAATCTCCTGAGTGATGGGAACATCTGACACAGAGTTCCAAATTTCTTTGGGATTTACTGGGTGACAGGAGTGTCTTTTGTTCTAATGAGGTGACGCTTGGGAGGTTCCTGGGTCGGGGACCAAGAAGACCAAGCCATGATTACAAGCCTGGAGCTTTCAGCCTCACCCCCTTTCTCTGGAGAGGGAAGAGGGGCTGGAAATGGAGTTAATAATCGATCATGGCTCCATAATAAAGGTTCCATAAAAATCCCTCAACTACGGAGTTTGAAGAGCTTCCACATTGGTACACACTTCCACATACCAGGAGGGTGGTGGACCCCACTCCATGGAGGCAGAAGCTCCTGTCTCCCTCCAGACCCTGCTCTAGGTATCTCCTCATCTGGCTGTTCACCTGAATCTTTTATTATTATTATTATTATTATTATTATTATTATTATTATTTTGAGACAGAGTTTCGCTCTTGTTGCCCAGGCTGAAATACAGTGGTGCAATCTTGGCTCACTGCAACCTCCACCTCCCAGGTTCAAGCGATTCTCCTGCCTCAGCCTCCTGAGTAGCTGGGATTACAGGCATGTGCCACCACACCCAGCTAATTTTGTATTTTTGGTAGAGACGGGATTTCTCCATGTTGGTCAGGCTGGTCTTGAACTCCTGACTTCAGGTGATCCGCCCACTTCAGGCTCCCAAAGTGCTGGGATTACAGGTGTGAGTATTATTATTTTCTTTTTCTTTTTCTTTTTTTTTTTGAGATGGAGTTTCACTCTTGTTGCCCAGGCCAGAGTGCAATCGCGCAATCTCGGCTCACTGCAATCTCCACCTCCTGGGTTCAAGCGATTCTCCTGCCTCAGCCTCCCAGGTAGCTGGGATTACAGATGTGCGCCACCATGCCTGGATAATTTTTTGTATTTTTAGTAGAGACGGGGTTTCACTATGTTGGCCAGGCTGATCTCAAACTCCTGACCTCAGGTGATCACCTGCCTCAGCCTACCAAAGTGCTGAGATTAGAGGCATGAGCCACTGTGCCTAGCCACCTTTTTTTTTTTTTTTTTTTTTAGCAGGGTCTTGTTCTATCGCCCAGGCTGGAGTGCTGGGGTGATCTTGGCTCACTGCAACGTCCATCTCCCAGGCTCAAGCAATCCTCCCACCTCAGCCTCCTATGTAGCAGGGACCTCAGGTGTGTGCCTCCAACGGCTGGCTATTTTTTTTGTATTTTTTGTAGAGACAGGGTTTCACCATGTTGTGCAATCTGGTCTTGAACTCCTGAGCTTGACTGATTCTCCCACCTTGGCCTCCCAAAGTGCTGGGATTACAGGTGTGAGCCACTGCACCTGGCCACCCCCACTTTTTAAAAAGTAATACTTTTTACATTTTTTTTGAGATGACATTTCACTCTTGTTGCCCAGGCTGGAGTGCAGTGGTGCAATCTCAGCTCACTGCAACCTCCGCCTCCTGGGTTCAAGTGATTCTTCTGTGTCAGCCTCCTGAGTAGCTGGGATTACAGGCACATGCCACTACACCCAGCTAATTTTTGTATTTTTAGTAGAGATGGGTCTTGAACTCCTGAGCTCAGGTGATCTGCCCACCTTGGCCTCCCAAAGTGCTGGGATTACAGGCATGAGCCACTGTGGCCAGCCACCATTTTTTTAAAGATGGGGTCTTGCTCTGTTGCCCAGCCTGGAGTGCAATGATGTGATCTCGGCTCACAGCAACCTCCACCTCCTGGGCTCAAGCGATTCTCCCATTTCAGCCTCCTGAGTAAGTGGGACCACAGGTGCACACCACTATGCCGGGCTAATTTTTTGTATTTTTTGTAAAGATGGGGTTTCACCATGTTGCCCAGGCTGGTCTCAAACTCCTGAGCTCGAGTGATCCTCCCACCTTGGCCTCCCAAATCGCTGGGATTACAGGAGGGGACTCTGTGCCCAGCCTAAGGGAGTCTTGATTTACAACCAGTGCATTAGAAGTACAGGTGAAAACCAACTGTTTGCAGATGGCATCTGCAGTAGGGACCATCTTGTGGGACCAAGCCCTTAACCTATGGGATCTGATACTATCTTCAGGTAGATAGCTTCTGAACGGAAATGAATTTAAAAACACCCACCTAAAAAAATAAAAAGACAAAAAACCAATCAAACAAAAAACCCCACCCAGCTGGTGTCTGCTGGAGAATTACTTGATGTTTGGAAAAGTTCCCATACATCTGGTGTCAGAAATGTTGTGTTAAGGCTGGGCACAGTGGCTCACGCCTGTAATCCCAGCACTTTGGGAGTCTGAGGCTGGCGGATCACGTGAGGTCAGGAGTTTGAGACCAGCCTGGGCAACATGGTGAAACTCCATCTCTACTAAAAATACAAAAGTTAGCTGGATGTGGTGGCGCACACCTGTAGTCCCAGCTACACAGGAGGCCAAGGTAAGAGAATCATTTGAACCTGGGAGGCAGAAGGTTGCAGTGAGCAGAGATCACACCATTGCACTCCGGCGACAGAATGAGACTCCGTCTCAAAAAAGAAAAAAGAAAAGAAAAGAAAGAAATGTTGTGTCAAGTGATGTGTGAGCAGAAAAAAAATAATTTATGTTTTCTTCTTACTTTTGGTGCCAGCAGTGGGATTTGCACTTGATGCAGATCTTAAGTGTAATAATACACTATCTCAATGATATTGTGATATTGTTGGAAACTGAAGATCAGGCTAGGACTGAGTTGAATGCAGTGGGGATCCACATGACCAACCAAAGCTGGCTAATAGCTGTCCAAATGGTGAAATTCTTAGAATAGGCCAGGCGCCAGTGGCTCAAGCATGTAATCCCAGCACTTTGGGAGGCCGAGGTGGGTTGATCACCTGAGATCAGCAGTTCAAGACCAGCCTGGCCACCATGGTGAAATGCTGTCTCTACTAAAAATATAAAACTTAGCCGGGCACCATGGCAGGTGCCTGTAATCCCAGCTACTTGGGAGGCTGAGGCAAGAGAATTGCTTGAACCGGAGAGGCGGAGGTTGCAGTGAGCCAAGATTGCACCACGGCACTCCAGCCTGGGTGATAGAGTAAGACCTTGTCTTAAAAAAAAAAAAAAAAAAAAGAAATTCTTAGAATAATCTAGGCAGGAGCCACCCAGGATAGTCCACAAGTGACTAAAAATAAATTGCTGGCCAGGTGTGGTGGCTCGCGCCTATAATCCCAGCACTTTGGGAGGCCGAGGCAGGTGGATCACCTGAGCTCAGGAGTTCGAGATTAACCTGACCAACATGGAGAAATTCCATCTCTACTAAAAATACAAAATTAGCTGGGAGTAGTGGTGCATGCCTGTAATCCCAGTTATTCGAGAGGCTGAGGCAGGAGAATCGCTTGAACCCAGGGGGTGGAGTTTGCAGTGAGCCAAGATCACACCACTATATTCCAGCCTGGGTGACAGAGCAAGACTCCATCTCAAAAAAAAAAAAAAAAAAGAAAAGAAAGAAAGAAAAAAAAAAAGAAACAGGCATCGTTACCTACCCCCAGGACCAAACAAGAAACGCCAGTGTTTCAGGAGTCTCCAACAGGACTCGGTTCCAATACCTCTGCTCCCCGTGAATTCAGAGAACAGCACTGGGGCTGGAAGGGCCGTCAGTAGGTCCAAGGCCAGCACGCACAAGCCCCACTGCCCAGAGAAGAGGGAGATTCGGGTCCTCCAGTGGTCCCCAAGCCAGTTTGACAGATTGAGGAGGTCCAAGCAAGCTGGTAGCCTCTGTGTCCCCCAGCCTCAGGCCTCAGTGTCTGGCACTCCAGCTTCACAGGCGTTTGCAGTGGGGCATCCTCAGGGAATACAAAGTTTTGTGAAGACCTGGAGATCTTTTTTCAAAAGCACAATTACAGGTTTTCACACAGACTAGTCTTCATTCATACCTAAAACTCTCATTTCTGGTAGAAAATATGCACCAGTGAAAAACAGGGCATGGGGCTGGGTGTGGTGGCTCATGCCTATAATCCCAGCACTTTGGGAGGCTGAAGCAGGAGGATTGCTTCAGCCCAGGAGTTCAAGACCAGCCTGGGCAACTTAGTGAGTTGCTGTCTCTACAAAAGATAAAAAATTAGCTGGGCATGGTGGTGTGTGCCTGTAGTCCCAGCTATTCGGGAGGCTGAGGTGGGAGGATTGATTGAGCCTGAGAGTTGGAGGCTGCAGTGAATCAAGATCTCCCCACTGCACTCCACCCTGGGCAACACAGCAAGATTCTCTTTCTAAAGAAAAGTTTAAAAGTAAATAGTCTGGGCAGGGTGGCTCATGCCTGTAATCCCAGAACTTTGGGAGGCGGAAGTGGGCAGATCACTTGAGGCCAGGAGTTTGAGACCAGGGTTGCCAACATAACAAAACCCCATCTCTACTAAAAATACAAAAATAAGCCAGGCCTGTGGCGCACACCTGTAATCCCAGCTACTCGGGAGGCTGAGGCAGGAGAATCGCTTGAACCCAGGAGGTGGAGGCTGCAGTGAGCTGAGATCGCACCACTGCACTCCAGCCTGAGCAACAGAACGAGACTCCGTCTCAAAATAATAATAAATAAATAAATACATAAATACATAAATAAATATTTGGTCTTTTGACCCCAGTTCCTGACAGAGTGATGGGAGTGTCTGACATAGAGCTCCTAAATCCCCTAGAGTTTCCTGGGTGACAGGAGCATCTTTGGTTCTAAAAAGATGACTCTTGGTGGGTTCCTGGGTGGGGACCAACAAGATCAAGCTGTGATTAGAAGCTTGGAGCTTTCAGCCCCACCCCCTTTCTCTGGAGACCGGAGAAGGGCTAGGGACTGAGTTAATAATCAATCATGCCTTCATAATGAAGCCTCCATAAAACTCCCCAAAAGATGGGGTTTGAAGAGCTTCTGAGTTGATGAACACATCTGCAGGTTGCAAGCGTGGGGTATCCCACTCTATAGAGACCATTGTGTCTCAAGGCGGGCTGTTTTGTGGGATTGAGCCCTTAACCTGCGGCATCTGATGCTGCGTCCGAGTAGATAGCGTCGGAACCAAATTGCATCAGAGGAATCCCAGCTGGTGTCCACTGGAGAATTGCTTACTATGTAGAAAAAATAAAAACAACCCACACATCTGGTGTCAGAAGTGTGGTGTTGAGTGGGGTGTGTGTTTTGTTTGTTTCTCTTACATTGTGTTTTGAAATAAAACCAATACTCAGCCGCAAAGCAATCGCATTGGTCACACTTCTGCAATGATTGTGTTAATATTTTTCTTGATTTCGTCAAACATGAGAGCCGCGGGGGTCTGCAGATTTTCATAACAAGGCCTCCAGGACAAATTGGCTCTTGAAATTATTTTGTGATTAAAAGAAAAAAAGAAAAGCCAAATTTAAGAAAATAAATTAAAAGAAGATTTAATAAGATTTATATATATTCAAAAGAAGATTTAATAGGATTTATATGTATTCACCAGGAAACATGTTTTATGATTTGTTTTGGAAGGGCAAAAGCAATTTTCACAGTAATGTGAATTTTGTAATCTAATATTCTTTTTTTTTCTTTTTTTAGATTTTTGAGGCAGGGTCTCACTCCCATCACCCAGGCTGAAGTGCAGTAGCATGATCACAACTCACTGCAGCCTCAACTTCCCAGGCTCAGGTGATCCTCCCTCCTCAGCCTCCTGTGTAGCTGGGACCACAGGCATGCTTCACCGTACCAGGCTAATATTTGTATTTTTTGTAGAGATGCAGTTTCACCATGTTGCCCAGGCTAGTCTCAAACTCCTGGGCTCAGATGATCGTCCTGCCTCCCAGAGTGGTGGGATTACAGGCGTGAGGCACTGCACCTGGCTCATTTTTCTAAGGAAAAAAAAAAATCTTTCTCTCTAGATTTTTTTTTTTTTTCATGTTTGAGGGCTCTGCATTGCTGGGGCAACTGTGGATTTGACCAGCTCCTTGAACAATCCATTGCCAGGTCAGGACTTGGAGAAAGCAACGCAGATGACCCAGAGAGGGGCAGCGACTGGCTGCAGGCCACACAGCAATTTCATCAAGATTCCATCCTTAGGCCAGGAGTGGACTCACACCTATAATCCCAGCACTTTGGAAGGCCTAGGTGGGCAGATCACTTGAGATCAGGAGTTCAAGACCAGACTGGCCAACATGGTGAAACCCCGTCTCTACTAAAAATATGAAAATTAGCTGGGTGTGGTGGCAGGCGCCTATAATACCAGCTACTCGGGAGGCTGAGGCAGGAGAATCCCTTGAACCCAGGAGATGGAGGTTGCAGTGAGCCAAGATTACGCTACTGCACTCCAGTCTGGGTGACAGAGCAAGAGTCTGTCTCAAAAAAAAAAAAAAAAAAAGATTCCATCCTGGTGGGGTAGGTGGCATGAGGTGAGCTACCTCCTGAGAGCCACCAGTTTTGGGATGATCCTCAATCCCAGCCCCAGTCTCAGACCTGGCTCTGGGGAGAATAGGATGTAGGGGAGACCTTCCATCCTTGCCGTGCTATGCCCCAGGTGGGCCTGGAGCCAGCCTCACCTGAAGCTGACACAGCCCTGGGCCTCGGTAGGAGGCAAGTGGAGTCGTTCCAGTGGAAACTTACCTGCTTCCTGCCTGGTCTTGTCTTCTGCTCCACCTGGCTTCTTGACAACTCTCCCGCTGTACCAGAAAGAACAGGAATTCGGGGCCTCAGTATTGGCTTAAGCTACAGATACCAAGATCAGCAGGGGAGACACAGAGAAGCCTGTGGACCTGAAGGGGAGGGGCCCTACCTCCCAGCCATTTAGGAGAACATTCAACAGGGCTGCAGGACAGGGCTCAGAGGGCGAGGAGGAACAGGAGGCAAAGGCACTGCCTGGGGTGCTGGGGTAGGCAGCAGGGTTGCCCAGAGGAAGCGGAGATTCTGGGAGGAGGCCTCTGGAGCTGCTTGGTTGAAGTCACCCAGTTGACCTTATGCAGAAGTTCCAGGATTCCGGGCCGGGCGCGGTGGCTCACGCTTGTAATCCCAGCACTTTGGGAGGCCGAGGCGGGCGGATCACGAGGTCAGGAGATCGAGACCACGGTGAAACCCCGTCTCTACTAAAAAAATACAAAAAATTAGCCGGGCGCGGTGGCGGGCGCCTGTAGTCCCAGCTACTCGGAGGCTGAGGCAGGAGAATGGCGTGAACCCGGGAGGCGGAGCTTGCAGTGAGCCGAGATTGCGCCACTGCACTCCAGCCCGGGCGACAGAGCGAGACTCTGTCTCAAGAAAAAAAAAAAAAAAAAAAAGTTCCAGGATTCCTGTGGGAATCGGCTCAGCTGCAGGGTAGTGAGCTGCCAGGAAGAGGTCAGGGCTCTTGGTGCATGCAAAAATGCTAAATAAAACATTAGCAAATTGAGTTCAGCTGTGCTTTAAAAGACACTATACTAGGAGTATGCAGGGTCTTATTCCAAAGAGACAAGGAAAGTTCAGCTTTAGAAAGCTTCATTTATTCAACGAAAAGATAAAAGGAGAAAAATTCCATGTGATTATTTCACCATGGAAAAACTTTAGATAACATTCAGAAACCACTTTCCTTTTTTTTTTTTTTAAGTTCTTAGAATTTTTCTTAAAAGTTCTAATCACCATCGATGGTGATTAGAAAGGAATCACCTGCATCCTGTTAGATGGTAAAACAGAGCTGGGTGCAGTGGCTCATACATGTAATCCCAGCCCTTTGGGAGGCAGAGGCAGGCATATCACCTGAGGCCAGGAGTTTGAGACCAGCCTGGCTAACATGGTGAAACCCTGCCTCTACTAAAAACACAAAAATTAGTCAGGCGTGGTGGCATGTGCCTGTAATCCCAGCTACTCAGGAGGCTGAGGCAGGAGAATCACTTGAACCCGGGAGGCAGAGGTTGCAGTGAGCTGAGATCGTGCCATTGCACTCTAGCCTGGGTGACATAGCAAGACCGTCCCCCCACCCGCCCCCCACACACACAAAACAAAAAGATGGTAAAACAGGATGCACAACATATTTTAGGATGAGGCAGGAATGCCTCAAATCATGGCTAATATTTAGTGCTTATGTGGAGGTGCTGGCCAATGCAATAAGAAAAAGAATTAGGCCAGGCGCGGTGGCTCACGCCTGTAATCCCAGCACTTTGGGAGGCCAAGATGGGAGGATGACGAGGTCAGGAGATCGAGACCATCCTGGCTAACATGGTGAAACCCCATCTCTACTAATAATGCAAAAGAAATTAGCCGGGCGTGGTGGCGGGCGCCTGTAGTCCCAGCTACTCCAGAGGCTGAGGCAGGAGAATGGTGTGAACCCGGGAGGCGGAGTTTGCAGCGAGCTGAGATTGCGCCACTGCACTCCAGCCTGGGTGACAGAGCGAGACTCCATCTCCAAAAAAAAAAAAAAAAGGAAGGGCCGGGCGCGGTGGCTCACGCTTGTAATCCCAGCACTTTGGGAGGCCGAGGCGGGTGGATCACGAGGTCAGGAGATCGAGACCACAGTGAAACCCCGTCTCTACTAAAAATACAAAAAAAATTAGCCGGGCGTGGTGGCGGGCGCCTGTAGTCCCAGCTACTCGGAGAGGCTGAGGCAGGAGAATGGCGTGAACCCGGGAGGCGGAGCTTGCAGTGAGCCGAGATCGGGCCACTGCACTCCAGCCTGGGTGATAGAGCAAGACTCCGTCTCAAAAAAAAAAAAAAAAAAAAAGGAAAAGAATTGAGACCAGATGATATGACCATCTACAGAAAATAAAAAAGAGTAAATAAAATGAATAGAACTGAGGAAGATGCTAAAAGCAAGAACAATATAGATTAACCATGGGGGACTATTTATTTATTTATTTATTTATTTTTATTTTATTTTATTTATTTTTTTTTTTTGAGATGGAGTCTCGCTCTTTTACCCAGGCTGGAGTGCAGTGGCGCGATCTCGGCTCACCGCAGGCTCCACCCCCCGGGGTTCACGCCATTCTCCTGCCTCAACCTCCCGCGTAGCTGGGATTACAGGCGCCCGCCACCTCGCCCGGCTTTTTTTGCATTTTTAGTAGAGACGGGGTTTCACCGTGTTAGCCAGGATGGTCTTGATCTCCTGACCTTGTGATCCGCCCGCCTAGGCCTCCCAAAGTGCTGGGATTACAGGCGTGAGCCACTGCGCCCGACCTATTTATTTATTGAGACAGAGTCTCGCTCTGTCACCCAGGCTGGAGTGCAATAGCATGATCTCGGCTCACTGCAACTTCCACCTCCTGGGTTCCAGCGATCCTTCTGCCTCAGCCTCCCAAATAGCTGGGACTACAGACGAGTGCCGCCACACCTGGCTAACTTTTGTATTTTTAGTAGAGACAGGGTTTCACCTTATTGGTCAGGCTGGTCTTGAACTCCTGACCTCTTGATTCACCCGTCTTGGCCTCCCAGAGCGCTGGGATTTCAGGCGTGAGCCACTGCACCCAGCCAAATACAGGGGATTTTTAGGGCAGTGAAACTATTCAGTATGATAGGTTGTGATGTTGGATACACACCATTGTGTATTTGTCAAAACCAATAGAATACACAACCCAAGAGTGAACCCTAATGTAAAATGTAGACTTCAGTAATAATAATGTATTAGGCTGGGTGCGGTGGCTCACACCTGTAATCCCAGTACTTTGGGAGGCCGAGGCAGGTGGATCACCTGAGGTCAGGAGTTTGAGACCAGACTGACCAACATGGTGAAACCCCGTCTCTACTAAACACACAAAAAATTAGCAGGGCGTGGTGGCACACACCTGTAATCCTAGCTATTTGGGAGGCTAAGGCAGGAGAATTGCCTGAACTCAGGAGGCAGAGGTTGCAGTAAGCTGAGATCATGCCACTGCACTCCAGCCTGGGTGACAGAGCAAAACTCTGTGTCGAATAATAATAATAATAATAATAATAACGTATTAATATTTGTTCATCTATTGTAAAAAATATACCACTCTAATGAAAGATATTAATAATAGGGGAAATTGTGGGGTGAGGGAGAATAGAAGAGGTATATGAGAGCTCTCTGAAATTTCTGCTTAATTTTACTATAAACCTAAAACTGCTCTAAAAAATAAAGCCTATTAATTTTTTAAACATCAATGAAATAATTACTTCGAAAAAAGTGTATCCTACTGAGTCTTGGCTGGGCGCAGTGGCTCATGTCTATAATCCCAGCACTTTGGGAGCCTGAGGCAGGAGGATCACAAGGTCAGGAGTTCGAGACCAGCCTGGCCAACATAGTGAAACCCCATCTCTACTAAAGATTAAAAAAAAAATAGTGCAGGGTGTGGTGGCTCACGCCTGTAATCCCAGCACTTTGAGAGGCCGAGGTGGACAGATCACCTGAGGTCAGGAGTTCGAGACCAGCCTGACCAACATGGAGAAACCCCGTCTTTACTAAAAAAGCATACAAAATTAGCCAGGCATGGTGGCGTGCACCTGTAATCCTAGCTACTCGGGAGGCTGAGGCAGGAGAATCACTTGAACCAGGGAAGTGGAGGTTGCAGTGAGCTGAGATCGTGCCATTGCACTCCAGCCTGGAAAACAAGAATGAAACTCCATCTCAAAAAAAAAAATTAGCTGGGCATGGTGGTGTGCACCTGTAATCCCAGCTACTCAGGAGGATGAGGCAGGAGAATTGCTTGAACCTGGGAGGCCGAGGTTGCAGTGAGCCGAGATTGCACCATTGCACTCCAGCCTAGGCGACAGGGTGAGACTCTGTCTCAAAAAGAAAAAAAAAAGAGAAAAGAAAAAGTGTATCCCACTGAGTCTCTGCTCAATAAACATCAACACATTTTTTTTTTTTTTTGAGACAGAGTCTCACTCTTGTCGCCCAGGTTGGAGTGCAATGGTGCCATCTTGGCTCACTGCAACCTCCACCTCCTGGGTTCAAGCTTCTCCTGACTTAGCCTCCTGAGTAGCTGGGATTATAGGTGCTCGCCACCATGCCTGGCTAATTTTTGTACTTTTTTAGTAGAGACAGGGTTTCGCCATGTTGGCCAGGCGGGTCTGGAACTCCTGACCTCAGGTGACCTGCCTGCCTTGGCCTCCCAAAGTGCTGGGATTAGAGGCGTAAGCCACCACGCCCGGCCGGCACATTTTTTTTAAAGAGACAAGTTTCACTCTGTTACCCAGGCTAGAGTGCAGTGGCATGGTCATAGCTCCTTGCAGCCTAGAATTCCTGGGCTCAAGCAATCCTTCTGCCTCTGCCTCCTGAGTAGCTACAACTATAGGTACACATCACCCTGCCTGATTATTTTTTTTATTTTTAGAGATGGAGGTCTCACTATATTTTTCAAGCTGGTTTCAAATTCCTGGCCTCAAGCGATCCTCCTGCCTCAGCCTTTGAAAGCCCTGGGATTATAGGCGTGAGCCACCAAATCCAGCAGTAAACATCAATACTTTATTTATTTATTTATTTATTTTGCCGGGCATGGTGGCTCACGCCTGTAATCCCAGCACTTTGGGAGGCCAAGTGGGGGGTGGATCACGAGGTCAGGAGATCGAGACCATCCTGGCTAACACGGCAAAACTCCATCTCTACTAAAAATACAAAAAATTAGTTGGGCATAGTGGCGGGCGCCTGTAGTCCCAGCTACTCAGGAGGCTGAGGCAGGAGAATGGCCTGAACCTGGGAGGTGGAGCTTGCAGTGAGCCGAGATTGCATCATTGCACTTCAGCCGGGGCAGTAAGAGCGAAACTCCATCTCAGGGGAAAAAAAAAATTTAAATATAGGCTGAGCATGGTCGCTCACGCCTATAATCCTAGCACTTCCGGAGGCCGAGGCGGGCGGATCGCGAGGTCAGGAGTTTGAGACCAGCCTGGCCAACATGTCGAAAACTCATCTCTACTACAAAAATTAGCCCGGCATGGTGGCATGCGCCTGTAATCCCAGCTACTTGGGACGGTAAGGCAGGAGAATCGCTTGAACCCGGGAGGTGGAGGTTGCAGTGAGCCAAGATTGTGCCACTGCACTCCAGCCTGGTCAACAGAGCAAGACCCCGTCTCAAAAAAAATAAAAAAATAAAAAATACATATTATGGAAAAGAGAACCCTACATATCCTTTTTGATTCTTTTTTAGCACAGAATAATGATCCTCAAGCAAGGATGATTCTGCTCTCCTACTCTGCCCCAGGCCCTAGGGAACAATCGCCATGTCTGGAAACAATTTTCATTGTCACAACTGGAGTGGATGGTGGTGCTACCGGCACCTAGTGGGATAAGGCCAGAGATGTTGCTAAACATCCTACAGGCTGGGTGTGGTGGCTCAAGCCTGTAATCCCAGTACTTTGGGAGGCCAAGATGAGCGAATCACTTGAGGTCAGGAGTTCGAGACCAGCCTGGCCAACGTGGTGAAACCCCATCTCTACTGAAAATACAAAAATTAGCCAGGCATGGTGGCACATGCCTGTAATCCCAGCTACTGGGGAGGCTGAGGCAGGAGGATTGCTTGAACGTGGGAGGTGGAGGTTGTAGTGAGCCAAGATCACTCCACAGCACTCCAGCCTGGGTGACAGACCAAGACTCCATCTCTCTCTCTCTCTCTCTCTATATATATATATATATACGTATATACATACGTATATATATGTATATATGTATATGTATATATATACACGTATATATATATGAAGTTTTAGCCAATGTGACTAGGCATGAAATAGAAATTGAAAATTTCTGCATCCAAACTGGAAAAGAAGAAATAAAATGATCTCTGTTTGCAGATGACATGATCTTATACATAGAGTATCCCAGAAGTTACACACATGTCCACAGAAACCTGTTAAAATAAGCAAATTGAGCAAATTTGCAGGATACAAAATCAATTCAAAAAAATAAATTTTATTGGCTGGGCATGGTGGCTCACGCCTGTAATCCCAGCACTTTGGAAGGTTGAGGCAGGTGAATCACGAGGTCAAGAGTTCAAGAATATCCTGGCCAACGCGGGGAAACCCCATCTTTACTAAAAATACAAAAATTAGCTCGGCATGGTGGCACGCACCTGTAGTCCCAGCTACTCGGGAGGCTGAGGCAGGAGAATCGCTTGAAACCGGGAGGCGGAGGTTGCAGTGAGCCGAGATCACACCATTGCACTCTAGCCTGGGCCACAGAGTGAGACTCCATCTCAAAAAAAAAAAAAAAAAAATCAATTGTATTTCTACACCACTAACAACGAACAATCTGAAAAGGAAATTAGGCAAACAGGCCAGGCACAGTGGCTCACATCTGTAATCTCAACACTTTGGGAGGCCGAGATGGGAGGATCACTTGAGCCCAGGAGTTCAAGACCAGCCTGGGCAACATAGCAAGACCCCATCTCTACAAAAAATTTTAAGATTATCCAGGCATGCTGGTGCTTTCTGTAGTCACAGCTACTCAGGACACTGAGGTTGGAGGATTACTTGAGCCCTGGAGGTTGAGGCTGTAGTAAGCTATGATCATACCACTGCATCCCAGCCTCTGCGACAGAGACCCTGTCTCTACAACAACAATGAAAAAAGAAACCAATTCTAGTTTGTTGTTGGAGAAAGGAGAAAAACGAAAGCACAAAGAACCTCCACCACTATCACCACCAGCACAGCCCTGCAGAAGCCCAGAGGATAACCGGGTCGCCTCCAGCCTTCCCTGCTTCCCACCACTGGCTGCCTGCATTCTTGGACCTGGTCCCACCATCTGTTACAACATGGAGGATTACCACTAAGATCTAGGCATGCAGAGACATGCCTCACCCCAGGATGTGAAAAAGGCATATGAGGTCCGGTGTGGTGGCTCTCACCTATAATCCCAGCACTTTGGGAGGATGACACAGGAAGATCACTTGAGCCCAAGAGTTCGAGACCAGCCTGGGCAACATAGTGGGGCCCCATCTCTACAAAAAAATTTTAAAAATTAACCAGGTGTGATGGTGCATGCTTGTAGTCCCAGTTACTTGGAAGGCTGAGGTGGGAGGATCACTTAAACCCAGGGGTTCATGGCTGCAGTGAGTTCGGGCCACTGCACTCTAGCCTGAGAGACAGAGTGAGAATTTATCTTTAAAAAGTAAAAATAAAAATATGTAGTGTTAAGGTTAGGTGGGTTTTTTTTTTTGTATGTTTTTTGTTTTTTTGAGATGGAGTCTCACTCTATCATCCAGGCTGGAGTGCAGTGGTACGATCTCGGCTCACTGTAGTCTCCACCTCCCGGGTTCAAGTGATCTTCCCACTTTAGCCTCCCAAGTAGCTGAGATTATAGGTGCCCAGCTAATTTTTATATGTTTAGTAGAGATGGAGTTTCACCATGTTGGCCAGGCTGGTCTTGAATTTTTGGCCTCAAGTGATCCACCTATCTCGGCCTCCCAGAGTGCTAGAATTACAGGCATGAGCCACTGCACCCGGCCAAGGTTAGGTTTTAAAAAGTAAAAATGGTAAACTGTGTCGTGTTATTTGCTTTAGAAAAGAAAAAAAAAGGCCGGGCGCGGTGGCTCACGCTTGTAATCCCAGCAATTTGGGAGGCCAAGGCGGGTGGATCATGAGGTCAGGAGATCGAGACCACGGTGAAACCCTGTCTCCACTAAAAATACAACAACAAAAAAAAAATTAGCCGGGCGTGGTGGCGGGTGCCTGTAGTCCCAGCTACTCAGAGAGGCTGAGGCAGGAGAATGGCGTGAACCCGGAAGGCGGAGCTTGCAGTGAGCCGAAATTGCGCCACTGCACTCCAGCCTGGGCGACAGAGCAAGACGCCGTCTCAAAAAAAAAAGAAAAAAAAACCGAAGTGACACAACTGAGGCTCACTGCAAGATCACAGCTCACTGTAAGAAAAAAATTCCACCTATGGTAGTGTCCAAAAGAATAAAAAACTTAAACTTAGCCAAGGAGCTGAAAGACTTGTACACTGAAAACTGCAAACCATTGCTGAAATAAACTAAAGACAAAAATACTAGAAAGACATCCCATGTTCATGAATTAGAAGACTTAATATTGTTAAGATGGCTATAGTACCCAAAGTGATCCATTGATTCAAAGCACTCCTATCAAAATCTCAATTTTTTTTCAGAAAGAGAAAAATCCATTCTTAAATTCATCTCAAGGAACTTTGAGGTCAAAACTATATAGACAGACATATAGATCAATAAAAGACATGGAGAGCCCAGAAATAAACCCTTAATATACGGTGAGATTATTTTTGACAAGGATGCCAAGACCATTAAATGGGAAAGGACAAGTGTTTTTCAGCAAATTGTGCGGAAAACTGGATATCCACAGCAAAATGATGACGTTGGACCTGTATTAGTCCATTTTCACGCTACTAATAAAGACATACCTGAGACTGGGAAGAAAAAGAGGTTTAATTGGACTTGCAGTTCCACATGGCTGGGGAGGCCTCAGAATCATGGCAGGAGGCAAAAGGCCCTTCTTACATGGCAGTGGCAAGAGAAAATGAGGGAAACACAAAAGCAGAAACCCTTGATAAAACTATCAGATCTCGTGAGACTTACTACCACGAGAACAGCATGGGGGAACCACCCCCACGATTCGATTGTCTCCCACCAGGTCCCTCCCACAACACATGGGAATTATGGGAATACAATTCAAGATGAGATTTGGGTAGGAACACAGAGCAAAACCATATCGTTCTGCCCCTGGCCCCTGCCAAATCTCATACCCTCACATTTCAAAAGCAATCATGTCTTCCCAACAGTCCCTCAATGTCTTAACTCATTTCAGCATTAACTCAAAAGTCTACAGTCCAAAGTCTCATCTGAGACAAGCAAGTTCCCTTCCTTCCTTCCTTCCTCTCTCTTTCTTTTTCTTTCTTTTCTTCCCTCTGTTGCCCAGGCTGGAGTGTACTCGGCTCGCTGCAGACTCCCTGCCTCCGGCTCCCGTGATTCTCCTGCCTCAGCCTGCAGCCTGCCTGGGATTGCGGGCGCGCGCCACCACCCCTCCCTAGTTTTTCTCCTTTGGCTGGAGGCGCGGTTTCGCCATGTTGGCCAGGCTGGTTTCCAGCTCCTGACCTTGAGTGGTCTGCCCGCCTTGGCCTCCCGAGGTGCTGGGACTGCAGACGGGGTCTCGCTCACTCGGTGCTCGGTGCTGACCGGGCTGGAGTGCGGTGGCGTGGTCTTGGCTCGCTGCAGCCTCCGCCTCCCAGCCGCCTGCCTTGGCCTCCCAGGGTGCTGGGATTGCAACCTCTGCCCGGCCGCCGCCCCGTCAGGGAGGTGGGGAGCGTCTCTGCCTGGCCGCCCATCGTCTGGGATGTGAGGAGCGCCTCTGCCCGGCCGCCACCCCGTCTAGGAAGTGAGGAGCGTCTCTGCCTGGCCGCCCATCTTCTGGGATGTAGGGAGCGCCTCTGCCCGGCCGCCGCCCCGTCTGGGAGGTGAGGAGCGCCTCTGCCCGGCTGTCCCGTCTGGGAGGTGAGGAGCGCCTCTCCCCGGCCGCCCATCGTCTGGGAAGTGAGGAGCACCTCTGCCCGGCCGCCCCGTCTGGGAAGTGAGACGCGCCTCTGCCTGGCCGCCCCGCCTGGGAAGTGAGGAGCGCCTCTGCCTGGCCGCCACCCCGTCTAGGAAGTGAGGAGCGTCTCTGCCCGGCCGCCCCGTCTGGGAAATGGGGGGCGCCTCTGCCCGGCCACCCATCGTCTGGGAAGTGAGGAGCGCCTCTGCCCGGCTGCCCCGTCCGGGAAGTGAGGAGCACCTCTGCCCGGCCGCCACCCCGTCTAGGAAGTGAGGAGCGCCTCTGCCCGGCCGCCCCGTCTGGGATGTGGGGAGTGCCTCTGCCCGGCCGCCCCGTCTGGGAGGTCTACCACGGAGGCCAGATGCAATGTGGGGGCTGGACGTGGTGGCTCACGCCTGTAGTCCTAGCACTCTGGGAGGCCGAGGCGGGTTGATCACTTGAGGCTAGGAGTTCCACACCAGCCTGGCCAACATGGCGAAACGTATGAAAAATACAACAGACAAACCAACCAACCAACCCAGTGACAACAAAACAGGTCTACCCTGGAGTCATACTCTAATTTTTTCTATTTTCCTCCCTTTCTGATCCTTTATCCCACTTTCTTTTTCTTCCTCCTCCTTCTCCTTCTTCTTTGTCAAATAGAGGATTGAGTTATTATCATTGATCCATACAAAGTCCCTCTCTCATTTATTTTCTTTAATTCCCACCCCCCATTTCTATTCCCCATCTTCCCATGTGCAACCTTCCTAATATGTTTGATATGCATCTTTTTGTTTGTATGTATTTTTAGAAAGTGTTTATTGTTTTGTGTGCAAAAAAATAAATAAATAAAAAATGAGACAAGCAAGTTCCTTGTGCCTATGAGCCTGTAAAATCAAAAGCAAGTTAGTTATTTCCTAGATGGAAATGGGAGTACAGACATTGGGTAAATACAGCCGTTCCAAATGGGAGAAATTGGCCAAAACAAAGGGCTACAGGCCCCATGCAAGTCTGAAATCTGGCGGCGCAGTCAAATCCTAAAGCTCCAGAATTATCTCCTTTGACTTCATGTCTCACATCCAGGTCATGCTGATGCAAGAGGTGGGTTCCTATGGTCTTGGGCAGCTCCGTCCCTGTGACTTTGCAGGGTACAGCCTCCCTCCCAGCTGCTTTCACGGGCTGGTGTTGAGTGTCTGTGGCTTTTCCAGACATATTGTGCAAGCTGTCAGTGGATCTACCATTCTGGTGTCTGGAGGATGGTGACCCTCTTCTCACAGCTCCACTAGGCAGTACCCCAGTAGAGACTCTATGCAGGGGCTCTGACCCCACATTTCCCTTCTGCACTGCCCTAGCAGAGGGTCTCCGTGAGAGCCCCACCCTTACAGCAAACTTCTGCCTGGGCATCCAGGCATCTCCATACATCTTCAGAAATCTAGGCGGAGGTTCCCAAACTTGGATTCTTTTTTTTTTTTTTTTTTTTTTTGAGACGGAGTCTCGCTCTGTCACCTAGGCTGGAGTGCAGTGGCGCAATCTCGGCTCACTGCAAGCTCCGCCTCCCGGGTTCACGCCATTCTCCTGCCTCAGCCTCTCTGAGTAGCTGGGACTACAGGCGCCAGCCACCGCGCCCAGCTAATTTTTTTGTATTTTTAGTAGAGACGGGGTTTCACCGTGGTCTCGATCTCCTGACCTCGTGATCCACCCGCCTCGGCCTCCCAAAGTGCTGGGATTACAAGCGTGAGCCACCACGCCCAGCCAACCAAACATGGATTCTTGACTTCTATGCACCCACAGGCTCAATGCTATGTGGAAGCTGCCAAGGCTTGGGGCTTGCACCATCTGAAGCCATGGCCTGAGCTCTGCATTCGCCTTTTTCAGCCATGGCTGGAGGGGCCGGGACACAGGACACCAAGTCCCTAGACTGCACATAGCTTGGGGACCCTGGGCCCAGCCCACAAAACCACTTTTTCCTCCTAGGCCTCCAGCCCTGTGATGGGAGGGGCTGCCGTGAGGACCCCCCACATGCCCTGGAGACATTTTCCCCATTGTCGTGGGGATTAACATTCGATTCCTCATTACTTATGCAAATTTCTGCAGCTGGCTTGAATTTCTCCTTAGAAAATGGAATTTTCGGCTGGGCGTGGTGGCTCACGCCTGTAATCCCAGCACTTTGGGAGGCTGAGGCAGGCAGATCACCAGGTCAGGAGATCAAGACTATCCTGGCTAACGCAGTGAAACCCTGTCCCTACTAAAAAAAATACAAAAATTAGCCAGGCATGGTGGCGGGCGCCTGCAGTCCCAGCTACTAGGGAGGCTGAGGCAGGAGAATGGCGCAAACCTGGGAGGTGGAGCTTGCAGTGAGCCAAGATCGTGCCACTGCACTCCAGCCTGGGCGACAAGGCGAGACTCCATCTCTAAAAAAAAAAAAATGAAAACGGAATTTTCTTTTCTATCACATTGTCAGGCTGCAAATTTTTCAAACTTTTATGCTCTGTTTCCCTTTTAAAACTGAATGCTTTTAACAGCACCTAAGTCACCTCTTGAATGCTTTGCTGCTTAGAAACTTCTTCCACCAGATACCCTAAATCATTTCTCTCAAAGTTCAACGTTCCACATATCTCTAGGTCAGGGGCAAAATGCTGCCAGTCTCTTTGTCAAAACAGAACAACAGTCACCTTCGCTCCAGTTCCCAACATGTTCCTCATCTCCATCTGAGACCACCTCAGCCTGGACCTTATTGTCAATATCACTATCAGCATTTTGGGCAAAGCTATTCAACAAGTCTCTAGGAAGTTCCAAACTTTCCCACATTTTCTTGTCTTTTTCTAAGCCTTCCAAACTGTTCCAACCTCTGCCTGTTACCCAGTTACAAAGTCACTTCCACATTTTCAGGTATCTTTTCAGCAATGCCCCACTCCCAGTACCAATTTACTGTATTAGTCTGTTTTCACACTGCTGATAAAGACATACCTGAGACTGAGATAAAAAGAGGTTTAATTGGACTTGCAGTTCTACATGGCTGGGGAGGCCTCAGAATCATGGCAGGAGGTGAAAAGCACTTCTTACACGGTGGCGGCAAGAGAAAATGAGGAAGATGCAAAAGCGGAAACCCCTGATAAAACCATCAGATATCGGCTGGGCACGGTGGCTCATGCCTGTAATCCTAGCACTTTGGGAGGCTGAGGCAGGCGGATTGCCTGAGCTCAGGAGTTTGAGACCAGCCTGGGCAACACAGTGAAACCCTCTACTCTCTACTAAAATACAAAAAATTAGACAGGCATGGTGGCAGGCACCTGTAGTCCCAGCTACTCGGGAGGCTGAGGCAGGAGAATCGCTTGAACCCGAGAGGTGGAAGTTGCAGTGAGCTGAGATCATGTCACTGCACTCCAGCCTGGGCAAAAGAGAGAGACTCTGTCTCAAACAAAACAAAACAAAACAAAACAAACAAACAAACAAAAAAAAAAAATCAGATCTCGTGAAACTTATTCACTACCACAACTACTACAAGAACAGTATGGGAGGAAACCGCCCCCACGATTCAATTATCTCCCACTGGGTCCCTCCCACAACACGTGGGAATTATGGGAGTACAATTCAAGATGAGATTTGAGTGGGAACACAGAGCTAAACCATATCAGACCCTTACCTCATATACAAAAATTAACCCAAAATGAAACTGTAAATTTCCCCTTTTTTTTTGTGGCCAGGTGCAGTGGCTCATGACTGTAATCCCAGCAGTTTGGGAGGCTGAGGCAGGCAGATCACTTGAGGTCAGGAGTTCCAGACCAGCCTGATCAACATGGTGAAACCCTGTCTCTACTAAAAATACAAAAATTAGCCAGGCATGGTAGTGAGTGCCTATAATCCCAGCTACTCGGGAGGCTGAGGTACAAGAATCGCTTGAACCCAGGAAGTGGAGGCTACAGTGAGCTGGGATTGCACCACTGCACTCCAGCCTTTTTTTTTTTTTTTTTTTTTTTTTTTGAGACAGAGTCTTGCTCTGTTGCCCAGGTTGGAGTGCAGGGGTACAATTATGGCTCATTGCAGCCTTGATCTCTGGGGCTCAAGGGAGCCTCCCACCTCAGCCTCCCAAGTAGCTGGGACTACAGGTGCATGCCAACATGCCCATCTATTTTTTTTTTTTCTAGAGACAGGGTTTCTCCATGTTGCCCAGGCTAGCCTCGAACCCCTAGGCTCAAGTGATCCTCCTGCCTTGGCCTTCCTAAGTGCTGGGATTATAAGCATAAGTCACTGTGCCCGGCTTGCAGTTTCTTAAAAACTCAAACATATATCTACTGTCAGATCCAGCCATTTTACTTCTAGATACTTACCCCAAGAAAAATGGAAATGTTACCCAAAAAAGGGGGTTCATTTTGCCTAGTAACAAACTACTCTCCAAGAGAATGCAGGTTTTGATCAATAGGGGTTTTATGACTTGTCCCAACTAAGCAAAGAATCAGGAGTGGGCTTTGCTTTTTTTCCAAAGCAGTGTCCCCAAGAGGGAAAGCGACAGGAGGGTTTTCTGGGGCAATGGAGAGGGGAGAGGGTACATCATTGCACGCATAGAAAGTGTTGCAGTGGGCCGGGCGTGGTAGCTCAAGCCTCTAATCCCAGCACTTTGGGAGGCCGAGGCAGGCGGATCACGAGGTCAGGAGATCGAGACCATCCTGGCTAACACGGAGAAACCCCATCTCTACTAAAAAATACAAAAAATTAGCCGGGCCTGTTGGCGGGCGCCTGTAGTCCCAGCTACTTGGGAGGCTGAGCCAGGAGAATGGCGTGAACCCAGGAGGTGGAGGTTGCGGTGAGCCGAGATCGCGCCACTGCACTCCAGCCTGGGGGACAGAGAAAGACTGTCTCAAAAAAAAAAAAAAAAAAAAAGTGTTGCAGTGGCGCAGATGCAATGAGCCGTCACGCCAGCACGTAGGTCGCATTGTGAAGGCATTGAGCTGTAGTTCCTCCCAGCGTGGAAACTTTATTTGTTTGTTTGTTTGTTTATTTATTAAGACAGAGTCTCACTCTGTTGCCCAGGCTGGAGTGCAGTGGCACGATCTTGGCTCACTGCAACGTCTGCCTCCTGGGTTCAAGTGATTCTCCTGCCTCAGCCTCCTGCGTAGCTGGAATTATAGACATGAGTCACTACACCCGGCTAATTTTTGTATCTTTAGTACAGATGGGGTTTCCCCGTATTGGCCATGTTGGTCTTGAACTCCTGACCTCAAGTGATCCTCCCTCCTCTGCCTCCCAAAGCACTGGGATTTCAGGTGTGAGCCACCGCTCCTGGCTTGGGGTGGAAACTTTAGCACGGCAAAAATTAGAGTTCACTAGTTCATCTATAAGTTGCTGAGATCTGTCATAAACTGGTTCCAGCCAACCAGGTGACCGCATTCTACATGGGGTTTGGAAAAAAACAAGTTATGGGGCAGGGGGCTATAAAACAGGCTCATATGCTCAAGCTGGTTAAATTTCTGTAGTCCAGGCTGAGTGCGGTGGCTCACGCCTGTAACCCCAGCACTTTGTGAGGCCGAGGCTGGTGGATCACTTGAGGTCAGCAGTTTGAGACCAGCCTAGCCAACATGGCAAAACCTTGTCTCTACTAAAAATACAAAAACTAGCTGGGTGTGGTGGTACATGCCTGTAATCCCAGCTACTAGGGAGGCTGAGGCAGGAAAATCACTTGAGTCTGGGAGGCGGAGGCTGCAGTGAGCTGAGATCATGCCACTGCACTCCAGCCTGGGTGACAGAGCAAGACTCCCGCCTCAAAAAAGAAAGAAAGAAAGAAAAAAAAAAAATTAAAAAAAGAATTCCTGAATCCCTGGCCAGACGCAGTGGCTCACTGTAATCCCAGCACTTTGGGAGGCCAAGGTGGGCAGATGACTGGAGGTCAGGAGTTTGAGACCAGCCTGGTCGACATGGTGAAACTCTGTCTCTTCTAAAAATACAAAATTAGCTGGGCGCGGTGGCACAATTTATTACAAAATAGGCTTTGTGTGAGATAATATTGCCCAACTGTAGGCCAAGGCAAGTGTGGTTTTTTTTTTTTTTTTTTTTGAGATGGGGTCTCGCTGTCACCTAGGCTGGAGTGCAGTGGCGAGGTCTCAGCTCACTGCAACCTCTGCCCTCGTAGGCCCAAGCAATCCTCCCACCTCAGCCTCCCAAGTAGCTGGGACAACTGATGCATACCTCCATGCCTGGCTATATATTTTTTGTATTTTTGTATTTTTTGTAGAGCCAGTGTCTCACCATGTTGCCAAGGCTGGTGTCAAACTCCTGGGCTCAAGCAATCTGTGAGCCTCAGCCTCCCAAAGTGCTGGGATACAGGTGTGAGCCACTGTGCTGGGCCAAAGGTAAGTGTTCCTGGCACGTTTAAGGTAGGTTAGGCTGAGCTATCATGTTCTGTAGGTTAGGTGTGTTAAATACTTTTCCGGTGTGCGATATTTTCACCTCATGATGGGTTTACTTGGACATAACCACCTCGAGGAGCATCTGTATATATCCCCACAAATACTTTAAAAAAATAGTGACAGGATCTTGCTGTCACCCAGGCTGGAGTGCAGTGATGCGATCACAGCTTCGACCTCTTGGGCTCAAGCAATCCTCCTACCTCAGCCTAGCAAGTAGCTGGGACTACAGGCATGGGCCACCTCACCTGGCTAATTTTGAAATTTTTCAGCCAGGCACGGTGGCTCACGCCTGTAATCCCAGTACTTTGGGAGGCCGAGGCGGGCGGATTACGAGGTCAGGAGATCGAGACCATCCTGGCTAACACGGTGAGACCCCGTCTCTACTAAAAATACAAAAAATTAGCCGGGTGTGGTGGCAGGTGCCTGTAGTCCCAGCTACTCGGGAGGCTGAGGCAGGAGAATGGCGTGAACCCGGGAGGTGGAGCTTGCAGTGAGCCGAGATCGCACCGCTGCACTCCAGCCTGGGGGAACAGAGTGAGACTCCGTCTCAAAAAAAAAAAAAAAAGGAAATTTTTCTATAGAGATGGGGTCTCGCTATATTGCCCAGACTGTTCTCAAACTCCTGGTCTTGAGCAATCCTCCTACCTTGGTCTCCCAAAGTGTTGGGATTACAGGCGTGAGACACTGTGCCCGGCCTCCATACAAAGACTCGTATATGAATGTTCATAGCAACTTGATTTCTCATAGCCAAAAGCTGCAAACAACCCATACATCAACTGGTGTATAGATAACAAACTATGATCCTTTTGCACAATGGAATACTACTCCGCAGTACACAGAATGAATAACGCCGTGGATGGATCTCTACACTGCAGCCAGATCAGCTTCTTCTGCTCACTTGGGGGAACATTAGCCATATCTACCCCCGGGTGCCTCCTCCCATCTCAGATTTGGGCTCTGTTTTGAGTGAGGACTACATAGAGGTGGAAAATCTGCTTACCACGTTGCTCAGTCATTGATTTGATTTATATATATATATATATATATATATTTTTTTTTTTTTTTTTGAGACAGAGTCTTGCTCTGTTGCTCAGGCTGGAATGCAGTGGCGTGATCTCACTGCAACCTCTGCCTCCCAGGTTCAAGGGGTTCTCCTGCCTCAGCCTCCCGAGTACCTGGGACTACAGGCGCCGGCCACCACACCCAGCTAATTTTTGTATTTTTAGTAGAGATGGGGTTTCACCATGTTGGCCAGTCTGGTTTTGAACTCTTGACCTCGAGTGATCTGCCTGCCTCAGCCTCCTGAAGTGCTGGGATTACGGGCATGAGACACCACACCCGTCCAGTCATTGATTTTAAAGTTGTAATGGCCAGTTTTAAGTCCAAATCTAAAGGTGTCCAATCCCAACAGCAGGCACAGAGGACCAGGTCTCCAAGGGGTGGAGAGAAGTGGGATCAGAAGATGTGTATGAGGCCGGGCACGGTGGCTTACGCCCGTAATCCCAGCACTTTGGGAGGCTGAGGCAGGCAGATCACTTGAGGTCAAGAGTTCGAGATCAGCCTGACCAACATGGTGAAAACCCGTCTCTACTAAAAATACAAAAGTCAGCCGGGAATGGTGGCACATGCCTGTAATCCCAGCTCCTCGGGAGGCTGAGGAAGGAGAACCTGGGAGGCAGAGGTTTCAGTGAGCCGAGATCACGCCACTGCACTCCAGTCTGGGTGACAGAGTGAGACTCTGTCTTAAAAAAAAAAAAAAAAGTGTGTATGAGCTCTTGTGGCTGCTGTCACAAACCACTATAGGCCTGGTGGCATCAAACAACAGAAATTTATTCTCTGACAGTTCTGGCAGCCAGAAGTCTGACATCAAGGTGTCAGTAGGGCCATGTTCCCTCTAAAGGCTCTAAGAAACAATGCATCTCATGCCCCCTCTCCTGATTTCTGGTTGTTGCTGGCAATCCTTAGGTCCTCTGACTCGTAGACTCATTGATCCAACCTCTGCCTCTGTCTCCACATGGTATCTTCCCCATGTGTTTCTCTGCATCTCTTCTCTACTTCATATGAGGAACCAGTCACTGGATTCATCCATCTTCCTCCAGTAATACCTCTTTTAATTTAACCAGTTACACCTGCGAAGACCCTATTTCCAAGTAAGCTCATGTTCTGAGGCTCTGGGTGGACATAAGTTTTGGGGGGACACAACCCAATTCGAGAGCCTCTGTTGTCAGGTGAGGAGGGGACGCTAGCAGGCTCAGGGTGATGGGAGACATGGCAGGTGTGTGGGCCAAGGTTGGAGGCCATGTGGGGTCTGAATCACCCCCTCCCCAATGCCAGGAAGAAAATAAAGAAGAAAGAGGCAAGGCACGGTGGCTCACCCCTGTAATCCCAGCCCTTTGGGAGGCCAAGGCTGGGATCACCTGAGATCAGGAGTTCGAGACCAGTCTGGCCAACATGGCAAAACCCCATCTCTACAAAAATACAAAATTACAAAAATTACCCAGGCGTGGTGGCGCTCACTGTAATCCCAGGTACTCAGGTTGCTGAGGCAGGAGAATCACTTGAACCCACGAGGCGGAGGTTGCAGTGAGCTGAGATTGTGCCACTGCACCCAGCCTGGGTGACAGAGTGAGACTCTGTCTCAAAAACAGAAAAGAAAAGAAAGGACAAAGAAAGAAGAAAGAGTTGGTGTTCAACTCTTGGTAAATGCCTGGATTGCTATTGTGTCCTTGGCCAAGCCATTGCCCTCCTCTCTGTGCCTCAGTTTCTCTGCCTGTGAAATGAGGCACAGGAAGTTGGGCCTGAAGACCTCCAAAACGCTTGCTAAAGTTAAACACAGGCCAGGCACAGTGGCTCTGGCTGGGCGTGGTGGCTCACACCTGTACTCCCAGCACTTTGGGAGGCCAAAGCGGGTGGACCACCTGAGGTCAGGAGTTCGAGACCAGCCTGACTAATGTGATGAAACCCCGTCTCTACTAAAAATATAAAAATTAGGTGGGTGTGGTGGCGGGTGCCTACAATCCCAGCTACTTGGGAGGCTGAGGCAAGAGAATTGCTTAAATCCGGGAGGCAGAGGTTGCAGTGAGTCAAGATCACACCATTTTACTCCAGCCTGGGCGACAAGAGCTAAACTCTGTCTCAAAAATGATAAGGTTAAACACGTTTCAGGTAAGAGCTGGGGTCTTTCTCAGATCCTGATGTTAGATCTGGGAGTTTCCTATGTTGTCCAGAGGGGATTCCAACATCTTTCTATTATAGAATGAGAAAAATGGCAGGCCGGGCATGGTGTCTCATGCCTGTAATCCCAGCACTTTGGGAGGCTGAGATGGGTGGATCACTTGAGGTCAGGAGTTCGAGATCAGCCTGACCAACATGGCGAAACCCTGTCTCTACTAAAAATACAAAAAGTTAGCTGGGCATGGTGGTGGGCACCTATAATCCCAGCTACTCAAGAGGCTGAGGCAGGAGAATGGCTTGAGCCTGGGAGGCAGAGGTTGCAGTGAGCCGAGATCATACCACTGCACTCCAGCCTGGGCGACAGAGCACGACTCTGTCTCAACAAAAAAAAAAAAAAAAAAAGAGAGAGAGAAAAACCCAGTCTTATTTTGGGGGAGGCGTTGGAGCTGCAGTATCTAATACTAGGGACAGTTGAAGCAAGGGGCTGGATTTAAAAAATGACCTCCCGGAGGCAGGGCCTCCCCATAGGGTAGGGTCTTGTAGTCCTGAACTCATTTGCATACAAGGCAATCCAGCCAATCGGAGCCCAAGGCCATGGGCCCGTTGTCTGGGTTTGGCCCATTTTGAGGTTCCATCCCAGGGTGTCAGTCCCGCAGCTGGCCCTGTCCTCAGAGGTTTGTCTCCCGCTGGTCTCGACCACCATCATGTCCACCACAGGGGGTCCAGGAGCCAGCTCCCTCCAGCTCCTTCTGCCCCAAGAAAAACAGACGGTCCTCATTGGTGGGCAGGAAGCCAGGGGGCTTCTTGCTTCCAGCAGGGAGTTCTTCAGGACCCTGGAGAAAAGTGGGAAGAAGAGACCCCATCAGAGACCCTGTCCCCACCCTGTTCTGTGTCACCTCATCTCCCAGATGGGCCACTGATGACCTGGCGGGACAGGGCGTGCACAGGATTGCACACTATCCCCTTGCTCAGTGCACGGGCCGTTCCTGCCCCCTCTACCTCCAAAATGTCCATGTGCTTCTCTTCCCCACTCACATGTCACCTACAGCCCAGGCCATCCACACTTTCTTAGATGCCTGCTATAGTTCCTCCCTCCTCTCTCTGCTTCTCTGCCCATTCACCTTCAAGAAAATAAATATTTCTGGCTAGGCACGGTGGCTCACCCCTGTAATCCTAGCACTTTGGGAGGCCGAGGTGGGCAGATCACTTGAGTCCAGGAGTTTAAGACCAGCCTGGCCCACATGGTGAAACCCCATCTCTACCAAAAATAAAAAATTAACCAGACTTGGTGGTGCATGTCTATAATCCCAGCTACTCAGGAGGTTGAAAGATGGGAGAATTTCTCGGGCCATGGAGGTTGGTGCTGCAGTGAGCCATGGTCATGCCACTACACTCCAGCCTGGGCAACAGAGTGAGACCCTATCGCTTCTCGGCCTTTTGGCTAAGATCAAGTGCAGAGTGAGACCCTATCTCAAAAAAAGAAAAAGAAAAATAAAAGACAAAAAGAAAAAAAAAACACAAATAAAACAAAGACAACAACAAAAAAAATAAAATAATAAAGAACAAACAAAAGAAAAAGAGAGAGAAAGAAAAAAAGAAAAGAAGAGGAAGGAAACGTAAAGAGGAAAGAAAGAAAAGATAAATACTTCTCTAGGGCAGCTGGAGGGAGCTTTAAACACCTTCAGGCAAACCCCTCCCCTCCCAATCCCCTTCTCAGTCAAAGCTGTTCCTGTCTGTGGCTGGTTCCTCTTCTGCTAACTCAGGGTCAGTCAATGTCACCTCTCCCAAGAGGCCACCCCTGACTTCCCTGGCTAAAGTTGCTCCCCATCACAGCATCCGGTTTTATTATCCTTTGAATGTTTATCCTGCTGAGACCCTACATGTTTTTCTTTTTAGCTTGCTTGCTTGCTCTCTCGCTCTCTCTCTCTCTCTGTCTTTTCTTTCTTTCTGACAGTGTCTCACTCTTGTTGCCCAGGCTGGAGTGCAATGGCACAATCTCTGCTCACTGCAACCTCCGCCTCCCAGGTTCAATTGATTCTCCTGCCTCAGCCTTCCAAATCGCTGGAATTATAGGCACGCACCACCACACCCGGGTAATTTTTTGTATTTTTAGTAGAGATGGGGTTTCACCATGTTGGCCAGGGTGATCTCGAACTCCTGACCTCAGGTGATCCACCTGCCTCGGTCTCCCAAACTGCTGGGATTACAGGGGTGTGCCACCACGCCCGGCTCTTTCCTTCCTTTCCTTCCTTCTTTTCCCTCCCTCCCTCCCTTCCTGCTTTCCTTCCTTTTTGACAAAGTCTTGCTCTGTCACCCAGGCTGGAATGCAGTGGCGCGATCTCAGCTCACTACAACCTCTACCTCCCGGGTTCAAGTGTTCAATTCTCCTGCCTCATTCTCCCGAGTAGCTGGGATTACAGGCACATGCCACCATGCCCGGCTAATTTTTGTATTTTTAGTAGAGACGGGGTTTCGCCATATTCGACAGGCTGGTCTTGAACTCCTGGCCTCAAGCGATCTGCCCACCTCAACCTCCCAAAGTGCTGGGATTACAGGCGTGAGCTACCGTGCCCGGCCTGACAGCATCTGGTTGTATTATCTTTTGAATGCTTATCATATACTGAGACAGACCCTACATATTTCTCTTTTTAGTTTTCACCTGCCTCTGCTAGATGAGGGTGGGGTGGGGGTCTCAGGCCATAGCCCAGGGTAGGACTGGGTACACAGCAGGTGCTCAATAAATGAGAGAATGGAACAGGGATTCCAAAACAGGGGTAGGCATGGGATCAGGTCCCCCAGGGACAGCATTTTCCAAACTCTGGGAATTCACAAAGCAACCACGCGGTTTTAGCCAAAATCGGTTTACCATCTGTTGTGTTTCTTATGTAAGATTTTTTCCCCAAGTTGACTCACTTTTGAATTAAGTAATTTTATTTTAAGAAGAGACTTTACATCAATACCCTAACGGCACACCAGTTTCACCTGCCAAAGATTGGAAGTCACTGTGAAAACAGATAACGACAAAAAGGAATAGTATTCAACTTTGTTCAGTCCTTATGAAGGGAGATAATAAAAACTTGAAGATGAGGCCGGGCTCGGTGGCTCATGCCTGTCATCCCAGCACTTTGGGGTTCTGAGGTGGGTGGATCATCTGAGGTCAGGAGTTCGAGACCAGCCGGAGCAACATGGTGAAACCCCATCTCTACTAAAAACACAAAAATTAGCTGGGTGCGGTGGCATGCACCTGTAGTAGCAACTACTCAGGAGGCTGAGGCAGGAGAATCGCTTGAACTTGGGATGTGGAGGTTGCAGTGAGCCGAGGTTGCACCACTGCACTCCAGCCTGGGCAACAGAGAGAGACTCTGTCTCAAAAAACAAACAAACAAAAAGGAATAAGATTAAACTCTGCTCAGTCCTTGTGAAGGGAGATAAAAACTGTTGAGGATGAATCAGCTCCCAATAGAGTCTTTTGACTGGAGATAATGACAGATGGAGAAAGGTGCTGATGTACCATGTCCCTCCCCTGAGCTACGGTCATGCCCCAAAGCCACTTGGCTGCCTCTAGCTCTGGGAATCCAGCCTAAGACTGACCTTGACCAAGTTGTCATCCAGGATGGCCGCTTCTTCCTTGGGGGCCACTGATGCTGTCTGCCGTGCGAGGTCCCACCACAACAATCCCGGGGCCAGGGTGCTGCGCTTGGTGGGGCCTGAAGGGCGGGGAGAAATGGAGAAATCCAGGCATTTAGTGAAGGGGTCATGGGGGTTGGAGACCAGGCCCTGGGAAGGAGAAAGGAGATCCCTGGTCTATGAAGTCTGACAGCCTCCAGTCCCACTGAGGAACCCTGGCAAGCCTCTGAGCCTCAGTTTCCTCATCTACACAGTGAAGTTGTAATAAAACATCAGTGAGGCCAGGCATGGTGGCTCATAATCGTACTTTGGGAGTCTAAGGCAATAGGATTGCTTAGAGTTGCCCAGTAGTTGGAGACCAGCCCAGGCAACACAGCAAGACCCCATCTCTACAAAATATTAAAAAATTAGCCAGGCACGGTGGTGCGTGCCTCTAGTCTCAGCTACTTGGGAGGCTGAGGCAGGGGGATTGCTTGAGCCCAAGAGGTCGAGGCTGCAGTGAGCCGTCATTGTGCCACTGCACTCCAGCTTGGTGACAGAGTGAGACCCTGTTTCTAAAACAAAACAAAACAAAACAAAAACATCAATGGAGGTTGGGCACGGTGGCTCACGCCTGTAATCCCAGCACTTTGGAAGACCGAGGCAGGGGATTACTTGATGTCAGGAGGTCGAGACTAGCCTGGCCAACATGGCAAAACCCCATTTCTACTAAAAATACAAAAATTAGCCAGGCGTGGGGGTGGGCGCCTGTAATCCCAGCTACTCGGGAGGCTGAGGTAAGAGAATTGCTTGAACCCAGAAGTCAGAGGTTGCAGTGGGCCAATATCACACCATTGCACTCCAGCCTGGGAGACCAGAGTGAAACTCCATCTCAAAAAACAAAACAAAACAAAACAAAACAAAACAAAACAAAACAAAACAAAACACATTAATGGATGGCTGGGAGGGTCCAGCACACGGTTCCATTCACTGCTGCATCCCCAGTGCCTAAAATAGCGCCCAGCACAGAGGAGGACTCGATAAAGGCCTGATGAATGTGAAGTCTGAGACTCAAGAAGTGTAAGCAGGTACTGTCATCACTACTGATTTTCCCCTCTTCGTCTGCTTCTACTTTTCCGTGGAATTTAGAATTCCCTAACAAGTGCGGAGTCACCGGCAGCTTTAGAAGATATTTCAGCACCAGGGATAGCGCCACCCGCCCCATCCCATATCCTCTACTGAGGACTTAATCTTGTGGGGGAGAGGAGTTGCAGGCGATGCCTCCGTTTCTGCCTCTGCAAAATAGGGCAAGCTCTGAGAGGTGCAGGGTTGTCAAGAAAACGACATAGCTTTAAAGGGTGTAAATGTGAGCCGGGCACATTGGCACGCGCCTGTAGTCTCAGCTACTCGGGAGGATGAGGTGGGAGGATTGCTTTCAGCTTAGGAGTTCAAGGTTGCAGTAAGCCATGATCGTGCCACTGCACTCCAGTCTGGGTACCAGTGAGACCCGTCTCTTTTCTTTCTTTCTCTCTTTCTCTCTCTTTCTTTCTCCTTCCTCCCTTCCCTTCCTTCCTTCCTTTCCTTCCTTTCCTTCCTTCCTTCCTTCCTTCCTTCCTTCCTTCCTTCCTTCCTTCCTTTCCTTCCTTCCCTTCCTCCCTCCCTCCCTCCCTCCCTCCCTCCCTCCCTCCCTTCCTTCCTTCCTTCCTTCTTTTAGATGAAGTCTCACTCTCTCGCCCAGGCTGGAGTGCAGTGACACGATCTTGGCTCACTGCAACCTCCATCTCCCAGGATCAAGAGATTCCCTTACCTCAGCTTCCCAAGTAGCTGGGATTACAGGCCCCTGCCACCATGCCCAGCTAGTTTTTTTGTATTTTTAGTAGAGACGGGGTTTCACCATGTTGGCTGGGCTGGTCTCCAACTCCTGACCTCAGGTGATCCACCCGCCTCAGCCTCCCAAGGTGCTGGGATTACAGGCGTGAGCCACCGCACCCAGTCAACCCCGTCCCTTTAAAAGAAACTATAGCCGGGTGCGGTGGTTCACACCTGTAATCCCAGCACTTTGGGAGGCTAAGGCGGGTGGATCATGAGGTCAGGAGATCGAGACCATCCTGGCTAACACGGTGAAACCCTGACTCTACTAAAAATACAAAAAAAAATTAGCTGGGCGTGGTGGCGGGTGCCTGTAGTCTCAGCTACTCGGGAGGCTGAGGCAGGAAAATGGCGTGAACCCGGGAGTCGGGGCTTGCCGTGAGCTGAGATCACGCCACTGCACTCCAGCCTGGACAGAGCGAGACTCCGTCTCAAAAAAAAAAAAGAAAGAAACTATATGTATATATATATATATATACACACACACACACACATATGTATATATATATACACTTTCTTTTATATATATTCATAATTTTTAATATATATTCATAATTTCTTTTATGTATATATATACATAAAAGTGTGTATGTATGTATATATATACACACACACTTCTTTTTTCCTCACAAACTTTTTTTTCCTTTTAAAAAAATAGGTACAGCCCAGGTGCAGTGGTTCACACCTAAAATCCCAGAACTTTGGGAGGCCGAGGTGGGTGGATCACTTGAGCCCAGGAGTTCGAGACACATGGCGAAACTCTGTCTCTATTAAAAATGCAAAATTAAGGCCGGACGCGGTGGCTCACGCTTGTAATCCCAGCACTTTGGGAGGCCGAGGCGGGCGGATCACCAGGTCAGGAGATCGAGACCACGGTGAAACCCCGTCTCTACTAAAAATACAAAAACAAATTAGCCGGGCGTGGTGGCGGGCGCCTGTAGTCCCAGCTACTCGGAGAGGCTGAGGCAGGAGAATGGCGTGAACCCAGGAGGCGGAGCTTGCAGTGAGCCGAGATCGCACCACTGCACTCCAGCCTGGGTGACAGAGCGAGACTCCGTCTCAAAAAAAAAAAAAAAAAAAAAAAAAAAGCAAAATTAGCCAGGCATGGTGGCACACACTTCTAATCCCAGCTACTCGGGAGGCTGTGACATGAGAATCGCTTGAATCTGGGAGGTGGAGGTTGCGGTGAACTGAGATCACACCACTCCACTCCAGCCTGGGTGACAGAGTGAGTCTCAAAAATGATGATGATGATGATAATAATAATAATAAGGTGCAAATGTGAACAGCATACAGTGGCAGTTCGGCCAATGGGAGCGTCCTTTCTCCCCTCCCTGCTGGGTGGAGCCTTAAGGCAGAGAGATGAATGGGGTGACCTCTGAGGCTACATGCTCTGTTTACCTACCTGTCAGGCAGCTGACGAGGGCTCCGCACAGCACAGTGGTCAGCGTGCCCAGGGCACCGTAATAGAGATAGGAGATGGCATAGAAGCTGTCAGCTAAGGCGGGTCGGCTGGCGTCCATTCCTGAGCTGCAGGTTGGGAGAGACAGACTTGAACCTCCTCTTTTATCCCCTGCCTGCACTCAAAAGCTGTTCCCACCTCACTCCCTGCTTCCTTCCCCCAGCTGCCATGGCCTAGCACAGACCTCCATTACTGTCTGTCCAGATCTGTGCAGTAGCCAATGTTCCTTCCCTCCAGTTATCCCATCCCCACCCTAGACGTCCTCCACACACAGCCAGAGGGCACATTACTAAAATGTAACTCAGATCACCTGCTGCTGCCCATCACCCTCTGTGGCTCCCTGTCACCCTCAAAATCAAACCAAATTAAACTCTCAGAAGAAAATATAGGTGGGAATCTTCATGACTGCAATTGTTTCTTCGATATGACACCAAAAGCAAAAGCCACCAAAGAAAAAAATAAATCAATTGGACTTCATCAAAAATTAAAAACTGGCTGGGCGTGGTGGCTCATGCCTGTAATCCCAGCACTTTGGGAGGCCGAGGCAGGTGGATCACCAGGTCAGGAGATTGCGACCATCCTGGCTAACACGGTGAAACCCTGTCTCTACTAAAAATAAAAAAATAAAAAAAAATTAGCCAGGCCTGATGGCAGGTGCCTGTAGTCCCAGCTACTCGGGAGGCTGAGGCAGGAGAATGGCATGAACCCGGGAGGCGGAGCTTGCAGTGAGCTGAGATCACACCATTGCACTCCAGCCTGGGCAACGGAGTGAGACTCCGTCTCAAAAATAAAAAAAAAAATAAATAAATAAAAACTTCTGGCTAGGCATGGTGGCTCATGCCTGTAATCCTAGCACTTTGGGAGGCTGAGGCAGGCTGAGGTCAGGAGTTTGAAACCAGGCTGGCTAACATTGTGAAACCCCATCTCTACTAAAAATACAAAAATTAGCCTGGCATGGTGGTGTGCATCTGTAGTCACAGCTACTCAGAAGGCTGAGGTGGGAGAATCCCTTGAACCTGGGAGGTGCAGGTTGCAGTGAGCTGAAATCGCACCACTGCACTCCAGCCTGGGTGACAGAGTGAGACTCCATCCCCCCACCAAAAAAGAGAATTAAAAACTTCTGTGCATCAAAGGATTCTATCGAGAGAATGAAGACAACCTACAGAATGGGAGAAAATATCACATGCAAATTATACATCTGATCAGGGGCTTGTACCCAGAATATATAAAGATATAGAAATATGTAAATTATAACTCTCAACAATAAAAAGACAAATCACCCAATTTAAAAATGGGCGAAGCGTGTTTTGTTTTGTTTTGCTTTGTTTTTTTAATTTGAGACAGGGTCTTGCTCTGTTGCCCAGGATGGATTGCAGTGGTGGGATCATGCCTCACTGCAGCCTTGGCCCCCCAGGCTCAAGCGATCCTCTTTGCCTCAGCCTCCCAAGGAGCTGGGACTACAAGTGTGCACCACCATGCCCAGCTAATTTTTTCTTTTTTATTTTTATAGAGATGGGGTCTTTCTATGTTACTCAAGCTGGATGGGCAAAGGGTTTGAATAGACATTTCTCCAAAGAAGATGCACAAATGGCCAATGAAAAGATGCTCAATACATGAAAAGATGCTCAACATCATTATTCATCAGGGAAATGCAAATCAAAACCACAGTGAGGTATCACTTCACACCCACTAGGATGGAGAATAATGAGTATTGGCGAGGACGTGGAGAAGTTAGAATCCTCATATGTTGCTGGTGGGAATGTAAAATGATGTGGCCGCTGTGGAAAACAGTCTGGTAGTTCCTCAAAAAATTAAACATAGGCCAGGCGTGGTGGCTCAGGCCTGTAATCCTAACACTCTGGGAGGCCGAAGCAGGCGGATCATCTGAGGTCAGAGGTTTGAGACCACCCTGACCAACATGGTGAAACCGCTTCTTTACTAAAAATATAAAAATTAGCCAGGCGTGGTTGCATGCGCCTGTAGTCCCAGCTACTAGGGAGGCTGAAGCAGGAGAATCGCTTGAACTCAGGAGGCGGAGGTTGCAGTGAGCGGAGATCACACCACTGCACTCCAGACTGGGCGACAGAGCAAGACTCCATTTAAAAAAAAAAAAGTTAAAGAATTACCATATGATCCAGCAATTCCACTCATAGGTACATACTGAGAGAAATTAAAACATATGTCCATACCAAAACTTGTTCACAAATGTTTTTGGTTTTGTTTGTTTGTTTGTTTTTGGTGGAGTCTCACTCTGTTACCCAGACTGGAGTGCAGTGGCTCCACTGTACTCTGCTGTAATCCCAATACTTTGAAAGGCCAAGGTGTGTGGATCTCCTGAGGTCAGGAGTTCAAGACCAGCCTGATCAATATGGTTAAACCCCATCACTACTAAAAATACAAAAATTATCCAAGCGTGGTGGCATATGCCTGTGACCCCAGCTACTCAGGAGGCCGAGACAGGAGAATTGCTTGAACCTGGGAGGCAGAGGTTGCAGTGAGCTGAGATCACGCCACTGCACTCCAGCCTGGGCAACGAAGTGAAACCCCATCTCAAAAAATATATATGTATTATGCTAAGACACAAAAGATCACATATTTTATGATTCCATTTACATGAAATGCCCAGAACAGGCAAATTCATTGAAACAGAAAGTGGATTCGTGCTTGCTAGGAGCTGGGGAGAAGGGGGAAGTGGGAAGTGACTGCTGATGGGGACAGGGCTTCTTTCTGGGGTGATAAAAATGTTCTTATGGCCAGGAACAGTGCCTCGCACCTGTAACCCCAGCACTTTGGGAGGCAGAGGCAGGCAGATCACTTGAGCCCAGTACTTCGAGACCAGCCTGGGCAACATGGCAGAAACTCATCTCTATAAAAAATACAAAAAATTTAGCCCAGCATGGTGGTGCACGCCTATAGTCCCAGCTACTTGGGAGGCTGAGGCAGGAGGATCATCGGAGTCTGGAGGTCAAGGTGCAGTGAGCTGTGATTGTGCCATTGCACTCCAGCCTGGGTGTTAGAGGGAGACCTTGTCTCCGAAAAACCAGAAAAACAAAAAGCAAAAAAACCCACCCAAAAACCAAAAAAAAAAACACAACAGAAAATGTTCTTGGTTGGCTGGGTGCTCACACCTGTAATCCCAGCACTTTGCAAGGCTGAGGCAGGGAGATTGCTTGAGCTCAGGAATTCCAGACCAGCCTGGGCAACATAGCCAGACCCTGTCTCTACAAAAAATAAAAATAAAAACTAGCAGGACATGACGGTGTGTGCCTGTGGTCCCAGCAACTAGGGGGGAAGATTTGTCGAGCCCAGGAGGTTGAGGCAGCAGTGAGCTATGATCGTGCCACTGGACTCTGGCCTGGGCAACAGAGCAAGACCCTGTCTCAAAAAAAAAGAAAAGAAAATGTTTTTGGGTCCAGGCATGGTGGCTCACACCTGTAATCCCAGCATTTTGGGAGGCTGAGGTGGGCAGATCACCTGAGGTCATGAGTTCGAGACCAGCCTGGCCAACATGGTGAAACCCCGTCTCTACTAAAAATACAAAATTAGAAAAAAAAAAAAAAAAGGAAACGTTCTTGAGTTAGATAGTGGTGATGGTTGCACAAATATACTAAATGCCACTTTTATTTATTTATTTATTTATTTGGGATGGAGTTTCATTTTTGTTGCCCAGGCTGGAATACAGTGGTGCAATCTCAGCTCACTGCAACCTCCACCTCCTGGGTTCAAGCGATTCTCCTGCCTCAGCCTCCCAAGTAGCTGGGATTACAGGCGCCTGCCACCACGCTTGGCTAAGTATTGTATTTTTAGTAGAGACAGGGGTTTCCCCATGTTGATCAAGCTGGTCTTGAACTCCTGACCTCAGGTGATCCACCTGCCTCAGCCTCCCAAAGTGCTGGGATTACAGGTGTGAGCCACTGTGTCTGCCTGGCCTAAATGCCACTTTTAAATGGCTAGTTCATCTCAATAAAAAATAGAACCAAACCAAATTCTGGGTCTCCCTCAAGCTGGGAGGATCACTTGAGCCTGAGAGGTTGAAGCTGCAGTAAGCTGAGACTGCACCACTGCACTCCAGCCTGGACAACAGAGCGAGGCTCTGTCTCAGAAAAACAAAACAAAAAAAGTACTACCTTCCTCTGGCTGCACCATATCTCCCACCCATCTCTCCTCCCATTAAATGCACCCTAACCTCAGTGCAGTTGGACTGGGACTAACCTGATTGTGGCCTCAGGGCCTTTGCACCTACCGTTCCCTCCACCAGGAACGCATTTTACTAGTCAGGCTTTCTTATACCGAGTGCAGGGCAAGTAAGTTTCCCTTCATGATCACACCATCCCGGGCTCGGGTCCTCCCCCCACCACCCTCAAAGTCGGCTCACCTGGGGGCCCTGCTGGAGTCGTTAGCAGGGAGGAGAGCCGGGTCCAGGAGGCCAGAGGCGTTGACTGAGAGAGCCACGCAGCCGGCAGCTGACGACGGCAGGACCCTCATGGTCTGCTCGCTGGGTGGGTACAGCGTGGCGCCCAAGGCCACCCACAGCGACAGCGCCAAGCCCGCGCCCAGTCCCGAAAGGACGCCCTGGGGGCAGAGCCGGCTTCAGGGAAGAGGAGGGGCCTGTCCGGCCCCGCTCCCGCCCCGCCCCTCGCCCCCGCCCCCACTCACCGGAGTGTTGCAGGCCGGCAGGAACATTCCCAAGATGAAGGCTCCCAGCAGGGGGCCGCTGATGACTCCCATGACGGTGAAGGAGCCCTGGGACAGTAGGTGGAAGTGGGGCTGAGGGCGGAGCCCTCCCACCCCTCTGAGCCTCAGTTTACCCGCTGGGAAAGCGAGACCTCAGAAACTCCACTGTGGGTCTCAAGGACTCCTCTGTGTCTCAGTTTCCCTAAAGGGGAGAGGACCCCATCACTCGTTCCTGCCTATCTCCCTTGGGTTGGAGGCAAAGATACTGATTCTTTCTTGGGGGTGGCAGTCCCACCCTCAAGCCAGGGAGGCCCTTTCTTCTTCTTCTTTTTTTTTTAATTTGCTGCCCAGGTTGGAGTGCAGTGGCGCGATCTTGGCTCATTGCAACCTCCGTAGGGAGGCCCTTTCTGTCGCCACCCCCCACTTCCCAGTTCCCCAGCCCCAAGCCAGCCAGCTGCAAAAAAGTCCCCTGATGGCCTCTGGCATCAAATAGAACCTAGTTCTTAATCTCAGCGATTTGGGAATGCTGAGGCGGGTGGTTGCTTGAGGCCAGGAGTTCAAGACAAGCCTAGGTATGAAGCGAGACCCTGTCTCTAAAAAAAGTTTTAAAATTAGCCAGGCCAGGTGTGGTGGCTCACACCTGTAATCCCAACATTTTGGGAGGCAGAGGCGGGTGAATCACTTGAGGTCAGGAGTTCGAGACCAGACTGGCCAACATGATGAAATCGCATCTCTTTTTTTTTTTTTTTTTTTTTTTTTTTTCGAGACAGAGTCTTTCTCTGTCCCCCAGGCTGGAGTGCGGTGGCGCGATCTCGGCTCACCGCAACCTCCACCTCCTGGGTTCACGCCATTCTCCTGCCTCAGCCTCCCGAGTAGCTGGGACCACAGGCGCCCGCCAACACGCCCGGCTAATTTTTTTGTATTTTTTTTTTTAGTAGAGACGGGGTTTCACCGTGTTAGCCAGGATGGTCTCGATCTCCTGACCTCATGATCCACCCGCCTCGGCCTCCCAAAGTGCTGGGATTACAGGCTTGAGCCACCGTGCCCGGCCCGAAATCGCATCTCTAATAAAAATACAAAAATATAGCCGGGCGCGGTGGCTCACGCTTGTAATCCCAGCACTTTGGGAGGCCGAGGCGGGCGGATCACAAGGTCAGGAGATCGAGACCACGGTGAAACCCCGTCTCTACTAAAAATACAAAAAAAAATTAGCCGGGCGTGGTGGCGGGCGCCTGTAGTCCCAGCTACTCGGAGGCTGAGGCAGGAGAATGGCGTGAACCCGGGAGGCGGAGCTTGCAGTGAGCCGAGATTGCGCCACCGCACTCCAGCCTGGGCGACAGAGCGAGACTCCGTCTCAAAAAAAAAAAAAAAAAAAATACAAAAATATAAGCCAGACTTGGTGGCTCACGCCTGTAATCCCAGCACTTTGGGAGGCCAAGGCAGGTGGATCACGAGGTCAGGAGATTGAGACCATCCTGGCTAACACGGTAAAACCCCGTCTCTACTAAAAATACAAAAAATTAGTCAGGTGTGGTGGCAGGCGCCTGTAGTCCCAGCTACTCGGGAGTCTGAGGCAGGAGAATGGCGTGAACCCAGGAGGCAGAGCTTGCAGTGAGCCGAGATCACACCACTGCACTCCAGCCTGGGCAACAGAGCAAGACTCCATCTCAAGAAAAAAAGAATACAAAAATATTAGACAGGCATGGTGGTGTGCACCTGTAATCCCAGCTACTCCGGAGGCTGAGACAGAATTGCTTGAACCCAGAGGGTGGAGGTTGCAGTGAGCTGAGATCATGCCACTGCCCTCCAGCCTGGGCAACACAGCGATACTCCATCTCAAAAAATAAAAATAAAAAAGAAAAAAAAATTAGCCAGGCATGGTGGCACACACCTGTAACTCCAGCTACTTGGGAGGTTGAGGTGGAAGGATGGCTTGAACCCAGGAGTTGGAGGTTGCAGTGAGCTATGATCGGGCCTCTGCACTCCAACCTGGGACAATACAGTGAGACCCCATCTCAAAAAAAAAAAAAAAAAAGTAGTAAGTTCTGCCACTGACACATGTGACCTCTCTGAGCCTCAATTTAATGGCAAAGATGCCCCCACCTCTCAGGGAGACCAGGGCAGGGGGCAGGTGGGGTCTCACCTGGAGGACACCTCCTCCGAGCAGTGAGGACAGAGCTGCCACAGTGAGACAGGCCGATCCGTAGATGAGTGCTGTAGTGGACGGGGGTGGCACGGTCAATGGGGAGGGACTGCCCTGGCCTCCCACCCAGGTCTCCCTGAAACTCACAGAGCCCCTTGGAGATAATCACGAGTTTCCTGGGTGCCAGGCTCTGCAGCCGAGGTTTGATGAGGTCTTCTACAGTGACTGCAGCCATGGCATTGATGCTGGTGGATGCTGTGCTGTGTGAGGAAGGCAGTGGGGGGTCCTCAGGCCATATGGAGAGACCGTCCACACCATCTGGCCTGCCAGACCTCACCCAGCCTGAGGGCAGAGGTGGGGGTAACCCAGTCCTGCAAAGGTGAAGGAGATATCCACCCCTCCCCTCCCCAAAGACCTGAGACATCCCCACAGGAACAAGGACACCTGTGACCAAGGGCAGGCGGGACAGACAGGCAGGTTCTGGTTCCAGAGGGACTACAGTCACATGTGGGAGATTTGCAAAAGGGACAGTGAGGGCATGTGACCAGAAGTCCCGGAAGAGTGGAAACCACCTGAGTGTGTGGCCTTGGAGGGCAGAAGCAGGGGACTGCTTGGTCGTGGCTGTGCCCCAGGGTTTAGAACAACAGTACTTGGGCTGGGCATGCTGGCTTACGCCTGCAATCTCAGCACTTTGCGAGGCTGAAGCATGCAGATCACCTGAGGTCAGGAGTTCAAGACCAGCCTGGCCAACATGGCGAAACCCCATCTCTACTAAAAATACAAAAATTAGCCGGCCGTGGTGGCGTGCACCTGTAGTCCCAGCTACTTGGGAAGCTGAGGCAGGAGAATCGCTTGAACCCAGGAGGCGGAGGTTGCAGTGAGCCGAGATGGCACCATGGCACTACTGCACTCCAGCCTGGGTGACAGAGCAAGACTCCGTCTGGAAAAAAAAAAAAAAAAAAGAACAACAGTACCTGCCACATGGTAGATGTTCAATAAATATTTGTCTGGGGAGGAAGGAAGGAAAGAAGGAAGAAGAGAGGAGAGTCAGGCGTGGCCCTGGCAGGGGATAAGAAGGTAAACCCCTGCAGGTGGGGTCCCTGTGCCCAGGGCATGCTCTCTGCCAGCGCCTACCTGGGCTGTCTTCTAGGGATCAAGCAGGAAATGGGACTGATGGACAAGTCCAGAACATTCCATGCCCCAGGGGGATGGCAGGCCGGGATGAGGAGGCTCCCAGGGGCTGAAATAATGCTCCATGAACAAGCACGGGTGCTCACCTGAGGGTGCCACTGTAAGCACAGGCCAGGAAAAGACCGGGGACTCCAGGCAGATCTTCGAAGATGTCCAGCACCAGCAGAGGCATGTACTGGGGAGAACTGGGGGTCAGCCTCCCAGAAAGCGGCACCCCAAGGGCAGGTGCATCTATCTGTCCTGACCCTGCACGTCCCCAGCACCCAGGACAGACAGGGCTTAGAGTCGGTATTTAATATGCATTTAGTTTTTGTTTGTGGTTTTTGTTTTGTTTTGTTTTGAGAGAAGATCTTGCTCTGTTGCCCAGGCTGGAGTGCAGTGCCACGACTGTGGCTCCCTGCAGCCTAAAACTCCTGGGCTCAAGCGATCTTCTTGCCTCAGCCCCCCAGTAGCTGAGACCACAGGTGTGCGCCACCATGCCTGGCTAATTTTTTTAAATTTTTGTGTAAAGATAGGGGTCTGGCCAGGCATGGTGATTCATGCCTGTAATCTCAACACTTTGGGAGGCTGAGGCGGGTGGATCACTTGAGCTCAGGAGTTCAAGACCAGCCTGGCCAACATGGTGAAACCTCATTTCTACCCAAAATACAGAAATTAGCTGGTTGTGGTGGTTGGCACCTGTAGTCCCAGCTACTTGGGAGGCTGAGGCAGAGGAATCGCCTGAATCTGAGAGGCAGAGGTTGCAGTGAGAGGAGATCGCGCCATTACACTCCAGCCTGAACAACAGAGCCAAACTCTGTCTCAAAAAAAAAAAAAAAAAAAAAAGAAAAGAAAGAAAGGCCGGGCACAGTGGCTCACGCCTGTAATCCCAGCACTTTCAGAGGCTGAGGCAGGTGGATCACCTGAGGTCACGAGTTTGAGACCAGCCTGACCAACATGGCAAAACCCCACCTCTACAAAAAATACAAAAAAATTAGCTGGGCATGGTGGCGCATGCCTGTAATCCCAGCTACTCGGGGGCTGAGGCAAGAAAATGGCTTGATCCTGGGAGGCACGGGTTGCAGTGAGCCGAGGTTGCGCACTGCATTCCAGCCTGGGCAACAGAGTGAGACTCTGTCTCAAAAAAATAATAACAATAATAATAATTGTGTAAAGATGGGGTCTCCCTATGTTCCTCAGGCTGTAATGTTCATTTGTTGATCAACTGCATGAATCTGAGAATTGTCACTGAGCCCCACTGTGTGCTGAGCCCTGGGATCCCTGTGAAGCAGGGACCTGTGTCATCCCCATTTTACTGATGAAGACTGTGAGGCAGAGAGGTACAGTCCCTCCCTAAAGTTACACAGTCCAGCAGTCCCGGATCTGACCTCCAGGGAGGACTGCAGATGGGGTGGTCCTGCGTACCCTCTGCTAACTCTGAACCCCATGGTCAGAACTCTACTTGGGGTGTGACCTAGGCATGGGTCCTGGCACCGCCCCCCGCCCCGACTTGCCCATTGACTTCAGGTAGTTACTTCCCACCGAGCCTCAGTTTCCTCATCTATAAAGTGGGAGCTGTGATCGCCCTGCCTTTCTCAGAAGAAAGATTAGATGGGGAACTAACTGCTGGTGAAGGGAACAGCATGAGGCACAGAGTAGACACTTGGGACATGGGAGACCGGAGCTGGTCATTATTATCACCAACATGATTAGTTCCTGCTGGATTACAGTTTTTGTTTTTGTTTTTGTGGGCTTGTTTTGTTTTGTTTTTATTTTTGTTTGAGACAGAGTTTCTCTCTCGTCGCCCAGGCTGAAGTGCAATGGCACCATCTCGGCTCACCGCAACCTCCGCCTCCTGGGTTCAAGCGATTCTCCTGCCTCAGCCTCCCAAGTAGCTGGGATTACAGGCATGCGCCACCACATGCGGCTAATTTTGTATTTTTCAGTAGGGATGGGGTTTTTCCATGTTGGTCAGGATGGTCTCCAACTCCCGACCTCAGGTGATCCCTCCACCTCAGGCTCCCAAAGTGCTGAGATTACAGGCGTGAGCCACCGCGCCTGGCCCTGTTTTTGATTTTTGTTTTGTTTTGTTTTGTTTTGAGATGGAGTCTCTGTCACCCAGGCTGGAGTGCAATGGCGCGATCTCTGCTCACTGCAACCTCCACCTCCCGGGTTCAAGCTATTCTCCTGCCTCAGCCTCCCGGGTAGCTGGGATTATAGGCATGCATCACCAGGCCTCGCTAATTTTTGTATTTTTAGTGGAAAGGAGGTTTCATCATGTTGGCCAGGTTGGTTTCGAACTTCTAACTTCAAGTGATCTGCCTGTCTCGGCCTCCAAAAGTGCTGGGATTATAGGCGTGAGCCAGCATGCCCGGCCTGGGTCATGGTTTCATCTCCTCTTGAGCATCTCCCAGGGAATCTTTGGAACTCTCTGGAACTCTAGATCTGAAAATGGCCCTCGTCTGCTCACAACTACTGAGGGCAGTCCATTGCCTCCCAGACTCACCTTCCCCATTCCTTGCAGATCCTCCTCTGAGCTCTTTTTTTTTTTTTTTTTGAGACAGAGTCTCACTCTGTCATCCAAGCTGGAGTGTAGTGGCACGATCTCCCCTCATCGCAACCTCCGCCTCCCAGGTTCAATCAATTCTCCTGCCTCAGCCTCCCGAGTAGCCGGGACTACAGGTGCGTGCCACCACGCCTGGCTAATTTTTATATTTTTAGTAGAGACGGGGTTTCACCATGTTAGCCAGACTGGTCTCAAACTCCTGACCTCAGGTGATCCACCTACCTCAGCCTCCTAAAGTGCTAGGATTACGGGCATGAGCCGCCGCACCTGGCCTCCTCTCAGTTCTTTTCCTGCTTCTTGGCCTTTGCACAGGCCATTCCCTCTGCTAGGAATGCTCTTCGACCTCAATCCCACCAAGGTAGTGAGGGAGTGCAGAACCAACCAAGAGCCTGGGTGGGACTCACCTGGTCTGGGGCAGAGATGCGCCCCAGGAGGAGAGGGTCGCAGTCAGTGTAGAACACAAACATGACGATGCCACAGCAGGCAGCGCTGGACACGATCAGGAACAGGCCCACCTGGTTGATGAGCAGGGCCCTGGGGGAAGAGGCGGCCTCAGGCTCAGGGGACAGCCTCAGGCTGGTGGAGGGGGGCAGCATGTCCCAGAAACCCCCACCTTGCTCCCCCAAACACTCACAGCATGGCCTGCTTCTCTGTGCGGCAAGCCACGTAGCGCTGCACCTGCGCCTGGTTCACGCCATACATGGAGAGCCACACCAATGTGCCACCCACCACAAAAGTCCAGAATGTATAGCGGCTCCTCGGGTCAGGGTTAAAGCTGGGTGGGGACAGGGCAAGTTAGCCACTTGGAGATGGCACGTTGACTTCACCCTCCCAAGGGCCCCAGACAGCGTTTCTGGACCTTATAGGGGATATTTGGAGTGGGTTTTGTTGGCCGGGCGCAGTGGCTCATGCCTGTAATCCCAGCACTTTGGGGCCCAAGGCAGATGGATCACCTGAGGTCACAGTTGAAGGCCAGCCTGGCCAACATGGTGAAACCCCATCTCTATAAAAATACAAAAATTAGCTGGGAATAATGGCAGGTGCCTGTAATCCCAGCTACTTGGGAGGCTGAGGCAGGAGAATCACTTCAACCCAGGAGGCGGAGGTTGCAGTGAGCTGAGATCGTGCCATTGCACTCCAGCCTGGGTGACAGAGCGAGACTCCATCTCAAAAAAAAAAAAAAAAAAAAAGAATTAAATTAAAAATAAATAAAAAATAAATGGAGTGGGTTTGACGTATGCATAGGCATTTGCCAGATTGAAAATTCACATTTGTTTACTGAGTCATCTATCCATGCATTTAAAAACCATTCTTTCTTTGCCCAGCTGAGAGTTCAGAGTGGCTTTAGACCCCAGTCTGGTCTGAAGGGAGGAGCAGAGAGCAGCGAGGGCCTCCTGGAGCAGGAGGCATTGGCTGATTTCTACCATCCCAGGGCACAAAGGCAGCCCAGCCCCATCCTCTTTTTTTTTTTAAAGACGGAGTTTCGCTCTTGTTGCCCAGGCTGGAGTGCAATGGTGTGATCTCGGCTCACCGCAACCTCCGCCTCCTGGGTTCAAGCGATTCTCCTGCCTCAGCCTCCCCGAGTAGCTGGAATTACAGGCATGCGCCACCACGCCCTGCTAATTCTTTTTTTTTTTTGAGGGGGGAGGGGAGGACGGAGTCTCTGTCTCTAGGCTGGAGTGCAGTGGTGCCATCTCGGCTCACTGCAACCTCTGCCTCCCGGGTTCAAGCAATTCTCCTGCCTCAGCCTCCTGAGTAGCTGGGATTACAGGCGCCCGCCAGCACACCTGGCTAATTTTTGTATTTTTAGTAAAGACAGACTTTCACCAAGTTGGCCAGGATGGTCTCGATCTCTTGACCTCGTGATCCGCCCGCCTTGGCCTCCCAAAGTGCTGGGATTACAGGCGTGAGCCACCGCGCCCGGCCTAATTCTTATTCTTTAGTAGAGATGGGGTTTCTCGATGTCAGTCATGCTGGTCGAAAACTCCCGACCTCAGGTGATCCCCCCGCCTTGGCCTCCCAAAGTGCTGGAATTACAGGCATGAGCCACCGTGCCCAGCCTTTTTTTTTTTTTTTTTTTTGAGACAGGGTCTAGCTCTGTCATCCAGGCTGGAGTGCAGTAGTGTAATCTCAGCTTGCTGCAGCCTCCGCCTACCGGGCTCAAGCAATCCTCCAGCTTCAGCCTCTCGACTACCTGGGACCACAGGTGCACACCACCACACCCAGCTAATTTTTGTATTTTTGTAGAGATGGGTTTTCACCATGTTGCCCAGGCTGGTCTCGAACTCCTGAGCTCAAGTGATCCGCCCGCCTCGGCCTCCCAAAGTGCTGGGATTACAGGCGTGAGCCACCGCACCAGTCCCAGCCCCATCCTGCTGGAGTATCCTCTGCATTTTCACTCACTCCATCAGGTTGATCCGGGAGTGGTTCTGGGCCAGCGTGAGCACCTGGCGGGGCCCGCCCACAAGCATGACACTGCGTGCCAGGACAACCCAGAAGCCACTTAGCATCACCACGACCTGGAACACATCAGTCCAGACCACAGCCTTCATGCCACCCTGCAGCATGGGACAGAGAGAGGGAGAGGGGCGGTTAGATGGGGGACCTGGTCTTCAGTGGTGCCTGGGACTGATGCCCTTCTATGCCTCAGTTTCCTCCTCTCTAAAGTGGGATTAATAATAATACCTTCTTACTGTGTTGTTGTAAGAATTAAGTTAGTTATTTTATTTTTAAAGAAAAGGTTTCAGTCTGTTGCCCAGGCTGGAGTGCAGTGGTGTGATCACAGCTCACTGCAGCCTGGAACTCTTAGGCTCAAGTGATCCTCCTGCCTCAGCCTCTGGAGTAGCTGGAACTACAGCAGGTGCCACCATGCCCGACTAATTAAAAATTTTTTTTTTTGTAGAGATGCGGGGGCGGGGGGGTCTCGCTATGTTGCCTAGGCTGGCCTTGAACCCCTGGCCTCAAGTGATCCTCCCACCTTGGCCTCTCAAAGTGCTGGGATTACAGGTATGAGCCACTCTGCCCAGTAGAATTAAACAAGTTAATAAGTGAAAAAGATTTGGAACATGACTTGACATATACGAGTGTCAGTGAGTGATTGCTGCCATTACTATTATTATTACATTTTTTTGAGATGGAGTCTTGCTCTGTCGCCCAGGCTGGAGTGCAATGGTGCAATCTCCACGCACTGCAACCTCCACCTTCCGGGTTCAAGCGATTCTCTTGCCTCAGCCTCCCGAGAGGCTAGGATTACAGGCGCGTGCCACTGTGCCCAGATAATTTTTGTATTCTTCGTAGAGACGGGGTTTCACCATATTGGCCAGGCTGGTCTCGAACTCCTGACCTCAGGTGATCCGCCTGCCTCTGCCTCCCAAAGTGCTGGGATTACAGACGTGAGCCACCGCGCCCGGCCGCCATTACTATTATTATCACTATGATGATAATATCGCATCAAGGTCAGACCTGAGCCAGCCAAAGGTAGCCTTCCCTGGGACCTCAGCCAGCCCCAGGATGAAGCAGGAGCTCACTTCCTGCTGGACAGGAAGCCAGAAGAGGTGGAAACCTGGATCCAGCCATGCCTGAAGCTACCATACCTCTAGATTCTCAGCAATAAGATTTTCAGATCACTTTTCACTATAAAGATGAGGACTCTGGGTCCCAGCTGGGACAGAGCCTTCCTCGGGAGAAAGGGGCAAGCCCAGAGTCTCCCCACAAGAGACACAGTGGGCCCGATCCCCAGTATGGAGTGGGTTCCCAGGGCCACTCACCACAGCCGTGTAGAAGGTGCAGATAATTCCGGTGGACAGGAGCGACGCCCAGATGTCCAGCCCGGTCACTATGCAAAAAGAGGTCCCCCTGTTAGGCCCCTGGGCGTGGCGCAAACTTAGTCTGGGGTTCTCCTCTCCCTCCTTTTCTCTTCCCAGACACGCTTCCCTAATCTCCCAGAGTCACACCTTGGTTCAGGATGAGGGCCGGTGCGTAGATTACGATGCCGGTGTACAGCATCTGTAGACAGAGTGTGGGGCGGGTGAGCAGGGAGGGCGTCTGGGCGAGTTGGGGATGGGGAGAGGAGGGAGAAGGGTGGTCCCAGCATATGGGCGGGGCAGATAGGCCGGGTCTTGCAGAGTGCAGGCGGGGTCAGGCCGGCTGTGGTGTGGGAGGGGACTGGTGGGGGCGGGGTCAGAACGGGAGCATGGGGCGGGGTCTGGTCGGGGTCTTGCCTGGTGGGGGCGGGGCTAGTGAAGGCTGATGCTCGCGGGGCCCTGAGCTGAGGGCGGGGCCGAGGCCACTCACCGTGGCTACAATGTACTGCAAAGTCCCGCAGAGCCGCACTGCGCGGCTGAAGCGCATCTCCAGGTACTGCAAGGAGGGACTCGAGGTCACCTGGACAGTCCTTACCCGGGAGCCGAGGCCTCTGGGGTCCCTCGCCTGCTCTCTAGGTGGTCCCCTCCCTCCGGAAGCCAACCGGGCTCGCCAGATTCTTGCACGTGGAAGCCCCGCCGCACGCACACGTCCGTGCACAGGTGCCATCCCGTGCCTGTGCGTACCCCGTGGACCTGGAGGACTGGTCCATGCGTGTGCACGCGCCCTCCCACTTGCGCCTGATGGGCGCGGGCTCCTGGTCAGCCACCGCTCAGCTGACACCGACGTGGCCCGCAAGCGCACAGTGTAGACAGTGCCCGGGGCCAATGGTGTTGGCTGCCTAGGATATACCTGTCACGATTTTTTTTGGTGGGGGGAACGGAGTCTCGCTCTGTCGCCCAGGCTGGGGTGCAGTGGCACGACCTTGGCTCACTGCAACCTCTGCCTCCCAGGTTCAAGCAATTCTCCTGCCTCAGCCTCCTGAGTAGCTGGGATTACAGGCGCGAGAGACCATGCCCGGCTGATTTTTGTATTTTTAGTAGAGACGGGGTTTCACCATGTTAGCCAGGCTGGTCTTGAACTCCTGACATCGTGATCCACCCACCTCGGCCTCCCAAAGTACTGGGATTACAGGCGTGAGCAACCGCGCCCTGCCACAATATTTTTTTTTTCCTTTGAGACAAGAGTCTCGCTCTGTCGCCCAGGCTGGAGTGCAGTGACGTGATATCGGCTCACTGCAACCTCCCGGGTTCAAGCAATTCTCCTGTCTCAGCCTCCCAAGTAGCTGGGATTACAGGTGCCCACTACCACATCCGGCTAATTTTTGTATTTTTAGTAGAGACGGGGTTTCACCATGTTGGCCAGGCTAGTCTCTAACTCCTGACCTCAAATGGTCCGCCCGCCTCGGCCTCCCAAAGTGCTGGGATTACAGGAATGAGCCACCGCGCCCGGCCCCGGTCACGATTTTAATCGCTTTACCCTCTCCCCTGGAGGGAGGTCCTGTAATTCGTCCATTGGCCAGCTGGGAAACCCAAACAGAGAGGCACGCCCCTTGCCCAAGATAGAAGAAAGCAGTGAAACCGGGTTTCGAACCCCGGAGCCGTCAGCAGTCCCCTCTAGCGCGCACACGTGGGTCTGCACGCCTGGGCAGGTGGGGGGCAGGTGAGTACACACCTGTTCGAGCCGGGCCCCGCCCCGCAAGCGCTTCCACCTAAGAAGCAGGACGCCAGGCTCTCTCTTCCTCCTTCCTGCCCCTATCCGGGCGCCTGGGGCCTCTTCCTAGAACCCTCCCCACGTGTCTGCCTAGGGGCCCCCTCCGTTAAAGCACCGAGGTGCCGTCCGCGTCCTCCTGTGCAGCGGCTCAAAGCCCCAGGGCCTCCCCCACACGGGGTCCCAGCACTGCCAGTGGGGCGGGTCCTACCCCCGGGCCTCTGTCCGGTACCTCGTAGGTGCTGGTGAGGCCCAGGCGGTAGAAGACGGGCATGAAGAGCAGGGCGGTGAGGACCGAGTTCAGAAGCTGGCCCAGGCACATCCAGAGGAACTTGAGGCCATAGCGATAGGCCTCCGACGGCACGCCCAGCACCTGCACGGCCGACATGAAGCTGGCAGACAGCGACAGGCCCACGGGCAGGGCCGCCAGGCGCCGGCCCCCGGTGAAGAAGTCCTCAGCGCTGCGCTGCCCGCCCCGAGCCAGCCCGACCCACAGCCCGATGCCAGTGGACACCAGGAGCATGAGGGCAAAGACCCCGTAGTCCCAGGCTCCGAAGGTGGGCCGTTCCGCGGTCTCCATGGCCTCCATGAGGGCGGGTGCGGAGGCCCAGCGCGTCCTCGGACGCCCTGCGTGCTCAAGCGGGGGAAGCTGGCAGGGGCCGAGGAGGCAGGACGGGGCGGGCGGGTGGGAGGATGCTCCGCAGCCTGTCCCCGCTCCGTCTGGGATGGGAAGCGGCGAGAGGGGCCGGGGCTCCCTGGGTTAGGAATCTATGGGTTGTCGATGTCCGTGTCGGCCTCCCTGTCCCCGCTCTCTGTCTCTGTGTCTGCCCCTGCTGTCTGTCTGTCTTGCCACCTCGCCTCTCACTCTGGGTTCCGCTGTCCCATGTAGTCGGCTGTCTGTCCCTCTCCCTGGGTGCTGTGCTCAGCGCTGACAGCTGGAGGTCGCCTTGGGGCTTACGGGAGCAGCTCGTGATTGTGGGTTGCAGATTTATTGGGCTCCCAGGTCACCGCGACTCCGCCTCCAGACTTGGGGCGGGCAGGACCCGCACCCTTTCAGCCCTGGACTGGGACAGACAGGCCCGGACAGGCTACCTGGGTGGCTGCAGGGGGTGGTATCGGGGAGGCCTCCCAAATGCCCCTCCATCCCCATGCACCCACCCATCCCCATGCACTGTGATCGGCTGGTCACAGCTGTCACTGTCTGCTGTTGACAGGTGGGGAAATTGAGGCTCAGAGAGGGCATGTCACTTATCCAAGGCCGCACAGCCTGCTTCAGCACTCAAAGCCGCATTGTGCTTGAATACCTTGAGCTATGGGGAGCTCACTTTCATGCAGAACTGGGGTTCACTTTCAGGGTTTCAGGGGACCCATAAAGAAAACTTACCTGGCTTTACCACCCCCAAACTGGCATGTGGGCCTACCCCCTTTCTCTAGAGCCTTAGGGAGTGGGCATCACTGAACCCCGCTCTTGGGCTAAGCTGGGTGGGAGACATTCAGAGCTCAAGTCCTGAGTGGTACATACTTGGGGAAGACTTTGCTCTTCTCTGGGCCTTAGTTTCCCCATCTGTAACAAGGATAAAATAGACCCTGCCTCAGAGGAATAAATGGGACGTGGTAACAAAAGCCTGGTACATGATAAGTGCCTCATTCATTTATTCCTTTATTCATTTCTCCATTCATTCATTCATTGGTTCCTTTGCAGATATGCCCTGAGAGTTGGCCCTGTGCCAGGCATAAATGGATCACTGAGGTGGTGCAGGGGGCTTTTAAGGTTATGAACCCGAATAAGTGGAGACCATGACCACCAGGGAGGTAGGGTCTGGCTTGTCCCTATCATATAGATGAGGAAACCAAGGTTGGGCGTGGGAGAAAGTCTACTGCGAGGGGTCACGCTACCATGAGAACCAAGGAGCTGTCATCTCAGGGCCCTTCTCTGGGGGACCCAGAAGGACTTTGACTTCTGGAGGTTCTGGTCTCTGGGTTCAAGTCTCAGCTCAGCCTCCAACTTTCTGGGCGACCACGCATCTCAAACTTGCTTCCCTTCTCCATAAGCTGGTGGAATCTGAAATCCTGGGGGTTGAATGAAACAGCGTCAGAGGCCAGGCGTGATGGCTTATGCCTGTAATCCCAGCACTTTGGGAGGCTGAAGTGGGAGGATCATTTGAGTCCCAGAATTTGAGACTACCCTGAGCAACATAGTGAGACCCTGTCTGTACGAAAAATACAAAAATTAGTGAGGCGTGGTGGCACATGCCTGTAATCCCAGCTACTCAGGAGGCTGAAGTGGGAGGATCGCTTGAGCGTGGAAGGTCGAGGCTGCAACGAGCTGTGGTCGAGAACTGCAGGGCACTCCAGCCTGGGCTGGGCAGCACAGTAAGACCCCGTCTCCAAAAAAAAAAAAAAAAAAAAAAAAAAAAAAGGTGCTTTCGAGTGCTTCTCGCCAGCCTCTGCTGCCCCCTGGTGGCCCCCTCTGGCCTACCCTGCACTGGCCGCTCCTGCTGGGTCCAGCGTTTCTCCACCCGTCCCCATGTAACCCCCGGACAGTCCTCTCGCTCCCTCTCCGCTGTGCAGGCTGGGCCTGTCCCTCCCCATGGGGCTGTGATACTGCGGCGGCTACACAGGCACCTGTTGCCTGCTGGCGTGTACCTCCTTCCCTCGCCAGGAGAGTGGGTTGGGCACCAAGTTCTTTCTCCTTCCACCCTGGTCAGGCATCCTCCTGGAAACCCGGTTGGAAAAGGGGAGATCCGGGGGGGCGCGGTGTCTCACGCCTGTAATCCCAGCACTTTGGGGGGTCGAGGTGGATGGGTCTCTTGAGATCCATTCAAGACCAGTCTGGCCAACATGGTGAAACCCCATCTCTACTAAAAATACAAAAATTAGCTGGGCGTAGTGGCGGGCGCCTGTAATCCCAGCTACTTGGGAGGCTGAGGGGGAAAATCGCTTGAGCCCAGGAGGCGAAGGTTGCAGTGAGCCGAGATCGCGCCACTTCACTCCAGCCTGGGCGACAGAGAGAGATTCCGTCTCAAAAAACAAATAAATAAACAAATAAATAAATAAAAATCAAGGCCAGGCGCGGTGGCTCAAGCCTGTAATCCTAGCACTTTGCGGGGCCGAGGCGGGCAGATCATGAGGTCAGGAAATCGACACCATCCAGGCCAACATGGTGAAACCCTGAAAGCCAAGCCATCGCATCCCCTGTGACTTGCACATATATGCCCAGGTGGCCTGAAGTAACCAAAGTATCACAAAAGAATTGAAAATGCCCTGCCCTGCCTTAACTGATGACATTCCACCACAAAAGAAGTGAAAATAGCCTTAACTGATGACATTCCACCATTGTGATTTGTTTCTGCCCCACCCTCACTGATCAATGTACTTCGTGATCTCCTCCACCCTTAAGAAGGTTCTTTATAATTTTCCCCACCCTTAAGAAGGTTCTTTGTAATTCTCCCCACCCTTGAGAATGTACTTTGTGAGCTCCACCCGCTGCCCACAAAACATTGCTCCTAACTCCACCACCTATCCTCAAACCTATAAGAACTAATGATAATCCCACCACCCTTTGCTGACTGTCTTTTCGGACTCAGCCTGCCTGCACCCAGGTGAAATAAACAGCTTTGTTGCTCGCACAAAGCTGTTTCTCTTCACACGGTCGCGCATGAAATTTGGTGCCATGACTTGGATTGGGGGACCTCCCTTGGGAGATCCCCTGTCCTCCTGTTCTTTGCTCCATGAGAAAGATCCACCTACAACCTCAGGTCCTCAGACGGACCAGCCCAAGAAACTCTCACCAATTTCAAATCCGGTAAGCGGCCTCTTTTTACTCTTTTCTCCAACCTCCCTCACTATCCCTCAACCTCTTTCTCCTTTCAATCTTGGCGCCACACTTCAATCTCTCCCTTCTCTTAATTTCAATTCCTTTCATTTTCTGGTAGAGACAAAGGAGACACGTTTTATCCGTGGACCCAAAACTCCAGCGCCAGTCACAGACTGGGAAAGCAGCCTTCCCTTGGTGTTTAATCATTGCGGGGATGCCTCTCTGATTATTCAACCACATTTCAGAGGTGTCAGACCACACATGGACGCCTGCCTTGGTCCTTCACCCTTAGTGGCAAGTCCCGCTTTTCTGGGGGAAAGGCAAGTACCCCAACCCCTTCTCTCCATGTCTCTACCCCTTCTCCACCCTTCTGGGGGGCAAGAAACCCCCAACCCCTTCTCCTTCACCCTTAGTGGCAAGTCCCGCTTTTCTAGGGAAGGGGCAAGTACCCCGACCTCTTATCTCTGCACCCCAATCCCTTATTGCCACACCCCAACCTCTTATCTCTGCACCCCAACCCCTCATTTCCATGCCCCGACCCCTTTCCTGCTTTTCTGGAGGGTAAGAACCCCCGAACCCCTTCCCTCCATGTCTCTACTCTCTCTTTTTTCTGGGCTTGCCTCCTTCACTATGGGCAACCTTCCACCCTCCATTCCTCCTTCTCCCTTAGCCTGTGTTCTCAAGAACTTAAAACCTCTTCAACTCACACCTGACCTAAAACCTAAATGCCTTATTTTCTTCTGCAACACCGCTTGGCCCCAGTACAAACTTGACAATGGCTCTAAATGGCCAGAAAATGGCACTTTCGATTTCTCCATCCTACAGGACCTAAATCATTTTTGTCAAAAAATGGGCAAATGGTCTGAGGTGCTTTACGTCCAGGCATTTTTCACACTTCATTCCCTCCCTAGTCTCTGTTCTCAATGCGATTCCTCCCAAATCCTCCTTCTTTCCCTCCCGCCTGTCCCCTCAGTCCCAACCCCAAGCATCACTGAGTCTTTCCAGTCTTCCTTTTCTACAGACCCATCTGACCTTTCCCCTCCTCAATTTCCTCTTAGAGAGGTGGCTGGAGCTGAAGGCATAGTCAGGGTACATGTACCTTTTTCTTTATCAGACCTCTCTCAGATCAGTCAGCATTTAGGCTCTTTCTCATCAGACCCCACTAAATATATACAGGAATTCCAATATCTAACTCTGTCCTACAATTTAACCTGGAGTGACTTAAATGTCATCCTGACTTCTACCCTCTCCCCAGATGAACAGGAAAGAATTTTTTCTCTAGCCCAATCTCACGCTGATAACCACTGGCTTCACGAGCCAGACCTCCAGGAAGGCATTAGAGCAGTTCCCCAAGAGGATCCCCAATGGAACTACCAGGCAAATTCCCCAGGTATACCTAGTTGAGATTACATGATTTCCTGCCTAGTTGAAGGGCTTAAAAAGGCAGCTTACAAAGCTGTTAATTATGACAAGCTTAAAGAAACTACCCAAGGTAAAGATGAAAACCCAGTCCAGTTCATGGCTTGCTTAGCGGCAACCCTTAGATGCTATTCCGCCCTAGACCCAGAAGGGCCAGAAGGCTGCCTTATTCTTTTTTTTTTTTTTTTTTTGAGACGGAGTCTTGCTGTGTCGCCCAGGCTGGAGTGCAGTGGCGCAATCTCGGCTCACTGCAAGCTCCGCCTCCCGGGTTCACGCCATTCTCCTGCCTCAGCCTCTCCGAGTAGCTGGGACTACAGGCGCCCGCCACCACGCCCGGCTAATTTTTTTTGTATTTTTTAGTAGAGACAGGGTTTCACCGTGGTCTCGATCTCCTGACCTCGTGATCCACCCGCCTCGTCCTCCCAAAGTGCTGGGATTACAAGCGTGAGCCACCGCGCCCGGCCTAAGGCTGCCTTATTCTTAATATGCATTTTATCACCCAATCCACTCCTGACATTAGGAAAAAACTTCAAAAATTAGAATGTGGCCCTCAAACCCCACAACAGGAATTAATCAACCTCACCTTCAAGGTACACAATAATAGAGAGGAAGCAGCCAGATGGCAACGCATTTCTGAGTTATAATTACTTGCCTCTGCTGTGAGACAAAACCCAGCCACACCTCCAGCATACAAGAACTTCAAAATGCCTAAGCCGCACATGCCTAAGCCGCAGCAGTCAAGCGTTCCTACAAGACTTCCTCCATCAGGATCTTGCTTCAAGTGCCAGAAATCTGGCCACTGGGCCAAGGAATGCCCACAGCCTGGGATTCCCCTCAAGCCATGTCCCATCTTTGCAGGGACCCACTGGAAGGTAGACTGCCCAGCTCGCCTAGCAGCCACTCCTAGAGCCCCTAAAGCTCTGGCCCAAGGCTCTCTGACTGACTCCTTCTCAGATCTGCTTGGCTTAGCGACTGAAGATGGATGCTGCCTGATCGCCTCGGAAGCCCCTGGACCATCATGGACGCCGAGCTTCGGGTAACTCTCACAGTGGAGGGTAAGTCCATCCCGTTTAATCGATACGGGGGGCTACCCACTCCACGTTGCCTTCTTTTCAACGGCCTGTTTCCCTCGCCCCAATAACTGTTGTGGGTTTTGACGGCCAAGCTTCAAAGCCCCTGAAAACTCCCCCACTCTGGTGCCAACTTGGACAACACTCTTTTATGCACTCTTTTTTAGTAATCCCCACCTGCCCAGTTCCCTTATTAGGCCGAAATATTTTAACCAAATTATCTGCTTCCCTGACTATTCCTGGACTACAGCCACATCTCATTGCCGCCTTTCTCCCTAACCCAAAGCCTCCTTCGCGTCTTCCTCTCGTATTCCCCTACCTTAACCCACAAGTATGGGACATCTCTACTCAATTCATACAAAACCGTATCCAGGCCATCACCAATAATTCTAAATGACAAATGTTTCTTCTAACAGTCCCACAACATCACCCCTTACCACAAAATCTTCCTTCAGCTTAATCTCTCCCACTTTAGGTTCCCACACCGCCCCAATCCCACTCACAGCAGCCCTGAGAAACATCGCCCATTATCTCTCCATACCATCCCCCAAAATTTTCACCGCCCCAACACTTCAACACTATTTTGTTTTATTTTTCTTATTAATATAAGAAGGCAGGAATGTCAGGCCTCTGAGCCCAAGCCAAGCCATCGCATCCCCTGTGACTTGCACATATATGCCCAGGTGGCCTGAAGCAACTGAAGCATCACAAAAGAAGTGAAAATGCCCTGCCCTGCCTTAACTGATGACATTCCACCATTGTGATTTGTTTCTGCCCCACCCTCACTGATCAATGTACTTTGTAATCTCCACCACCCTTAAACAGGTTGTTTATAATTTCCCCCACTCTTAAGAAGGTTCTTTGTAATTCTCCCCATCCTTGAGAATGTACTCTGTGAGATCCACCCCCTGCCCACAAAACATTGCTCCTAACTCCACCACCTATCCTCAAACCTATAAGAACTAATGATAATCCCACGACCCTTTGCTGACTCTCTTTTTGGACTCAGCCCGCCTGCACCCAGGTGAAAATAAGCAGCCATGTTGCTCACAGAAAGCCTGTTTGGTGGTCTCTTCACACGGACTCGCATGAAACCCGTCTCTACTAAAAATGCAAAAATTAGCCGGGTGTGATGGCAGGCGCCTGTAGTCCCAGCTACTCGGGAGGCTGAGGCAGGAGAATCGCTTGAACCCGGGAGGCGGAGGTTGCAGTGAGCAGAGATCGTGCCACTGCACTCCAGCCTGGTGACAGAGCGAGACTGTACTTGCAAAGCCCTGCAGACCAATGTAAACATATGCAAATTGTGCAAATACATGTAAATGGACCCCTTCTCCCCAGGGAAGTTCTGGGAAGGCATAGCTTCTCTTCTTCCCACCGTGGGGGTCCAGGCTGCAGCCAGAGGCCTGGGCTGAGGCCGGTTCATTGAGTGCATACTGTGTGCAGGGCCCTCCACCAGGTGCTGGGGACACAGCATGATCCAGGTGGACCCACCCCAGGGTGGTGATGGCCCTGACCTCACCAGCAAATAAATACTCATTTCAGCCGGGCGCTGTGGCTCACACCTGTAATCCCAATACTTTGGGAGGCTGAGGTGGGAGGATCGCCAGAGCCTGGAAGGTCGAGGCTACAGTAAGCAGTGATCACACCACTGAATTCCAGCCTGGATACGGGGCAAGCGGAGACAGACAATCACGGGGTATCTTCTGGGCCTCCGGAAGGGGTGTGGATTTTGTTCTGAGGGTGCTGGGGAACTCTAGGAGAGTTTGGAGCAGGTGAGGAGTCTGATGAGATTTCTAGATTCTGAAAAATTGGTCATATCCAAGTGGTGGGAGTGGGGTGGCTGCCGAGTAGGGAGAGGAGGGTGGATTTGGAATGCACTTTGGAATTCCTAAGGAGGCCTGAAGTGAAGGCCCCTGTAGAGTGGGCAGAACCATCTCCTGCCCTAGGGGAGGGAATTGTGAGCCTGGAGGGGAAAAGCAGCAGAGTGGGGAGAATCAGGTCACACCTTCCTTGACTGTGATTCCAATCATAGGAGTGGGAAGCATGACCCCAAGATGTGAGTTAGGAAGGGCCCAAGGCCGCGGCAGACAATGTGAGCAGAATGTGCAGGAATGGGAGAGTGGCAACAGTGTCGGGGCACCGTCCCCTGCCCCTTGGTTCCCTGGGAGATGCAGCAGGGGTTGGGGTGAGAAGTTGTGAGCTGCTGTGACTGCAGCATGACCTGCTGGGTGGCCCTGGACATCAATTCCCCTTCTGTGAGCTAGGAGCAACAGTGGGATTTGAACCCACGCCGTGGGAAGCCAGAATCTGTCCTTGAACTTCAACTCTGCACTCAACAAGTGCAAAAAGGCCAGTTTAGGTGGCTCATGCCTATAATCTCATAACTTTGGGAGGCCAAGCCAGGAAGATGGCTGGAGGCTGGGAGTTGGTGACCAGCCTGAACAATATAGTGAGACCCCAACTATACAATTTTGTTTGTTTTTTGTATTTTTAGTAGAGAAGGGGTTTCACCATGTTGGCCAGGCTGGTCTCGAACTCCTGACCTCACGTGATCCACCTACCTCTGCTTCCCAAAGTGCTGGGATTACAGGTGTGAGCCACCGTGCCCAGCCAAAAGTTTTTAAAAATTAGCCGAGTTTGGTGGTGTGCACCTGTGGTCCCAGCTACTTAGGAGGCTGAAGCAGAAGGATTGCTTGAGCTGGGGAGGTTGAGGCTGCAGTGAACAGTGATTGCGCCACTGTACTTCAGCCTGGGCGACAGAAGGAGACCCTGTCTCTAAAAAAAATAAATAAATGCAAACTATTCTTCCTTGTTGCTGCTGCTGTCTGTAAGATTCCATAATTCGACCGGGCACGGTGGCTCACGCTTGTAATCCCAAAACTTTTGGAGACCCAGGCAGGTGGATCATCTGAGATCAGGAGTTCAAGCCCACCCTGGCCAACATGATGAAACCCCGTGTCTACCAAAAATACAAAAAACTAGCCAGGCATGGTGGCGGGCACATGTAATCCCAGCTACTGGGGATGCCAAAGTAGGAGAATGGCTTGAATCTGAGAGACAGAGGTTGCAGTAAGCCGAGATCGTGCCATTGCACTCCAACCTGGGCAGCAAGAGTGAAACTCCATCTCAAAAAAAAAAAAAAAAAAAAAAGATTCCATAATTCTAAGTCCTGAGACTCGACTGTGAGTCTCAGATTCTGTGATTCTCACATAGTCTCTCTTGGTTGCAGGAACTAGGGCTGGGGTCTCTTGGGGTCCCTACTCATCTGTCCTGCGTCGGCACTGCCCTTGTCCCCATTGGTTCTGACTCAGGAGCAGAGGTGCAGGGCGGGTCAGGGAGGGGAGGCTTTGAAAGTCGCTCCCCCAGGGATCACAGCCCTACCGAGGTGACACCTGGCACTTGACAAGCCCAGGAACGAGACCCAGGAGCGCCTCGGCACCTGAGGAGGTGGGAGGAGTTCCTGGATTCCTGCCCTTGTTTATCCTTGGGTTAACTGGGTGAGCCCGGATAGGACCTGTCCCGCTCCAGACCCCAGCAGACATCCAGGCTCTCCCTGGCCAGCCTCTGCCGCATCAGCCCCACTCACAGCCACGTGAAAGGACCTATTTCTGCCCAGCCCCACGGCTCCGCTCTGGTTGGTCTTGTACCTCCTCTCCTCAACAGCCAGGGGTGGTTCTTTTTTGTTTGCTTATTTTTTGTATTTGTTTTTCTGAGACAGGGGCTCGCTCTGTTGCCCAGGCTGGAGTGCGGTGGAGAGGTTACGGCTCACTGCAACCTCAACCTTCTGGGCTCAAGTGATCCTCCTGCCTCAGACTCCCAAGTAGCTGGGACTACGGGCACACCACCACCACGCCCAGCCTCTGCATGGGGTTGTGACTGTTCCTCTCCTTCCTGACAAAGAACCAGGGTCTGTCTATTCCTTCAAGCACCCACACCGGAATTAACACAGGCCCCTGCACAAAGTAGGGGCTCAAGGACGATTGAGTCTGCAACAAAGGGATGGTGTGTGGGGTGGGGGCAGGCGCGTGGAGTTTAGGTAGAGGATTGGATATGACAGATGGGTGGATGGGTAAATAGTGGATGTTTGGGTGTATAGATGGATGAATGGATGGATAAATGGATGTATGTATGGACTGGTGGGTGGTTGGATGGGTGAATGGATGGACGGATGGATGGGTGGGTGGGTTGATGGACGGGTGGGTGGGTAGATGGAATGGGTAGGTGGATGAGTTGATGGATGGGTGGATGAATGGATGGGGTGGGTGGATTGAGTGGACGAATGGATGGACAGGTAGCCGGTTGGATGGTGGAGGAACCTGTGACTGAATGGAAGGATGGGGATTGGCAGGGGGTGGGGGAATTCGGTGGTAGAGGGGCTTCTGGGCACATTTATGAGAGGCTGAGTAGATGGCAAGGTGGGTGAATAGGTGCAGGCTAGTGATCTGGGAGCACATTCATCCTCTGTCAATGGTTCCTCAATAATGGGATTGGCCGCCGGGCGCGGTGGCTCACGCTTGTAATCCCAGCACTTTGGGAGGCCGAGGCAGGCGGATCACGAGGTCAGGAGATCGAGACCGCGGTGAAACCCCGTCTCTACTAAAAATACAAAAAAAATTAGCCGGGCGTGGTGGCGGGCGCCTGTAGTCCCAGCTACTCGGAGAGGCTGAGGCAGGAGAATGGCGTGAACCCGGGAGGCGGAGCTTGCAGTGAGCCGAGATCGCACCACCGCACTCCAGCCTGGGCGACAGAGCAAGACTCCGTTTCAAAAAAAAAAATTAAAATAGGCCGGGTGCGGTGGCTCAAGCCTGTAATCCCAGCACTTTGGGAGGCCGAGGCCGGCGGATCACGAGGTCAGGAGATCGAGACCATCCTGGCTAACACAGTGAAACCTCGTCTCTACTAAAAATACAAAAAATTAGCCGGGTGTGTTGGCGGGCGCCTGTAGTCCCAGCTACTTGGGAGGCTGAGGCAGGAGAATGGCAGGAACCCAGGAGGTGGAGGTTGCGGTGAGTCGAGATTGCGCCACTGCACTCCAGCCTAGGGGACAGAGAAAGACTCCGTCTCAAAAAAAAAAAAAAAAAAAAGAATTAAAAAAAAAAATTAAAATAAATAAATAAAAAATAATGGGATTGGCCTCTATGTCTCAGCTGGTTGGGGCAGAGCTCTCCCAACTGGTTCCCAGGCTGCTGCCACGTGGGTGAAGCCCTGGAGGGGCTCCAAGGCACAGGGAGGTGACTGAGGTGGAGACGAGGGTATGCAGTGGGCTTTGGTGGGACCCTGAGCCTTCTGTGCCTTCCACTCTCCTGATATCTCATCCTCCAACTCACCTAGTATCACCTCGCCTGCCCCACAGCCTGGAGGGATCACCACCCTCACTTTATACAGGAAGAAATGGCTCAGAGTGGGCAGGGACTTCCAGGCAGTTATCATGGCCTGAGTCCACAGTGCCACGCCCTGCTTCAGGCCCAGCTCAAGGTAAGGTCACATCTAGCAGAGCAGCTCCATTACAGCCTAAGCAGGACTCATGTCTCCTCCCCATGTTCTAATCAAGAAGGTAGAAGGGTCAAGCCTCAGGGAGGGGGGCAGCACTGCACAGGGTCAAGTACCGGAGATCCTTCTCCCTTGCTGCTCCCGTGTGTTGCTTCTTCATGGTCCAAAATGACTGCTGGAGCACTGGCCATCATGCCCACATACCAGCCAGATGCGTTCTTTCTTGGAAATGGCACATCACTAGCATATTTTTGTTTTGTTTGGTCTCGCCCTGTTGCCAGGCTGGAGTACAGTGGCACGATTGTGGTTCACTGCAGCCCCAACCTCCAGGCTCAAGTGATTCTCACACCTCAGGCCCCCAAGTAGCTGGGACTACAGGTGTGCATAACACCCAGCTAATGTTACTTGGTAAAGACAGGGTCTCACTATGTCTATCAGTCTGGTCTCAAACTCCTGGCCTCAAGTGATCCTCCTACCTCAGCCTCCCAAAGTGCTGAGATGACAGCCATGAGCCACACCTGGCCATCGCTACGGAGGTTAGGAAATGTATTTTTTTTTTTTTTTGAGACGGAGTCTTTTTCTGTCCCCCAGGCTGGAGTGCAGTGGCGCGATCTCGGCTCACCACAACCTCCACCTCCTGGGTTCACGCCATTCTCCTGCCTCAGCCTCCCGAGTAGCTGGGACCACAGGTGCCCGCCAACACGCCCGGCTAATTTTTTGTATTTTTTAGTAGAGACGGGGTTTCACTGTGTTAGCCAGGATGGTCTCGATCTCCTGACCTCGTGATCCACCCGCCTCGGCCTCCCAAAGTGCTGGGATTACAGGCTTGAGCCACCGCGCCCGGGCCTGGGAAATGTATTTTCTTTTCTGGGTGGCACTTAAGTATGAAGATTCCCTTATGGAGAAAGGAGAGTTTGTACCAGAAACCACAAAAGATGAATGAAATTCAGGCAAAATTTTAAAATTTCCAGCTAGCACCGCCCCCCTCCAATATACTCTAAGGAACATCAAAAGATACTCCAGGCCAAGTGGGGTGGCTCACACCTGTAACCCCAGAACTTTGGGAGGCCAAGGCAGGTGGCATGAGGTCAGGAGTTTGAGACTAGCCCAGCCCACATGGTGAAACCCCGTCTGTACTAAAAATACAAAAAATTAGCCAGGCATGGCCGGGCACGGTGGCTCACGCTTGTAATCCCAGCACTTTGGGAGGCCGAGGCGGGCGGATCACGAGGTCAGGAGCTCGAGACCAGGGTGAAACCCTGTCTCTACTAAAAATACAAAAAAAATTAGCCGGGCGTGGTGGCGGGCGCCTGTAGTCCCAGCTACTCGGAGAGGCTGAGGCAGGAGAATGGCGTGAACCCGAGAGGCGGAGCTTGCAGTGAGCCGAGATTGCGCCACTGCACTCCAACCTGGGCGACAGAGTGAGACTCCGTCTCAAAAAAAAAAAAAAAAAAAAAAAATTAGCCAGGCATGGTGGCGGGCACCTGTAATTCTAGCTACTCTGGTGGCTGAGGCAGAAGAATCCCTTGAACCTGGGAGGCGGAGGTTGCAGTGAGCTGGGACTGTGCCACTGCACTCCAACGTGGGCAACAGAGGGAGTCTCCGTCCCAAAAAAAAAAAAAAGAGGTATCCTGGAAAAATGTATGACTTTTCCCAAGCTTTTGCCCCACATATGCAAAGGGCTTTCACAAAACAAAAAGGATACCATGGGAAAGTTGAGCCCCTCCTGGATATACTGGGTGACACACATGGCCCCTGCCCTCTCAGAACTAGTGGGGGATAGAAATCAAACATAGCTCAGTCCCGGGAACCTATGTGCAGTTTGTAACTCGAGTGAGGCCAGCCTGGGGGAATCCGTGGTATTCCAGGCAAGTGTGAAGGCCCTAGGGTGGCAAGGAGCCAGCTGTTGGGGACCCGTGGGGTTCTGTGGTCTACAGGCCTGTCCCCAGGCCTGGGTCTTACCCAGAATGCGTGTTTGTGTGCTGACCCTGCCCAGGCTCTGGGCGCCTCTCCAAGTTCCTGGGTGTTGCAACACCCCCCAGGTGAGGCTGGAAGAGGCCTGGTTTCCTGGAAACCACACGGCTCCTCCACAGGTGGAGGAAAGGCTGTGTCCTTGCCCTGAGTGTGATGGTGCCCCTGTAGTCCCAGCTACTTGGGAGGCTGAGGCAGGAGGACCACTTGAGCCCAGGAGGTCGAGGTTACAGTGAGCCATGATCTCTCCACTGCACTCCAGCCAGGGAGACAGAGCAAGACCCTCTTTCAAAAAGTTGTAACTACTACCTAGTCCCGGCTTCCTCCTGATCCTGGGCTCTCTGGGACAAAAGAGGGTCCCACAGGCTGCCCCCAGCACCTGCACAGCGTCACTTCCCACATCAATGTGGAACCCCATGTTGAGATCAAGACAGCAAGCCCCAGAAGGGCCGCTGGCCCAGAACAGAGCTGCCCAAGGTCATGCAACAAAGGATGGGAGGCTCCCAGAGCCTGAGCTCTTGGCTGTGTCTCAAGCTTCTCCAATGCCAGCTTAGCCTCCACCTGACAGAAGGACTCAGCCAGGGTGGGATTAGTGTCATGCCTGGAATTTTCCAAGCCTGAAGCAGTTTCCTGGAGACAAGTACCTGTGGTGAGTCCTTGACCTCCTTGGGCAAGATGAGGGCGTCACCTAAGAGGCCCCCAACCAGTGAAACAGCCCTCAAGCAGCAGAGTGCCCCTCAGGTGCCCTCTTGTGTCTACTCTGAGAACTTTGGGAACCAGAGACTTAGGGGAATCCCCAGGGAGTGAACCCCAACCCCACTATCTAGGGAGATTCTCCCTGGTCCAGACCCAGCAGGGGAGCCTGGGAGGCCTGTGTCTCACAAGGCAGTTGGGAGAGATTTAGGGGCCCAGGACAGACAGTACCCCTGCAGCTCATAGCCCAGGGCTGCCAGCAGGGCTAAGAACTGACCAAGCAAGAGGGAGCTCAGGGGTGGGGGCTCCTGGAGGGCCCACTCCAGGACAGGAGGATGTGAGGGTTGGTTTGTTTGCACTGAAGACCCCTCCTCCAGGACAGAGAAATGGCAGCTCAGCTGCACCCCAGGAGGTGACTGGGCTAGCCTCTCATAGCACCCCTTTGAGCTCTGCAGTGTGCAAAGAAAACACGCGGCGAGCACCGGGGCGTTCCTGAGTTTATTTGGGGCACACCCGGGTGAGGGCCCTGCACCTAGAAGAAGGTGTTGGGCCTCTTGGTGGTGAAGCGTGGCTTGTGCTGACGGCGCAGGACCCGGTGGGGCAGCGGGAACTTGATCTTGGAGTCCTGTGAGGAGGGGAGGTATGTTGAGGGGGTTGGAAGCCTCTTAACACCCCATCCTGTGGGGCCACCAAGGTGTAGCCGCCCCCCACTGGGCTCCTGCGTCAGAGCAGGCGTTTCTCTCCAGGGAAGTCCCCCAGGGCACTCACGTGGAACTGCTTGACAGCCGGCCGGCGGCACTTGCTGGCTGCGATCTCCTCCACCTTCATGATTTGAATGGAGTGGGCCCGGGCGCGGTGCCGGGCACCCATGTCTCGGTCTGTGGAAAGGAGTGGGGCCAGGGTGACGGTGTTGCCTGGGCTCTGGGCATTCAGCAAACCTCCTGAGTGCCTGCCCAATGACCTGACACATCCTGTTGGTCACAGCAACTGCCTGAGGGCTCGGGGCTCACGGGAAGGTGGTGGTGGGGGGAAGCGAGACAGCCCAAGGCCTGGGTCCCAGCAGGCACTAGCCACTAGAGTTGTGGAACCTCCAAATTCACTTTGAGGGGCACGGCCACAGCCCCCCAAAGGCGACGAGATCCGCTTGCTGTTTGCACCTCTGTTTAAACCACTGCTATAAGAAACAGTGATTCTTGGGTTTAGGTGCAATCAGGGAGGTGTGGGGGTCGCACAGACCCTGGCAGGTGAGCCAGGGAAAAGGTGCCAGCTCCCAACACCGGGCAGGGGTTCAATTCGGTTCTAAGTGGGTCCCAGAAAACAGTGGTGATGTGGATCCCAGTCTAAACAAGGTGCAGACCCAAAAAGGGAGTTTCCAGATGCGATGTGATTTACAACCAAGCCTGGCAGGGCTCTCGGAAAAGTGCCATCTGGGGCCTGGGGCATCCTCTCATCTTCCTGTGCCCTGCCACCAGCTCTGAGACTCTCCTGCGCTGGGAACCTCTGGCATTTGCCCTGCCTCAGTGTGAGGGAGTCAAGCAGGGTCTAAAAAGCTGGAGGCGGGACAGGCAGCTTACAGCACTGGGTGACAGCGCCTGCGGTGGTCAGGTCCCGGTATTCCCGGTACATGTTGTGGGTGCCGCTCCGGGAGTCATAGCGCAGCCAGATCCCAAAGTTCTTCACCCGCAGGGGGGACTTCTCAAACACCTGCCAAGGAGAAGCCACAGGGAGATGTGAGAGCAGCAAGCCGGATCTGCCCTAGCCCCATCTTCACTGAACCCTCGGCCTCTAAAGCACACCCCAGGCTCCAGGCCTACTCTATGGCCAGACTCTTGTGCCTCAGTTTCCCAGCCCCACCTACCTTCAGGCACCCTCTGGGAGCCTGAGGTAAGGGAACTTCCTATGGCAACAGCCTGAAGTCCAGGCTTCTGCCACGGACACCAACCCAGCCCCAGATTCAGTTCCTGAACTCATGTCTCCTGGGACCTGTCTGGGCCAACCTAGCTACCACCCACTGACCAGACAGCCATCGCCTCTCCTCACTTGACAGACAGGGCCCAGGGAAGACAGCACCAACCAAGGTGTCCCACCATGCCACCCACCTGCTCCCTGGCTTTCTAATCAGGGAAATGGCACATAAGCTCTGCTCCACTCCCGTGACCCAGGCAGAAACACAACCTGAGGCTCTGATTTCCGATGTGCTGGGATTACAGGCGTGAGCTACCACGCCCGGTCGATGTCTGATTAATTCTTGAGATGCACGATGTCCCCCATGAGGCGCAAATCCACTCCAGACCCCACGTAGCCCCGGCCTCTCCATACCTGACCACAGTAGACAATCTCCCCTGAAGACTTCTTCATTTTCTTTAACTGAGATACGAAGTACCAGAAGCGGGACTTGGCGACGACATGATTAGGTGCAAAGATTCGCATGCGGTAGAGGGGCGGTGTGTGGCATTTGGGGGTGGGCAGGCAGCGACCCACTACCTTGTACTCTCGTAGCTGAAAGGAAACGGGTGAGGTTAAGGCCAGCACCCAGAGGCAACTGTGGAGATCCACCTCACTCCCTTTCCTGCACCTAGTGACCACAGATTCGGGAAGCAGGAGACAGGGCCACCCTAGGTACTCCATGTGGATTCCTGGTGACTGTGGGTCACACTCCCGACCACAACTTTATCCACAGAATGAACCGAGGAGAGGGAGGTCTCCAGGGAGGATTAATTGAGTTGCCTGTCTCTCCTCTGCTAAGGGTTTCAGACCAGGAAAGCTGAGGCTTAGACCCACAGCCTCCTTTCTTCATGCTGCAGTCCCGAATTGCTTTGCAGTCCCCGTGAAAGCCACTCTGCACCTCAAAATATCCAGCCAACATCTTTTTTCACCCTGAGGCCTACAGACAGTGACCAGCATGAGATCTCACAGCCCATTCCAGACAGAACTAGGACAAGACCTCAGGTCTCTCCCCAGCCCTGGGATCCCTGCACTGTCGCCACGCGAGCTGCGGCTGCCTCCGTTTTCCCAACTGCAATCCAAACATTTGGCCCAGGGAAGGCTCCCGGTTTACAGATGCAGGGGTGAGAATCTTTGGTCAAGTCCAGGCTCTGTGATATGACACAAAGAAACCACCTCTGAAACTGACTCGCCACCTTTTCGCTAGTATCAATGAAAAACAGTCACAAATTATCGCAGTTCCTACTTTTACTGTGACTCAGTTCCTACTTTTACTGTGAACCTGACCCATTGGCCTCGGCACCACACGTTCAGAAAGGGAACGATGGGGCCCGCCCCTTTGACAGCAAGGAAACTGAGGCTGAAGATCTGGACATAATACACCCACTCCATGGGAGTCCAGATTCTCCTATCTCTGCGCCATAGCGCCGTTTGACTCTATCCAGTATGTGTCACAGCGTTAACCCTCGCGCTCCCCATTTCGGCTCATTGTTAGCAATTTCCATCTGCTTCTCACAGCCATTCCGGGAGAAAGAAAATACTATTGCTCCACCATCACGTGACACATTGCAGACAGGAAAACAGAAACTTGGCGGCTCGACGAGGTGCTGGGGTTCGGGCCTCCAAGCTGCGCGACTTATTCCTTCCCCTGGGAAGAAGACCCGGAGTCCTTGGGCCCCCGCGATCCCTGAGCTGGCCCAAGTCACGCATCGCTCTCTCCACGCGGCGCCCACGATGGCCGCCATGTTGGGTGCAACAAGAGAAGGCGGCGCGCGGCCAAGGGGAACCCAGACAAGAGCGCGCGGCACCAACCCGACCCACGCCACCTCTGCAGGCCCCCCATGGGGCCTGGGCCCCATTCCTTGGCCCCCTGCCGCGCCGCGCCCGCCTTACTGTGCCCGAGGCCTTCATAGCGTCCTCTCCACGCTCGCCGCCACCCGCAAAAGGAAGTATCCTCTTTCGCGCAGCCGTTCACCAGGCCTTCACTACCGGAAGACCCGCCCCCTCAATGCCGCACGCCCATTGGCTTCTCTGCTCCGCACTCAAAGCGACCCGCGTCTTCATTGGCTACCGATCCACCTGCTACTCAAAGCTCGGCCTCTCCTCAGCGAGACTTCGTTTCCCAGAAGGCAACGAGGCAAGCTCCACCTGTTCCACTACGACCGTAACGGAGCGTCGGCGCGCGCGGTACGTCGGGAGTTGTAGGCACTCCGACAGTCCCGGCTGCAACTGTGGGCGGCGGCGCGCGCCGCCTGCAGGATACCTAAGCATTGAACGGGACTTCGGGTGGCTGCGGTGTTTACGATGAGATCCCGATGCTTCACCCCGGGGCCTCATCCTCCGGGGAGGTGTGTTACGGAGATCTCCACCAGATACCTGAGGGTATCTGTAAAATGAGAATACAAATTATATATTTTTCTCCTAGCGATGTTGCAGCACGAATATTGAGTAAGCACTGGAATGCCGTTTTTGTTATTTGGGGTCCGATTTGTGTTTCGTAGTAGCTGGGATTCAAACTCTGTCTGCCTGCCTCCAGTTCATAAGAACCTGGGGGAGCGGGGGTTGGGGGAGAGCGCGCGGAGAGCCCGAGAATGGATCAAGATCCAGCCGCCCACTTTGAGGGGCTTGGACTTAGCAGTTTGCTCGGGCAGAAAGAAGCCCTCCTGGGGATGAGGACGAAGACCAGATATGAAAAAAGAAACAGCCGCAAACAACTCCCTGATGACAAAGCTATGAAGTAAAATTAAGAGGAAAGAGGCAGGAGGCTGAGGCATGAGAATCGTTTGAATCCAGGAGCCAGAGGTTGCAGTGAGCCGAGATCGCGCCACTGCACTCCAGCCTGGGCAACAGAGTGAGACTGTCTCAAAAAAAAAAAAAAAAAAAAAAAAAAAGGCCAGGCACGGTGGCTCACACCTGTAATCTCAGCACTTTGGGAGGCCGAGGTGGGTGGATCACGAGGTCAGGAGTTCAAGACCAGCCTGGCCAACATGGCGAAACCCCGTCTCTACTAAAAATACAAAAATTAGCGGGCGTGGTGGCGGGCGCCTGTAATCCCAGCTACTCGGGAGGCTGAGGCAGGAGACTCGCTGGAACCTGGGAGACGGAGGTTGCAGTGAGCCGAGATCATGCCATTGCACTCCAGCCTGGGAGACAGGGTGAGACTCCAACTCGAAAAAAAAAAAAAAAAAGAAAGAAAATAAAGGGCAGCAAGTATGCAATTTTTTATTTTCATTTTCTTATTTTGCATTTCTGGTTCTCTTAATCTGGTTTTGTGGATTCAAGTCACTACTGGGTGTGATTTTCTTTTCTTTTCTTTCTTTTCTTTTTTTTTTTTTCTTTGAGACGGAGTCTTACTCTGTTCCCCAGGCTGGAGTGCAGTGGCGCTATCTTGGCTCACTGCAACCTCTGCCTCCTGGGTTCAAGCAATTCTCCCGTCTCAGCCTCCAGAGTAGCTGGGATTACAGGCGCCTGCCACCATGCCCAGGTAATTTTTGTATTTTTAGTAAAGACGGGGTTTTCCCATGTTTGTTAGGCTGGTCTCGATCTCCTGACCTCGTGATCCGCCCGCCTCGGCCTTCCAAAGTGCTGGGATTACAGGCATGAGCCATTGCGCCCGGCCTTATTTTTTTGATACAGGATCTCACTCTGTTGCCCAGGCTGGAGTGCAGTGGCAAGATCTCCGTTCACTGCAGCCTCGAACTCCCAGGCTCAAGAGATTCTCCCACCTCAGACTTCCCGAGTAGTTAGGACGCGTGCCATGAAACCCAGCTAAGTTTTGTATTTTTTTTTCTTAAACTCCTGACCTCGTGATCCACCCACCTCAGCCTCCCAAAATGCTGGGATTACAGGCGTGAGCCACCGTGCCCGGCCAAGTTTTGTATTTTTTGTAGAGACAAGGTCTCTCTATGTTGCCCAGGCTGGTCTTGAACTCCTGGGCTCAATTGATCCGCCCACCTCAGCCTCCTGAAGTGTTGGGATTACAGGCGTGAGCCAAAGCACCTGGCCTTATGCAATCTTTTAAAATTACACACATTACCTTTATATGTGTTCTTCAGATATTCACTTGGATTGGAATACATGTCTGGGGTCCCTTGTTTTCAGCCTGAAGAATTTCTTTTGGGCGGGTGCAGTGGCTCTCGCCTGTAATCCCAGCACTTTGCGAGGCCCAGGTGGGTGGATCACCTGAGGTCAGGAGCTCGAGACCAGCCTGGCCAACATCGTGAAACCCTGCTTCTATTAAAAAATACAAAAATTAGCTGGGTATTGTGGCGGGTGCCTGTAGACCCAGCTACTTGAGAGGCTGAGGCATGAGAATCGCTTGAGCCTGGGAGTCGGAGGTTGCAGTGAGCCGAGATCGTGCCACTGTACTCCAGCCTGGGCAACAGAGTGAGACTCTGTCTCGAAAATATATATATATATTTTTAGTATTTCTTGTGAGGTGGGCAAATTAACTTTTGCACCAAAATCTTTAGCCCAACTGTAGCACAGGTGGTTAGTTACCCAGTCCCCTCCTGGTGGACACTTAGACTGTGAAAATTCGGAAAATTGATGGGTGTGATGGGGGACAGGGAGGCCAGGGGAGCAGGTCAGCCCTCCTGTGGCTGGGGTTTTCTGGGCAGGACGTCAGGTGAGAGGCGACTCTATCCCAACAGCGCTGCCGCCAGCGTCCACCAGGTGGCAGCAGAACCCCGTCCCATCTGCGGTGGCCCAGCTGAGGCCAAGCACGAGACCGTGGAATGATATACAACCAGGTTCAAATCTTTTTTTTTTTTGGAGACGGAGTTTCACTCTTGTTGCCCAGGCTGGAGTGCAATGGCGCGATCTCGGCTCACCGCAACCTCCGCCTCCCAGGTTCAAGCAATTCTCCTACCTCAGCCTCCCGAGTAGCTGGGATTACAGGCATGCACCACCACGCCCGGCTAATTTTGTATTTTTAGTAGAGACGGGGTTTCTCCATGTTGAGGCTGGTCTCGAACTCCTGACCTCAGGTGATCCGCCCACCTCGGCCTCCCAAAGTGCTGGGATTACAGGCATGAGCCACCGCGCCCGGCCAGGTTCAAATCTTACCGATGGTTCGCTGGCCGCGTCGCCGCTCCGGGCCTCAGTTTCCCCTTCCACAAAATGAGGCCAGTAATAGTCGCCAGCTCTTAGGGTTGTTGTGAGACTTAAATGGCGTATCATTGTTTGGACTGGGGAGGTTGAGGCCCTGTCCCTCTCTCTGTGCTGGAACTCACCGCTCTGGCCTCAGTTTCCCCAAAGTGCTGAGCGGCTACAAGCAGGTGGAAAGAGATCCTGGAAAGGGCAGAGCGCAGCCTGGAGCACAAATTGGATCCTGGGACAGCAGGAGAGGGGCAGGAAAAGGAATTTAGGGAGGACAGCAGAGGAGGAAGAAGAGGAGAGGGAGATCCCTGAGACCCAGCCCTGGCCTTGGGACCTCGTGCTTCTGCCTTCAAGGCCTGGGTTGGAGCGGAGGGAGGGGCATGCCAGGGTGGGGAAGGGCACGGGTTGTGATGTTTGTTTCAAAGCTTTATTATTTTTCTTTAGTTTTGTTTTTTGAGATGGAGTCTCACTCTGTTCCCCAGGCTGGAATGCAATGGCGTGATCTCAGCTCACCATAGCCTCTGCCTCCCAGGTTCAAGCGATTCTCCTGCCTCACCCTGCAGAGTAGCTGGGATTACAGGCACCCGTCATGATGCCTGGCTAATTTTTGTAGAGACAGGGTTTCTTTTTTCTTTTTTTTTCTTTTTTTTTTTTTTTTTTTGAGATGGAGTCTCACTCCATTGCCAAGGCTGGAATGCAGTGGCACAATCTCAGCTCACTGCAGCCTCCGCCTCCCAGGTTCAAGCCATTCTTTCCTGCCCCAGCCTCCTGAGTAGCTGGGATTACAGGCATCTGCCTCCACGCCCGGCTAATTTTTGTATATTTAGCAGAGACAGGGTTTTACCATGTTGGCCAGGCTGGTCTTGAACTCCTGACCTCAGGTGATCCACCTACCTGGGCCTCCTGAAGTGCTAAGATTACAGGCATGAGCCACTGCGCTCGGACTGTTTTTTTTTTTTTTTTTTTTAGACAGAGTTTTGCTCTTGTTGCCCAGGCTGGAGTGCAATGGTGCAATCTCGGCTTACTGCAGCATCCACCTCCTGGGTTCAAGCGATTCTCCTGCCTTAGCCTCCCGAGTAGCTGGGATTACAGGCACACACCACCACGTCCGGCTAATTTTGTTTTTTCAGTAGAGATGGGATTTCTCCATGTTGGTCAGGCTGGCCTCAAACTCCTGACCTCAGGTAATCCGCCCACCTGGGCCTCCCAAAGTGCTGGGATTACAGGCGTGAGCCACAGTGCCTGGCCTTTTTTTTTTTTTTTTTTTAAATATAGAGTCTCACTGTCACCCAGGCTGGAGTGCTGTGGCACGATCTTGGCTCACTGCAAACTCTGCCTCCCGGGTTCCAGCAATTTTCGTGTCTCAGCCTCCCGAGTCGTTGGGATTACAGACACCCATCACCACACCAGGCTAGTTTTTTTATTTTTAGTAGAGATTGGGTTTCCCTACGTTGGCCAGTCTGGTCTGGAACTCCTGACCTCAAGTGATCCACCTGCCTCAACCTCCCAAAGTGCTGGAATTACAGGAATGAGCCACTGTGCCCGGCCCAGGCCCTGGCCTTCCACCCCGTCCTCTTCTGCCTCCAATTGTCCCTGATCCCTGCTCCCATCTCTCCCAAGAGTCCCTCTCTGAGTTCATTTCATTCATTCATACATTCATTCATGGAGTACCTACTGTGTGGACACATGACACAGGGGACACAGTTGTGACTGGGACAAACAAAAACCCCAGACCTGGGAGAGTTGAAAGGGAAAAGGATGGGGGAAATGGAAAAAACAAGATACATAAGAAAAATCAGCCGGGCGTGGTGGCTCTCACTTGTCATCCCAGTGACTTGGAAGGCTGAAACGGGAAGATCATTTCAGGCCAGGAGTTCAAGACTAGCCTGGGCGACATAGTGAGATCCCTTCTCTAAAAAAAAAAAAAGTTTCGGCCAGGTCTGGCGAGATGGGTGGATCACCCGAGGTCAGGAGTTCAAGACTGGCCTGACCAACAAGGTGAAACCCCGTCTCTACTAAAAATACAAAAAATTAGCCAGGTGTGGTGGTGGGCGCCTGTAGTCCCAGCTACTCAGGAGTCTGAGACAGGAGAATTGCTGGAACCTGGGAGGTGGAGGTTGCAGTGAGCTTAGATTGAGCCACTGCACTTCAGCCTGGGCAACGGAGTGAGACTCTGTCTCAAAAAAAAAAAAAAAAAAAAAAAAAAAAAAAACAGAAAAGAAAAAAGAAATTTACAAACAACAGAAATTTATTTCTCACAGTTCTGGAGTCTGGGAATTCCAAGATCAAAGCACATTCAGTGTCTGCTGAGGGCCCACATTCTGGTTCATAGATGGTGGCTTCTCACTGTGCCCTCACATGATAGAAGGGTCGAGGCATCTCTTTGGGGCCTTTTTCTTTCTTTCTTTTTTGAGATGGTCTCACTCTGTTGCCTGTGCTGAAGTGCAGGGGCAAGATTTTGGTTCACTGGAGCCTCGACCTCCTGGGCTCAGGTGATCCTCCTGCCTCAGCCTTCCAAGTGCCTGGGACTACAGGTGTGCACCACCATGTCCAGCTAATTTTTGTGTTTTTTTTTTTTTGGTAGAGGTGGTGTTTCGCCATGTTGCCCAGGCTGGTCTCAAACAAAAGTTCTTTGTCAGAGACCAGCCTGCAATTCTCCCAGGGTGCTGGGATTACAGGCGTGAGCTACCATGCCCAGCCTAGGGGCCTCTTTTACAAGGGCATTAATTCCATTCATGAGAGCTCAACCCTCATGATCTAATCACCTCTTAAAAGGTTCCGCTTCTGAATACCATCGCCTTCGAGGTTAGGATTTCAATGTATTAATTTTGGGGAGACGCAAACTCTCAGACCATCACAGTATTTTATCTTTTTCAGTGCTGCTGCAAAGGAAATTTTTCAGAAATTTTTTATGTTCCAGTTGTTTGCTGCTAGTGTATAAAAATTCAATTGACTTTTGTATTGAATTCAACGGACTTTTTAAACCTGGTAACTTGCTGAATTTATGTATTTCAGTAGTTGTCTTATAGATTCCCTTGGGTTTTTGACATAAACAATCATATCATCAGCAAATAGCAACAATTTTATTTACTTTTTTATTACTTATTTTTTCTGTTTTGCTTGATACAGAACCTTGCTATGTTGCCTTTAAATTCCTGGGCTCCCATTTCAGCTTCTCCAGTAGCTGAGGCTACAAGCATGTATCACCATGCCCAGCCACACCTGACTTGTTTATTTTTCTCTCTCTTTTTTTTTTTCTCTGAGATGGAGTCTCGCTCTGTCGCCCAGGCTGGAGTGCAGTGGCGCGATCTCGGCTCACTGCAAGCTCCACCTCCCTGGTTCACACCATTCTCCCGCCTCAGCCTGCTTTTTCTTTTCTTGTTACAGTGGCTAACATCACCAGAACAATGTTGAATAGAGGTGGTGAGAATGGACATCCTTGTCTTGTTCCCAATCTCAGGAGGAAGTTATTCAGTCTTTTACCACTTTTGTTTTTGTTTTTGAGATGGAGTGTCGCTCTGTCGCCCAGGCTGGAGTACAGTGGCACAATCTTGGCTCCCTGCAACCTCTGCCTCCTGGACTCAAGCCATCCTCCCACTTCAGTCTTCCAAGTAGCTGAGACTACAGGTGCACACCACCATGCCTGGCTAATTTTTGTATGTTTTGTAGAGACGGAGCTCACCATGTCGCCCAGGGTAATCTCCAACTCGAGCTCAAATGATCCTCCCACGTTGACTTCCCAAAGTGCTCAGATTACAGGCATGAGCCACCGCGCCCGGCCCTGCCTCACTGTACTCTTAATTTTCATTTGGCAAGTGAAGCTGAGGAACTTTTTCTGGGTTTAAGAGCTATTTGTCCTTCATTTTCTGTGACTTCTGGATTCATATCCGCCTAAGTGGTTGGCATTTTCTTACTGCTTTCTAGATGTTCCTTATATAACGAGGATATTTTATCCATGAATTCAATTTTGTTTCCAGTTACACTTTGATTGTATTCTTTGATTGTATTTATGGACTTCTTGTCAGCAGAAAAATGTGGGTGTTTGCATCACTGACATGCCCCATTTTTCTTGGGCAAGTTCTGGGTTCTGTCCCCAGAACTTCCTTTTTTAAACAAATTATTTATTTTATTTTATTTTTTTGAGATGGAGTCTCGCTCTGTCGCCCAGGCTGGAGCGCAGTGGCGCGATCTCAGCTCACTGCAACCTCCGCCTCTCAGGTTCAAGTGATTCTGCCGCCTCAGCCTCCTGAGTAGCTGGGACTACAGGCGCCCGCCACCACACCCGGCTGAGTTTTGTATTTTTAGTAGAGATGCGGTTTCACCAGGTTAGCAAGGCCGGTCTCGAACTCCTAACATCAGGTGATCCGCCCACCTCGGCCTCCCAAAGTGCTGGGATTACAGGCGTGAGCCACTGCGCCTGGCCAGAACTTCCTTTTAGAGCTTTCACATGCCCTTCTCTGGGGCTGAAGGTACCGCTTTGGTCTTCACCCCAATCTCCTCTTACGTATTCTCAAAATATTGCAGAAACCATCACACTGGAGGTAGCAGAGACCCAGAAACTCACTGTACTTCCAGAAAGCAGAGGCTTCAGTCTCAGGCCAAGGATGAGAACATAAGGTTGCATTCCTGTCTGCTGAAGCCACCCAGGAAGTGAAAGAAAACACTACAGCTAAGCTTCTGCTTGGCACTTCCTGCCGCAGGTCAGCTGTGGCTCCACTAAGCTCCACTAAGCTGAGGACATAATCTATATCTCTATAGATATAGATATATCTATATCTCTTTCCCTTGACCCATGCGGCCCTACCCACGCCATCAAATGAGTCTCAGCCCCCCGTGTCCCTGACATCCTGCTCTTCCCAGGAACACTGTGAATTCGTGAAGCCTCCCGGCCTTTGCCTGGGCTGTTCTGCCTGCCAGAACTGCCCACACTCCCACACTCTCAGGTCACTCTCTGGCTAGTCCCACTTGTTGTTGGATTTCAGTATCAAAGCCACCTCCTCCAGGAAGCCCTCCCAGATCCAGTCATTTCTCTTAGCAGCCTGGACCCAGGGGCAGCTGATATAATTATTGGGCAATAGCTTGTTTATTGCCATCTCCCCTGCTGGACTGTCAGCTCCACTGGACATGGATTGGGTCTGCATTTTCCATGATTCCCTGCACACAGGCTGGGCCCAATAAGCATCTCTGGCTGATTGAACAGTTAAGATCAACAAAATACTTACCAAACCATTTTGTGTTAAGACTTGTGATGGTGATACAGAGATGAGAAGTCTTTTTTTTTTTTCTGTTTTTGAGACAGGGTCTCACTCCCATTGCCTAGGCTGAAGTGCAGTGGCATGACCACAGCTAACTGCAGCCTCAACTTCCTGGGCTCAGGTGATCCTCCCACCTCAGCCTCCCTAGTCTAGTAGCTGGGACTACAGGCACATGCCACCACACCCAGGTTATTATTTTTTGTTGTTGTTGTATTTTTCGTACAGACAGGGTTTCACCATGTTGCCCAGGCTGGTCTCGAAGCCATCCTCCTGCCTCAGCCTCCCAAAGTGCTGGGATTACAGGTGTGAGCCACTGCTCTCGGCCACAACTTCTTAATTCCCTTTTTTTTTTTTTTGAGACAGTTTCGCTCTGTCGCCCAGGCTAGAGTGCGGTGGCATGATCTCAGCTCACTACAACCTCCGCCCGCCTCCTGGGTTCCAGTGATTCTTCTGCCTCAGCCTCCCAAGTAGCTGGGATTACAGGTGCATGCCACCAGGCCCAGCTAATTTTTATATTTTTAGTAGAGATGGGGTTTCACCATGTTGGCCAGGCTGGTCTCGAACTCCTGGGCTCAAGCAATCTTCCCACCTGGGCCTTCCAAAGTGCTGGAATTACAGATGTGAGCCACTGCACCCGGTCACCACTTCGTCAGTCTATTCCTGAGGCTCTACTTCCAGGGCTGTGATCCTATTATCCTAAGAACACTGGCCCAAGTCTCTTTGCATTTGGATGCTGCCCCGGCCTTCTGCCTCTTCCATTTATAACAGCCCCTACTTCCAACACTCCTATGGCTCCAGATTACGCTCCGGGCAAAACCCACCCTTCTCCCAAAGACCCTGATCCCCCTGTCCCCCCACGATCTTGCCCCTGTTGACCGCCCTGCAGTCCCCTTCCCCCTCATCTCACCCTGCCCCTGGCCTCCTGACTGCTCTTCAAGCTGCTAAGATCACTGCCCTCTTAAGGTCTTTGCCCATCCTGTGCCCTCCTCCTGGAGTGCCCTTTCCCTGGCCAGCTCCCTGTCCTGCCTCGGGTCCAAGTTCCAGTCTGTGCCTGTCCTGACACCCTGGCTTTCTTTGTTGTCTGCAATGATTTGGCTCCTTCATTTCCTCATTGTCTCGGCGCCAGGTCACAAGTTCCAAGAGGCCAGGCCGGATCCACCTGGTTTTTTAGGGCTGGGGCCAGGGCACCCCAGGCAGAAGTGGGTCATTATCTCTCCCTGAGTCTTTTCTTTTTTTTTTTTTTTGAAACAAAGTCCCGCTCTGTTGCCAGGCTGGAGTGCAGTGGTGCCATCTCGTCTCACTGCAACCTCCGCCTCCTAGATTCAAGCAATCCTCCCACCTCAGCCTCCCGAGTAGCTGGGATTACAGGCATCACCAGGCCTGGCTAATTTTCCTATTTTTAGTAGAGACAGGGTTTCATCACGTTGGCCAGGCTGGTCTCAAACTCCTGACTTCAAGTGATCCACCCGCCTCAGCCTCCCAAAGTGCTGCGATTACGGGCCACCACGCCTGGCTAATTTTTGTATTTTTAGTAGAGACGGAGTTTCGCCATGTTGGCTAGGCTGGTCTCAAACTCCTGACCTCAAGTGATCGCCCGCCTCAGCCCCCCAAAGTGCTGGGATGACAGGCGTTAGCCACTGCGCCCAGTGTCTCCCTGAGTCTTAACGGAGAAATACCTCAAAGAAGAACTTGACCTTCCTCTGGGGCAACTTCCCTGCTTCCCTCCTGGGCAAATTCAGCCAGGTTTCCTTCCCTGGGTGCAAAATTAATTCCACTGGGTGCCCAACTCACACATGTTACAGATGGGTAAACTGAGGCAACAAGGGCCGGGCCAGAGCCCCACTTAACAAGTGGGTCTAGAGTCAGCTGAGCCCCTGGTGTGACCCAGACCCTTCTCTGTGCTATCATCAGTTCCTTTGGCTTAGGGATCTCCAGCAGCCTGTCTGAGCGGGGCGCCTGATGCAGAGGCTTCCGGAACTTTCTGCCCCTCCTTGCCCGCCTCCCCGCCCCCGTCTCCCACAGGGCCCTGACTTTCAGTAAATGACAGTGGCTCAGGAAACCAAGGGGCCCACACAGGAAGGAGCCGAGTGGGACTTTCCTCTCGCTGCCTCCCGGCTCTGCCCTCCCTTCGAAGGCCCAGGGTCCCTGCCCGTTAGGTAAGAGCTGGCGATGCCGCAGGGCTCTGCCCAGACACTGGGGGAGGACGGTGGTGGCTGGGGATGGCTGGGCTGGGGCAGGGTGCTGCCAGGGCAAAGGCGAGCTCGCCTTCCAGGCCTCGGAGGAAAGCTGCGACACAGACGTGAGCCCAGACACGCATCCTCCGATCGCCCGCTTCTCTGGGCTTCGGCTTTGACTAAGGCCCGGAGTTGCCTACCTTGCGGACCTGGAGGAGTCACTGCGCATGCGCGATGGGGGCTGCGGGGTTGGGGGGTGGGGAGGTGGGATTGGGGGCGGGAAGGAGGGATTGGGGGGCGGGGAGGAGGGATTGGGGGGCGGAGTTCCCAGCCCCGACCCTCCAAGCCTTCCCGGTCCAGACACAGGGTGCCCGACCATGCCAGGATGCAGAACGTTGGGGATTATAAACAGGGGATGCCGAGGCGGGAGGAGAGCTTGAGGCCAGGAGTTCAAGACCAGCCTGGGCAACATAGCCAGACCTCCATTTTCTACAAACATTTTTAAAAAACCAAAAAAAACCATGGCGTTTTCGGGGACCAAACATCACCTCTGACTTTTCTTTTTTTTTGTTCAATATTACAAAATAATAATATTTTGTTAAGTTTTTTTGTTGTTTTGGAGATGGGGGTCTTGCTATGTTGTTCGGGCAGGTCTCTAACCCCTGGCCTCAAGCTATCCTGCTGCCTCAGTCCCCTGAGTAGCTGGGATTGCAGTGGAGTGCCACTGCCACCGAAGCTTTATTTTAAACTCGATTGGGGCTGAGCACAATGGCTCATGCCTTTAATCCCAACACTTGGGGAGGCTAAGGCCAGCGGATCACTGGAGGTCAGGAGTTCGAGATCAGCCTGGTCAACATGGTGAAACCCTATCTCTACTAAAAACACAAAAATTAGCCAGGCTTGGTGGCGGGTGCCTGTAATTCCAGCTACTCGGGAGGCTGAGGCAGGAGAATCGCTTGAACCTGGGAGGTGAAGTTGGCAGTGAGCCGAGATCATGCCACTGCACTCCAGCCTGGGAGACAGAACGAGAATCTGTCCTCCCCCACCCCCCCGGGAAAAAAAAAAAAAAAAAAAAGGCTGGGCAATGTGGCTCATGTGTGTAATCCCAGCACTTCGGGAGGCCAAGGCGGGCGAATCACCTGAGGCCAGGAGTTTGAGACCAGCCTGGCTAACATGGTGAAACTCCGTCTCTACTAAAAATACAAAAATTAGCTGGGCGCTGTGATGTGCGCCTGTAATCCCAGCCACTCGGGAAGCTGAGGCATGAGAATCGCTTGAACCCAGGAGGCAGAGGCTACAGTGAGCCAAGATCGTGCGACTGCACTCCAGCCTGGGTGACAGTGCGAGACTCCGTCTCAAAAAAAAAAAAAAAAACAGGCCGGGCGCGGTGGCTCACGCTTGTAATCCCAGCACTTTGGGAGGCCGAGGCGGGCGGATCACGAGGTCAGGAGATCGAGACCACGGTGAAACCCCGTCTCTACTAAAAATACAAAAAATTAGCCGGGCGTGGTGGCGGGCGCCTGTAGTCCCAGCTACTCAGAGAGGCTGAGGCAGGAGAATGGCGTGAACCCGGGAGGCGGAGCTTGCAATGAGCCGAGATTGCGCCACTGCACTCCAGCCTGGGCGACAGAGCGAGACTCTGTCTCAAAAAAAAAAAAACAAAACAAACAAACAAAAAAACAAACTTGATTGGCTGATGTTGAGAGGACGAGAGATAGGACATGCTGTGTGATTTTATTTCTATAAAGGGCGAAGCTAGGCATCATCTCTCTGTAGGAGAGGTGGGGCTCCTCCAAGGTTCCTGGGACTAGGAATGTGCTCATTCTTGGTCTGGGCATCGGTGACATCAAAGTGTCCCTTTGGTAAGGTTCTTTCCCCCACAAGACTTCCCTTCCCACAGTAACCACCACGCCGCTGTGCCAATTGCCCTTCCTGTTTGGTTTAACAGGCGTTTGTTGATCACTTACCGGCACATCATCAAGAAATATACAAATTAATGCAGATTAATTGAGTTGACACTAGGCCTGGATTTGGCTCAGCAAACCACCTCAATGAGGATGCTGAGGAGTCAGCCCATTTCACAGCTGCGAAAGCTGAGTCCTAGGGGTCCTAGTCCTCTGATTGTCTTAAACCTCATTAGGCGGGGCGCAGTTTCTCACGCCCGTAATCCCAGCACTTTGGGAGTCCAAGGCGGGAGGATCACTCGAGGTCAGGAGTTCCAGACCAGCCTCACCAACATGGTGAAACCCCGTCTCTACCAAAAATACAAAAATTAGCCGGGCATGGTGGCGTGCCCCTGTAATCCCAGCTACTCGGGAGGCTGAGGCAGGAGAGTTACTTGAACCCAGGATGCAGAGTAAGCCGAGATTGTGCCACTGCACTCCAGCCTGGGCGACAGAGCTAGACTCTGTCTCAAAAAAAACAAAAACAAAAACAAAAAAACCCTCATTAATGTGGCCCCACCCCAGCCCCGGGGCATTATTTTGGATCATAGTTTTGTATTGTGTTTTTTTTCTAGAGATAAGGTCTTGCTCTGTCGCCCAGGCTGGAGTGCAGTGGTGTGATCATAGCTCAATGCAGCCTCAACCTGCAGAGCTGAAGGCATCCTCCCGCCTCAGCCTCCCAAGTAGCTGGGACTATGGGGGTGTGCCACCATGCCCTGCTAATTTTTTAGAGATGAAGTCTCAAAATCCTAGCCTCAAGTGATCCACCTGCCTCGGCCTGTCAAAGTGCTGGGATTACAATGCTTTTTTTTTTTCTTTTTGAGAGGAGGTCCCATTATATTGTCCAGTCTGGTTTCAAACTCCTGGTCTTGGCCAGGTGCGGTGGCTCACACATGTAATCCAGCATTTTGGGAGGCTGAGGCAGGCAGATCACTTGAGGCCAGGAGTTTGAGGCCAGCCTGGACAACACAGTGAAACCCCACCTCTACTAAAAATACAAAAAAATTAGCTGGGCGTGGTAGTGCCCACCTGTAATCCCAGCTACTGGGGTGGCTGAGGCACGAGAATCTCTTGAACTTGGGAGGCGGAGGTTGCAGTGAGCTGAGATTGTGCCACTGCACTCCAGCCTGGGTGACAGCGCGAGACTCTGTCTCAAAAAAGCAAAAAACATAAAACAAACTCCGGGTCTCAAGTTATCCTCCCTCCTTGGCCTCCGGAAGTGATGGGATTACAGGCACTCTAAAAAGTTTTGCACTTTTTAGAGGCAGGGTTTCGCCATACTGGCCAGGCTGGTCTCAAACTCCTGACCTCAAGTGATCCCCCCACCTCGGCCTCTCAAAATGCTGTGATTACAGGCATGAGCCACTGCTCCTGGCCTCCAGCACTCCTTTCCATGCCCTCCCTGCTCAGAAGTCCAATCCCCTCTGACCAGGACTGAGGGGCTTTTTCTCTTTGTGCCCCAGGCAAGTTGCACTCATGGCACCTCCAAGTGAAGAGACGCCCCTGATCCCTCAGCGTTCATGCAGCCTCTTGTCCACGGAGGCTGGTGCCCTGCATGTGCTGCTGCCCGCTCGGGGCCCCGGGCCCCCCCAGCGCCTATCTTTTTCCTTTGGGGACCACTTGGCTGAGGACCTGTGCGTGCAGGCTGCCAAGGCCAGCGGTGAGTGCATCCCTAGTGGATCGGGCCAGAGGGAAGGATAGGGCTGTGTGGGGCCAAGATTAGAAGCTGGAATAGTTGCCTGCAGAAGTCAGCATTGGAGCTGGGGCTTTGGCGGATGAGTAGGAGTTTGGTAATGGAGAAGGGTGTGCAGGGTGGGCTTCTGAGGCAGAGGGAATGGCTATGCAGACTGAGAAGTATGACGGCACATGAAGGGAACAGCTGGTCATCCCTTGAGGTATGGAAGAATCTGGATGGTTGGGTATGATGCTGGCACTCCTGAAGGGCACAGATGGGGTGACTCAGGAGGGAGCTGATGGGACTGTCCCCTGTAGGCATCCTGCCTGTGTACCACTCCCTCTTTGCTCTGGCCACGGAGGACCTGTCCTGCTGGTTCCCCCCAAGCCACATCTTCTCCGTGGACGATGCCAGCACCCAAGTCCTGCTCTACAGGATTCGGTAGGAAGTGCCCCCCCATCCCCCAGGGATTGTACAATTTTATCATCTCCTTGCATTTCGAGGTGCCCACACCCCTACCCCAGGGAGATATGATCACTACCCATTTCTCAGATGAGGAAACAGACCAGAGAGGGTGGGTCACTTGCCCAAGGTCACACAGCAAGTTAAAGGTACAAGCTGGGCTCTGTGAGGCCTCTGCGGAATCTGTCCCTCACCCCCACCATACTGTCACTCCTACTGAGGCTAGGTTGCACTTTCATCCCAGGGTTCTCTCCTCTCTTCACAGCTTTTACTTCCCCAATTGGTTTGGGCTGGAGAAGTGCCACCGCTTCGGGCTACGCAAGGATTTGGCCAGCGCTATCCTTGACCTGCCAGTCCTGGAGCACCTCTTTGCCCAGGTGGGGTTCTGCCTGGGGTTTGACCCAGGGGGTTGGGGGCCCGAGGGGCAACACCAGGGCTGGCTTGCAATCAGGTGGGGCCTCGTCTGACCCTCCCTGTGGCAGTCCAGGGCTGGGGGTCAGCCCAGGATTGGGGAGGTCTGCAGGTTAACATCAGGGCTTGAAGTTGGGTGGCCTCAGCTGATGCTCCCTGTGGCGGCCCCCCAGCACCGCAGTGACCTGGTGAGTGGGCGCCTTCCCGTGGGCCTGAGTCTCAAGGAGCAGGGTGAGTGTCTCAGCCTGGCCGTGCTGGACCTGGCCCGGATGGCGCGAGAGCAGGCCCAGCGGCCGGGAGAGCTGCTGAAGACTGTCAGGTGAGAGCCACCAGGCTGTGGGGATGGCCTCTGCTTAGGAGTGAGCAACGTGGGCTCCATCGGGGCTTTGCCGGGCTCCCACCATGGCGTTCTCCTGCAAGCTTCCAGGGTGTTCCTATGACCCAGGGCCTCCCATGAACCCAGCCCTCTCCACCCCCAGGCTCCAGCTGGACAGACACCTGACCTCCCCCAGCTAAAAGGCCTGTGGGGTCCCTGTCCGACCTGTGGGCGCCAATGGCCCTCCCCTACTCTGAGGTCCGGTCCTCATACCTGACCCTGAATGAGAGTCTGTGTGTGCCTCGTGCCCCAACTGGGGCCGCACCCCAGCCCCTGGGCTAAAGCCTGGGTTTGTGTGTGTCCCCGCGGGGACCCGTCCAGACGCTGAGGGCCGGCTCCCTCCCCTCCAACCCTTGCAGCTACAAGGCCTGCCTACCCCCAAGCCTGCGCGACCTGATCCAGGGCCTGAGCTTCGTGACGCGGAGGCGTATTCGGAGGACGGTGCGCAGGGCCCTGCGCCGCGTGGCCGCCTGCCAGGCAGACCGGCACTCGCTCATGGCCAAGTACATCATGGACCTGGAGCGGCTGGATCCAGCCGGGGCCGCCGAGACCTTCCACGTGGGCCTCCCTGGGCCCCTTGGTGGCCAAGACGGGCTGGGGCTGCTCCGCGTGGCTGGTGACGGCGGCATCGCCTGGACCCAGGGAGAACAGGAGGTGAGGGCGGCCCCCCGCTGGGCGGGGCCAATGTGGGGGCGGGGCTCGGGGAGGGGCCGGAGTGTGGTAGGGGTGTGGGGCGGAGCCAAAGCGAAAGAGTTGGGGAAGTGGGCGAGGCTTAATGAGGGGCGGGCCTTAGGAAGGGAGGAGACTACGGGAGTGGGAGGGGCAAGAGGGTTGGGCTGAGCGACCCGGGAATGAAAATGGGAGGGGCTGAGGAGTGGGTGGGTGGGCGCTGGAACGAGGCAAGACTAAAAGAGTGCGGCTCTGAGAGCTGGGAGGCTGCGAAGCGGGGCAGGGATCAAGGGGCGGGGTCCGGCCGAGAGAGGGAGACGGGAATTGGCAGAGGGGGTGGGAGATGTTTGGGGATGGGTAGGGGAGGTGTTGAGAGGGTTGGAGTTGATAGGAGGGGGCGCGGCTTGGAAGGGTTGAGTGGGAAAGGGGTAGGGAGTGGATGGTGTGGCTTGGGGGTGGGTTCATGGGCGTGGTTTGGCGGGGTCCAGCAGGGCCCCTACTTCGGTACTCCCCCTCTTTCCCAGGTCCTCCAGCCCTTCTGCGACTTTCCAGAAATCGTGGACATTAGCATCAAGCAGGCCCCGCGCGTTGGCCCGGCCGGGGAGCATCGCCTGGTCACTGTTACCAGGACAGACAACCAGATTTTGGTGGGTGCAGGATTCCCCTCCCCTCCAGCCTTACCCCGAGGGCAGGGCCGGCACCCTCGGGTTTCACTGGGCCCTGATGCTTGTCCCTCGCAGGAGGCCGAGTTCCCAGGGCTGCCCGAGGCTCTGTCTTTCGTGGCGCTCGTGGACGGCTACTTCCGGCTGACCACGGACTCCCAGCACTTCTTCTGCAAGGAGGTGGCACCGCCGAGGCTGCTGGAGGAAGTGGCCGAGCAGTGCCATGGCCCCATCACGTAAGGACCTGCCCCTCCCCTTCTCTATGCCTCAGTGTCCTCACCTTCCAGGAGCCCTGGACAGGGGTCTAGTTTTCAAACCACACCTGCCGCACAGTCAGCGCTCAGTGAAGCTGAAGTATTCCTTCTGCTGCACAGGGCGACCGCTACTCTCTCTCTCTCTCTGACCCCAGGGCCATTTCCTGGAGATGGACAAGTCGCCCACCTTCACCTACAGCCTCTTGTTTAATCTCCCAGGAAGGGCCAGGCATAGTGGTGCACACCTGCAATCCCAGCGCTTTGAGGGGCCAAGGCAGGAGGATTGTTTGAACTCAGGAGTTGGAGACCAGTCTAGGCAAGAAGAGAGGCCCCATCTCTACAAAAAAAGAAAAAAAAAAATAGCTGGGTTTGGTGGTTGACCTGTAGTCCCAGCGACTCCGGAGGCTGAGGCGGGAGGATCACTTGAGCCCAAGAGTTGGAGGCTGCAGTGAGCTGAGATTGCACTCCAGCCTGGGCAACCAAGCAAGACCCTGTCTCTATTAAAACAAACAAACAAACAAACAAACAATCTCCCAGGAACAGGCCAAGACTTATGGCTGATTTTTTTTTTTTTTTTTGAGACGGAGTCTTGCTGTAGCCCAGGCTGGAGTGCAGTGGCGCAATCTTGGCTCACTGCAGGCTCCGCCCCGCGGGGTTCATGCCATTCTCCTGCCTCAGCCTCCCGAGTAGCTGGGACTACAGGCACCCGCCACCTCGCCCGGCTAATTTTTTTTGTATTTTTAGTAGAGACGGGGTTTCACCATGTTAGCCAGGATGGTCTCGATCTCCTGACCTCGTGATCCGCCCGCCTCGGCCTCCCAAACTGCTGGGATTACAGGCGTGAGCCACCGCGCCTGGCCTGATTTTTTGGATTTTCAGTAGAGACGGGGTTTCACCATGTTAGTCAGGATGGTGTTGATCTCCTGACCTCGTGATCCACCTGCCTCGGCCTCCCAAAGTGCTGGGATTACCGGCGTGAGCCACCGCACCCGGCCCATGGCTGATTTTATAAATGGGGGGAGGGTGTCACCTGGCAAGGATCCCAGGGCTACAGAGGTACCTGAATTTGAGCCCAGGTCTCTCTGTCTTCTTCTGTCTCTGACTCCTCCCCATTCCCTCTCACCTTCCCCCACAGTCTGGACTTTGCCATCAACAAGCTTAAGACTGGGGGCTCACGTCCTGGTTCCTATGTTCTCCGCCGCAGCCCCCAGGATTTTGACAGCTTCCTCCTCACTGTCTGTGTCCAGGTCGGTCTACTGCTAGGGTGGGTAGTGGAGGGCTTCCTGGAGGAGGTGACATTTGAGTTGAGATTTAAAAGATCAGTCAGCATTTGGTTCCTGAAGAATAGGAGGGAAAAGACACCCCCAGTGAACAGAACAGCATATTCAAAGGTCTAGAGACTGGAATGAGTTCATGGTGCTTTAGGAGGAAGGACTGAGGCTGGGCACGGCGGCTCACGCCTGTAATCCCAGCCTTCGGGAGGCCAAGGCGGGCAGATCACTTGAGGTCAGGAGTTCGAGACCAGCCTGGCCCACATAGTGAAACCCCGTCTCTACTAAAAATACAAATATTAGCTGGGTGTAGTGGCGCAAGCCTGTAATCCCAGCTACTCGGGAGGCTGAGGCAGGAGAATCGCTGGAACCTGGGAGATAGAGATTACAATGAACAAAGATCGCGCCATTGCACTCCAGCCTGGGGCAACAGAGCGAGACTCTGTCTCAAAAAAAAAAAAAAAAAAAAAAAAGGCCGGGTGCGGTGGCTCACGCCTGTAATCCCAGCACTTTGGGAGGCCGAGGTGGGCAGATCATGAGATCAAGAGATCGAAGCCATCCTGGCCAAAATGGTGAAACCCTGTCTCTACTAAAAATATAAAACTTAGCTGGGCATGGTGGTGGGCACCTGTATCCCAGATACTTGGGAGGCTGAGGCAGGAGAATCGCTTGAACCCGGGAGGCGGAGGTTGCAGTGAGCCAAGATCATGCCATTGCACTCCAGCCTGGGTGACACAGCCAGACTCCGTCTCCAAAAAAAGAGAAAAAAAAGGAAGAAGGACTGAGAGGGAGAGTGTCGCTCATTCCCACTCAGGGGCCACTCTTCTTTGCAGACCCCCCTTGGTCCTGATTATAAGGGCTGCCTCATCCGGCGCAGCCCCACAGGAACCTTCCTTCTGGTTGGCCTCAGCCGACCCCACAGCAGTCTTCGAGAGCTCCTGGCAACCTGCTGGGATGGGGGGCTGCACGTAGATGGGGTGGCAGCGACCCTCACCTCCTGCTGTATCCCCAGACCCAAAGGTGAGCCCCTTCCTCCCCTGAAATGAGTGGCTGATCTGGGACCCTGGCTTTCTATGTCTGTGACAGCTCCTGTGTGGGTGGCAAGTGGCAGAAACTGCAGGTCAAGGTGGGTTAGGGAAGAAAAGGTGATTTGTTGGCTCAGGAAGTTAGAGATATATAACCTTTAGGTCTGGCTTGATCTAGGCACAGCTAGATGTGAGCCATGTCATCTGCACCTAGTCTCTCTCCAGCTCTCAGCTCTTCCTCTGGGTGAATTTCACTCCTGGACAAACCCCTCTGATGGGACAATTCTGAGATGTGAGTTCTTCTGAGTCTCCCAGAATCCCTAGTAGAACCGATCCCTGGTTGTCCACAGCGCCACTTGGCTCATTAAAGCCGCCTGCAGGGCTCCTTCCTTCCTTGTTGCTCATCCCAAATCCCTATGGGGGCTTTCTGGATCTCCTTTCAAATAAACCATGTGCCAGCCAGGCACAGTGGCTCACGTCTGTAATACCAGCACTTTGGGAGGCTGAGGCAGATGGATCACTTGAGGTCAGGAGTTCGAGACCAGCGTGGCCAACATGGTGAAACTCCATCTCTACTAAAAATACAAAAATTAGCCAGGTATGCTGGCACACTCCTGTAGTCCCAGCTACTCAGGAGGCTGAGGCAGGAGAATCACTTGAATCCGGGAGGCAGAGGTTGCAGTGAGCCGAGATCGCACCGCTGCACTCCAGCCTGGGTGACAGAGCGAGACTCTGTCTCAAAAAAAAAAAAAAAAAAAAAAAATTAGCCGGGCATGGTGGCACACACCTGTAGTCCCAGCTATCCGGGAGGCTGAGGCAGGAGAATCGCTTGAACCTGGGAGGTGGAGTTTGCAGTGAGCTGAGATCGCGCCACTGCCCCCCCAGCCTGGGTGACAGAGTGAGACTCCGTCTCAACAACAAAACAAAAACAACAACAAAAAACCATGTGCCCTGGAGTCTTCATCTCAGGGCCGGCTTCTAGAGGGTACCTCAAACCAAGGCATGAGTTAGCTAACCCTTGGGGACTTTTCACCTCTGATTTTTGGTTTTTCTCCCTCATCCTCTCCCCATAGAAAAGTCCAACCTGATCGTGGTGCAGAGAGGTCACAGCCCACCCACATCATCCTTGGTTCAGCCCCAATCCCAATGCCAGCTGAGTCAGATGACATTTCACAAGATCCCTGCTGACAGCCTGGAGTGGGTAAGAGGCCCTGGGAAATGAGGCGATACCTCAGTCTGGGGTCCAGAGACTCAGATTTGTGGCCTCAGGCATATGCTATAATTTTACCTTACCTTGGTTTTCCCATCTGTAAAATGGGGCCAGCAGCTATGTCTCGCTTGGGCTGGGATACTGCAGGAACCCCCTCACTGGCCTCTTCTGCTGTCCCCTCACCATTCAGCATGAGAACCTGGGCCATGGGTCCTTCACCAAGATTTACCGGGGCTGTCGCCATGAGGTGGTGGATGGGGAGGCCCGAAAGACAGAGGTGCTGCTGAAGGTGATGGATGCTAAGCACAAGAACTGCATGGAGGTGAGAGCGATGGGAACCAGACTTTTGGAGTCGGGGCTGGCTGGAGAGGGGGTTGTGGATGCAGAGAAATTTAAAAACACACAGGGACCTGGGCGTGGTGGCTCATGCCTGTAATCCCAGCACTTTGGGAGGCTGCGGCAAGAGGATGGTTTGAAGCCAGGAGTTCAAGAACAGCCTAGGCAACATAGCGAGACCTCGTCTTTACAAAAAAATTTTAGGCCGGGCGCGGTGGCTCATGCCTGTAATCCCAGCACTTTGGGAGGCTGAGGCGGGCAGATCATCTGAGGTCAGGAGTTCGAGACCAGCCTAACATGGAGAAACCCCATCTCTACTAAAAATACAAAATTAGCCAGGCATGGTGGTACATGCCTGTAATCCCAGCTACTCAGGAGGCTGAGGCAGGAGAATCACTTGAACCTGGGAAGCGGAGGTTGCAGTGAGCCAAGATCGTGCCACTGCACTCCAGCCTGGGTGACAGAGGGAAACTCTGTCTCAAAAAAAACCAAAAACCAAAAAACAAAAAAAACCCACAAAAAACATAGATGATAGTGGGAACTTCTGTCCCGTATCAGAAAATCATGCTAGTGCTGTGTGCACTAATGGCAGACTCCAGGGCCAAAGGTGACCTGTGGCCAGGTGTTCCCCTAAGGCAGGTTTGTGAGCACAAAATTTGGGATTATTGGAGTGGAAGAAACCCACGCATCTTCTCTCCCTTCCCACCTTCCCCAGTCATTCCTGGAAGCAGCGAGCTTGATGAGCCAAGTGTCGTACCGGCATCTCGTGCTGCTCCACGGCGTGTGCATGGCTGGAGACAGTGAGAGCCCCCCACCCACCCACCCCACCTCTGCCTCACCCACCCCACCCACCCGACCCACCCACCCACCCCACCTCTGCCTCACCCAAGTCCAGACTGTTCTTCCCACCTCTGTTCTGAGCCTCTATATGACAGCACCAGCAACACACTGGGCCACCCTGGATGGGAGCCGTGTTCATTACCCTTTATTTATGTCTCTCCATAATCACTCCTTGGAAAGTGGCTCCAGGTTCCCACCCATACCCAGCCCCAGAATGATCTGAAGTCAGACAAACCTGGCTTTCTAATCTCCGCAGCTTTGTACGGGTCACTTAACCTTTCTGAGCCTTGGTTTCATTGGTTGGGAGTCCAAGATGGGCCAGGAGCTGGGGACAGAGCCTAGAATGTGACAGGCAGGGTGTGAGGAGGTGGGAGGAGGGCAGCAAGGGGCACTGTGGATGGTCAGAGAGGCTGCTGGGCCAGCCTGGGGGTTGGGCAATGCTTGTGGGTAGACAGAGATGCATTCTAACCTGGAAAGATAAGGACAAGTGTGGATTAGGAAAGGAAGAGAGGTGTTCTAGGCAGAGGACACAGAACATGCAAAGGGTTAGAAGTGAGATACAGAGGCTGGGCATGGTGGCTCATGCCTGTAATTGAAAAGCCAAGGCGAGTGGATCACCTCAGATCAGGAGTTCAAGACCAGCCTGGCCAACATGGCAAGACTCCGTCTCTACTAAAAATACAAAATCAGCTGGGTGTGGTGGCATGCACCTGTAGTTCCAGCTACTTAGGAGGCTGAGGCAGGAGAATCGCTTGAACCTGGAAGGCAGAGGTTGCAGTAAGCCGAGATCGCACCAATGCACTCCAGCCTGGGCAACAGAGTAAGACTCTGTCTCCAAAAAAAAAAAAAAGAAAGAAAGAAAGAAAAAAAAGTGAGATACAGATACAGAGAGGGCTTAGCACCTTCCAGGCATTCCAGGCAAATCATTCAGAGATGGAGGTGGGAGGAGAGTGTGAGTACGGTATGAACAGAGGCAGCAGGGGAGGGAACAGACAGAGATGAGAGGGTTTGAGAGACCCTGAGAGCCAGGGTGTTGGCAGAACCTGCTCAACACAAGTGCAGTTCAGTCTCCCAACCCCGCCTCTCCCTGCTGCCAACCAGGCACCATGGTGCAGGAATTTGTACACCTGGGGGCGATAGACATGTATCTACGAAAACGTGGCCACCTGGTGCCAGCCAGCTGGAAGCTACAGGTGGTCAAACAGCTGGCCTACGCCCTCAACTATCTGGTGAGTGCTCCTCTACCTGCTCCACCCTCCATTCCCAGGGAAGGTTTTCTCTGGGTGGAAAAAGGAATTGGGAGTGGGCTCTGTAGTATGCATAGGAGTTTGGTAAGGGCTCGAGGGGAGGGCATTTTAGGTTGAGGTTGTGAGAACACTAGAAGAGAACAAGTCATTCTTGGATGTCAGGGGGTGTAGTGAATGACGAGGCTGGGCAGGGAGAAAGGCTTCCTAGAAGAAGGAACATTGGAGATAGGGCCTTGAAGGTTGAGTAGAAGTTCATCAAGAGAAGAAAGGAAGGAAGGAATGTCAGGCTGAGGGAACAGCCTAGGCAAAGGCCTGCAGGCTAGATAGTGTGTTGCATCCCCTGGGGCCTATCAGGCAGTTCTGTTGGCAGGAGACCAGGGTGCAAGTGTGGAAGGGAAGTCATTGGAAGCTTGAGCAAGGGTCTTGAATGCCAGGCTGAGGAGCTTTCACTTTGTGGCAAAGGCACTGGGGAGTCACAGGATGGGGTGGTGTTTGAGGAGGGGAGGGACATAGCCAGGTCAGTGTAGGGGGTGAACTAGAGGGGCAAGACAGGATGCCAGGAGTCAGGGAGGATGCTGGACCATGTCTGAGAAGTACCAAGTGGGTTTTGAAGGATGTATAGGAGTTTGCCAAACAGACTCTTCATTCATCAAACCCTCCGGGCATTTCCCTATGCCTGGCCCCCTTAGGAGGACAAAGGCCTGCCCCACGGCAATGTCTCTGCCCGGAAGGTGCTCCTGGCACGGGAGGGGGCTGATGGGAGCCCACCCTTCATCAAGCTGAGTGACCCTGGGGTCAGCCCCACTGTGTTAAGCCTGGAGAGTAAGTTCCTGGAGGTGGAGGAGGGAGGGGCTGAGCAGGGCAAGGAAGTGGATCCCTGATCCCACTTCCATTCCCTCAGTGCTCACCGACAGGATCCCCTGGGTGGCCCCCGAGTGTCTCCGGGAGGCCCAGACACTTAGCTTGGAAGCTGACAAGTGGGGCTTCGGCGCCACGGTCTGGGAAGTGTTTAGTGGCATCACCATGCCCATCAGCGCCCTGGATCCTGCTGAGGTCAGAGCCCCTCACCTGGCATCGGTCTCCGAGCCCCCACTTTGACAGAAGGGCAGACTGACATCCAGTCTGGGGAGATTGGGGTGGGTCTGGTGGGTTGGGGATTACCGACTTCTCCTCTCACCCTCAGAAACTCCAATTTTATGAGGACCGGCAGCAGCTGCCAGCCCCCAAGTGGACAGAGCTGGCCCTGCTGATTCAACAGTGCATGGCCTATGAGCCGGTCCAGAGGCCCTCCTTCCGAGCTGTCATTCGTGACCTCAATAGCCTCATCTCTTCAGGTGCCCACTGGGCCGGATTGGGTGGGAAGGGCTGTGATGTCATATTGGGCCCAGTGGAAGGAGCGTGGTTTGCAGCAGCCACGCCCTGTGTGTCTGGCAAGGTTGGAGGGGTTGGTGACTGTGACAGTCAGTGTGAGCTTCAACAGCTACTGTAACGAACAGTCCCCTCAGTTCAAGGTTCAACATGATGATATTTTATTTGTTTGTTTGTTTGTTTATTTATTTATTTATTTTTGAGACAGAGTCTTGCTCTGTTGCCTAGGCTGGAGTGCAGTGGCACAGTCTCGGCTCACCGCAACCTCTGCCTCCTTGAACCTCTAGTTCAAGAGATTCTCCTGCCTCAGCCTCCTGACTAGCTGGGATTACAGGTACGTGCCACCACGCTCAGCTAATTTTTGTATTTTTGGCAGATATGGGGTTTCACCATATTGGCCAGGCTGGTCTCGAACTCCTGACCTCAGGTGATCCGCCTGCCTCTACCTCCTAAAGTGCTGGGATTACAGGCGTGAGCCACTGTGCCTGGCCTATTTCATTCTTTTAAAAAAATGTTTGGCTGGGCACAGTGGCTCATGCCTATAGTTCCAGCTATAGGTAGGTGGATCGCTCCATCTCTACAAACAAACAAACAAACAAAATTAGCCAGGCATGGTGATGCATGCCTGTATGCATTTTTATTTTATTTTATTTTATATTTTTGAGACACTATCTCCTTCTGTCACCTAGGCTGGAGTGCAGTGGCATGATCATGGCTCACTGCAACCTCTGCCTCCCTGGTTCAAGCAATTCTCGTGCCTCAGACTCCCAAGTAGCTAGGATTACAAGGGTGTGCCACCAAACATGGCTAAATTTTTGTATTTTTTAGTAAAGACAGGGTTTTGTCATGTTGGCTGGGCTAGTCTCGAACTCCCAGTCTCAAAGACATCCATCCACCTCAGCCTCCCAGTGCTGGGATTACAGGCATGAGCCACCACGCCTGGCTGGATTTGTTTTTTTTTTTTTCTGTGTTGGGGTTTTGCTGTGTTCCCCAGGCTGGTCTTGAATTACTGGCTCAAGCAATCCTCCTGCCTTAGTCTCCCAAATAGCTGGGATTACAGGCACACACAACCATGCCCAGTGTGATATTTAGTCTTCATTCAGTGAGGGTGTCCAGGCCCACAGGAACCTCTCACTTAGTGGCTGCACTTACCTCAGGCATTGGGTCCCCGTTGGATCCTCTGCAGATAAAAGAGAGACTGTGGAGGGCCCCATATTAGGTTTCCGTGGGCCAGGACTGGAGGGGCACCCAGCATATCTTGTCCATCAGCCTGAGCTCAGTCATGTGGCCACATTTCATAGCAGTGGAACTGGGGAAATGAGTTCTCATTATGTCCTCCATCTTTGTAGCCATGTGGAGTTGCACAGGGTGTGCACTGCACAAGGAGGCTTCCTTTGCCTGGGATGGAGTGGGAGACACCTTTTTCCAGTCTCCACAAGGTACCCTTTGGCTTGCAATGGCCCTGCCATAATGCACAGAGAGGGTCAATATGCAGATGGAGGTTGCACAGCAAGTCAACTCAGGAGTGGGGCCCAGGATGAGAGGCGCTGCTTACCACTGCCCATGCCCCCACCCCAGACTATGAGCTCCTCTCAGACCCCACACCTGGTGCCCTGGCACCTCGTGATGGGCTGTGGAATGGTGCCCAGCTCTATGCCTGCCAAGACCCCACGATCTTCGAGGAGAGACACCTCAAGTACATCTCACAGCTGGGCAAGGTAAGGTGGGCAGGGCCAGGGTGGGTTGGAGAGGGCAGGGCAGCATCCAGGTGCCTGGACATCAGTCCCGCTATCCCCCAGGGCAACTTTGGCAGCGTGGAGCTGTGCCGCTATGACCCGCTAGGCGACAATACAGGTGCCCTGGTGGCTGTGAAACAGCTGCAGCACAGTGGCCCAGACCAGCAGAGGGACTTTCAGCGGGAGATTCAGATCCTCAAAGCACTGCACAGTGATTTCATTGTCAAGTATCGTGGTGTCAGCTACGGCCCGGGTGAGCCAGCTCCCGGATGAGTGAACCAAGACGTATGGGTACTTTTCAAAGTGCACATTCTTACCCTCCTGCCAGGCCACTTTAGGTAGGCTGGGAACGTGATTATTGATCCAGATTCACATGGGTTACATGTTTGAATCCTGACTCTACCCCTTACCAGTTGTGTAAACTTAACTTTTCTGAGCCTCAGTTTCTCCAGCTGAAAAATGGGTCATTGTGATATTTACTTTGTTGTTGTTGTTGTTTGTTTTTTTGAGACGGAGTCTCGCTCTGTCACTCAGGCTGGAGTGCAGTGGCTCGATCTCGGCTCACTGCAACCTCTGCCTCCCAAGTTCAAGTGATTCTCCTACCTCAGCCTCCCGAGTAGCTGGGATTACAGGAGCGTGCCACCACACCCGCCTAATTTTTGTGTTTTTAGTGGAGATGGGTTTTCACCATGTTGGCCAGGCTGGTCTTGAACTCCTGACCTCAAGTGAGGCTTCCAAAGTGCTGGGATTACAGGCGTGAGCCACTACGCCTGGCCGTGATATATAAACATATCAATGTATGTTGTAGAAAGTACTCAAGAGATATTAGCAATGTGTCATTGTCGCGGTTCCCATATTACAGTCAGCAAAACCGAGGTCGAGAGGGACACAAGGTCCCGCTATGAAAGGGGGGAAGAATGGGGGGAGGAGCAGGGCTGGGCCCTGCTGTGACAGTTCCTGCCTTCTCCAGGCCGCCAGAGCCTGCGGCTAGTCATGGAGTACCTGCCCAGCGGCTGCTTGCGCGACTTCCTGCAGCGGCACCGTGCGCGCCTCGATGCCAGCCGCCTCCTTCTCTACTCCTCGCAGATCTGCAAGGTGCGAGGGGGCGCCCCGGGACTTGTGGGGATTCAGCTGGCTCGGCCTGGGCAGGGGTCTGCTTGGAGGTCGCGGTGAAGGCTGAGGAGTGGAGTTTGGGGTCCAGGTCTCGGGGGTGGTGGGGTTGGCTTAGGGCTCAGGATTAGAACTTCAGTGGAGGATGGCTCGGGGGTAGGGCTAGAGTTGGGGTCTGGGTTGGGGTGCCAGGTCAGGCTTGGGGTGCCTGCCGGATTATCCTGGGATCCTCTCTGCACGCTCACACCGCCCGCCCGCAGGGCATGGAGTACCTGGGCTCCCGCCGCTGCGTGCACCGCGACCTGGCCGCTCGAAACATCCTTGTGGAGAGCGAGGCACACGTCAAGATCGCTGACTTCGGCCTAGCTAAGCTGCTCCCGCTTGACAAAGACTACTACGTGGTCCGCGAGCCGGGCCAGAGCCCCATTTTCTGGTGGGGAACCCGCGCCCAGGCTCCGCCCCTACTCCCCACGGCTCTGGCTCCGCCCCCAGCCATGCCCTCGCCCCCTCCCGCTGCTTTGCTCCCCAGCCTTAGCCCCGCCCTTCCTCCGCTGCAGCTTTGGCTCCTCCCACTCCCCAGAGCCCCGCCCCCTCAACAGCAATGGCTCCCTCGGTCTCCTGCTGCCCGGCTGTCAGCGGCCCCCAGCCTTAGCCCCGCCCTTCTCTAAGCTCTCGCCCCGCCCAAGCTTCAGAGCCCCACCTCTCCAACACCCTGGCTCCGCCCCTCAGGGCTGGCCCCATCTTAGTTCCGCCCTTTCCCCAGTTCTGGCCCCTCCCCCTCCCGCGGCCCCGGCCCCGCCCCATCTCCGCCCCTCTGTGCTGGCCCCGCCCCCTCCCCACAGCCTTAGCTCTTCCCAGGCATCTCCCAGGGCTGGAGAATCCACCTATCCCACAGCCAGGGAAACCAAGACCCTGGAGACGGGACCGACCTGTTCACAGTCCCCACCTACCCTGACCAGTTCCCCATTCCAAGGCTACCCTCTCTTCCTGTCCTTTCCCCACCCTCGCATCTCAAGACCTCCCTGTCCCCTCTCCAGGTATGCCCCCGAATCACTCTCGGACAACATCTTCTCTCGCCAGTCAGACGTCTGGAGCTTCGGGGTCGTCCTGTACGAGCTCTTCACCTACTGCGACAAAAGCTGCAGCCCCTCGGCCGTGAGTCGGCTCCCCTGGGCCCCCAGCCTCCTTCTCCCTCCACGCCCCTCGTGGCCAATCTCTATCCTGTCTGCGCCTGCGTCCCTCTTTAGCATGGGGTCACCTGGTCCCAGCATCATAGGCCCCAGTGGGGAGGACCCTTCCTCACCTTTCTGACCCCTTCACGGTGCAGGCAGCCCCTCCCCGCTCCATCACAGATGGCCCCTCCCCTCACCACGGGTGGCCCCCTCCCCCTCCACCCACGGAGGCCCCTCCCCCACCACCTGCGCTCCTCCCTGGCTCCAGGAGTTCCTGCGAATGATGGGATGTGAGCGGGATGTCCCCGCCCTCTGCCGCCTCCTGGAACTGCTGGAGGAGGGCCAGAGGCTGCCGGCGCCTCCTGCCTGCCCTGCTGAGGTGAGCGCCTCAGGGCTAGCCTCAGTTTCCCAATCTGTAGATTGGGCTGGGGTCTCGGGCAAGCCAGCTGGCGCCTGAGTCTCTGTACTGAGAATAAAGGCTAGAGTGTGAGGCTGTTGAGGATCCTGGCCCCCACTTGGCTACTCTCTCACTGTGTGGCAAGTCAGAGCACTTTCAGAGCCTCAGTTTACCCTTTTCCAAAATGAGAATAGTAATGCCTTATAGGGTGAGGGAAGATCAGACTCCTGAACACTTGTGCCTATGAGGGCTCAGCTCAAAGCCGAGCACACAGTCGATGCTCCATAAATGGTGGTGACGTTCATGGTTTTTTTTTTTTTTTTTTTTTTTTTTTAGAGATGGGGGCTCACTCTGTTGCCCAGGCTGGGCGCAATTATAGCTCACTGCAGCCTCCAACTCCTGAGCTCAAGTGATCCCCCTAGTTCAGCGTCTGTAGTGGCAGGGGCTACAGGTGTACACCACCACGCCTGGCTAATTTAAAAGTAATTTTTTAGAGATGGGAGCCTCACTATATTGCCCAGGCTGGTCTTGAACTCGTGGGCTCAAGCGATTCTCCTGCCTCAGCCTCCCGAAGTGCTAGGACTATAGGTGTATACCACCAAGCCTGGCTAATTTAAAAATAATTTTGGCCAGGTGCAGTGGCTCACACCTGTAATCCCAGCACTTTTGAAGGCTGAGGCCGTCAGATCACCTGAGGTCAGGAGTTCGAAACTAGCCTGGCCAACATGGTGACACCCTGTCTCTACTAAAAATACAAAAATTACCTGTGTGTGGCGGTGGGTGTCTGTGATCCCAGCTACTTGGGAGGCTGAGGCAGGAAAATTGCTTGAACCTGGGAGGGGAAGGTTGCAGTGAGCCAAGATCATGCCACTGCACTCCAGCCTGGGCGACAGAGTGAGACTCCATCTCAAAATAAATAAATAAAATAAAAATAATTTTTTTAAGAGACAGGGTCTCGCTATGTTGCCCAGGCTGGTCCTGAACTCCTGGGCTCAAGCGATCCTCCTGCCTTGGCCTCCCAACGTGCTGGGATTTACAGGCATGAGCCACTGTGCCTGGCTAATTAAAAAAAAAAATTTTTTTTAAGAGATGGGCTCTCTTTGTGTTGCCCAGGCTGGTCTTGAGCTCCTGGGGTCAAGTGATCCTCCTGCCTCGGCCTCCCAAAGTGCTGGGATTACAGACGTGAGCCACCACATCCCACCCTGTCATGGTTTATAATCATATAATCATAACCTTTGTGGAAGTGTCTGACATGCAGTTGGTCATTGATAAATTAATTCGCTCAAGCCAAAAACATTTATTGAGTGCCAACTATGTGCCAGGACTTGTTGGGTGCTGAAGACCCTGTCCTCCCAGTAACTAGCAAAAGCTGATAAGAACATTCTAGGCTGGGCACAATGGCTCATGCCTATAATCCCAACACTTTGGGAGGCTGAGGCAGAAGGATCACTGGAGCCCAGGAGTTCAAGACCAGCCTGGGCAACATAGTGAGACCCTGTCTCTACAAACAATAAAAGCATTAGCCAGTGTGGTGACATGCACCTGTGGTTTCAGCTACTAGGGAGGCTGAGGCAGGAGGACTGCTTGAGCCCAGGAGGTCAAGGCTGCAGTGAGCCATTATTGTGCCACTGCACTCCAGCCTGGACAACAGAGTGACACTCTGTCTCAAAACAAAACAAAACAAAACAAAATTGTGGTAGTGATAAGTGCCTTGAAAGAGATGAACAGAGGGAAATGGTGGGGTGGGGGTGGTCAAAGAGGGCCTCTTACGGGGCTGATGCTGGAAGGAGGAGGAGCCTATGCATGAGTAAAGCCAGGAGAAGAAATTTCCAGTGGAGGACACGGAAGGGACAAAGGCCTTGGGGAGGTAATGAGCTAGGTGCCTTTAAGCACCAGTGCGATGGAGGCAGGTGTGACTGCCTGGAATAAATGAGGGAGGGAGGGATGGAGATGAGCGAAGGAGGGCATCAGGGAGAGGTGGTTTTTTTTTTTTGAGACAGGGTTTCGCTCTTGTTGCCCAGGCTGGAGTGCAATGGCACAATTTCGGCTCACCGTAACTTCCACCTCCCAGGCTCAAGCAATTCTCCTGCCTTAGACTCCCGAGTAGCTGGGATTACAGGCTCATGCCATCACGCCCAGATAATTTTTTTTTTTTATAAGTTAAGATGGGGTTTCTCCATGTTGGTCAGGGTGGTCTCGAAAGGAGAAGGGTGTTCTAAAATCCATAGGGGCTGGGCGCAGTGGCTCACACCTGTAATCCCAGCACTTTGGGAGGCCGAGGCGGGTGGATTACATGAGGTCAGGAGTTCAAGACCAGCCTGACCAACATGGTGAAACCCCGTCTCTACTAAAAATACAAACTTAGCCAGGTGTGGTGGTATGTGCACGTAATCCCAGCTACTTGGGAGGCTGAGGCAGGAGAATCGCTCGAACCCAGGAGGCAGAAGTTGCAGTGAGCCGAGATTGCACCACTGCATTCCAGCCTGGGCAACAAGAGTGAAACTTTATCTCAAATAAATAAATAAATAAGATCCATAGGGAGCCATGGGAGGTTTTGGAGCAGAGATGGGATGGAATTTAATTTGTATTTTAAAACTGAATGGGGCCAGGTGCGGTGGCTCATGCCTATAATCCCAGCACTTTGGGAGGCCGAGACAGGTGGATCACCTGAGGTCAGGAATTTGAGACCAACCTGGCCAACATGGTGAAACCCCGTCTCCACTAAAAATACAAAATTAGCCAGGTGTGGTGGCACGTGCCTATAATCCCAGCTACTCGGGAGTCTAAGGCAGGATAATTGCTTGAACCCGGGAGGTGGAGGTTGCAGTGAGCCGAGATCATGCCATTGCACTCCAGCCTGGACAACAGAGCTAGACTCCATCTCAAAAAAACAAAAACGAATACACTGAATGGGAGTTGTGTCCTTCAGACTGCTCAGGCGCGACCCCATTATCTGTCCCCCACCCCTCAGGTTCACGAGCTCATGAAGCTGTGCTGGGCCCCTAGCCCACAGGACCGGCCATCATTCAGCGCCCTGGGCCCCCAGCTGGACATGCTGTGGAGCGGAAGCCAGGGGTGTGAGACTCACGCCTTCACTGCTCACCCAGAGGGCAAACCCCACTCCCTGTCCTTTTTATAGCTCCTGCCTGCAGACCTCTGGATTAGGTCTCTGTTGACTGGCTGTGTAACCTTAGGCAGGGAGCTGCCCCTCTCTGGGCCTCAGAGGCCTTATGAGGGTCCTCCACTTCAGGAACACCTCCATGACATTGCATTTGGGGGGCTCCCGTGGCTTGTAGAATAGCCTGTGGCTTTTGTAGTTTGTTAAGGTTCAAGACAGATGGGCAGATGTGTCAGTGGGGCTCTCTGAGTCCTGGCCCAAAGAAGCAAGGAACCAAATTTAAGACTCTTGCATCTTCCCATCTCCTCAAGCCCTGGCCCCCTAAGTTTCCTTTTCTCTCCCTCTCTTTGTATTTTTTTACTTTTATTTTTATTTTTGAGACAGACCCTCGCTCTGTTACCCAGGGTGGAGTGCAGTGGTGTGATCTCGGCTCAGTGCAACCTCTGCTTCCCAGGTTCAAGCGATTCTCCTGCCTCAGCCTCCCGAGTAGCGGGGATTACAGGTGTGCACCACCACACCCGGCTAATTTTTTTTATTTTTAGTAGAGATGAGGTTTCACCATGATGGCCAGGCTGATCTCGAACTCCTGACCTCAAGTGATCCTCCCGCCTCAGCCTCCCAAAGTGTTGGAATAATAGGCATGAGCCACTGCACCTGGGCTTTTATTTTTTTTAATTTATTATTATTATTTTTAAGAGACAGGATCTTGCTATGTTGCCCAGGCTGGTCTTGAACTCCTGGGCTACAGTGATCCTCCTGCCTCATCCTCCCAAATAGCTGGGATTACAGGCACCTAGTTTTGAGTTTCCTGTCTTATTTCCAGTGGAGACATTCATGTAGCTTTTTTTTTTTTTTTTTTTTTTGAGACGGAGTCTCGCTCTGTCACCCAGGCTGCAGTGCAGTGGCGCAATCTCAGCTCACTGCAAGCTCCGCCTCCCGAGTTCAAGCCATTCTCTAGCCTCAGCCTCCCGAGTAGCTGGGACTACAGGTGCCCGCCACCACACCCGGCTAAGTTTTTGTATTTTTAGTAGAGACGGGGTTTCACCGTGTTAGCCAGGATGGTTTCGATCTCCTGACCTTGTGATCCGCCCGTCTCAGCCTCCCAAAGTGCTGGGATTACAGGTGTGAGCCACCGCGCCTGGCCCTCATGTAGCTTTAAATGTATGATCTGACTTCTACTCCCCGATCTCTGTTTCTCTGGAGGAAGCCAAGGACAAGAGCAGTTGCTGTGGCTGGGACTCTGCCTTTTAGGGGAGCCTGTGTATCTCTTTGGGATCCTGAAAGGGGGCAGGAGAGGCTGGGGTCCCAGTCCACCCTAATGGTACCTGAGTGTCCTAGGGCTTCAGTTTTCCCACCTGTCCAATGGGACCCCTTCTGTCCTCACCCTACAAGGGGCACAAAGGGATGACACCAAACCAGGCAGGAACTTTTCCCGCAATCAAGGGAAGGAAAGGCATTGCTGGCAGAGGGAACAGCATGCCAAGCGTGAGAAGGCTCAGAGTAAGGAGGTTAAGAGCCCAAGTATTGGAGCCTATGGTTTTGCCCCTTCCACGCAGTGTGACAGTGGGCAAGTTCCTTTCCCTCTCTGGGTCTCAGTTCTGTCCTCTGCAAAATGGTCAGAGCTTACCTGTTCGCTGTGCAGCGTCAACTTTCTGACTGGTGAGAGGGATTCTCATGCAGGTTAAGCTTCTGCTGCTCCTCCTCACCTACCTGCAAAGCTTTTCTGCCATTTTTGCCTCCTTGGAAAGCTCTTATCCATCTCTCAAAACTCCAGCTACCACATCCTTGCAGCCTTCCCTCATATGCCCCCACCACTATTGCAGCCCTGTCCTTCCCTCTAGCCCCACTGTGACCCTGGGGCTGGGGAAGTGTCTGTGTCCAGCTGTCTCCCCTGACCTCAGGGTTCCTTGGGGGCTGGGCCGAGGCCTCCACACAGAGGGGGCTCTGGGAATGTTTGTTGACTCAATAAAGGAATTCAGTGGAAAAGATGGTTTGTGCTGGACTTGGGGCGATGGGGAGCCTCAGAGGGTGTGTGAGCTGGGAGGGATGCGGTTAGAGCTGTGGGCCAGAGACCTGTCAGGGAGCCACTGTGGGGGCCCCAGGGCAGGCTAGTGGAGGAGGACCACTGGGTGGGGCTTGGCTGGAGCCCTCGGACAGAGCCCCCTCACTCCCAGCCCCAGCTGTTGGCCTTGGCTGCAGCCTGGGGGAGCTGATTACAGGCTCTCTGTGGGTGGGGAAGGAACAGGCTGCTCTCCCGGTGGTCAGAGGACAAGGCCAGGTTGGGGGAGCGAGGCTGTGGGGAGGGCCCAAAATCACTGGGGCCAGATCACCTCCCCCGCACCGGCCCCCGTCATGTGCACCTCATAACTGCTAGAAATATGTGGAGAGTGGCCAGGCTCAGTGGCTCACGTCTGTAATCCCAGCACTTTGGGAGGCCAAGGCAGGAGGATCACTTGAGGTCAGGAGTATGAGACCAGCCTGGCCAACATGGTGAAACTGTCTCTACTAAAAATACAAAAATTAGCCTGGTGTGCTGGCACATGCCTGTAATCCCAGCTACTCAGGAGGCTGAGGCAGAAGAATTGCTTGAAACTGGGATGTGGAGGTTGCAGTGAGCTGAGATCATGCCATTGCACTCCAGCCTGGGCGACAGAACGACTCCGTTTCAAAAAAAAGAAAGATGCAGAGAGAGACAGACAGACAGAAGGAAACTGAGAGATGAAGGCCGAGAGAGACTCAGAGACAGAGAGAGAGAGATCTCTGTCCCTGCTCTCTTAGTCCCAGAGAGCCCCCTAATTTGGTAGAAATGAGGAGGGAGCTGCTCTGGGGTCAAGCAAGACCCGAGTTCCAGCCCAGGTTCTCTCCTGCCTCGGGTCAAGCATCCTTCCCTCTCTCAGCCTCAGATTCCCTCCTTTGTAAAACAAAGCTATAAGACCCCCTAGGCACGAAGCTGGGGCCAAGCATCTGCTGAACAAATAAATCCTGCTCTATTCTGGGTCCCCTAGCCCCTGCTCACTTAGAGGGGACCACCGTGTTGGGGAGACAGAGCTTCGGATGGGACACCCCCAGCCCTGCGTGTCAGGTGCCTTGAGAAGACCTGGGCTCTGCTCAGGTCTCCTGTGACCTTGGGCAAGTTTGGGGTCCTTTCTCTGTGCCTCAGTTTTCTTTTTTTCTTTTATGTTCTTTCTTTTTTTTTCTGGCAAGGGGACGGAGTCTCTGTCCCCCAGGCTGGTGTGCAGCGGCACCATCTCTGCTCACTGCAATCTCTGCCTCCTGGGTTCAAGCGATTCTCCTGGCTCAGCCTCCCGAGTAGCTGGGATTATAGGCATGCGCCACCACATCTGGCTAATTTTTTTTTTTTGAGACGGAGTCTCTCTTTGTCGCCCAGGCTGGAGTGCAGTGGAGCAATCTCGGCTCACTGCAAGCTCCGCCTCCTGGGTTCACGCCACTCTCCTGCCTCAGCCTCTCCGAGTAGCTGGGACTACAGGCACCCGCCACGATGCCTGGCTAATTTTTTGTATTTTTAGTAGAGACAGAGTTTCACCATATTGGGCAGGCTGGTCTCGAACTCTTGACCTCAATTGATCCACCTGCCCCATCTTCCCAGAGTGCTTGCATTACAGGCATGAGACACTGTGCCCAGCCTGTGTGCCTCAGTTTTCTTATTTGTACAGTAATAGAAACAACAAAATTCTGAACATTGCTGGTCTTGGAAGATGCCCGCTGTCTTCCTCCCTGCCCCCCAGAAAATGCAGCATTATTACTTTTCAGTTGATCTGTTTCATCTCTTTAAAATGGTTAAGACAATAGCGAAGACTTGGCCGTGTGTGGTGCCTCACACCTGTAATCTCAGCATTTTGGAAGGCTGAGTAGGGAGAACCACTTGAGTTCTAGATGAGCCTGGGCAACTTAGCAAGACCCCCGCCTCTACAATTAAAAAATTAAAAATGGACGGGCGCGGTGGTTCACGCCTGTAATCCCAGCACTTTGGGAGGCCGAGGCAGGTGGATCACTTGAGGTCAAGAGTTTGAGATTAGCCTGGCCAACATGGTGAAACCCTGTCTCTGTTAAAAATACAAAAATTAGCCGGGCGTGGTGATGGGCACCTGTAATCCCAGCTACTCAGGAGGCTGAGGCAGGAGAATCGCTTGAACCGAGGAGGCAAAGGTTGCAGTGAGTCGAGATTGCACCACTGCACTCCAGCCTGGGTGACAGAGTGAGACTCTGTCTAAAAAGATAAAAATAAAAATAAAAAAATTAAAAATTAGCCAGGCATTGTATTGCAGGCCTGTAGTCCCAGCTACTCAGGAGGCAGAGGCTGAAGGATCCCTTGAGCCCAGGGGAACGAGGTTACAGTGAGCTATGATCCTGCCATTACAGTCCAACCCAGAGAGATCCTATGTCAAAAATGAATAAATAGCCTGGTGTGGTCGCTCTCACCTGTAATCCCAGGACTTTGGGACGCTGAGGTGGGAAGATGACTTGAGTCCAGGAGTTTGAGACCAGCCTAGGCAACATGGCGAAACCCCATCTCTACAAAAAAATACAAAAAATTAGCCGGGTGTGGTGGCGTGGGCCTGTAGTCTCAGCTACTCAGGAGGCTGAGGTGGGAGAATTGCTTGAGTCAGGGACAGGGAGGTGGCAGTGAGCCCATATCGTGCCACTGCACTCCAGCCAGGGTGACAGAGCAAGACCTCATCTCAAAAATAAAAGATAAAAATAGGCGGCTGGGCGTGGTGGCTCACACCTGTAATCTCAGCTACTTGGGAGGCTGAGGTGGGAGAATCACTTGAACTCAGGAGGTGGAGGTTGCAGTGAGCCAAGATCACGTCACTGCACTCCAGCCTGGGCGACAGAGCAAGACTTTGTCTCAGTAATAATAATAAAAATAATAATAGTCCAGGCACAGCTCATGCGTGTAATCCCAGCACTTTGGGAGGCCGAGGCAGATGGATCGCTTGAGGTCAGGAGTTGGAGACCAGCCTGGTCAACGTGGCAAACCCCCATCTCTACTAAAAAAAAAAATGCAAAAAAAAAAAAATTAGCCAGGCATAGTGGTGCACACCTGTAATCCCTGCTACTCAGGAGGCTGAGGCAGGAGTATCGCTTGAACCCGGGTGTCAGAAGTTGCAGTGAGCCGAGATCAAGTCACTGCACTCCAACCTGGGCAACAGAGCGAGACTCCATCTCAAAAAAAAAAAAAAGAAAAAAAGAAAAAAGAAAGACTCCTTGCCCAGTGCTCCCTGTGGGAGAAGTACATCCAAGGCCCTGGCCCTGGAAGAAAGGCCCTGGCACTAACCCCACCCTTGACCTTCTTCCTGGGCGGTCCTGAAGAATGTTCTGTCCCTTCTCCAAGGTCCCCAGCTGGGGAGGCCCAGGCGCCTATAAAGGGGGTCCCCGCTTGGCCCAGGCGCCACCCACCGCCATGGACTCCCGTCTGCCTGCCTGGGTGCTGGTGCTGCTGGGCCCTGCCCTGGTGTTCGCGTTGGGCCCCGCGCCCACCCCAGAGATGCGTGAGAAGTTGTGCGGCCACCGCTTCGTGCGCGCGCTGGTGCGCGTGTGCGGGGGCCCCCGCTGGTCCATGGAGGCCAGGAGGCCTGCGGCTGGAGGCGACCGTGAGTGGGGACGGGCAGGGGCAGCGCTCTGGGAAGCCGAGGTGGGGCAGGTGCACGCAAGCGCAGATGCACATGTGCAGGGAGGTGGGCAGGCTTGCATGCGTGTGCCCAGGGCTCACCTGCCGGCTGCGTGCACACATCGTGGGTCCGCACTGGAGTGTGTGTGAGCACGCGTGTGAAAGTCCCCAGAGCCATTAGCCAGGCGCGGTGGCTCACGCCTGTAATCCCAGCACTTTGGGAGGCTGAGGCGGGCGGATCCCCAGAGGTCAGGAGTTCGAGACCAACCTGGCCAAAATGGTGATAGCCAATCTCTACTAAAAATAAAAATTAGCTGGGGGTAATGATGCACATCTGTAATCCCAGCTTCTTGGGAGGTTAAGGCAGGAGTATCGCTTGAACCCGGAAGGCAGAGGTTGCAGTGGGCCGAGATCATGCCATTGCACTCCAGCCTGGGCGACAGAGCAAAGCTCCGTCTCAAAAAAAAAAAAAAAGAAGTCCCCAGAGCATGAGTCCCCTGAGGGGCCAGAAACAGAGTGAGGCAGGAGAGGTAGGCTCTAGCAGGTACATGGTGAGATCCTGTCTTAAAATTTCAATATTTTGATCTTCATGAATTTTTGCCTTAATTTTGCTTTGTTTGTTTGTTTGTTTGTTTGTTTTTTTGAGACAGGGTCTCACTCTGACGCCCAGGCTGGAGTGCAGTGGTGCGATCTCGGCTCACTGCAGGCTCAGCCTCCTGGGCTCAAACCATCCTCCTGCCTCAGCCTCCGGAGTAGCTGGGATACAGGTGCTGCCACCACACCTAGCTAATTTCTTTTTTTCTTTTTCGTAGAGAGGGAGTCTCACTCTTTTTCCCAGGCTGGTCTCAAACTCCTGAGCTCAAGTAATCCTCCCATCTTGACCTTCCAAAGTGTTGGGATTAGGGACGTGAGTCACTGTGTCCAGCCTTAAAAGTATTTGAAAGTATTGCTTTTGAAAAGTATTGCTTTTTACAATTATTTTACTTTATTTTATTATTTTTATTTATTTATTTATTTATTTTGAGACATAGCCTTGCTCTGTCACCCAAGCCAGACTGCTGTGACGTGATCTCGTCTCACTGCAACCTCTGCCTCCCGGGTTCGAGCAATTTTCCTGCCTCAGCCTCCAGAGTAGCTGGGACTGTGGGCACGCACCACCACACCTGGCTAATTTTTGTATTTTGTTTGTTTGTTTGAGATGGAGTCTCGCTCTCTCACCCGGGCTGGAGTGCAGTGGCACGATCTCAGCTCACTGCAACCTCTGCCCCCTGAGTCCAAGCAATTCTCTTGCCTCAGCCTCCCAAGTAGCTGGGACTACAGGCCACTGCCCAGGCCACCCACTACCATACACAGCTGATTTTTTTTGTATTTTTAGTAGAGACAGGTGAACAGGTGAAACAACAGGTTTCACCATGTTGGCCAGGCTGGTCTTGTTTTGTTTTGTTTTGACATGGAGTCTCGCTCTGTCCCCCAGGCTGGAGTGCAGTGGTGTGATCTCGGCTCACTGCAAGCTCCCCCTCCTGGGTTCACGCCATTCTTCTGCCTCAGCCTCCCAAGTAGCTGGGACTACAGGCGCCCACCACCACGCCCAGCTAATTTTTTTGTATTTTTAGTAGAGACGGGGTTTCACCGTGTTAGCAAGGATGGTCTCAATCTCTTGATCTTGTTATCCACCCGCCTTGGCCTCCCAAAGTGCTGGGATTACAGGCGTGAGCCACCATGCCCGGGCCAGGCTGGTCTTGAACTCCTGATCTCAGGTGATCTGCCCGCCTTGACCTACCCAAGTGCTGGGATTACAGGCATGAGCCACTGCACCCGGCCTAATTTTTGTATTTTTAGTAGAGACAGGGTTTCACTATGATGGCCAGGCTGGTCTTGAACTCCTGACCCTAAGTGATCTGCCCCACCTTGGTCTCCCAAAGTGTTGGGATTACAAGTGTGAGCCACCGTGCCTGGACTTTTTACAAATACTTTAAATTTGATTTTAAAAGTATTGCATTAAAATACTTATCTTGCTCATGCCTGTAATCCCTCTACTCAGGAGGCTGAGGAGGGAGGATCACTTGAGGCCAGGAGTTTGAGACCAACCTGGGCAATATGAGACTCAGCCTGAGACAGAGACCCTTGTCTCATAAAAAGGAAAAATATTAGTATTACATATATATATATATATATACATTTTTTTTTTGTTTTTTTTTTTTTTGAGACAGGGTCTCACTCTGTCACCCATGCTGGAGTGCAGTAGCATGATCTCAGCTCACTGCAACCTCTGCCTCCCAGGCTCAAGCAATCTGCCCACCTCTGCCTCCTGAGTAGCTGGGACTCTAGGCACATGTCACTATGTTTGGCTAATTTTTATATTGTTAGTAGCGATGGGGGTTTCACCATGTTGCCTAGGCTGGTCTCAAATTCCTGAGCTCAGGCAGTCTGCCTGCCTTAGCCTCCAAAAGGCTTGGGATTTCAAGGCCCAGCCACCAAGTTTTCTTTTTTTAGATGGAGTTTCAATCTTGTTGCCCAGGCTGGAGTGCAATGGCGCGATCTCGGCTCACCACAAACTCTGCCTCCTGGGTTCAAACAATTCTTCTGCTTCAGCCTCCCCTACTAGTAGCAGGGATTACAGGCATGCGCCACCACGCCTGGCTAATTTTGTATTTTTAGTAGAGAAGGGGTTTCTCCATGTTGGTCAGGCTGGTCTTGAACTCCTGACCTCATGCCTGTAATCCCAACACTTTGGAAGGCTGAGGCAGGGGGGTCACTTGGACCCAGGAGTTCAAAAGCAGCCTGGCCAACATAGAGAGACCCCGTCTCTATTTTATTTAAAAAAGCTAATGCTGGCTGGGCGCGGTGGCTCACGCCTGTAATGCCAGCACTTTGGGAGGCCGAGGCAGGCGGATCTGAGGTCAAGAGATTGAGACCATCCTGGCCAACATGGTGAAACCCTGTCTCTACTAAAAATACAAAAATTAGCCGGGTGTCGTGGTGCACGCCTGTAGTCTCAGCTACTTGGGAGGCTGAGGCAGGAGAATCACTTGAACCCGGGAGGTGGAGGTTGCAGTGAGCCAAGATCATGACACTGCACTCCAGCTTGGCGACAGAGCGAGACTCCATCTCAAAAAAAAAAAAAGCTGATGCTGACATTTGGGGATGTATATGGTAGTGGGGGCTGTCCTGTATATTGTAGGGTGTTAGATAACACCTCTGTCTCCTGCCCCCTAATGCCATGAATAGCCTCACACCCCACCCAAGTTGTGACATCTAAAACTGTCCCCAGACAAGTATCCCCTGGAAACAAAATCACCCTGGTTTGAGAACCACTGGTGTCAATTGTAAACCGCAGATTGGGTAGAGGGTAAACGACCCTCTAAATTTTCATAAGTCTTTTTCTTTTTCTTTTGAGACAGTCTTGCTCTGTCACTCAGGCTGGAGTGCAGTGGCACGATCTCGGGTCACTGCAGCCTTGCCTTCCCAGGCTCAAGCGATCCTCCCACCTCAGCCTCCCAAGTAGATGGGACTACAGGCATGCAGAATCATGCCCAGCTAATTTTTGTATTTTCTGCAGAGATGAGGTTTTGCTGTATTGCCCAGGCTGGTCATGAACTCCTGGGCTCAAGCAACGCACCCACCTAGGCTTCCCAAAATGCTGGGGTGACAGGTGTGAGCCACGGTGCCTGGCCTCAAAAAAATATCCTGATGGCTTCGTGCCTCCCTGTCCGTACCCTAGTCCTGGCCCTGGTGCAGGTATATAAGACACGTTTGTGCAGATGTGTTAACATGTGTCCACATGTCTCTGTGTGCCACTCCACTTGCGGTGTTAGGGATCCAGGGGAGGCGGTCTGCAAGGGCGCGTCCACGTAGGGGTGTGTGTGTGTGTCTGTGGATCCACCACACATGAGTGGGTGACCAGGAAGTGGACCCACAGACGCATGTACACCCCTGCATGTCTCTGTGCCACGAGGAGTCTGTGGGTGGGTCTCTGACCTGCTCTGGGTGTCTCATGGACCCTTGGACCTGTTGGGGAAACTGACACCATCTGTAGCTCCAAGACCCCTGACACTCCCTGGGCAGGGCATGGGGCACTCAGGTGGCATATGGGGACCCACGCAGCTGGGGATGTGAGTGTGGACATGAGTTGAGTGAACTGAGAGGATTAACCGGTGCCTGGCATACAGTAGGTGCTTAATAAGTGCTCGCTTTTTTTTTTTTTTTCGAGATGGAGTTTCATTCTTGTCACCTAGGCTGGAGTGCAACGGCACGATCCCAGCTCCCTGCAGCCTCCACCTCCTGGGTTCAAGTGATTCTCTCACCTCAGCCTCCCCAGTAGCCGGGATTACAGGTGCCTGCCACCACGCCTGACTAATTTTTGTATTTTTTAGTAGAGACAGGTTTTCACCATGTTGGCCAGGCTGGTCTCAAACTCCTGACCTCAAGTGATCCGCCCACCTCGGCCTCCCAAAGTGCTGGGATTACAGGCGTAAGCCACTGAGGCTGGCCAGTGCTCACTTTTTTTTTTTTTTTTTTTGAAACAGAGTCTCACTCTGTTGCCCAGGCTGGAGTGCAGTGGCGCGATCTCAGCTCAGTGCAAGCTCCACCTGCTGGGTTCATGCCATTCTCCTGCCTCAGCCTCCCGAGTAGCTGGGACTACAGGCACCCGCCACCACGCTCGGCTACTTTTTTGTATTTATTTATTTTTTTTTTTAGTAGAGACGGGGTTTCACTGTGTTAGCCAGGATGGTCTCGAACTCCTGACCTTGTGATCTGCCCAGTTCGGCTTCCCAAAGTGCTGGGATTACAGGCATAAGTCGCTTCACCCGGCCAGTACTCACTTTTTATTTGCATGCATGATGAGTGTTTGGTGGGTCACTCAGTGGGATGTGTGTGGATTCGTGCACATGCAGCATGGGGTAGCATGTCCTCTGTCGTTTCTGTTCCAGCTGAGTTTCACTCTGTCCCCAGGTGAGTTGCTACAGTGGCTGGAGAGACGACATCTGCTCCATGGGCTGGTGGCCGACAGTAATCCCACGCTGGGACCTGGCCTGCAGCCCCTGCCCCAGACCTCTCACCATCACCGCCACCACCGTGCAGCTGCCACCAACCCTGCACGCTACTGCTGCCTCAGTGGCTGTACCCAACAAGACCTGCTGACCCTCTGTCCCTACTGATTCCTCCTTGGGTGCAGCCTCAGAGTGGCCTGAGGCCCAGAGGGTCTGGTCTGGTGAGCTCCTGAGGCCACACAGCACCATAAAGTCTCGCGTCTGCAGGCCTTTGATTACCTCCTGGGATGGGGTGCTCACTATCTACCCCAGACCAATGCCACCTGCAGCCTGTGGAGTCAACTGCAGAATAAATCACACCCTAGCCCTGGCTTGGAGGATCCCCGCTTTCAGAGATGCTGGACACTGACAGCCAAATGTCCTCACTCCAGAGGAGCCCCAGACGCTCCGCTCCCTGCATGTGTAACACCCCTTCTTGCTGTCTCTTAGTAAATAAACGACCCAAAGCAGCTTCCTGCATTTTCTCTAGAAAAAGGGACAAGCCTCAGTCAGTTCCTGTGTGGGCTTGTCCCCCAGCAGCCATGGACCCACTGGCACTTCCAGGAGCTTGATAACTAGAGAGGCATTGCAACGCAAAGTGGGGAAACTGAGGCCCAGGGAGAGGGCTGCTTGCCAAGGTCAGACAGGGAGGGAAGGGTTAAGTGCAGGACTTGAGCCGAGGTCTCTACCAAGGCCCATGGGAGTCCTTAGCATTGAGGACTTAGAATGGTAGATATTAGACACAAAACTAATGTCTGAAAATGATCAACACAAAACACATTGGTCTTTTTTTTTTTTTTTTTTTTTTTTTCTGAGACAGGGTCTCACTCTGTCACCCAGGCTGGAGTGCAGTGGCACAATCATAGCTCACTGCAGCCTCCAACTCCTGGGCTCAAGTGATCCTCCCACTTCAGCCTCCTAAGTAGCTGGAATTACAGGCGCCCGCCACCACACCCAGCTAATTTTTGCATTTTTAGTAGAGACAGGGTTTCACCATGTTGGCCAGGCTGGTCTTGAACTCCTGAACTCAGGTGATCCGCCCACCTCGGCCTCCCAAAGTGTTGAGATTACAGGCATGAGCCACCATGCCTGGCCCAGTCATCGGATTTAGGGTCCACCCTAATCCATGATAACCTCATCTCTGTCTACAAAGACCCTATTTCCAAATAAGCCCATATTCTGAGGTTCCAGGTGGACATGAATTCTTGCCAGACACTACTCAATCCAGTGGAGCAGGGGAGCTGGGACTCTCCCCTGATGGCAATAGGGAGCCACAGAGGGTGTGTGAGCAGGGGCAGAATGAGGTCAGATGTGCCTGTGTGCCTGTTAGAAAGCCCTGCAGCCCCATCTCATCCAGGCATGATTTGCAGGATGATGTCTCAGCCTCCCAGCTCCCTCTAGTCCCCAGAGCAGCCATTTTTAACCATCTTTTTTTTTTTTTTTTTTTTTTTGAGACTGAGTCTCGCTCTGTTGCCCAGGCTGGAGTGCAGTGGCATGATCTCGGCTCACTGCAACCTCTGCCTCCTGGGTTCAAGCGAATCTTTTGCCCTCAGCCTCCTGAGTAGCTGGGACTACAAGTGCACACCACCACGCCAGGCTAATTTTCATATTTTTAGTAGAGACGAGGTTTCACCATGTTGGCCAGAATGATCTCAATCTCCTGACCTCGTGATCCACCCACCTCGGCCTCCCAAAGTGCTGGGATTACAGGTGTGAGCCACCACGGCTGGCCTATTTTTTTTTTTTTTTTGAGATAGATTCTCACTCTGTCGCCCAGGCTAGAGTGCAGTGGCTCAATCTCAGCTCACTGCAACCTCTGTCTCCTGGGTTCAAGTGATTCTCCTGTCTCAGCCTCCCAGGTAGCTGAGATTATAGGCATGTGCCACCACACTCTGCTAATTTTTGTATTTTTAGTAGAGACGGGGTTTCGCCGTGTTGTCTAGGCTGGTCTTGGACTCCTGACTTCAGGTGATCCGCCCGCCTTCGCCTCCCAAACTACTGGGATTACAGGCATGAGCCACCATGCCCAGCCTCATTTTATTTCTGAAACAAGGTCTCCCTCTCACCCAGGCTGGAGTGCAGTGGCATGGTCCTGGCTCACTGCAACCTCAACCTCCCAGGCTCAAGTGATCCTCCCCCCTCAGCTTTCCGAGTAGCTGGGACCATAAATGGGCACTACCACATAGGGCTAATTTTTTTTTCTGTACAGACAGGGTCTCACTATGTTGCCCAGGCTGGTCTCGAACTCCTGGGCTCAGGTGATCCTCCCACCTCGGCCTCCCAAAGCCCTGTAATTATAGGCATGAGTCACTGTGTTTGGTCCTGTCACCCCATTTAAATTCTGCTCAGGCTGGTGCAGTGGCTTATGCCTGTAATCCCAAGACTTTGGGAGGCTGAGGAAGGTGGATCTCTTGAGGCCAGGAGTTCCAGACCAGACTGGACAACATGGTGAAACCCTGTCTGTACTACAAATACAAAAATTAGCCAGGCGTGGTGGCGCATGCCTGTAATCCCAGTAACTTGGGAGGCTGAGGCATGAGAATCGCTTGAACTCAGGAGGCGGAGGTTGCAGTGAGATGAGATCGCGCCACCACACTCCAGCCTGGGCAACAGAGCGAGACTTGGTCTCAAAAATAAATAAAATTAAAGTAAAATAAAAAAAGTATTCTGCTCAAAGCTCTTATTGCTCCCGGGAACTTCCCATTTGATCATTTTCAGGTTTGTTTCCTTGCCATAAGGTGGGTCTGTATCAGCTGACCCTTCCCACGGGAGGGAGGAGGAGTACAGGGCAAGGCGTGTAGCACACGGCAGGTGCACAATAAATACTTGAAGAGAGGAGGAAAGGATGAGCTAGAGAGAGCAGCAGATCTGAGGTTCCAACCAGGGAAGGCAAGCCTGGTAAGGAGAGGGAGACTGCTGGTGGCTGGGATGAGATTCAGAGGGGGCCTTGCTGGAAGCAGGAGGCCAAGGTGGGCCCAGCATCCAATCCAGCTAAGAGCATTTCACTCTGTACCTCCCACTCCTGAGTCTGCTGACAAGCTGGAAACAAGAATCTATCTTTGGCTGGCCAGGCACTGTGGCTCACGCCTGTAATCCCAGCATCTTTGGGAGGCCAGCGGGTGGATCACTTGAGGTCAGGAGTTTGAGACCATCCTGGGTAACATGGTGAAACCCCGTCTCTATCAAAAATACAAAAATTAGCTGGACATGGTGGCACATGCCTGTAACCTGTAATCCCAGCTACTTGGGAGGCTGAGGCAGGAGAATTGTTTGAATCTGGGAGGCGGAGGTTGCAATGAGCCGAGATCACGCCACTACACTCCAGCCTGGGCAACAGAACAAGAATCCATCTTAAAAAAAAAATCTGTCTTTGGGGCTATGTGGGGATATGAGCTGAAAGCAATAAGGAGCTATGAAGGGTATCTGAGCAGGGGGTGGGTGGGATGAGGTCAGATCTGCCTGATAGAAATTCCTGCAGTTTTTGCCTCACCTACGTCCTGTTTTATGTTTTTGTTTTCTTATTGCTGCCCAGATTGGAGTACAGTGGCGCAATCATTGTTCACTGCAGCCTCCAACTCCTGGGCTCAAGGGATCCTCTCACCTCAGCCTCCCGAGTATAGCTGGGACTACAGGCATGTGAGCACCACCACACCCGAGTAATTTTTTATTTTGTGCAGAGACAGGATCCAGAACTCCTGGGCTCAAGTGATCCTCCCACTTTGGTCTCCCAGTGTGCTAGAATTACAGCCCTGAGCCACAGCCCCATGCCCTGTTTTTACTAGTGTATATTTTCTACTGGAAAATGAGACTTTTAGGGATGAATGTGGACTTGTCTGTTGAGACTTGTAAATTTGCTTAAAAAAAAAAAGATCTCCAAGTCTTCACAAAACTTTTATTCCCCAAGGCTGCCCCATCGCAATGCCTGTGAAGCTTGAGCGACAGACACTGAGGCCTGAAGCTGGTGGCTGCAGGGGGTCACTGGCTCACTCGGTCCCCCCGTAATGTGTAAAACATACTGGGTGGGGGGGCCGCTGGAGGATCTGAATCTCTCCCTTCTCCAGGCGGTAGTGGGACATATGCCTGTTGGCCTTGGGCCCATTAAAGATCATTCCAGCCCCAGTGCTGTTCTCTGAATTCTTGGGGAACACAGGGATGGGGGCTCCCAATGAGGACCCCAGAAACTCTGAGCTCTCACAGCTTTCGAAGGACACTTGCCTCCCTCCTCTGCCCACACCTCCACCATTACAGCATTTGATCCCACAATTAAGGAGGGGGCGGTCCTATTCCACCACCTCTCTGGTATCCCCCCAACCTTCTGAGTTGTCTGAGACCCAAGAAAGGGTTAAGATCAGGCCCCCTCTCTCCTGGTCTGAAAGATATTTCTTATGTCAGCTCTATGTGGACACAGGAGTTTCTGGCTGGCCTGGAACTGCAGACGGAGCTTATCTGCCATTAAACCACTGCCTGGTGCACTGCTTAGCATCCTGTCTGTGAGTAGGTCAGAGCAGGGAAGTAGGACTTTGACCCAAACGGGATGGATGCATCCACAGTTGGAACTCTAGCAGAGGCACTTCTGCCATTAGCTGCCACAAAAAGAAGACACATATTTTCTGGAGTTCCTCCAGCCATCCAGGGAAGATGCTGGAACAGTACCAGGTGTGTTTTGAAGGATGTGTAGGAGTTCACCAGCCAGAATATTAACTCATCAAACCTTCCCTGGCACTCCCCTATGCTCAGACCACAAAAGTCTCAGCTTCCTAGGAGGAAGGTGTTGCCCCTTCCTATGGAAAGAGGAGCCCAGAGGCTGGGGACTCTGATGCTGACTCAGTAGATCCGTGTCTGATTGCCACAGGTGAGGTTGGGCTGGTTCAGTGCATCCCACATGAGCAGCATCTCATAAGGCAGGAAGCGGTGCACCAGCAGCAGGTGCCGGTAGAAGCAGGGGTCAAAGGAGGACAGGCGTTGCGATGGAACATGCATGCCAGCCGTGCGGATGCCCCTGTGGGAGGCAGGCTTCAGTCCCTCACGCTCCAGACACATACCCAGGAAGACATCATCAATGGGGAAGATGTCCAAGACATGGGCAGCACGGCGCAGGGCAGCGGCCGTGAAGCGGGACAGCAGGAAGCCACCACCTGCACAATAGGGTGGGTACCGCTCGTTCTGAGTCACCACCTTCGGCACATAGTACTTGCTCCACGAAGCCCGGATGGGGCCCACGTTTTGGATCAGTTGCCCCACGAAGAGGTGGCGGCCAGGGTCATGGTCCTGCAGGTAAGAGACCATGTTTTCTGTGTGTGCAAAGACGTCATCATCCCCGTTGAGCATGAAGCTGGCGTTGGCGCACCTCGTCTCCTGCCACTGTAAGAACAGCACCTGCAGGCAGGGTGGACAGGGCATGCTTGCTTGAGGGCTGGAGAAACTGGCCTTGGGTCTCTGTTAGCCACTCCAGCCCAGTGAGCCCAGGAAAGGAAGTGTCCACAATCCAGCCCGGGTTTGAGCCCCTGCTGGGTTACTTGGGAAACCCTCTCTGTGCCTTGGTTTCAACTCTCCAAACAGGCCTTATCATGTGCCTCTAGGAGTGTTGGGGAAACCATGGAGACCATGCTCCATGAAGCACCAAGAAATGCTGGAAAATTGTTACATTTACATTTATTGCTATTCCTTCCAACTCTGCCTGGCCAAGCCCTGTTGTTAAATAATCATTTGTATGAATTTTGTTTCTGAGACAGGGTCTTGCTCTATTGCCCAGGCTAGAGTGTAGTGGTACAATCACAGTTCATTGCAGCCTCAAATTCCTGGGCTCAAGTGATCCTCCCACCTCAGCCTCCCAAGTAACTGGTACTACAGACACATGACGCTACTTACTCCTGGCTAATAAATTTTTTTTTTAAGAGATGGGCTCTTGCTATGCTACCCAGGCTGGTCTCAGACTCCAGACCTCAAAGGATCCTCCCACCTCAGCCTCCCAAAATGCTGACTTTACAAGCATGAGCCACGACTCCTGGCCTTTGTGTGATTTTTATTTTATTTTTTATTTATTTTTTTTTGGAGATGGAGTTTTCACTTTTGTTGCCCAGGCTGGAGTGGAGTGGTGCAATCTTGGCTCATTGCAACCTCCGCCTTCCAGGTTCAAGCAATTCTTCTGTCTCAGCCTCCCAAGTAGCTGGGATTACAGGCATGCACCACCACAGCTGGCTAATTTTTTGTATTTAGTAGAGACAGGGTTTCACCATGTTGGTCAGGCTGGTCTTGAACTCCTGACCTCAGGTGATCCACGTGCCTCAGCCTCCCAAAGTGCTGGGATTACAGGTGTGAGCCACCGTGCCCGGCCTGTGTGATTAACATCCACCTCTCCCACCAAACACTGGGGTTCCCTCCTTGGGCCTGTGTCTCTCTCTTTCCTATTCATGCCATCTCCCTCAGCACCCAGCATAGTGCCAGTGCTTCACGGGTGCTAGGTTCATATTTGTCAAGTTAATGTTTATCACACACTTTAAAAGGCTTTTTTGTTTTTATTTTTGAGACAGAGTCTCACTCTGTCACCCAGGCTGGAGTGCAGTGGCATGATCTTGACTCACTGCAACCTCCGCCTCCAGGGTTCAAGCGATCCTGCTGCCTCAGCCTCCCAAGAAGCTGGTCTCGAACTCCTGGTCTCAAGTGATCCGCCCACCTCGGCCTCCCAAAGTGCTGGGATTATAGGCATGAGCCACTGTGCCTGGCCACTTTTGTGTTTTCATAACACAGCACATTAAGAGGCCATGGCCCCTATCTGCCTCAGCCTCAGTTTCCCCTATGGTAACCTACACAGGCTGGGTATCTGTTTGTTGCTGGGCGCTGTGCTTGGTGCTTACCCTACCTTGAATCCTGAATGCACCCTTAGGAGGCAGAAGTGGTCCTCAATCTTATTTACAGACGAGGGAACAGAGGCTCCCCAGAGAAAACTGCAGTGAGGTCATCCGCAGAGAAACGACTAACAGAGGCCTTGAACCCAGGCCTGTCTGTACCTCCTATGGGCAGGAACCTGCAGAGTTCCCTGTTCCTCCTTGAAAATGTTGTCTCTACTTGTCTTGCTCTACTCGAGGACCTAGGAGGGGTTCTTAGAGCCCCTCCATTTCCTCATCTGCAGATGGGCAGGATTTTCTCACCTCTCATGGCTTCTTTTTTTAAAAAATAGAGACGAGGCTGTGCGTGGTGGCTCATGCCTGTAATCCCAGCACTTTGGGAGGCCAAGGCAGGAGGATCACTTGAGGTCAGGAGTTTGAAACCAGCCTGGTCAACATGGTGAAACCCCATCTCTGCTAAAAGTACAAAAAAATTAGCTGGGCATAGTGGCGTGCGCCTGTATTCCCAGCTACTCAGGAGGCTGACGCAGGAGAATCACTTGAACCTGGGAGGTGGAGGTTGCAGCGAGCTGAGATTGTACCACTGCACTCCAGCCTGGGGGACAGAGCCAGATTCCATCTGAAAAAAAAATTAATTAAAAAAACATAAACATTAATTAATTAAATGTTTTTTTTAAAAAAAGATGAGGTCTCGCTATGTAGCTCAGGCTGGCCTCAAACTCTTGGGCTCAAGTGATCCTCCCTCCTCAGCTTCCCAAAGTGCTGGGATTACAGGCATGAGCCACCATGCCTAGCTACCTCTCATGGGTTCTTGTCCATGAAAAAGGTCTTAACTGAGCACCTGCTGTGCACCTGAATCTATTCTAGGCATTAGGGACACAGCAGTGAGTGAAATAGACATGGCCCCCAGCCTCATGGGGAGACAGAACCAGAACAAATAAACAAGGAGGTGTTGGCCGGGTGCAGTGGCTCACGCCTGTAATCCCAGCACTTTGGGAAGCCGAGGCGGGAAAATCACCTGAGGTCAGGAGTTCGAGATTACCCTGGCCAACATGGTGAAACCTCGTCTCTACTAAAAATACAAAAATTAGCTGGGTGTGGTGGTGAGTGCCTGTAATCCCAGCTACTTGGGAGGCTGAGGCAGTAGGATCGCTTGAAACCAGGAGGCAGAGGTTGCAGGGAGCCCAGATAGCACCACTGCACGCCAGCCTGGGCAACAGAGCAAGACTCCATTAAAAAAATAAATAAATAAACATAAAAATAAACAAGGAGATGTGTCCCCTGTCATTGCCAGGTTGAGTTGGACATCCAGCACTGGTCTGGGTGCCTTATAAACACCATCTCCTGTAAACCTCACACCAGCCCTCAGAAGTGGGTGGGACTCATTCACATCCCATTTTCCAGGCGAGAAAACTGAGGTACAGAGAGTTGAATGAACTTCTCCAAGGTCGAACACCAAGTAAGAGGCAGAGCTTGGATTCGAACCCGCATCATCAGGCTTGAGCTGTGTGCTAGTAACCTACCTCCTCTGCCCTTCCCCATAGCCTCCCCTAGAAGAAGACGATTTTGGGTCACCACGAGGCTGGTGAGGACAGCAGAAGGGCAGAATGGGCTGTGATGGACTGAGGAGTGTTTCTGGTCCCCTGGGTTCCTCAGGAGTGGGTGGTAATTTGGACAAGAAGGACAGGTGGCCCCGATCAGGTGACCCCAGTCCAGCGCACCTGCTTGAGCGTGAGGTTGAAGAAGGAGTCGTGGAAGTCCCATTGCAGGATGTCTCCGTGAGTCTGTGCCTCCAGCTCCAGCAGCCGGTTGACCTTGCGGGCCTCGTGCGGGTTGGAGGCTGTGCCCACCAGGAAAAGGAGGCGCAGCTGCAAACCCCGCACCTTGCGCTCGCGGCCCCACGTGCGCCGCAGCATCTCGCGGCGCACATAGTTGCTAGGGGAAGACTTGATCACCAGCAGCAGGAAGACTGGCTGCGCGCACTTAGACGGGGGCACGTCCTGCAGCAGGGGAAAGTCGCGGCAGTGTTTGTACAGGAGGAAGTTCCGAACGTGCTGCGGCTGCGTGGCGAAGCCCGGGTGGGCGACTATAGAGGTGTTGGCATGGCACCGGGCCGGGGCTGGGTGGGTGGGTGGAGTGGGCCAGGCCAGGGCCTCGGGGATCGCCGGTGGCTGCTCCCGGACCTTGCAGGTGGGTGGTGACACTTGCAGACTGAAGAAGAGGAGGGTGAAAGCGCTGATGGCCAGAATGAGGGTGGCATTGGGCCGCAGGTGCCGGAGATACCTCATCCTGGCCAGCCCGGGTCTGGGGTTGGCCTGAGGAGCCCCCTGGGCGGCTCCTGTGGAAAACAAAACTCACTGAACACTCACCATGAGCAAAGAGCTTTTCCTGTGGCCCCCAACACCTGGTTGCACCTGTACAGTTGCTCAGGTTGGCAAAATATTGAAATTCACCCCCCACTTAACTCCTCCACCTCTTGCAAGACTCATTTCAAAGCACTACAACCCCTATTGGCTCTGACAGGTGCCCTGGCCCTCCCTGCTGGGGATTCATTTTTTTAATTTTTTTTTTTTTTTTGAGACAGCGTCTCTCTCTCTCTCGTTCTGTTGCCCAGGCTGGAGTGCAGTGGTGTAATTTCAGCTTACTGCAGCCTCCACCTCATGGGTTCAAGCGATCCTCCTGCCTCAGCCTCCTGAGTAGCTGGGATTACAGGTGTGAGCCACAGTGCCTGGCTAATTTTTGTATTTTTAGTAGAGACGGGGTTTCACCATGTTGGCCAGGCTGGTCTTGAACTCCTGACCTCAAGTGATCCACCTGCCTCGGCCTCCCAAAGGGCTGAGATGACAGGCATGAGCCACCGTGCCCTGCCTTTCCGTGTGAAGTCTTAGTTTCCTTATTAGGACATGAGGGTGCCGAGGTTCCCTGCTCCACCTGCTCCAATACACACACACACACACACACACACACACACACACACACACACACTGGGGCCACTGCTCCCTGACTGCAAAAGGGCTTGATGCATATTAGCTGTGTGGTGACTGCCTCAGTGACTGTCAGTACACCATCCTGGTTACCTTGATTCCCCAGCTATTCCCCACTTACAGACAGGGACATTGAAGCTCAGCATGCAGCAGTATCAGAACCCAGGACTTTTTTTTTTGTTTTTTTTTGAGTTGGAGTTGCCCGGGCTGGAGTACAGTGGCGCAATCTCAACCTCTGCCTCCTGCATTTGAGTGATTCTCATGCCTCACCCTCCAGAGTAGCTGGGACTGCAGGCACGCGCCACCACACCCAGTTAATTTTCTTATTTTTAGGAGAGACAAGGTTTCACCATTTTGGCCAGGATGGTCTCGATCTCCTGACCTCATGATCTGCCTACCTTAGCCTTCCAAAGTGCTGGGATTACAGGCATGAGCCACCATGCCCAGCTGGAACCCTGAACTTTGATGGGTGCAGTATGCCCACCTCATACATCCCTCAACTCGGGGTCACTGGGAGACTCCCTTCCCAGACCTCAGGGCCTCCCAGAATCTATCACAGGGGACTGCGTCATGGATGGCACCAAACACCCCTCAAAGAGAACCTGGCCAACTCTCGGCCACCTGGGGCACAGACAGGTGAATATCCGTGAACGTGCATGAGTCCAGTCCTGTTAACTGTCACAGTGACTCATCAGCCCCAGAGTGTTAACTGAGCACCTACCGTATGCTAGATGCTGGTGATGCAGCCATGACCAAGCCAGCCCTGCCCTCAATATAATAATAAGTAGAGCAGCTTGGGCAGCATGGTGAAACCCCGTCTCTACAAAAAGCACAAAAATTAGGCTGGGTGCAGTGGCTCACACCCATAATCCCAACACTTTAAGAAGCCAAGGCAGGTGGATTACTTGAGGTCAGGAGTTCGAGACCAGCCTGGCCAACATGGGGAACCTCACTCTCTACAAAAAAAAAATACAAAAATTAGCCAGGCATGGTGATGGGCGCCTGTAGTCCCAACTACTCGAGGGGCTGAGGCAGGAAAATCACTTGAACCCAGGAGGTGGAGGCTGCAGTGAGCTATGATCACACCACTGCACTCCAGCCTGGATGACAGAGCAAGACTCTGTCTCAAAACAAAACAAAACAAAACAAAACAAAACAAAACAAAAAACTTAGCAGGCTGTGGTAGCATGTGCTTGTGGTCTCAGTTACTTGGGAGGCTGAGGTGGGAGGATCACCTGAGCCCAGGAGTTCAAGGCTGCAGTGAGCTATGATCACACCACTGCACTCCAGCCTGGGCAACAGAGCAAGACGCTGTCTCAAAAAAAAAATTGTAAATGATATTAACAATTAGTGACAGCCATACTAATTGCTACTGAGGCAGGTCCACAGGGGACCTGAGCAACATAGGATCAGGGAGGTCCTGAAGGATGATGGGAATTCACTTGGGCAGACTGCGGGGAAGGGCATTCCAGACAGAGTGGAGCACGTGCAAAGGCCCTGAGATGGATACAAATTTAGGGTGTTGGTGGCAGAGCGAGGAGGCTGATGTGGTTGGGACGGGGGAGAGAAAGGAGGTGATGATGGAATTATGGGACCCTACTGGGGTACAAGAATAGAATGAGCAGGCCAGGAAGAATGTCTTATGTTTCCTGTGAGAAGCAATGGGGAGCCATGGAGGGTCTATGAGCAGGGGAGGAATCAGATTGATTTATACCTTTAAGAAGTCCCCTGTGGGCTGGGCAAGGTCGCTCAGGCCTATAATCCCAGCACTCTGGGAGGCTGAGGTAGAAGGATCGCTCGAGCTTAGGAGTTCGAGATCAGCCCGGCCAAGATGGCAAAACCTCGTCTCTACTAAAAATACAAAAATTACCCGGGTGTGGTGGTGCGTGTCTGTAATCCCAGCTACTCAGGAGGCTGAGACAGCAGAATCGCTTGAATCTGGGAGGCGGAGGTTGCAGTGAGCCAAGATCGCACCATTGTACTCCAGCCTGGGCGATAGAACAAGACTGTCTCAAAAAAAAAATAAATAAATAAATAAGAAAAAGAAAAAAAAAAGAAAATAAGATGAAGAAAGTCATCAATGTTTCGATTACAGCCCAGATGTTAGGGGGTAGAAAAAGGACCAGAAGGAACAGAATGTGAGGAACCTCTGGGCAGTGGGAGGCTCAGTCTGGTATCCAGGTGAGAGCTGTTGGCCCACCATGGCCTATGAGCCAGGAAGGCCCAACAGGTATTGAGTGTGTGTGCTGTGTTTTAAGAGACAGGGTCTCACTATGTTGTCCAGGCTGGTCTTGAATTCCTGGACTCAAGCAATACTCTTGCCTTGGCTTCCCAAAGTGCTGGGATTACAGACATGAGCCACCTTGCCAGCTAATTTTTAAAATTTTTTTTTTTTTTTTTTTTTTTAGTGATAGGATCTCACTTGCTCTGTTGCCCAGGCTGGAGTGCAGTGGCAATTATAGCTCACTGCAGCCTCCAGCTCCTGGGCTCAAGTGATGCTCCTGCCTTAGCCTCCTGAGTAGCTGGGACCACAGGCACCATCACCACGCCTGGCGCCAACAGGCAATTGTCATATGTTCCCTGCACGTTACAGTGCCTCCCCTGCACTCCTGTTCAAGGTGGGTGAAGAAACCACCCCAAGCCAGACACGGTGCCACCAGTGTCCAGCAGTGACATCCAGGCTGACTCTTGGGGACCCTCACCTGGCCGCACGCTGCCAGACCAGCCGGTCCTGCCTGGAGCTGTTTGCACTTCACATGCCAGTGCGATTTTGCCATCCTCCAGAACCCACTTCCTCAAATGCACAGAAAAGCCATTTATTTCCTCTGCCAAGACCCAGAAGCCTCCGCCTGGGGTGTGGCTGCAGGATGTGGGTCCTCTCTGCTGCCATCTTTCCCACACAATCTCTGCCCTCACTCATCTGCTCCAGCTGCACCAGCCTCCTTAAACATGGCCGGGCGTGGTGGCTCACGTCTGTAATCCCAGCACTTTGGGAGGTCGAGGTAGGCGGATCACCTGAGGTCAGGAGTTCGAGACCAGCCTGCCCAACATGGTGAACTCCTGTCTCACTAAAAATACAAAAATTAGCCAGGCATGGTGGCACGCACCTGTAATCCCAGCTACTCAGGAGGCTGAGGCAGGAGAATCTCTTGAATCCAGGAGGTGGAGGTTGCAGTGAGCCGAGATCGTGCCACTGCATGCCAGCCTGGCCAATATAGCCAGACTCTGTCTCAAAAAAAAAAAAAATCCCTTAACACCCAGGCTCAGGCTGGATGCAGTAGCTCATGCCTATAATCCTTGCACTTTGGGAGGCTGAGGCTAGAGGATTGCTTGAGCCCAGGAGTTCAAAACCAGCCTGGGCAAAAAAGAGAGACCCTGTCTGTGCTAAAAATAAACAAAAATGTAAAAAAATTAGCTGAGTATGGTGGTGTATGCCTGTAGTTCCAGCTACTCGGGAGGCTGAGGTGGGAGGATCACTTGAGCCCTGGAAGTGGAGGCTACAGGGAGCTGTGATCGCACTTCCAGCCTGGCAACAAAGCGAGACCCTGTCTCAAAACAAACAAAAACCACCCAAGCTCAGCCCTGCCTCAGGTCCTTTGCACCTGCCACTGCCTCCACCTAGGACTCCCTTCCTTTCCAGCTCTTACCCTAGTCTTCATATTTAGGCTTCCCCTGAAATGTCACCTCCGAGAGGCTTAACCTCCTGGCTAAAACACCCAGCCCCAGCACTGCTGATGTCTGTTGCATTTACCACCATCAGACACGAGAAATCTCTTTGCTTCTCTCCTGTCCGTCTGCCCACCCAACCTGAAGCCCCAGGGCTGGGCATCTTATCTCCTGCAACTGTGCTCCCACAGGATGCTACCTAGTTTGTTGCAGAAGGGAAAAAAATACGATAACCATCACCTCCTACCTCACTGCAGCCTCACCCTCACTCCACGAGGCAGCAGCCACAGTCCCCTGCCGCACAGGTTCTGCCTCAGGAGACAAACAGATTTATAGCTTGGGAGACTAGTAAGCCTTGGGCACCCGTGATTCAATCAAGATAAGTCACCTGTAATCCCAGTGATTTAGGAGGCTGAGGCAAGAGGATCACTTGAGCTTAGGTGCTCAAGACCAGCCTGGGTAACACAGCAAGACCCTGTCTCTACAATAAATTTTTTTTTTTTGGAGACAGAGTCTTGCTAGTTCACCCAGGCTGGAGTGCAATGGCATGATCTCAGCTCACTGCAACCCCCGCTTCCCGGGTTCAAGCGATTATCCTGCCTCAGCCTCCCGAATAGCTGGGACTACAGGCACGTGCCACCACGCCTGGCTACTTTTGGTATTTTTAGTAGAGACGGGGTTTCACCATGTTGGGCAGGCTGGTCTCAAACTCCTGACCTCAAGTGATCCGCCCAGCTCGGCCTCCCAAAGTGCTGGGATTACAGGCGTGAGCCACCATGCCTGGCCAGAAAAAATTTTTTTTTAATTAGCCTGGTGTGGTGGTGGTGAGTGCCTATAGTCCCAGCTACTCAGGAGGCTGAGGTGGGAGGATCACTTGAGCCCAAGAGTTCAAGACCAGCCTGGGCCATATGGTGAGACTCCGTCTTTACAAAAAGTTTAAAAATTAGCCAGGTGTGATGGCTAATTAATTAGCCAGGTGTGGGCCAAGTAGTCCCAGCTACTTGGGAAGCTGAGGCAGGAGAATCGCTTGAGCCCAGGGGTTGGAGGCTGCAGTGAGCTATGATGGCACCACTGCACTCCAGCCCGGGCAACAAAGCAAGATCCTGTTTCAAAACAAAAAAACAAAAAACAGCTGGGTGTGGTGGCTTGTATCTGTAATCCCAGCTGTTTGAGAGGCTGAGATGGAAGGATCACTTGAGCCCAAGAGTTTGGGCAAGATGGCAAAACCCCATCTCTACAAAAAATACAAAAATTAGCCAGGCATGGTGGTGTGCGCCTGAAGTCCTGGCTACTTGGGAGGCTGAGGTGGGAGGATCACTTGAGCCCAGGAGGTCAAGGCTGCAGTGAGCCATGATCTCGCCACAGTACTCCAGCCTGGGGAACAGAGCAAGACCCTGTCTCAAAAAAAAAGTGCTGCCTGTTAGTGAAGTACTGAACATTAACAACCACTAACTACAGAGGAGGTGCCTAGTATTTGTAACATACAAAATAGTTGCAAAGCAATAATGAAAAGTTGCAAGTTGTGTCCAAATATACTTTCTGAATTTTTTTAAAGTTGCAAGTCACATACATGATACATGAATATTAATAGTATCATGAGGAATATAAATATATATATTTTTAGATAGAACCTCTGTCACCCAAGCTGGAGTGCAGTGGCGTGATCTCGGCTCACTGCAACCTCCACCTCCTGGGTTCAAGTGATTCTCCTGCCTCAGCCTCCTGGGTAGCAGGGATTACAGGCATGTACCAACACACCCGGCTAATTTTTGTATTTTTAGGAGAGACGGAGTTTCGCCGTGTTGGCCAGGCTGGTCACAAACTCCTGATCTCAGGTGATCCACCCGCCTCAACCTCCCAAAATTTTGGGATTATAGGCATGAGCCACCTCGCCTGGCCTAATAGTATCATGAGTAATATTAACAAGCCACAAACAGTCTTCAGATACCAAATATTCATGGTCACTGAATATTCATGCTCCAATGCACAGATGATACTAAGTATTAATGACTCATTAAAAATTAATGACCACTAAATATGCAGAAGGGTTTTCTGCTCAGCAGAATCGTAGGCATTGGCAGCTGCACCCTGGCCCCATGTCCTCTGCCACTCCCAGGGGGGCAGTCAAGGCTGGGCCTTTGCTCCAGGTGCGAGTGGTTCCAGGCACCTCTGTCGCCCTCAGCCCTGTTTTTTTGGTTTTATTTTGGAGACAGAGTCTCGCTCGCTGTGTTCCGCAGGCTGAAGTGTGGTGGTGTGATCTTGGCTCACTGCAACTTCCACCTCCTGATTTCAAGCGATCCTCCTGCCTCAGCCTCCCAAGTAGCTGAGATTACAAGTGTGCGCCACCACACCTGGCTAATTTTTGTATGTTTAGTAGAGACAGCATTTCACCGCATTGGCCAGGCTGGTCTCAAACTCCTGACCTCAAGTGATCTGCCTGCCTCAGCCTCCCAAAGTGCAGGGATTACAGGTGTCAGCCACTGCACCCAGCCACAATTAGATTGTTTTTTTGTTTTTTGAGACAGAGTCTCACTCTGTCGCCCAGGCTGGAGTGCAGTGGTGCTATCTTGGCTCACTGCAATCTCTGCCTCCAGGGTTCAAGCGATTCTCCTGTCTCAGCCTCCAGAGAAGCTGGGACTACAGGTGTGCGTTACCATGCCCAGCTAATTTTTCTAATTTTTGTACTTTTAGTAGAGATGGGGTTTCACCACGTCGCCCAGGCTGGTCTCAAACTCCTGACCTTAGGTGATCTGCCCGCCTTGGTCTCCCAAAGTGCTGGGAATACAGGTGTGAGCCACCACGCCCAGCCACAATGAGATTTAATAGCAGCTGCCACCACCCTTATCATCTGCATAGTTGTGACTGCTCTGAGCAAGTGCTGAGCACCTAGTGTATGCCACATCTGGGTCTAGGTTCCGAGGACACAGCCAAGATGATGGAGAGAAACACTCGTGTGCCTAGGACGCTGATACACTAACAAGGGACAGAGAAGTGGCAAACAGGACAATTTTCCAGAGGAGTGCAACCTCTGGGGGTGAAGAAACTCCAGGGTGCAGTTGGGGACACTAGCAGGAGAGGGTGTGAGCCCCTGGCCTGTGGAGGAACCCTAGGAGTTTCACTGAGCCTTGCAGAGAGGAGCCTAGTGTCCAGGTGGCGATCTGTGCAGAGAGGGTGCACCTCTGTCCAAGGTCACACAGCCGACTGAGGCCAGGGCGAGTTGGTGGGGTTTTTTTTTTTTTTTTTTTGAGACGGAGTCTTGCTCTGTCGCCCAGGCTGGAGTGCAGTGGCACAATCTCGGCTCACTGCAAGCTCCGCCTCCCGGGTTCATGCCATTCTCCTGCCTCAGCCTTTCCGAGTAGCTGGGACTACAGGCGCCCGCCACTATGCCCGGCTAATTTTTTTGTATTTTTAGTAGAGACGGAGTTTCACTATGGTCTCGATCTCCTGACCTCATGATCCGCCCGCCTCGGCCTCCCAGAGTGCTGGGATTACAAGCGTGAGCCACCGCGCCCGGCCGTTGGTGGGGTTTGAACCCTGATCTGCCGACCCCTGAGGGTGGTTCCTCACCAGTTCTTACCAGTTTGGGTTTCCCAGTAATGATGGGCTGGTCCCTTTTTACAAGGAGCAGGAGTTGCTTTTGCAAACAGAAGGGGAAGAAAAGAAGAAGAAATAGCCCAGTAAATCCTTTAGGTTCACAGTGGCCGGACGCTTCTTTAGTGAAACCATGTGTGCTAGTGAGTTCTATGTCAATATATACTCAATATTTGTACCGGGAAGTGCCTGGGTATAGAAAAAGGGGTGGGGTTGGGCAGGGTGACATGTGCACTTTAGACCTTGGTGTCCCAGGTTTCTAGGTCCCAAGGCTCTGTCATGGATGACTCATTGTATGTCATCCATGCCAGCCCTACCCCAGTGCAGGAACTGCCTGGGGCACCTGTGTGAGACTGGAAAGGGGCCCCTGAATAAACACCAGCCCTGGCCCAGTGGAGTCTCAAAGGGCATCTCTGGGCTCACTCCATAGATGGGGAAACTGAGGCTGGGAAGCCAGGCCATTCATCGCAGTTCAACCTCAGACCCTTCCCACAACCCAGGAGTGATGGGGGAACTGAGGTCTCCTGGGCCCCTCCTCTGGGGACTTCCTGGACCCCCACGCCCTCAGGCTGGTCAGGGCTCTTCTCCAAGCCTTGTACTTAGGGCTCAGAAATATTCATGATATTATTTTTGTGTGCAAAGATACATGTTATAAATGAGAACATAATGAGCTGCATAATTAGGACTAGAATCAATATGCCAGGTCCTGTGTGCAGCCTGGCCACCATCTGTCCATCTAAACTCCATATCTGTGCTGAGAAGTAGGGCTGCATTAGCTCTATTTTTATGGATAGGAAAATCGAGGCACAGAGAGGCCTAGAAATCCACCTAAGAAAGGTTGGGTGGCCGGGCGCGGTGGCTCACGCTTGTAATCCCAGCACTTTGGGAGGCCGAGGCGGGCAGATCACGAGGTCAGGAGATCGAGACCATGGTGAAACCCCGTCTCTACTAAAAAAATACAAAAAAATTAGCTGGGCATGGTGGCAGGCGCCTGTAGTCCCAGCTACTCGGAGAGGCTGAGGCAGGAGAATGGCGTGAACCCGGGAGGCGGAGCTTGCAGTGAGCTGAGATTGCGCCACTGCACTCCAGCCTGGGCGACAGAGAGAGACTCCGTCTCAAAAAAAAAAAAAAAGAAAGAAAGAAAGAAAGAAAGAAAGAAAGATTGGGTGGGAGCCTAGTTCCTGTCTTTAACTCCCAGCTGATGAGACTTCCTTTAGTTTGCCATGTTGGTAGTGAGCTCACCATCATGAGGAGCAATCAAGGCAAGCCAGATTCCCACCAGGAAGAGGGTCCACAATAGGCATCCTCCCTGGCTCATGGGGTTGGGGGAGTGAGCAAATCCCTGCTTGCTCTGGGCCTCAGAGGCTGGTGGCAGGAGGAAATGTCACTCAGTGAGCCCTTACTTCTCCTCCTGGGCTGACCTGGCTTGTCTGGATTCCTGAACTCTGGCCTGGAACAGAGAAGCATCAAGGCCCCCTTTTGGTTCCCCCACACCCAGAGCACCTGCCAGGAACTGCCACACCCTAGGGGTGAGGGTGAGGGAGGGTGTCCAGGCTGGACTGAGCAAACACCCAACTGCTCACCTAGGCCATGTGGAGGCCCAGCTGCCTGACCTGGGGGCCACACCTCTTCCTCCTGACACCAGCCCTGCCTGGTGTCACCTTGAGAACAGGCCAGTGGGAGGAAGTGATGGCCCCCAGGTCTGGCCCCAGACCTAGACAGCCAGGTGGCTTCCCCTGGGCCCTGAATCCCAGATCTGGACTGCAGGAGTCCCCCGCCCAAGTTGAGGGGGGACCTCAGTTTCCTCTTGAGAAGTGTCCATTTAAAAAAATCAGATCTGGGCATGGTGGCTTATGCCTGAAATCCCAGCACTTTCGGATGCCAAGGCAGGAGGATTGCTTGGGCCCAGGAGTTTGAGACCAGCCTGGACAACATAGTGAGACCCCGTCTCCACACACACACAAATTTTAAAATTAGCTGCACGTGGTGTGCACCTGTAGTCCCAGCTACTCGGGAGGCTGAGGTGGGAGGGTCACTTGAGCCCAGGAGGTTGAGGCTGCAGTGAGTACAGTGCAGCGAGCCACTGTACTCCAGCCTGGGTGACAAAGTGAGACCCCCACCTCTACAAATAAAACAAACAAACAAAAAGTTTAAATCTGACCCAGAGGAAAAGATGGTCAGGATTCTTGGAACAAGAATGAATCTGAACAGTGGCTACAGACATTATTATTATTAATATAATTATGATGACAGCTGACTGTCCCTGGGCACCCACTGAGTGGCCACAGCTCTTATCCACTCAACTCATCCTCGCCAAGGTCCCATGCCATGAGACCCCCCCCTTGACACACAGGGAAACTGAGGCTCAGAGACCTAACGCCACTCACGCAAGGGCCCCCAGTGGCCAGCAGTACACCTCATCACAAAAATTTCCTTTGACTGAACGTTTCGGGCATATTCATCCCAGCTGGGTCATTGTTCCACCTCACGGAGGAAAAACTGAGGCCGGTTCAGAGACCAAGAGCAATATGTCCATGCCACACAGCCAGGGCCCCTGGAATGCCTCCCAGCACCTGGCATTCCAGTCCCCAACCGGGGACTCCAGCGCTGGCTTGCCCAGATACTCCTAACCAAGGGGCCAACAATCTCAACAACACAGGTAACAGTAACAGCCAAGGCTGACTAAGCGGCATCCGCCTCGGGGGTCTGATCCTGCCCAATCTGGGAGGGGCGCCGGGGTCCCGGGTCGCCAGCTGTGGAGGAGGCCTCCTCCCTGACCCAGGTCCGAGCTGGCCTTGGGAACGCCGGAGACAGTTACGGATGGGTGAGGGCAACGGGGTTCTCGAGGCTCGGGGCTCCTGAATGTTCCCACATCTGCAGGGGATGCACGGTGGAGACCCGCAAGGGCTTCTCCAGAGCCCCAACTTCCCCACCCCCAAACCCCCACCACTGGGGTCCGCCAGATCCTCCGGGGCCTGCCGACACTCACCCCCAGACGACAGTCCCGCCTCTGCCCCTCTACCTGCTCCTCTCCGCTTGCGAGCCGAAGAAAGAGTTTTCACCTGAGCCAGAGCTCCCGCCCCTCTCCCGCTTCCTCCCTCCCACCGGGCCTCACGCCTTCCTGCCTCCCTCCGCCTTGGCCGCTTGCCAGTCCCCCTCTTCCCAGCGGGGCTGAGTTTCCCTGTGGCCCAGGCGAAGTTCTCCGCCAGCTCCTCCCTCCCCGGCCACGCCCTTTCCCCTCTCCGGTCCCGGCTGCCACCTCTGCCATCCCACTCTTGCCACCCTCGCCCCTCTCGGGGCTCACGACCCCACCCTGGGTCTGGCCCGCTGCTAGGGAATGAGCTCCTCGTGGCTGGAGATGAACAAGCAGCGCCTTGCGGGTTCCTGACACAGACCGGTCAGCGTGGGCCCAAGTGTGTTCCGTGAAGAAATGATTAGATAAGGCCGTGGGGATAAGGAGTGAGGGAGGCAGGTTAAACCTTGCTGCACCTCTGCTCTCTGCAGTGGGTTCAAAGATTCCTGAACCTGGGGCCGGCGCAGTGGCTCACTCCTGTACTTCGAGAGGCCGAGGGGGGCGGATCGCTTGAACCCAGGAGTTTGAGACCAGCCTGGGCAACATAGTGACATTCCATCTCTATATTTAAAATACTTCCAGGACCCGAAAACCTACGATGTGCCCCCAGACATCCAGATGCCACCTGCTGGCATTTGGAAAGGTTCTGGAAGTCAAAAATCAGGCAGATTTGTAGTCTTTTTCTTTTTTTCTTCTTTTGAGAGACAGGATCTCGCTTTGTCACCCAGGCTAGAGTACAGTGGTGTGATCTCGGCTCGCTACAATGTCGACCTCCCCAGTTCAAGCGACCTCCCCAGTTCAAGCGATCCTCCCACCTCAGCCTCCTGAGTAGCTGGGACTACAGGCACCCGCCAGCATGCCTGGCTAATTTTTGTCATTTTTCTAGATAACGGGGTTTTGATATGTTGTCCAGGCTGGTCTTAACTGTGGGCCTCAAGTGACCCGCCTGCCTCAGATCCCCAAGGTGTTGGATTATAGATGTGAGCCACTGCACCCGGCCTCAGATTTGTAGATTTTTAGGGTTGGGGTTGGCTAGGATTTGAACGCTGCCCTGTGCTGCCTCTGAATCTCTAGGAGATTCTAGCCTGGACCCAGTGTTGGGAGCTCTGGGGTTGGGGAAGTCCAGGTGTGTGAGCTGGGCTATGGTTTCAGGAAACCCCTCCTTCCTCCTTCATCCCTGTTTCTTCCCGAGGAGGAAGCCAAGGTGTATACGTGCCCTGGCTGTGCCTCAGTTTCCTCTCCTGTAAAATGTAAGAAATAGCTCCTGGGTCCTCTAGATGGGAGAGGTCTGGGGAGTGAACCCTCAGAGCAAATGCATGATTAAAACTGTATGGAGGGCAATTACCAGAAATCTCATAGTGTCAAATGTGGCACTACTGTCCTCGGTTCTGGGTGCACACACGTTCTTACTGTGATAAATCCTTGGATTTTGATTCAGAGTCCATGCTCACCCTATTGGGTCCCTGGGTTCCCCAAGTCATTGCCCCAGGAAGGGATTTGTCGGCCAGGAAGGGGCAGGAACCAAAAGCGGGCAGGGTGGCTCACCCCTATAATCTCAGCACTTTGGAAGGACGAGGTGGGCGGATCATGCCAGTAATTCCAGCACCTTCCAAAGGCCGAAGTGAGTGGATCACCTGAGGTCAGGACTTCGAGACCAGCCTGGCCAACATGACGAAACCCCGTCTCCACTAAAACATACAAAAATTAGCCAGGCATACTGGCGGGCGCCTGTAATCCCAGCTACTCGGGAGGCTGAGGCAGGAGAATCACTTGAAGCCAGGAGGTAGAGGTTGCAGTGAGCAGAGATCATGCCACTGCACTCCAGTCTGGGAGATAGAGTGAGACTCCGCCTCAAAAAATACCAAAAAACAAAAAAATTAGCCAGGCATGGTGGCGGGCGCCTGTAATCCCAGCTGCTCAGGAGGCTGAGGCAGGAGAATCGCTTGAACCTGGGAGGCGGAGGTTGCAGTGAGCCAAGATCGTACCACTGCACTCCAGCCTGGGCGACAGAGCGAGACTCCATCTCAAAAAAAAAAAAAAAAGTACCATCCTATGACAGGGTCCCCGCCCATCCCCTCCTCCACCAGGTACTGGCCCTCCAGAATTCAGGGTGCTGGGAGGATGTGAGCTCTAGCCCCGCCCCACTCACCTGGGGAAACTGAACCCTCCCACCCTTTTCCCATGTGTAAGACATACAGACACCCTGAGCCCCCAATCCTTTTAAACCGGGTGCTTCCGGGGTTCACTGGACGCAATAGAGTGAATTCTGGTGCTGGAGGGCCTGGGTTCAAATCCGGACTAGAATGACCCTATGATCCCACCATTGCCCTCTTAGGTATCTACCCAAAGGAGTTGAAAACAGGTGTTGAAACAAATGCTTGCATAGGGATGTTCATAGCAGCGTGATTCACAGTGTTCTTTTCAGCTGCTTGGGTGGAGATAACCCACCCAAGTGTCCAATGGATGAATGGATAAACAACATTCCATCAGTGAAATCTTGAGGGTTTTTTTTTTTTTTTTTTTTGAGACAGAGTCTCGCTCTGTTGCCCAGGCTGGAGTGCAGTGGCAGGATCTTGGCTCACTGCAAGCTCCACCTCCCAGGTTCAAGCAACTCTCTTGTCTCAACCTCCCGAGTAGCTGGGATTACAGGCACCTGCCACCACGCCTGGCTACTTTTTGTATTTTAAGTAGAGACGGGGGGTTTCACCATGTTGGCCAGGCTGGTCTTGAACCCCTGACCTCAAGCAATCCACCTGCCTCGGCCTCCCAAAGTGCTGGGGTTCCGGTTGTGAGCCACTGTGCCCTGCCTGGAGTCTTATTCAGCCATCAGAAAGACTGAAGTCCTGGCCAGGCACAGTAGCTCACGCCTGTAATCCCAGCACTTTGGGAGGCTGAGGCAGGCAGATCACTTGAGGTCAAGAGTTCTAGACCAGCCTGGCCAACATGGCAAAATCCCGTCTCTACTAAAAATACAAAAATTAGCTGGGTGTGGTGGTGCATGCTTGTAATCCCAGCTACTCGGGGAGCTGAGGCAGGAGAACTGCTCAAATCCAGGAGGCGGAGGTTGCAATGAGCCGAGATCATGCCACTGCACTCCAGCCTGGATGACAGAGCGAGACTGTCTCAAAAAAAAAAAAAAAAAAGAGATTGAAGTCCTGATAAGAGATTGAAGTCCTGATCCATGCTACAACAGGGATGAAATAAAAAACACGATGCTGAGTGAAAGAAGCCAGACACAAAGGGCAACGTGTTGTATGATTCCATTTATGTGAAATGCCCAGAACAGGCAAATCCACAGAGACAGGAAGCAAATTAGTGGTTGCCGGGGGCTGTGGGAAGGGAAATGGGGCATGACTGCTGAAGGCGACGGGGTTTCCTTTCGGAGGGGATGAAAATGTGCTCAAATTAGATAAAGGGTTTGGTTGCACAATATTATGAATATACTGAAACTCACTAAATTGTTCACCTTAAAGTAGGTCATTTTTTGTTTTGTGAATTTCAGCTCAAAAGAAAATCCAATTAGGCCACTTGTCAGCTGGGAGTGGCCTCTGACACGTGACCCAATTGATGGCGCTGTGCCAATGTATCACTCTGTGCCACAGCTGAGGTTTTAAGGCCACCTGGGTGGAAGAGACCAGGACATGTAAACTGCATAATGGCATCACACCTGCCCGGGGTTGGCAGGTTTAACGAGTTCTGCGCCCTCTCTCGGAATTCACTCTTCTGAGATAGGTCACGTCCACCTGCTCTGGAAGGCCGGGCAGTTAGGAGGCCACACCTGGGAAAAGTGCCTTCTGCGCTTTTTTGTTTGCTTGTTTTTTTTTTGTTGTTGTTTTTGTTTGTTTGAGACGGAGTCTTGCTCTGTCACCAAGGCTGGAGTGCAGTGGCACCATCTTGGCTCACTGAAACCTCCACCTGCCGAGTTCAAGCAATTCTCCTGCCTCAGCCTGCCGAGTAGCTGAGATTACAAACACCTGCCACCATGCCCAGCTAATTTCTGTTTTCTTAGTAGATATGGGGTTTCACCATGTTGGCCAGGCTGGTCTCGAACTCCTGGCCTCAAGTGATCCCCTGCCTGGGCCTCCCAAAGTGCTGGGATTACAGGCGTGAGCCAACACGCCCAGCCCTGTTTGTTTTTTTTTTTTTGAGATGGAGTCTCTGTCTTCCAGGCTGGAGTGCAGTGGCGTGTTCTCAGCTCACTGCAACCTCCTCCTCCTGGGCTCCAGTGATTCTCCTGCCTCAACCTCCCGAATAGCTGGGATTACAGGCGCCCACCACCACGCCTGGCTTATTTTTGTATTTTTAGTAGAGATGGAGTTTTACCATGTTGGCCAGGCTGGTCTCAAATTCCTGACCTCAAGTGATCCGCCTGCCTTGGCCTCCCAGAGTGCTGGAATTACAGGCATGAGTCACCATGCCCAGATGCCTTCTTCATTTTAAAAGGTGCCCAGCCTCATTTGTGTCCCGAGGAAGGCAAGCTAAAGCTACTAGGAGGTGCCACATATCCACCACTTATCAGACAGGCAAGAACCCACGCCCAGATTAGGCTACATTATGAGGAGGTGGTGGCAAACAGATTTTGATTTTGGCACCTCTATAAAGCTCAGCTCTCTCTGACACCCAGGGCCCTACTGGGCAGGTGTGGTCTCTCAATTTACAGCCTAGGTGCTAAGACCTGCAAGGGAGAAGACATGAAGGGCTGGGAAGTCCCTGGGCTGTTAGTAGCCAGACAGGGCAGGTGCTGCAGCCACCTCTGCCCCCATTTGATGCCCCAACTCCTATAATCATCCTTCCTTCCTACAGCTGACTTTTTTGTTGTTTTTGTTTCGTTTTGTTTTGAAACAGGGTCTCACTCTGTCGCCCAGACTGGAATGCAGTGGTGCAATCTGGGCTCATCACAACCTCTGCCTCCCAGGCTCAAGCGATTCACCTGCATCAGCCTCCCAAGTAGCAGGGATTACACATGCACACCACTACCACCTGGCTACTTTTTGTATTTTTAGTGGAGACAGGGTTTCACCATGTTGGCCAGGCTGGTCTTGAACTCCTGATCTCAAATGATCCACCTGCCTCGGCCTCCCAAAGTGCTGGGATTATAGGCATGAGCCACCCTACCCAGCCTATTTAAGAGACAGTGTCTCTCGGCCGGGCGCGGTGGCTCACGCTTGTAATCCCAGCACTTTGGGAGGCCGAGGCGGGCGAATCACAAGGTCAGGAGATCGAGACCACGGTGAAACTCCGTCTCTACTAAAAAAATACAAAAAATTAGCCGGGCGTGGTGGCGGGCGCCTGTAGTCCCAGCTACTCGGAGAGGCTGAGGCAGGAGAATGGCGTGAACCCGCGAGGCGGAGCTTACAGTGAGCCAAGATCGCGTCACTGCACTCCAGCCTGGGCGGCAGAGCGAGACTCCGTCTCAAAAAAAAAAAAAAAAAAAAAAGAGACAGTGTCTCACTCTGTGGCTGCCCAGAGCCTTGGAGAGCACCAGTGTGATCTTAGCTCACTGTAGCCTCAACCTCCTGGGTTCAATTGATCCTCCTGCCTCAGCCTCCCAAGTAGCTGGGACCATAGGCGTGTGCCACCATGCTTGGTCAATTTTCCTATTTTTGTAGAAACAGGGGGTCTTGCTATGTTGCCCAGGCTGGTCTTGAACTCCTGCTCTAAAGTGATCCTCCTGCCTCGGCCTCCCAAAGTGTTGGGATTACAGGCGTGAGCCACGGTGCCCGGCTCTCAGCCAATGTTAATTATGCACTTGCTTTGTGCCAAGAATGCTCCCTGAACCTCTCCCAACTACAGGATTCCTCCCATCTTACAGACAAGGAAACCGAGGCACAGCCAGAGGCACTCTCTCTTTGGAGGACAGGGTGGGAGGATCAGAGAGAGCGCATAGCAGGTCTCAGGCCAAATCCTGCCTCCTACTTCCCTCCTTTTGAGCTTTGTCCAGTCTGGGCTTGCTCCCTGGGATCTGTACAGCCTCAAGGTCAGGAACACGGGCCCTGGTTCCCTGAATGTCCATCAGGACCCAAGACTGTCCACTGGGCTCAGACCTGCTCCCTACTGCAGTCCGCTGTTACTGCTTCTGTCCTGCCCTCCCCAGCGGGCCACTCTTGCACACCTGCACCAAAGTCCACCCTCCTCCTGGGGCTCCCAAAGCTGCCTGGTACTCCTGGGGGTTTTGCCCTATAGTCGGCACTCTTCTAAGTGTGTGACCTCCCACAGATATCCAGTGAGGTGAGTTGCAGATGAGCTAACTGAGGCTCAAGTCCTGTGCTCAAAGTCACACAGCCAGTGGCGGCCAAGCAGGCTCCTCACTCAGGCTTCCTATCTCCACTTCCTGGCTTCCAAGAACTTTGTCCTGCTCACAGCTTTCTCCCTGCTACGTGGTATACAGTAGATACTCAATGTTCGTAGGTTGACTAATTGCTTCCTCATTGAACTAACAACCTTCCATCACTTTGCTTGGGATGCCCATTCTTATCTTGCAAACTCCTACTCATACCTCAAAACCCCACTTATAATGCCCCCTCCTTAGAAAGTCTTCCTGACTGCTTGGGAAGACTCCTGGCATCCCTTTCTGGGCTTCTGTAGTCCTCCTCCTCCCTGTAGCCCACCTCTGAGCCCATGGGGCTGGGGTGTCTGTGTCTGGTTCTTTCTCTCCCAGAATGGCCCTGTACAGGTTGAGCGCAGTGCAGGGAGGGAGGTGCATTAGGTCTCTCATATCCATCCACCTTCTCTTCCTCCCCTCTCTGGCAATGCAAAGGATACTTCCTGGACCAGGAAAAGGTTTCGTTTTTTATTTTATTAGAAAATAAAGTGTTTATTCAAAGAATGTTAAAAGGCCAGGACCTGTGTGGGGTTGGCATGAGGGGGAGGAGCGAATCTTGGGCTCAGCCAGGCTGGGCATGGGGCTCCTCTCCGTGGAGTCTGGGCCTCAGGGAGGCTGGGGTGGGAGGCCCCAGGGTCCGGCAGGAGGGCAGGGAGCGGTCAGCCAGCACCAGGGCGCAGTGTAGAGTTGGGGCGGCAGCATTTGCAGGTTCAGCAGCTCACCAGGTACATCCCTGTGGGGGCACAGCTGTGAGGGGGAGGGGTGGGGAGGAGGGGTACGGGAGGGGTTCCCCGGCTCTGATCCTGGGATGCTTCGGTCATCCTTGTCCTCTTCAAAACACCCCCGTAACTCATAGTCCCTGCTGCCACTGGGCCCCAGGAGCCCCTTGGTGGGGGCAGGAGAACAGGGTGGGGCTGGAGGAGGGAGTGGCAGGGGGGACTTCGGGCTCCCTGGCTGGGATCCTTTCAAGGACGTCCTCCAGGGGCCAGCCCCAGATACACAGGGCCCTGACTCCTTGCCCACCTGTGCCCCCATCTGGGGTCTCCTGGCCCCAACACCCACCTATCCTTCCCAAGGATCCCCATACCCCAATCCCTCCTCATACCCCGGGGCTTGCCCCCGTAAGGTCCCGGCTCCTGAGGTCACCCAGCAGCAGGGCTGGGGAGTACCTGTGGCAAACCTCCTCTTCACCAGCGACATGCGGTAACCGCTGCCCACCAGTTCCAAGTCCACGCCCGACAGAGTGGCCCCCTCGCTGGTGAACTGTGCGGCCACGGGGCTGGGTGTGCTGGGCCCTGAGAGCGGCTCCCAGCTGGCAGAGAGGCGGCCAGAGCCTGGGGAGACCTGCAGTCAGCTGCACCCTGGCACCAGCCCCCATCCCAGCTGTGAACCATCCTCTTTGGCCCACACCTGAAGCCCTTTGTTCTGTGGCCTTCATGTACCCCATCAGACCTCCCTTCAATCCCCTGCATCCATCTCTCCTGGCATCATTGGGCTTTGGCTGGCAAGGGAGTCCTGCCTCAGGGCCTTTGCACCTGCTGTGCCTGGCCATTTGTCCCTGGGACACCCTCTCCTCCAGTTTTTTTTTTTTTTTTTTTTAGAGACAGGGTCTGGCTCTGTTGCCCAGGCTGGAGTGTAGTGGAGCCTCCAACTCCTGGGCTCAAGTGATCCTCCCACCTGGGCCTCCCAAAGCACTGGGATTCCAGACCTATGCCACTGTGCTCGGCCCTCCTCCAGCTTTTTTTTTTTTTTTTTTTTTTTTTTTTGAGACAGAGTCTCACTCTGTCACCCTGGCTGCAGTGCAGTGACACGATCTCGGCTCACTACAACCTTCACCTACTGGGTTCAAGCGATTCTCCTGCCTCAGCCTCCCAAGTAGCTGGGATCACAGGTGCATGCCATCACACCCAGCTAATTTTTATATTTTTAGCAGAGACAGGGTTTCACCATGCTGGCCAGGCTGGTCTTGAACTCCTGACGTCAAGTGATCCACCCGCCTCAGCCTCCCAAAGTGCTGGGATTACAGGCATGAGCCACTGCACCTGGCCTTTTTTGTTTGTTTGTTTTTTAGAGACAGGGTCTGGCTCTATTGCCCAGGCTAGAGTGCAGTGGTACGATCATGGGTCACTGCAGCCTCCAACTGCTGGACTCAAGTGATCCTGCAGCCTGGGCATCCCAAAGCACTGGGATTACAGACCTATGCCACCCAGCCCAGGCCACTCCAGCTTTTTAAAGATTTCCTCAATGCCCATACTTGCCGGCCCTCAGTATGTCCCCAATTCTTCCCCAACATAAATAAGTGCCTCCCACCTGACCCCAGTCCCTCCCACCCAGCCCTCATGCACAACCACAGCTCACCCCCTGCCTCGGACACATCTGGAAGCCTCCAAGTGAGCCGCTTCTCCTCCAGGTTCCTGGCAGAGAAAGAATCTTAATCAGGGCTTCCCCAGAGAGGATGCTGAGAGCCCACGGTCCCACTTCAGCTGCCTCCTGGCTGTGTGACCCCAGCAAACCTTCTCCCCTACTTCACCTCATTTCCCCATCTGTGAAATGAGGGTGAGATATGGAACAGCTGTGGAGCCACACAGCCTTGTAGCATTTTTATGTGTGTGTGTTTTGTTTTTTTGAGATGGTGTCTCCCTCTGTCACCCAGGCTGGTGTGCATTGGTGTGATCTCTGCTCACTGCAGCCTATGCCTCCTGGGTTCAAGCGATTCTCCTCCCTCAGCCTCCTGAGTAGCTGGGGTTACAGGCGCCCACCACCATGCCTGGCTAATTTTTGTAATTTAGTAGAGACAGGGTTTCACCATATTGGCCAGGCTGGTCTTGAACTCCTGACCTCAGGTGATCCACCTGCCCTGGTCTTCCAAAGTGTTGGGATTACAGGCATAAGCCACCATGCCCGGCTTCCTTGTAGCACTTTTAGATGACGCATTCTGTCCTATAAGTCTGGCTTCTTCACAGCAGACTACCTTTTTCTTTTTTTAATTTAATTTTTGTTTTTTAAGAGACAGTTGTCACCCAGGGTAACTCCCTGAAGCCTCAACTCCTGGGCTCAAGCAATCCTTCTGTCTCAGCCTCCCGAGTAGCTGGGACTACAAGAGCACACTACCACGACTGACTACTTTTTAAAATATTTTTTTGTAAGGCTGGGCGCAGTGGCTCATGCCTATAATTGCAGTACTTTGGGAGGCCGAAGCGGGTGGATCACCTGAGGTGAGGAGTTCGAGACAAGCCTGACCAACATGGTGAAACCTCACGTCTACTAAAAAAGTACAAAAATCAGCTGGGTGTGGTAGCAGGCACCCGTAATCCCAGCTACTCGGGAGGCTGAGGCAGAGAAAATCACTTGAACCCAGGAGGCGGAGGTTGCAGTGAGCTGAGATCGTGCCACTGCACTCCACCCTGCATGACAGAGCGAGACTTCATCTCAAAATAAATTAAATAAATAAATAAAATATTTTTTGTAGAGATGATGTCTCACTATATTGCCCAGGCTGGTCTCAAACTCCTGGCCTTAAGTGATCCTCCCACCTCAGCCTCCCAAAGCGCTGCAATTACAGGCATGAGCCACCGCACCTGGCACTCATAATATCACCCTTAGTGCTAAGCAGGGTGGGCTCACAGTTAATGGTCAGGCCGAGGGTGCACCCTTTAATCGTTGCATCAAGGAGAAGGTCTGGGGTTATGGGGGAAACTGCTGAGTTTTCCTTGGCCTCCCGCACGCCCTCACCAGGTGGCAGCCGGCTGCAGGCGGACGTTGGTCACAGGCTCCCCCACAGGCAGTAGGATCTGGACGTTCGTGAGTGGTGTGGGCACAGCCGTGGCACCAGGCCGGTAGCCGTACTCCACTGAGACCTGGGTGAGGGTGGCCCCACACTGCCAGTGGGCACTGAGCTGCAGAGGCACAGACTGGGGACCCGGGCGGGAGAACTAGGAAGAATGAGAATGGGTGAAAGGACACAGCTTGGGCCATCCCATCTTGCCGCACCATGCGCTATTCAACCACCTTGACCCTGCCATGCACGCACCACCCCAAGGGGGCCCAATCACAGGGAGATTTGATGAATGAGAGGCTATATTACACCAGGTTTCCAGCAGGGGGCAGGAGAGTGCCTCATTCTAACAAAGTCTCCCAGGGAAGTTCAAGTGTAAGGTTCCCGGGCTGGGCTGCTTCTAGTTCATATAAAGATGCTATCTGCAACAGGGGATGCATGCTCTCCCACACTGCCTACTCCTCCACCGTTCATTCCCGACCCACACTGCCTACTCCCTCCAGCTCTTTGGCTCTCACAGATTGGATCTCTTGAGGTCAGGAATTTGAGACCAGCCTGGCCAACATGCAGGCGCCTCCATGTCTGCTGCTGGCTCACTGTGTCCCCAACTCCACCACCTCCTCCCGGCCCCATGCGGGTGGCGCACCTGGTATCGCAGCAGCACCACGTTGTAGTAGGAGGCGGTGGGGTTCTGCTCTGCCTGGCGCTGCAGGGCCTCGGTCAGCGTTGCCATGTTGAGCCAGAAGTCTTTGGTCTCAGGGTCACTCTGGGAGGGGTCACTGCAGAGACCCGGACTGATCACCCCAATCCTCGGGACATGCCCTCCCAGGGCTCCCAGCATTCAATCTACCCCTTCCTAAAGATGCAATTTCCTGGCCCACCCTGGGCCTAGCAAAGCCCTACCTGGGTGGTTGTGGTGGGGGCAGTAAAGGAGGGATGGAAAACAAGGATCAGAGACGGCAAGTTACTTGCCCCACGCCACACAGCAAATCCCAGGAGGTAGCTGGGTGTGGTGGCTCATGCTTGTAATCCCAGCACTTTGGGAGGCTGAGACGGGTGGATCACCTGAGGTCAGGAGTTTAAGACCAGCCTGACCAACATGGTGAAACCCCATCTCTACTAAAAATACAAAAATCAGCCAGGCATGGTGGCACATGCCTGTAATCCCAGCTACTCAGGAGGCTAAGGAAAGAGAATCACTTGAATCCGGAAGGCAGAGCTTGCAGTGAGCCAAGATCACGCCACTGCACTCCAGCCTGGGCAACAAGAGCAAAACTCCATCTCAAAAAAAATAATAATAATAATTAAAAAAAAAAAAACAACCAAGCCAGGTGTGGTGGCTCACGCCTGTAATCCTAGCACTTTGGGAGGCCAAGGCGGGCAGATTGCCTCAGCTCAGGAGTTCGAGACCAGCCTGGGCAACATGGTGAAACCCTGTCTCTACTAAAATACGAAAGAAATTAGCTGGGTGTAGTGGCACATGCCTGTAATCCCAGCTACTTGGGAGGCTGAGGCAGGAGAATTGCTTGAACCCGGGAGGCGGAGTTGCAGTGAGCCGAGATCACGTCATTGCACTTCAGCCCGGGTGACAGAGCAAGACTCCGTCTCTACAAAAAAAAGAAAAAAAAAAAAATTCCCAGGAAGCAGGGAATTCAGAGTCCAGAAGCCCCTGACCCCCAGCAGCCTCCGAGGCCCTCTCCCACTGCCCATCCATAGTACCTGAAGAGCAGATCGGCGTTGGGCTGGAAGTGCTCAATAGGGGTTGTGTGTACAAGCCGGAAGCTGAGGACAGGTGGGGGTGGGGTCCCGCTGAACACACGCACGATGCCAGCAGGGAAGGTCATGGTCAGCTCCCCAGTTACTCGAGCCAGGCAGCTGGGGAAGGATGAGGGGACTGGGTGTTGGCTTAGGGCTCTGCCTGGTGCCTTATCCTCCCCCTTTTCCTGGTTTCACTGGTGCCTGTGGCTCCCCAGACTCCTTGGATCTAGGATGGCCCTGATGATCCCTCATATCCTTTCCCCCAACCTCCTCTTTCGTTCCTGCCTGGACAGGAAGAATCCACCCTGGGCTGAAGGAGGCAGGAACATCTCCTTCCCTAGTTCTCTTTTCTTCTAGGCCACCAGGAAGCTCGAATTAAAATGTTCAGTTTTTTAGCTATCCTTTGCTTGGATTTTTGATCTGACACTCTCCTCTTCTTCATGGTTTGACTTTCAGATCTTTTCTGCTGACGGCCACCCCAATATATATCCCTGCCCTCTGCTTGTCCCTAACCCACTCCCTTACCCCCTTACTGGGCCTAACTTCTAGTATTACTCCATCTCAATGCCCACGGCAGCCTTGGAGTCTACAGCAATGCCTAGCCCTGCTTAAATGCTCTCCTATGGCTGGACACGGTGGCTCATGTCTATAATCCCAGCACCTTGGGAGGCTGAGGCAGGTGGATCACTTGAGGCCAGGAGTTCGAGACCAGCCTGGCCAACATGGTGAAACCCTGTCTCTACAAAAAACACAAAATCAGCAAAGTGTGGTGGCATGTGCCTGTAATCCCAGAATTACTCGGGAGGGTGAGGCAGGAGAATCTCTTGAACCCAGGAGGCAGAAGTGGCAGTGAGCTGAGATCATGCCACTACACTCCAGCCTGGGCAACGGAGTGAGACCCTGTCTCAAAACAAACAAACAAACAAACAAAATGTACAATAATTTAGTTGGGTGCAGTGGCGCGCACCTGTAGTTTCAGCTACTCGGGAGGCTGAGGCAGGAGAATTGCTTGAACTCGGGAGGTGGAGGTTGCAGTGAGCTGAGATTGCACCACTGCACTCCAGCCTGGGCAACAAGAGTGAAACCCCATCTCAAAAAAAAAAAAAAAAAAAGGCCCTCCTATGGCTCCACTGCCCTCAGGACAGGGGCCTGGTCACTTGGCTCAGTGTTCAAGGCCCCTTCACCATAAGACACCATGAAGCACATCTGAAAGCTGTCCCTTCTGGACCTCCCCAACACAGACTCCCCACGGGCCCTGTCTGCCCATCACCAGGTACCTGGGGCTGTGGCCGCGGAAGTAGGCGTGGACATACTCCGTGAAGGCTGTGGCTATGGGCAGGGCATCCTGGGAGCCCAGGACCACAGGGCTCGGACCCCGGGAGACTCCTGGGGATGGTGGGGAGGGGATGGGGAACAACAGATAGACAGCATGAATATAGGCGCCAGGCTCGAGACTCCCCCAGCCCAACCACACCTCTGCCAACAGAGAAGTCACCCACCCAGACCAGAGAAGGTGACACTGAGGCCCAAAGTCAGGCCCAGGACCGCCCTCACGTACCGTGTCCTGTCTGGGATAAGAAGCTAGGCCGTTCCAAGGCAGTGCTGGGGGCTGAAGAGCCCAGTGGGGAGGGGCTCAGGGAACGAGACTGAAAGGGAAAGTGACAATCTAGGCTGTGAGTGCCCCAGGACCAGTGCCCAAAAGCTGACGCCAGAGGCGACCCCCAGCCCAGCTCCTGCCATGCCCCCTCACCTACCAGGTCCCCGTTGCTACGTGTGAGAGGGCAGGACACCTTCCTAGAGCGAAGTCTCCTGGGTGGGGCTGCCAGGCCCTCCCTGGCTGTGGGGTCAGCAGGTGCAGGCATCAGGTCTGGGAGCGAGTACAAAGAGGCACTGCTGAGATGCTGCCCGGAACCTCTGGGGCCTCCCCAGGGGCACAAACTCGGCCAAAATCTTAGGAGGTGGGCTTTTCTGCCTGGGGTTGCAGAAAAGGTGCTAGACAGGACTGCGGATACTGTCCACACCCCCGACCCTCCCAGAATGGTGGTGCAATAAGGGGTGAGCTCCCCATCACTGGGGGTATGCAAGCAAGCACTGAAGGCTTAAGACGCAGGCATGCTGTAAGGGGGATTCAGCAGAGGATTTTTAGCCAACATTCAGCCATTCTGTGACCTCTACCCTTTCCGAGAACCTGACTGCAGCCACCCACCGACTGTGGTCTGTGTCTGAGTCTCATGCCTTTAACACCCAAGCTCCCCTCCCTCTCCTGCTTCCTCAGGGTCCTGGTTCTGTTCCATCTATGAACGTGCTCCCTTGCTTGCCTACCTCCCCTCCCACCTACCTCCCCTCTCACCTGTACCCCAGGCTGTGCTCCCCCCTCTACCTGACTTTCTCAGCCTCAGCACTGCGGGTATTTGGGGGCTGGACCATTCTCGGGGGTGGGGGCTGCCCTGTGCACTGTAGGGTGCTGAGCAGCAACCCAGGCCTCCACCCACTGAATGCCAGGAGCACCACTCCTGCCTGGTAGTGACAACCAAAAATGTCTCCAGACACTGACAATGTCCCCTGGGGGGCAGAATTTGCAGGGTTGGGTAAGAGCCTCTGCTCAGGCCGGGTGCGGTGGCTCACACCTGTAATCTCAACGCTTTGGGAGGCCGAGGCAGGCAGATCAACTGAGGTCAGGAGTTCGAGACCAGCCTGGCCAACATGGCGAAACCCCATCTCTGCTAAAAATACAAAAATTAGCCAGGTGTGGCAGTACGCACCTGTAGTCCCAGCTGCTTGGGAGGCTGAGGCAGAGAATTGTTTGAACCTGGGAGGCAGAGGTTGCAGTGAGCGAAGATCACACCACTGCACTCTAGCCTGGGCAACAAGAGCAAAACTCCCTCTCAAAAAAAAAAAAAAAAAAAAAGAGCTTCTTCTGCCCCTACTCTGTGGTCTCCACCCACTCAGCTCTCCCTTGAACGGGCTCCAGCCTGGCTCTTTCCTATGGAGGGTGCCAGGCGCCCTTGTTGACACTACTGGGGACCTCGGGTGGTCACAGCCCACAGTCCCTCTGACTCGGGGGCTTCCCATTCTCCTCAGGCAGCCCCCAGGAGCCCATCCCGCCACTCTCCCCCCATCTCCTGCTGTCCTCTTGTCTCCAACCCCTCTGGGCTCCCCAGCTCTGTCCTCTCCTCTGCTCTCCCTGGGCGACTGCTCCTCCTGTTTTGATGTCGTCTTCAGGGAGGGGGTGCTCTGACCTGACCTTCCCCACACTCAGGGTCCAGGGTGCACCTGACCCCTAAAGGCCCAGCCTCAACGTCCTCCACCCCTCCCTGACTCCACCCCTTCCCCACCCTCCTCCCTCCCTTGACTCCACCCCTTCCCCATCCCCCTCCCTTCCTTGACTCCGCCCCTTCCCCCATCCTCCTCCCTCCCTTGACTCCGCCCCTTCCCCATCCTCCTCCCTTCCTTGACTCCGCCCCTTCCCCATCCTCCTCCCTCCCTTGACTCCGCCCCTTCCCCATCCTCCTCCCTTCCTTGACGCCACCCCTTCCCCATCCTCCTCCCTCCCTTGACTCACTCCTTCCCCATCCTCCTCCTTCCCTTGACTCTGCTCATTCCCCATCCTCCTCCCTCCCTTGACTCCGCCCCTTCCCCATCCTTACTCCTCCGCCCTCTCCCCTGCAGCGACCTGTCCACCTGCTTCTCCCAATGCCACCCTTACCCCCATCGCCTACTTGCCTCCCTGGTTGCCTCCCCAGTCTCTGATTTCTGCCCTCACTTCCGAAGCTGCCAGAGGGAGCCTGTGACCCCTGAGTCAGGTCCCGCCCCTCCCCTGCTCATGGCCCTCAGCGTTACTCAGGGTAACATTCACAAGCCCTCCCTGGGCCCATCAGGCCCTTCCTGGTCCCTGCCTTCTCTTCTTCCTCCTTCCCTCATCACCCCGTTCCAGCAGGCAGACCTCCTTGCTGTTCTTCAGACAGGCCTAGCGCGCTCCTGCCCCAGGGCCTTTACAGGGACGTGCCCTCTGCCCAGCACGTCTTTCCCCTCATGTCCACGTGGTTCTCTCCTCACCTCCCTCAAATCTCAGCTCAGATGTCCCTTCCTCAGGGAGGGCCCCCACCTGGCACCCGCTACCGCCTGCCTTGCTAAATGTCCATCTCATTGTTGTCCCTGAAACGGCGGGAGGTTCTGCCTGCCTGGTCCTGGCTGTGTCTCCAGCAGCCTAATCAGGCCCTGCCCACAGCAGGCGCTCAATCCCCCGCCCAGGGTTCCAGCAACTCTCAGGCCTAGGCCCGCTGGACTCACCTCCTCCGGCCAAGGCCTCCAGCCCCCAGGGGCCTGGAGACGGGGCGAGGGGCTGCGGCGAGTCTGGCAGAGGCGGTGCCCGGATACCCCTGGCCTCTGGGGGTGGCGCCCTACAGCTGGGCGGGCTCTGCGGGGTGCCTGGGCGGGGGACCCAGGAATCTGGGGAGGGGCCAGGTGCCGCGTGGGACGGAGAGTCCAGGCCGGAATCCTCCACGTTTTCGGGCGACGAGGAGGAGAAAGGGGAGGGGCTGGAGGTGAAGCCCAGGCTGCTAGAGCCTTGGGGAGGGAAGCGGGCGGTCAGCTCCGACCCTCGCCCACTCAGAGTCCCTGCCCATCCTCCTGCAGGCCACGGCCACGTCGAGGGAAGGTCAGGGGGTCCCCCATTCAAACTCCTTGTGCACGCCCCCAAGGCTACACCTTCTGGTGACTTCCCTCTCCACAAATGTCGGGCCCATCCACCCAGTCACCGCCTACTGGCCAAGGCCCCACCCTATCTATGGCCCCTCCCACCCACACTCTGGCCCCGCCCACCCCTACACGGACTAGTCCTCCCTCCAGCCTGGCCTCCAGGGGACCTGATTGGCCTAACTTTGCAATGGCCCCACCCATCCTCCCTCCGGCCACACCCATGCCCTCCAATCCCTTATCCCCATCACCTGTAAAATCTTCGTGGTCAAAGGCTGACTCCAGGGGCGGCCCAAAGAGGTTCTTGGACATCTGCTCCTCTGACTGCAATCTCTCTGCACAGCTAGAGAGGGTGAAGCCAAGAGGGCTGCTTCTATTTTTCCCAAGCCTCATCCCACCCTGGGGCCTTTGCACATGCTGTTCCCAGTTTTTTTTTTAGACGGAGTCTTGCTCTGTCGGCCAGGCTGCAGTGCAGTGGCACCATCTCAGCTTGCTGCAACCTCCGCTTCCTGGGTTCAAGCGATTCTCCTGCCTCAGCCTCCAGAGTAGCTGGGATTACAGGCACCTGCCACCATGCCCGGCTAATTTTTGTATTTTTAGCAGAGATGGGGTTTTACCATGCTGGCCAGGCTGATCCCAAACTCCTGACCTCAAGTGATCTGGCTGCTTTGGCCTCCCAAAGTGCTAGGATTACAGGTGTGAGCCACTGTGCTCAGCCTGTTCCCAGTCTGGAGTTCCATTTCCCCAGCTCTCTTCATAGCCACTTCCTGGCTCCTCTTTGGGGCTTAGCTCCAAGTCACCCCCTCAGGGAGGTTCCCATCCCCACCTCAAGGGAAGTCACCTCCTCCTGTCTTCCCATCGTTGGCTTTAGTTTCTTCATAGCACTTAGAAGTATCAAATATGCTCTAACTTATTTGCTCTTTTTGTTTTGTTTTGAGACGTAGTTTCCTCTTGCTGCCCAGGCTGGAGTGCAATGGCGCAACAGTGGCTTACTGCAAGCTCCGCCTCCCACGTTCAAGCGATTCTCCTGCCTCAGCCTCTCGAATAGCTGGGATTACAGGCATGCGCCACCACGCCTGGCTAATGCTGTATTTTTAGTAGAGATGGGGTTTCTCTATGTTGGTCAGGCTGGTCTCGAACTCTCGACCTCAGGCGATCCGCCTGCCGTGGCCTCCCAAAGTGCTGGAATTACAGGCGTGAGCCGCCATGCCTGGCCCTATTTGCTATTCTTAAAATCTAAGTCATTAGAATGTGACTCTGAGAAGGGAGACCTGTCTCAGAACCCAGGCCCTAGAACAGCACAGGTACACAGCGGGCACTCAATAAATGTTCATCAAATGAATGACTAAATGGTCCCTCAAAAGCCAGCATGGGCCAGGCACAATGGCTCATGCCTGTAATCCCAGCACTTTGGGAAGCCGAGGTGGGCAGATCACTTGAGGTCAGGAGTTCAAGACCAGCCGGGCCAACATGGTGAAACCCCATCTCTACTAAAAATACAAAAGTTAGCTGGGTGTGGTGGTGGGTGCCTGTAATCCCAGCTACTTGGGAGGCTGAGGCATGAAAATCGCTTGAACTCAGGAGGTGGAGGTTGCAGTGAGCCGAGATCGCGCCACTGCACTCCAGCCTGGGTGACAGAGTGAGACTCTGTCTGAAAACAAAAACAAAAACAAAAACAAAAAAACCCCAGCATGACGTCAACTCCCAGCCAGGACAAGAGAATACCAGGCAGGGACATGGGGAGGCGGAGGGAGGAGGTGGGGACAGCCCCCACCTGCCCACTCATGTGGAACCCACCTGCTGGTTCTGGGGGCAGACCGAGGTCTCTGGGGTTTCCCAGCAGCGTCCCCTACAAGAGATGCACCTCCTTGAGCCTTTTTGTCACCCTGTCTGCAATGCTCCCCACTCCACAGACCAAGGGACCGAGGCTCGGGGGTGTCCACCCAGTTGTCCAAGGTGATCAGCAAATCAGGCAGACATGGATTCAAGCCTGAGCGAGCCTGTCTCCAGATACTGGCTCCTCCTGGCCCCAGCTACCCCTTTCAGCTCTCACTTAATTTCATAATGACCTCATTTTACAGAAAAGGAGACTGAAGGTCAGTGTGGTTAAGCAGCCTGCCCAAAGTTACAAAACAGAGCTATGATTCAAGCCCAAACCCATAGCCTCCCTTCCTTAGGATCCTCCCTACTCTGAAGACCAAAGGCTACTCACGTGAAGAATGGCGTTTCATGGTGCCCTGTGGACAAAGTGGGCAACATCACACACGAGTGCATCCAGCCAGCCTCTCCAGCAACACCCAGGGCACCCCTCCCACGCCTCACCCCTGGGCCAGGAGGAAGGATGAGGCTGCCCGCAGTGGCCCTGAGCTGTGCCGCAGCTGCCTCGGGGCTGCAGGCTGGAGCCCGGGCCGGGGCGGGCTTGATGTGCACGTAGAACTTGCGGGGCTCTTCATCGTCGAAGTCAGAGTCGCTGGACGAGAAACGGGAGGGCTCGGCCGTGCGTGGGCTGCAGTCAAGGTCCAAGCCAATCCCAACACAAGCTTTCCCCCAGTCAGCTCTCCAATCCAGCCTTGTCCCTCCCTGCTCAAACCCTTTGAGGTCCTGCCCAATCCCATCGCTCACCATGTGCCACCTTCAGTCCTGACACCATGTCCCACCAGCACTCCCATCCCCCAGCCAAGCCTTTGCACAAGCATGCCCAGACCTAACTGGCAAACTCCTATTCAGCTACAAAACCCCAACACTGGTGCCCCCTCCTCCAGGAAACCTTGCTGGCTCTCCTTTTCTCTCTCCCTCTTGCCCAGTGCTGACCTCATAGAGTGGGTGTTTTCATTTAGGTTGGCTTCATCCACAAGGGAGACTCTCTCCAGGATGTACACAGAGAGAATTGCTGAAGGTGGACTGGTTATTGTGGACTATTTTGTCCTTGCTGTGCCAACAACTGCCCCCAGGGGGTGCCAGAAGGATATTGTTCTGGGTCACATCAGGCCGGACAGTGAAACCTTCTTCATCCACCTCTGGACATGTCTAGGGGAGTCGGGGGGCAGCAGTGAGTCAGGCTCCCCACTATGGAACCTTCCATCTCACCCTGCCAACCGCCCCCCGCCCCGCCCCCAGGCCTTGACTCAGACCTCAAAACCAACCCTGATGGCAACAACTGTCTTCCCCGGGTGTGTGGGCAGGTTCCTGGGACAAACTGAGCTTCGGCAGGGACATTATTCACACCCACGTAGTCCACGGGACTTTGCAGCTGAGGTGGGATATGAACCCAGCCCCCAGGCTCCAGCCTGCCCCTCAATCTCGGCTCTTTAGTTTCCAGTAGGGATCCGGACTCTAGGAGCCAAGAGTGGGATCAAACTCCTTCCGCTTGTAGCCCAGCCTGACCCCTCCCACATCACTCACCCCTGAATCGGGCTCCAGGAAATCTCTGGGGATGGAGGAAGAGATGTTGGTGTCAGCTTCCGCAGCCCATCTGGTGCCCCCTGTCAGCCCCCAACACTGGACATGGAAGCTGGGGCAGCTCCCAGGCTCTGATATTGCCCTGACCTAGCCCTAGAGGTGGTGGGACCATGGGGCTTGCTTGGGGAGGGGGTTGAATCTGAAGTTAGCTGAGTAGAGAGTGTTCTCAAACAGCCTGGGAGGGAAGGAATCCTGGAACTCATTTGAAGGGCTGCCTTGTAAAGGCAGGGAAAGTCGGGGCTAGCCTGGCAAACAGAACAATCCTGGGCCAGCTTGGGCAGGGAAAATGCTAGGTTACTCTGGGACAGGCAGTTCCTGGCCTAACCTGGCAAAAGGAAGAATTCTGGACTAGCTTGGGCAGCTGTAATATTGAGCTAGCCTGGGGCAGAGGTACTCCTGGTCTAGCTCGGGTAGAGGGAATCCTGGTCCAGCCTGGAATATGGATACTCCTGGGCTATCCTAGGAGGGGACTTCTGGGATAGCCTGGGCAGGGGAAGGGATCTCGGGCTAGCCTGGGCCAGACTGGGCAGGGGTGCTTCCTCACACAGCTGCAGGTGGCTCTGGCTCCCGCTCCCGCCGGCTTAGTCCCGGAAGGCGAAAGGCCTTGGATCCCCGCAAACGTTTCATCGCTGAAGATAGATTGGGGGGCAGCTGAGCACTGTGAGCCTCCTTTCACATTCAGATCAGTCTCCCTCACCCCCACAGTCCAGCCTGGGCATCCAGGCCCAGACGTACTTGCCTTCCTGCAGGGCAGCCGCACTGTATGCCTCGAAGTCCAGAGGTCCTGAGATGGGAGACAGAAACTCAATTGAGGGGCTGGGCATGGTAGCCCATGCCTGTAATCCCAGCACTTTGGGAGGCCAAGGCGGGCAGATCACCTGAGGTCAGGAGTTGGAGACCAGCCTGGCCACCATGGTGAAACCCTGTCTCTGCTAAAATTACAAAAAAGTTAGCCGGACATGGTGGCAGGCGCCTGTAATCCCAGCTACTCAGGAGGCTGAGGCAGGAGAATCACTTGAACCCAGGAGGCGGAGGTTGCAGTGAGCCGAGACTGCACCGCTGCACTCCAGCCTGGGCAACACAGTAAGACTCTGCCTCAAAAAAATAAAAGAAAATTAGAAAAAAAAGAGAGAGAAAGAAACTAAATTGAGGGTGGGGAGACTGGGCTGGAAAGGGTAGTACACTTTTGGCCACAAAATGGCACCTGGATCTGAACTCAAGGTCCATCAGGTTCCCGGACAAGAACCAGCCCCACATCACCAGGAGTGGGATGGACCAAGGGGCTGGTCTGGTTCCAGCAGGGCAGTGGCACCGTAGGGGGTGACATGAGCTACTTCTAGATACTTCCAGCATTTGTGGCTGGAACTTGGGTTGGGTCGGGGGATGGACCATGCATCTGTGCAGTGGGCTGGGCTTTGAGTGACAGGATGAAAGAACAATGGGGAGCCATGGAAGGTGTGTGAGCAGGAGGACACAACAGATCTGGGGCCTGTGAAGGGCAAGAGTGGGGCCCCATGCAGGAAGGGGTGACCTGAGCCAGGGCCGAGCCAGAGAGACAGGAGGGAGAAAGAACAGATTTTGCTGGTTAACAAGACTTGACATAAGTGTATACCAGCATTTAGTGAGTGCCTACTGTGTGCCTGACACACCCTTTGCCCTTTACCTGCATGAAATCACTGAATGTTACAACATTATTAACATCCTCACTTTACAGATGAGGAAACTGAGGCTCAGAGAAGTCAAAGCACAGGTCCTAGGTCACACAGCAAGTGATGAAGTAAAGACTCAAGCCCAGGTCTCACTTTAAAACTTTTGCTCTTAACTCCTCCCCAGTCCTGCATCTGAGCATTCGCAAATTGTTCTTTTGCTCAACAACCCTCAATGGCTCCCCTAGGCCCTGGGGATGAAGTCTGAACAGCTGAGCCTGGCATTCAAGGCTCCTCTGGGATCTGGTTCAAAGAGATTTACACGTAAGATCAGGCTGGAGAGCTGGACTTGTCAGCAGCCCACTCTTCCCATGAAGAAACCAAGGCCTGGTCATGCGCAGTGGCTCATGCCTGTAATCCCAGCACTTTAGGAGGCTGAGGCAGGCGGATCACCTGAGGTCAAGAGTTCGAGACCAGCCTGGCCAACATGGTGAAACCTTGTCTCTATTAAAAATATAAAAAAAAAAAAAATTAGCTGGGCATGGTGGCACACGCCTGTAGTCCCAGCTACTCGGGGAGGCTGAGGCAGGAGAATCACTTGAACCCCGAGGCAGCAGTTGCAGTGAGCCGAGATTGCACCACTGCACTCCAGCCTGGGAGACATAGGGGGACTCCATCTCAAAAAAAAAAAAAAAAAAAAAAAAACCAAGGCCCAGGGAGGTTCAGTTTCCTGCCTCTGGAGTCCTGCTCATTAACTGCAGCTGTGGCCCCAGAGTTCAACCCCCAATGGCTGCCCTGACTCACCTGGCTTCTCCCGGCCTGTGCCCTTACTCTCTGCAAACTTCCTGAGTAGCATCTCCACGCTGACGTTCTCGATGTTCTGCTTAAATTCCTCATGCACCTGTGCCAGGTGGGCGGGGTGTGTAACTGGTCAAGGCCCCTTTGCCCAGCAGTGACCCCAGCCTCATTCCTCACACCTGCCCGACTCACCTGCCCAATCTGCACGTGCGTGTCCTCCACAGAGTGAGCATAGGAGCCCAGCAGTGCCTTCATGTGCCTCAGGTGTGTCTCCTCCATGGCTTGGAAGCGCTGAAGCAGGAGGGGAGAGGCAGGTGGAAAGAAGGTCAAGGCCAAGAAGGAGTGGCCATGTGACTCAGCCTGACCAATCAGAACACCCTAAGCCCTTGGCTCAGTGATTGATTTGGGGAAGGGCCAATGAGAGTCTGCCCTAGGACTTTTGTTGAATCTACAGGAAAAGATATTTCCATTCCTGAGCCAATGCACTGATGGAATGTAAGTGGGGGTTGCTGGTGCCCAGTTTGATGCACACATGTGCATGCATGCACACACATGCACACACACACACACACACACAAGGGCATGTCTGCCTGGGAGTGATGTCCCCAGAGAGGAAAACAGACTTAAGAAGCATAAATGGTGGTCAGATGTGGTGTATCATGCCTATAATCCCAGCACTTTGGGAGGCCAAGGCAGGTGGATCATCTGAGGTCAGAAGTTCAAGACCAGTCTGGGCAACATGGTGAAACCCTGTTTCTACTAAAAATACAAAAATTAGCTGGGCGTGGTGGCGCGTGCCTGTAATCCCAACTACTAGGGAGGCTGAAGCAGAAGAATCACTTGAGCCCAGGAGGCGGAGGTTGCGGTGAGCCTAGATCATGCCACTGCACTCCAGCCTGAGTGACAGAGACCCCATCTCAAAAAAAAAAGAAGCAGAAATGCATAATTTCCTGCCAGGACTATTTGAGCAAATGGATTCAGCTATGACTGAAACCTCCACAACTCAAAAATAAAACCTTTCAGTTCCCTGAGTTTGTCAGTTTTTAAAAATTTTATTTTATTTTTTTTTATTTTTTTGAGACGGAGTCTCACTCTGTCACCCAGGCTGGAGTGCAGCGGCGCAATCTCGGCTCACTGCAAGCTCCGCCTCCTGGGTTCTCGCCATTCTCCTGCCTCAGCCTCCCGAGCACCTGGGACTACAGGCGCCCACCACCACGCCTGGCTAATTTTTTTGTATTTTTAGTAGAGACAGGGTTTCACCATGTTAGCCAGGATGGTCTTGATCTCCTGACCTCGTGATCCACCCACCTCGGCCTCCCAAAGTGCTGGGATTACAGGTGTGAGTCACCGCGCCCGGCCTTTTTCTTTTTTTTGTATACACCTGTCGGTTTGAATGAAGGTTTCTATCACTTGTAACTTGAAAAAAGTTCTGATTCCTAATCCTGAGTTTCCAATCTGCTTTTATTTATTTTATTTTTTCAAGACAGGGTTCCACTCTATCTTGGCTCACTGCAACCTCTGCCTTCCAGTTCAAGTGATTCTCCCACCTCAGCTTCCTGAGTAGCTGGGATTACAGGCACCTGCCACTACACCCGGCTAATTTTTGTATTTTTAGTAGAGACAGGGTTTTGCCATGTTGGCCAGGCTGGTCTCAAACTCCTGAGCTCAGGTGATCCTCCCACCTCGGCCTCCCAAAGTGCTGGGATGACAGTTGTGAGCCACTGCACCCTTCCTGGGATTTCTGCGCTCCATAACCTCCAGGGCAAAGGCGTGTGTGGGTCTTAAAGGTACAGATGCCTGGTTCTTACCAGGGCTGAGTCCAGCATCTTCTGCTCAAAGTCAGCTCGGGCTGAGTTGTATTTTTCCACTGAGCGCCGCAGGCTCTCTGCCGCCTTCTTGGTTTTAGTCTCTGCCTACAAAGCACAGGGAGGAAACAGGGATGGGAGGGGGACACTCAGGGGGCTTCCCCCAGGTCCCATCACCTGGCAGGTGAACTCTGGGTACCTAGGGTGCGATCACCCCCAGGTTCCAGGACCGTCGCTCTGGGACGTGTTTCCACTCTCTGATCAGGCAGCCCCTCTGCCCTTCGGCAAATTCCTCAGAACCCCCCGCTGTGAGCCCACCTTGTCCATCTCCTTCTGGCTGGTACTCTCCCTCCGCAGCCGCTCCTGGTCCATGCAACGGTTCAGGTAGTTCTCGCGGGACTTGGGTAGGAGCTGGCTGACGCCCGAGAGTACCTGCACAGCATCCAAGGTGCCCACCACTTCCTCCTTGCACTGCGGGGTAGGAGGGGATTTCATGGGTAGACTGTGAAATTCCTGACCTCCCAAACACTCCATGTGATGTCAGCTCCACAGTCTTTTTCTGTGTGTGTGTGTGTGTGTGTGTGTGTGTGTGTGTGTGTGTGTGTGTTTTGTTTTGGTTTTTTTTAGACAGAGTTTCGCTCTTGTTGTCCAGGCTGGAGTGCAGTGGTACAATCTCGGCTCACTGCAATCTCTGCTTCCCGGGGTTCAAGCAATTCTCCTGCCTCAGCCTCCCAAGTAGCTGAGATTACAGGTGCCCACCATCACACCTGGATAATTTTTTGTATTTTTAGTAGAGATGCGGTTTCACCAAGTTGGCCAGGCTGGTCTCTAACTCCTGACCTCAGGTGATCTGCCCACCTTGGCCTCCCAAAGTGCTGGGATTACAGGCATGGGCCACCACGCCCGGCCTGTGTGTGTGTTTTTAACAGCAATGGGGTCTTGCTATGTTGCCCAGGCTGGTCTCGAACTCCTAGACTGAAGCAATCCACCTGCCTCAGCCTCCCAAAGTGTTGGGATTACAGATGTGAGCTACCATGTCCGGCCTGTACATTTTTCATTTCAAAACATTTTTAACTTTTAAAAAAAGTACTATTTACACATGGTTCATATTTCAGAAAGTTGTAAGGGGTAAGCCAGGAAAAAGCCTCCCATATATGGGCCCTCCAGCCTATAAGTCCCCAATTATTACTGTGATACTTCTCTAGAAATAATCCGCATATGGATAAAGATGTTTGTTCTAACCCATGTTTTATGACAAACAGTGGTAGACTGTGTTGCTTAATTCACCGTTTTGTGTGTGCGTGTATGTGTGTGTGTGTGTGTGTGTGTGTGTGTTTTTAGACGGAGTCTTGCTCTTTCACCCAGGCTGGAGTGCAGTGGCACAATCTCAGCTCCCTGCAACCTCCGCCTCCTGGGTTCAAGCAACTCTCCTGCCTCAGCCTCCCAAGTAGCTGGGATTACAAGCATGTGCCACCATGCCCGGCTAATTTTGTATTTTTAGTAGAGACAGGGTTTCACCATTTTGGCCAGGCTGGTCTTGAACTCCTGACTTCAAGTGATCTGCCCGCCTCGGCCTCCCAAAGTGCTGGGATTACAGACATAAGCCACTGTGCCCAGCCTTTTTTTTTTGTTTTTTAAGAGATGGAGTCTCACTATGTTGCCCAAACTGGTCTCTAACTCTTAGGCTCAAGCAATTCTCACACCTCAGCTCAGCCTCCCAAGTAGCTGGGACTACAGGCGTGCACACCACACCTGGCCTGCTTTTACCACTTAAAAATTCACTCCTGGCCAGGCACAATGACCCATGCCTGTAATCCCAACATTTTGGAAGGCTGAGGCAGATATGTTAGATGTTTGACCAGCCTGGGCAACACAGTAGGACCCCTTCTCTCTCTCTCTTTTTGTTGTTTTGTTGTTTTGTTTTGTTTTGTTTTTGAGACAGAGTCTCACTCTGTTGCCCAGGCTGGAGTGCTGTGTCACAATCTCAACTCACTGCAACCTCCACCTCCCAGGCTCAGGTCATTCTCCTGTCTCAGCCTCCTGAGTAGCTGGGATTACAGGTGTGTGTGCCACCATGTCTAGCTAATTTTGTATTTTTAGTATAGACAGGGTTTCACCATGTTGGCCAGGCTGGTCTGGAACTCCTGACTTCAAGTGATACGCCCGCCTCAACTTCCCAAAGTGCTGGGATTACAGGCATGAGCCATTGCTCCTGGCTAGCAAGATCCCTTCTATACAAAAAATTTAAAAATTAGCAAAGCCAGGCGCAGTGGCTCACACCTGTAATCCCAACACTTTGGAAGGCTGAAGTGGGCAGATCACCTGACGTCAGGAGTTCAAGACCAGCCTGGCCAACATGGTGAAACACTGTCTCTACTAAAAATACAAAAAATTAGCCAGGCGTGCACCAGCACGCCTGTAATCCCAATTACCTGGGAGGCTAAGGCAGGAGAATTGCTTGAACCCAGGAGATGGAGGTTGCAGTGAGCTGAGATCATGCACACTGCACTCCAGCCTGGGCAACAGAGCAAGTCTCCATCTCAAAAAAACAAAACAAAATAAAACAAAAACAAAGTATTACCAACTCCCTTTTTAAACAAGAGTTAAAAACATGCAGATTTTGGAACTCTGTAAAGGCAATGCATCTATGATTCTACAATTCTAAGCTTTGGATATTGTGGAATTCTAAGAGTCTAAGACGGTTCTTCCAAGATTCTAGGTTTATAAGAGTGTAAAAATAGTAAATATGAATATCTGTATCTTCCAATGCTTTAGAACAGCTGTTGGCAAATATTTTCTGTAAAGGGACAGATAGTAAATGTGTTTGGCTTGATAGAAACATTTGACTCTGTAGCTGCAGTGCCAAACAGCCACAGATGACAGGCACATCAATGGGCATGGCTGTGTGCCAATAAAACTTTATTTACTGGCACTGATATGTGACTGTCATACAATTTTCACATGTGGTGAAATTTTATTTTTCTTTAGATTTTTTTCTAACCCTTTAATAATGTAAAAACCAGTGATAACCCATCTCTCTCTCTCTCTCTCTTTATTTATTTATTTTTTTTTGAGACAGAGTCTTTCTCTGTTGCCTAGGCTGGAGTGCAGTGGCATGATCATGGCTCACTGCAGCCTCGACCTCCCATGCTCAAGTGATCCTCCCACCTCAGCCTCTTGAGTAGCCGGGACTACCGGCATGTGCCACCATGCCTGAGTAGTTTTGGGTGTGTGTGTGTGTTTTTTTTTTTTTGGTAAAGATGGGGTCTCCCTATGTTGCCCAGGCTGGTCTCAAACTCCTGGAGGATCCTGGGCTCCAGCCATCCTCCCGCTCAGCCTCCCAAAGTGCTGGGATTATAGGCATTAGTCACTACGCCAGGCCCAAACATTTTTTAAAAATTAGCCAGGCATGGTGGCGTGCACCCGTAGTCCCAGCTATTCTGTGGGGGCTGAGGCAGGAGGTTCGCTTGAGCCCAAGTGTTTGAGGCTGCAGGGAGCTCTGATCACGCCACTGCACGTGGGTGACAGAGTGAGACCCTGTCTCTTAAAAACAAACAAGCAAAAAAAAAAAACAAAAACCCTTCTTAGCTGTACAAACACTGGTGGGGGGTGGGCAGGATTCGGCCCGTGGGCCACAGTGTGCTAACTCCTGGTCTGGAATTTTGCAAGTTTGAAATTCAACAATGCTCAGGTCTGTAAGACCCTGGGCTTGACGTTGTGGAATTAATGGAATTCTCGGAAGTGGACACCCGCAGGTTATAAGGCCCCAGAAGATCTGGGGTCCTGTGAGCTGCTGGTGTTTCACACCCACCCAGCCGCTGGGCGGCGCCCACGACACACACCTTCTTGTGGGTCTTGAGCTGTTCCTCGCCGTAGCGTAGAACGTCCTTGATGAGATCCTGTAACTTCCGTGTCAGTTCCAGGTGGCACAGCGCCAGCTTGTCCGAGGAGACGCGGAAGACCTCCCAAAGAGGGGCGAAGGTCCTGAGGGCAGGCAAGGTCACACCCAGGGTTCCTCAGGCTCACCCCACCCCGGGACAGCGCTGGCACTGGCTCAGGTATGTGCTGTACGCTGAGCCCTGCTAAACATGAATGAATACTAATTCATTTAATCTCCATGGCAGCTGTAAGAGGCGGGCTTGTGACAGATGGGGAAACTGAGGCATAGGGCGCTCTATAGCTCTTCCCAAGGCCCCTCAACAAATCAACATTAGAGCTGGAATTTAAACCCAGGCCCTGGTAATCCCAGCACTTTGGGAGGCCAAGTCGAGCAGGTCACTTGAGGTCAGGAGTTCCAGACCAGCCTGAGCAACATGGTGAAACCCCCGTCTGTACTTAAAACACAAAAATTAGCTGGGTGTGGCAGAAGAATCGCTTGAACCGGGGAGGCGGAGCTTGCAGTGAGCCGAGATCGCACCACTGCACTCCAGCCTGGGTGATACAGCGAGACTCCATCTCAAAAAAAAAAAAAAAAAGGCTCACGCCTATAATCCCAGCACTTTGGGAGGCTGAGGCGAGCAGATCACAAGGTCAGGAGATTGAGAGCATCCTGGCTAACATGGTGAAATCCCGTCTCTACTAAAAATACAAAAAATTAGCTGGGCGTGGTGGCAGGCGCCTGTAGTCCCAGCTGCTCAGGAGGCTGAGGCAGGAGAATGGCGTGAACCCGGGAGGCGGAGCTTGCAGTGAGCCGAGATCGCGCCACTGCATTCCAGCCTGGGCGACAGAGTGAGACTCTGTCTCAAAACAAAACAAAACAAAACAAAACAAAAAAAGAGTGTCTAAGACACCACATGCCCCAATCAAGTCAATTTGGCCTGCCCCACTCAGCAGAAGCCCCGTCCAGCCTCCCCCCACCTTCTCCTCCTGCTGCCTCCACTTCTGCCCTCCCCACAGAACTTTTGCCTCACAGCAGCCACAAAGAAAATTGCAAATGCCATCAGGGGACCACATTATGTGTTGTGTTTTGTTTTTATTTTTGTTTTTTTTTTTGAGGCAGGGTCTGGCTCTGTCACCCAGACTGAAGTGTAGTGGTACAATCATGGCTCACTGCAGCCTCCATCTCCTGGGTTCAAGCCATCCTCCTGCCTCAGCCTCCTAAGTAGCTGGGACTGCAGGCACATGCCACCATGCCCGGCTAATTTTTGCATTTTTAGTAGAGACAGGGGTTTCTCCTTGTTGTCCAGGCTGATCTTGAACTTTTGGCCTCAAGTGATCCTCCCACCTCAGCTTCCCAAAATGCCGGGATTAAAGGCTTGAGCCACCGCACCCAGGCATAAGGTTCATGTAGAGTCATTTGTGTGTCAGGCCCCTGAGGCCTCGCCCTGCCATCTCCTCTCCTACTTCCTTTCCACGTTCCCCAAGCCCTGCAGCCACGCCAGCCTCCTCACTCTTCCTTAAACATGCCACACCTGTCAACTCAGGGCCTTTGCACTGGCTGAGCCACTTGCCCGGGTGTCTGTCCCTCAGACATCCCCATGGCCAGCCCCTTTCTATTAAGGTCTCAGCTCAGGGAGGTCGGGCCCACCCCAGAGAAAGTGCCAGATCTCTCACACTCCTATCTCATTCCCTTCCCAGCACTTTTTTTTTTTCGAAACGGAGTTTTTGCTCTTATTGCCCAGGCTGGAGTGCAGTGGTACGATCTCAGCTCACTGCAACCTCTGCCTCCCAGGTTCAAGCGATTCTCCTGACTCAGCCTCCTGAGTAGCTGGGATTACAGGCACCCACCACCACACTCAACTAATTTTGTATTTTTAGTAGAGACGGGCTTTCACCATGTTGCCCAGGCTGGTCTCGAACTCCTGACCTCCGGTGATCCACCCACTTCAGCCTCCCAAAGTGCTGGGAGTACAGGCATGAGCCACTGCACCTGGCCCCCTTCCCAGCACTTTTCGCCTCAGAAAAAAAAGTTTTTGTTTGTATTTAACATCTCTCTTGTCACGCAACCCAGATGTACATTGCATGAAGGTGGCTGGGGTTTTATCTGTCTGGGTTGCTGCTGGTGCTTGGCACACAGAAGGCACTCAATAAATATTTGTGGAATGAATGAATGAGCTAGTGTGTGAATGAATGATATACATCCCTCTATCCAATTAGCCCCATAATCGAGGTGGATGACACTCTATTCTACATGCCCCGAGTGTGAAGCGATGTCCACCAAGGAGGAGGCTCCCAATGTCCCCATGTTGGTGAGCCCTACTCCACTCACCCCATGGGGGTCCCGTTGCTGGCCAGCTTGGAGAGTTTTGCCATCGCCTTCGAGTAGGTCTCCTCGATGGTGGCCCTGGGGAGGAGAATGAGATAAAGATGGAGAAACTGCCCGGGCGCAGTGGTTCACGCCTGTAATCCCAGCACTCTGGGAGGCCGAGGCGGACGGATCACCTGAGGTCAGGAGTTCAAGACCAGCCTGGCCAACTTGGTGAAACCCTGTCTCTACTAAAAATACAAAAATTAGCCAGGCGTGGTGGTGCATGCCTGTAATTCCCAGCTACTCGGGAAGTTGAGGCAGGAAAATCGCTTGAACCTACGAGGTGGAGGATGCGGTGAGCTGAGATCGTGCCACTGCACTCCAGCCTGGGTGACAGAGCAAGACTCCATCTCAAAAAAAAAAAAAGATGAAGAAGCTTTCAGACACCATTGAGAGAGGCACTACTCCTCTGGGCCTCAGTTTCCCCATCTGAAACACCTTAGCAGTGGCTTTCCATGATGGGGCGAATGACACAACCCTCTGAGGGATGTTTTGAAAATTCATAGAAGATTTTTTCTTACGTAATGTATTTTATTAACAACAGTAGTAGGCCGGGCATGGTGACTTATGCCTGTAATCCCAGCACTTTGGGAGGCCAGGCAGGAGGATCACTGGAACCCAGGGGTTCAAGACCACCCTGGGCAATATAATGAGACTCCTTCTCTACAAAAAAGTTTTTTTTTTTTAAACTTAGATAGGTGTGGTGGTGCACACCTGTAGTCCCAGCTACTCAGGATTCTGAGGTGGGAGGATCGCTTGGGCCAGGTAGGTCGAGGCTGCAGTGAGGTATGATCAGATCACCCTGGGCAACAAAGTGAGACTCTGTCCTCTATCTCCAAAAAAAAAAGGCAGGGTGCATTGGCTTACGCCTGTAATTCCAGCACTTTTGGAGGCTGAGGCGGGCGGATCACCTGAAGTCAGGAGTTTGAGACCCGCCTGGCCAACATAGTGAAACCTCGTCTCTACTAAAAATATAAAAATTAGCCAGACGTGGTGGCAGGCACCTGTAGTCTCAGCTACTTGGGAGGCTGAGGCAGGAGAATCGCTGGAACCCGGGAGGCAGAGGTTACAGTGAGCCGAGACTGAGCCATTGCACTCCAGCCCGGGCAACAAAAGCGAAACTCTGTTCAAAAAAAAAAAAAAAGTCAGATGTGGTGGTACATGCCTATAGTCCCAGCTACTCGGGAGCTGAGGTAGGAGGATTCCTTGAACTCAGGAGTTCGAGGCTGCAGTGAGCTATGATTGGGTCACTGCACTCTAGCCTGGGCAACAAAGCGAGATCTTGTCTCCAAAAAAAAAATTCCCACCGTGAGTAGGTTATATCATCCTCTTTTGAGGAGGGGAGCTTTCGAAATCAGGTGATTGTTGTTTAAAAGGAGATATGGGCCTGACCGGGTTGAGAATCCGTCATTTCCAGGATTTTCGAGCCCCTCTGGTTCCTGGAATCCCCAGGGTTCTAGCCCCTGACCATGCAGGGAGTAGCCATGAGGTGGGCGTGACTACAGTATGGTGGGCGTGGCCTCTGGTGGATGGGGCTTGGGGACCTCACCTCTCCCGGATGAAGTCTGCCAGCTCCTTGGTGGAGATGGGCCCCTGCTTCACGCTGTGGTACAGGACCTCAAAGCCATGATTTTTCTCGCCCTGCAGGGGATGGGAGTAGAGACTGAGAAAGGATGGAGAGGACATCATAGTTGCTTAGCAACGGGGGCGTGGCCAAGGAGCAGAAGTCCATCCCCTTGGCTGTAGGGACTCATTCAGGCCTGAGCGAATCAGCTTGCTGCATTTCCCCTGGGCCATAGGGATTGTCTATGGACCTTAAATTTGTCCAATCAGAGAGAAGCCTGGGATTTTCTTTTTGTCCCGTAGTTGCTGGGGAGGAATCTCATTTGTTCCATGTCTTTGTCTCCTTCTGTCTTTGTGTCTCTGTCTTTCTCTCTGTTTTTCTCAGTCTCTCTGCCTGTTTCTGTCTCAGTCTCCTCCCCTTTTCTCTTTGTGTCTTTCCATAAATGAGGAATTATGTGGCTACAGGGGATACTGGAAGTCAAATGGAAACCGCGAACCTTAGAAAGAAGCTGACCCAGAGGGCTTTTGTATTTAAAAAAAAAAAAAAAAAAAAAAAAAAAAAAAGTGTGTTGAGCTGGGCGCGGTGGCTCACGCCTTAATCTCAGCACTTTGAGAAGCCAAGGTGGGTGGTTCACTTGAGGTCAGGAGTTCGAGACCAGCCTGGCCAACATGGCAAAACCCCGTCTCTACTAAAAATACAAAAATTAGCCGGGGGTGGTGGTGAGTGCCTGTAATCCCAGCTACTTGGGAGACTGAGGCAGGAGGATTGCTTGAGCCCAGGAGACAGAGGCTGCAGTGAGCTGAGATCCTGCCACTGCACTCCAGCCTGGGTATCAGAGCAAGACTGTCTCAAAATGAATGAATGAATGAATGAATGAATGTAATAAAAATAAAAATAAATTGGAGTAGGTCACGCCTGTAATCCTAACACCTTGGGAGGCTGAGTCAGGCGGATCATGAGGTCAGGAGTTTGAGATCAGCCTGGCCAACATGGTGAAACCCTGTCTCTACTAAAAATACAAAAATTAGCCAGGCATGGTGGCGCACCCCTGTGATCCCAGCTACTTGGGAGGCCGAGGCAGGAGAATTGCTTGAACGCGGGAGGCAGAGGTTGCAGTGAGCCGAGATCGCGCCATTGCACTCCAGCTCTCTCTGGGTGACAGAGTAAGACTCTGTCTCATGGCGGGGGTGGGGGGGTGGGGGGAAGTGTGTATATATATATATATATATATGCATGAAAAGAAGTCAAATTGTCTCTCTTTGCAACATGAACTTATGTATAGGAAGGCCTAAACACGCCACCACAAAACTCCTAGAACTGATAAACAAATTCAGTTAAGTTGCAAAATACAAATATCAACATATGAAAATCAGTAGCGTTTCTATACACCATTAATACAATAGCTGAAAAGAAATCAAGAAAGTGATCCCATTTACAATAGCTACAAAAAAAAGTGTGTTAAATCGAGTTGCTGGATCAAACCAACCCTGAAAGCCACATTCCCCCATAATCATTCGATCTTATACGCCAATACAGTCCCCGTTGCTTAAGTCACTGTAGTTGTGTTTTCTGTTCTTGTCAACGTGGAAATTCCCTCTATGAGAACCCAAAGTAGGGTCCAGGTTTGAGTTCTCTCCCAGGACCCAGCAAAGCCCAGCGCAGAATGAGAGATAGAAAGGGCATTTGAGTTTGTTGAATAAGTGAACAAATGATTCTGCTGTTACCTGCTAGTGCCAGTGGGAACTGAGCATTTCTACCCTGGTGCCTGAGAATGCCTTGCACAAAATCTCTTTACTCCAGTTTCTGGGGTTGTCATGGTCGGGGAGGCCAGGGCTGCACTGTGTGACCCCGGCAAGTCACTGCCCCTCGCTGAGCTTTTAGCAGCTCCTCATTAAGATGGGGCAGGGAGGTTAGAAGCAGTGGCTCACGCCTGTAATCCCAGCACTTTGGGAGGCTGAGGCAGGCAGATCACTTGAGGTCTTGAGTTTGAGACCAGCCTGGCCAACATGGTGAAACCCTGTCTTTACTAAAAATGCAAATTAGCCAAGCACGGTGGCAGGTGCCTGTAATCCCAGCTACTGAGGAGGCTGAGGCAGGAGAATCACTTGAACGCGGGAGGCAGAGGTTGCAATGAGCCAAAATCATGTCACTACACTACAGCCTGGGAGACATCTGCCTCTTACATGGGGATGATACAAGCAGCAAGATAATCCATGTCAATGCTCCCCAAAGCCCCAAAGGCCACTCTAGCTTTTGCTAATTCGTGACATTAGTTATTAATAGTTAGCATTTGTTTTAAATTTGCCTATGTTTCTTCCCCAAAGACATTTATGTAAAACGGCAACTTTTTCTGCCAATCTCAATGGAAAATTAGGACCCTTTGCCGCATGAAAGGAGTAGGAAAAAATGAGGCAACAACTATATCTTACTGCCAGCCAGATTCTGTCATCTGGGAAAGGCATCATGCCTGAACACTACTAAGCTGTCCATTAAAAATGGTAATCAGGCCGGACACGGTGGCTCACACCTGTAGTCCCAGCACTTTGAGAAGCCGAGGCAGGCAGATTATCTGAGGTCAGGAGTTCGAGACCAGACTGGCCAACATGGTGAAACCCCATCTCTACTAAAAATACAAAAATTAGCCAGACATGGTGGCAGGCGCCTGTAGTCCCAAGTACACAGGAGGCTGAAGCAGGAGAATCGCTTGAAGCAGGGAGGCAGAGGTTGCAGTGAGCCAGAGGTTGCAGTGAGCCGAGATCCTGCCACTGCACTCCAGCCTGGCTAACAGAGCTAGACTCTGTCTCAGAAAAAAAAAAGAGGTAATCAGCTGGGGTCTGAGGGAACTAGGGACATTTTAACACCAAATCAGGTCTTGTAATAACACTGGAAGAGAAGGCTTGTGGAGGGATCTGATGCCATTTAAGTCCCAACACACATCAGTGAAGCCATCCCTCTGGCAGCATTTGGCCGGTTTTCCATAAATGGTAGTTTCCTGTGCCCTCCTCCAACCTGCTGGGTTCACCCTCCCAGGTACCTGGAAGCTTGAATGTTACATATATTTTTCTATGTTTGAGACAGGGTCTCGCTCTGTCTCCCCAGCTGGAGTGCAGCGGCACAATCATGGCTCACTGCAGCCTCAAATTCCTGGGCTCAAGAGATCCTCCCACCCCAGCCTCCCAAGTAGCTGGGACCACAGGCATGTGACACCACGCCCGGCTAATTTTTTTTATTTTTAGTAGAGACAGGGCCTTACTATGTTGCCAAGGTTGGTCTCGAACTCCTGGACTCAAGCCATCCTCCCGTCTCAGCCTCCCAAAGTGCCGGGATTACAGGCGTGAGCCACCACATTTGGCCAGAAGCTTGAAGGTTAAAGCCAGAAGTCACTGCTAGATAACGTTTCCTGCTGCACCAATGGAGAAACTGAAGCCAAGACTGGGGCAGACCCAGGTCAGCCTCAAGCCCAAATCTCCCAATGGTCACACTTCATTCTAGAATCATCGATGGGTCCCTATCGCCCACCAGATGCTTAAGTCCAAGTCCATGGCCTGGAATTGCCGCTCCAGCCTCATCTCCTAGCTTCTTCCTAGTCTCATCCACAAAACCGCAAATAGCAAAGACAGGCAGTGCCTTTCCACCACCACATTTTGTCCAGGCTCTTCCTGCCATGAGCTCTCCAGCTTGCATCTCCTTCCACCCATCCACATCCTTCCACTTCCCAAGGATCATTGCCACCTGCTCCAGAAACTTCCCTAACCCTGCTCAACCCCCTCCCCACTTCACTGTTGCTCTCTCCAGCTCGCCAGGAATATATTTTCTCTTTTTTTTTTGAGACGGAGTCTCACTCTGTTGCCCAGGCTGGAGTGCAGTGATGCGATCTTGGCTCACTGCAAGCTCTGCCTCCCGGGTTCACACCATTCTCCTGCCTCAGCCTCCTGAATAGCTGGGACTACAGGTACCCGCCACCACGCCTGGCTAAGTTTTTGTATTTTTAATAGAGACGGGGTTTCACCGTGTTAGTCAGGATGGTCTCGATCTCCTGACCTTGTGATCCGCCTGCCTCGGCCTCCCAAAGTGCTGGGATTACAGGTGTGAGCCACTGCACCCGGCTTTTTTTTTTTGTTGTTTTTTTTTTTTGAGACAGGGTCTTGCTCTGTCATCCACGCTGGAGTCCAGTGGTATGATCTTGGCTCACTGAAACCTCTGCCTCCCAGGCTCAAGGGATCCTCCCACCTCAGCCTCCCAAGTAGCTGGGACCACAGGTGCGCGCCACCACACCCAGGTAATTTTTTGTATTTTTAGTAGAGACAGGGTCTTGCTATGTTGCCCAGGCTGGTCTCAAAGTCCTGGGCTCAGGCGATCCGCCATCTGAGCCTCTCAAAGTGTTTGGATTACAGATGTGAGCTACCATGCTCTGCCTATATTTTCTCTCTTCTTGTGTTTGGAATTGTACTTTCAAAGTTCAAGTGTCCAATCTCCTTATACGCACAGGGTCACTTTGGGTTGGTGACTTCGTCTCTCTGGCCTCAGTTTCCTTCCTTATGTGACACGTGGGGACAACAACAGCACCCAACTCCCAAGGGTCTTGCTGGGATGAGGCTGGCACAGTGCTGGCCCCAGGAGATCCTCGGGTGAGGCTGCACCAGGCACCACCGCCCAGGCCAGCATCTGGGTCTGACTCAGAGCCAACTGCTGGCCCGTTTCCCAGACCTGGCAAACCCCCAGCGGCGTCTGCCTCCCTTGGACTGGGCTGGCAGCCGAGGGTCCTAGGAGGGGCTATCTCAGGTCTGTCTCTCCCACCAGAACTTCTAGACTTCAGACTTGCCTCTGTGCCAGCCAAAGTGTGGTCTTTTTTTTTTTTTTTAAGACGGAGTCTCACTCCATTGCCTAGGCTGGAGTGCAGTGGCACGATCTCACTGCAACTTCCACCTCCCAGGTTCAAGCGATTCTCCTGCCTTAGCCTCTCGAGTAGCTGGGACTACAGGCTCACGCTACTATGCCCAGCTAATTTTTGTATTTTTACAAATACAAAATGTATTTGTAAAATACATTTGTCATGTTGGCCAAGCTGTTCTCCAACTCCTGACCTCAGGTGATCCACTTCCCTCGGCCTCCCAAAATGCTGGGATTACAGGCATGAGCCACTGCGCCCGGCCAAGAGTGTGGTCTTTGTAACAGCTTGTTTATGTCCCTCTCCTGCTCACACTTCCCCCATGGCTCCCTAGTACACTTCATGCTTCGGCCCTGCCCTGGCGCGAAGAGACTGGGGCATCCCTGTCTGGCTTAATCTCCCCTGATGAGAGCCTCCTTTGAGCCATCAGGGCCCCAGCATCACCCAGCAAAGAACCAGGCTTCTGTGGCGGCTTCAATACTAGCAACTGATGACAGATGTCACAGGAGGCCTGCCTGAGTCTGGGGGTGTGTGGGGTGTATGGGGTGGGAGTGGCGGTGCAGGAATTTCATCCCTTTTTCCCAGATGGGGAAACAGAGGTTCAGGCAGGCAAAGTCATTTGCTCAAGGGCTTCCAGCAGAGTCAATTCGAATCCTGAACTCAAAGCTCTTAACCATTCTCTACCAGGATATCTTTGGGTGGGGTGGGGAAGTCGGGGGCGGTTTCTATTTTCTCTTTGCTGATCTGAATTTTCTGCAGCGAGACTGCACGCCTCACGCAATTAAAAAGGATTTAAAATAAATGTAGGTGCCACTGTCGGGGTTCCAAAATGCAGGTGACTTTTGATCCTCAAACAGTCACCTCCATTACACAGCAGTACTAACAGGAGCTCAGAAAGGGGTAGCCCCTCACTGGGGTCACACAGCCTTTCAGGGGCAAATCGGGGAGTCTGACCTTTGGAGAGAGGGCAGAGGTCACACCTCTGCAGGTGGCAAGGGAGTGCGGCCCCTTTAAGAAAGCAAGTGCTTTCAAGAGGAGCCCCAGCTGGGGAGGGAGCAAGGGCAGGAGTGGGGCTTGTTGCCAGGGGCAACCAGTCGCCTAGCAACAGGCTTCCTCACTGCAAGCTCAGGGCTTGCAACTGGGGAAGGGGCTTTCAGACCTGGTCCTTCCCTGACTCCTGGGCCCTCCCCTGTTCACCCATCCTCTGTGGCACCCTGTTAGCCTGGCTCTGCAGGAGGAGTCCCTGTTCCCTGAACTTGCCACTCAATGTCACATCTCTGGTCTTTTGCCCAGGCTTTCTCACAGCAAACACGATTCTGTGTCCTGGTTCCCACTCTAGGACCCCCAAGGCTGGGTTCAGCCCTGGTCCTGCAGGGCTGAAGGTGTCTAAGCTGGCTCTGGGTCCCCCAGACTGGGGACTCCTCCCTTGGGGCTGGGGCTGGGATGGATTCTCTTGGAGGCCCCAGCATCTCCTAGAGCTGGCAGGGGATGAGGTCACAGTGGCAGGGAGAGAGGAAATGAATGAATGAAAACAACTCTGTCTCACTCAGCAGCCCTTGGGCTACAGTAGGTGATCTCCAGCCTGGACAGTGGAGGGGTGCACAGGCCATGAGAGGCCAGGTCAGGAAAACCCCCCAATTCTCCAGGATGGGAAGGGGGTGGAAATTCCCTGGCTGGAATGACCCTGGGTCCTGGAAGTTCAGTTCGGCCCTGGGTTTGAGCACTGACTCTGCACGTTTTCATGGGGCAACTTCAGGTTGCCCAGACGTTTCCACTCTGGGCCTTGGTCTCCCTATGACTTGCCCAAGGTTGTAAGGCCTGTGAGGTCTGGGGTGGGTGTGGATTCAAACCCAGCCTGACTCTTCTCACTTTAACTTCCATCCCTTGCAGACCCTCTACCTGTCCAAGGCTCTACCCACAACTCACCCAGTCCCCCCATCTCCATAAAAGTCCCCACAGCCCTGCCAGCATCCCCCGCCAAAATAAGAGTAGGTCTTACCCAAAAATGCTCCCCAAAATACGACATCCTGATGGTCTCTGTGGAGACCCCTGGAGGCCCCGTCCAGTGCCTGTGTGAAGAGAGAGGCAAGTTTGAGCTACAGAGTCATTGCCAGTGTGGGCTTAGTGGGGGGAAAGTCCCTCCCTGTAGAGGAAGCAGAGAAAGGATGAAGGAGGAACTGAAAGCTCCAATGCTAAGAGCATGCCAGGACCCCTGAGATAATTCAGCCCCAGTGCTGGTCCCAAGTAGCTCCAGTAGAGGGGAACAGAACAAGACACAGATGCCCCCAATTCCACAGAGTCAGAACTGGACTAGGTGGAGGGACAAGAGCTGAGGGAGTCTAGATTGGAGGAGGGGGCATGGAATGTGGGGTTTTTAGGTATGTACAAGAGTTCATAGCAGTGGGTAGGAGCAGTGCTGGATGACCCCTAACCTTGACAGGAAAGCTCTGATCCACTTCACAGATGGGAAAACTGAGCCCTCCCCTCCCCAAGAGGGGAAGCCACTTGCCAAGATCACACAGCTAGGAAGGGACAGTAGATTTGCACTCTGGACTGGCTGAGCCCAGACCTGAGCTCTCAGCTCCACTCCAGGCGGCTCCTGCAGGAAAAGGGTTTGAAGAGAAATAGATGTCGGGGCTGTGATCAGCCATATGGGGGTTGGGGTCCCTGAAGTGTCCCTGAGGGTCCCTTGGGGTCTTCTGAATTCCTCTAGGACAGTCCCCACCTTTTGCACCCTCCTGGGAGTCAGAGCTCACTCCTCACTGTGATGACCCAGCTAGCAGTGCTGCCCCCACGAGTCCCAACCCTGCCCTCAAAAGCCAGTGTTCACCTGGTGTCTGAGTCACTGTCCAGCTCCGTGCCTCAGTTTCCCCATCTGCAAAATAAGAAGGAATGCTTAGAAGAGATCTTGCCGGGGAGCCCCAGGTGTCCCTGCACAAGAGGCTGGGTCAGGCCGCCCGGCAGGGGATGGACAGGCAGTGTCCTTGGCATGTTCTAGAGGCCAGGCTTGTCACTGGAGCCTGCAGGCCTCATGCATAATTCATGACCCCACAGGCAGCTTGGTAGCATCTGGGAACCTGGGAGGCACAGTGGCAGGAGTGACAGGGACCTGTGACCACAGGATGGGGAAGCTCCCAGGGCCTCCCCGGGAAAGGACTGAGCAAGACGTTGGGCAAGGCTGCCCCTCTCTGCACCTCAGTTTACCTAATCTTGAAAGTTAGTTTAGGCTAGGAGTGGTGGCTCACGCCTGTAATCCCAGCACTTTGGGGGACTGAGGCGGGCAGATCACTTGAGGTCAGGAGTTTGAGACCAGCCTGGCCAAAGTGGTGAAACCCTGTCTCTACTAAAAATACAAAAATTAGCCAGGTGTGATGGCGGGCACCTGTAATCCCAGCTACTCGGGAGGCTGAGACAGGAGAATTGCTTGAACCCGGGAGGCGGAGGTTGCAGTGAGCTGAGATGGCGCCACTGCACTCCAGCCTGGGCAACAGAGTAAGACCCTGTCTCAAAAAAAAAGAAAGAAAGAAAGTTAGTTTAATTGGACCCATTATCATTGAGCCTCCAATCCCGGGACTTCTGTGAGTCACCCAAGACCTCCCACTTGCTCACCCAGACTAGAACAATGTCAGGGTACCTGAGGTGATTCAGCCCCGGGCCTGGCCCTGCAGGAGTCCCCAGTCTAGAGAGACACAGCTGGACACAGATATCCCCGTCCTGCATGGTCAGGGCTGGGCCAGATGAAGGGACAAGGTCCAAGAGAGCCTAGACTAAAGGAGGGCTCATGGGAGTTGGGGTTTTAAAGCATGAATAGGAGTTTACTGGGCAAGGAATTATTTGTTTCAACAAACATTCCCAACCCTGCACTGGTTAATGACAGGGCCCCTGAAAAACTTCAGTCCCCACTGCAGCCCCTTAGGAAACCTAGTTTGGTGGCAGGGGTAGGGTGGTGAGCATGCTACATTGACATCCCGAGGGGAAAAGCCCTAAATTTCTGTATCATTTCTTAGCTTCTGTCCATGACCAGGACCCTAAGCATCTCCAAATCTCTTAGAGCTGTGCTGACTGGCATAGGAACCACTAGCCCCATGTAGTGACTTAATTTTTTTTTTTTTTCGGAGACAGGGTCTCGCTCTGTTGCCCAGGCTGGAGTGCAGTGTTGCAATCATAGCTCACTGCAGCCTCGACCTCCCAGGCTCAAAGGAGCCTTGAATAGCAGCCTCCCGAGTAGCTGAGACTACAGGCTAACGCCTGAATAATTTTTGTATTAAGTTTTTTAAATTTTTAATTTTTTAATTTTTTTTGGAGACAGGGTCTTGCTCTGTCACCCAGGCTGGAGTGTGCAGTGGCACGATCACAGCTCATGGCAGCCTCGACTTCCCAGGCTCAAGTGATCCTCCCGTCTCAGCCACCTGAGTAGCTGGGACTACATGCCCAACTAATTAAAAATATTTTTTTTTTTTTTTTTTTTTTTTTTTTTAATAAAGACTAGGTCTCACTAGTGTGGCCCAGGCTAGTCTCGAACTCCTGAGCTCAAGCCATCCTCCTGCCTGGGACCCCCAAAGTGCTGGGATTACAGCCATGAGCCACAACCCCTGGCCTTAATTTTTGTATTAATTTTTGTATTAATGTTAAACCAAGTAAAATGAAATACAATTGGCTGGGCACAGTGACTCACGCCTGTAATCCCAGCACTTTGGGAGGCTGAGGTGGGTGGATCACTTGAGGTCAGAAGTTCGAGACCAGCCTAGCCAACATGGTGAAACCTCATCTCTACCAAAAACTACAAAAATCAGCAGGGCGTGGTGGCACACACCTGTAGTCCCAGCTACTTGGGAGGATGAGGCAGGAGAATCCCTTGAACAGGGAAGGCAGAGGTTGTAGTGAGCCGAGATTGCCCCACTGCACTCCAACCTGGTTGAAAGAGTGAAACTCTGTCTTAAAAAAAAAAAATAATTGACTAAATAAATACATAGATACATACAATTATATGTCCAGCTCCTCAGCTGTGCCAGCCTCTCTTCCAAGGCTCAGTAGCTACAAGGGGCTGGTGGCTGCTGTATTGGATGGCACAGATGAGAAAGTCCTACGGCCAACATTGTTCTAGAAGATCCCAGGAACCAAGGAGCCCAAGTTCCCCAGAAACCAAGAATCTCACTACTGTTTTTACAGTTTCAATTAGGTTGCCTCACCCCACCTCTGGCAGACAGATACACACGGAGCACCAGTATGTGTGCGACCCTGTACCCAACTATTCACACGTATCTGCTCATCCAGTCTTCATGCCATGTCCTCAGAGGCAACCCCAACTTTATGAGGGAAACCGAGGCACAGAGAGATCAGTCATTGGTCCCGGCTGACTGTGATTTTGCCCCTGGTCTGTCTGCCAATGACCTCCTGTTTGAAACCATCACGCATGGCTCTCTGGGTTTCCAAGCCCCCCCTGCTGCCCCCCTAACCCAAACCACCACTCACAGCTGGAGTAGGGGACAGGGGGCACGGCAATGGGTGGCCCTGTGCAGGCTTTGGCCAGCCCAGGAAGTGACACTTGCTACTTCTCCTGAAACCCAGGCTCCGGGCAGGGGGGCCTCCCCTCTGTTCCTGAGGGGGGCCAAGGAGAGATGATGGGTATCTACTGGCCAGGGCTCAAACTCACCGGACAGGGTAGCAAGTGGGATGGGGCCCCTGTCTGATGGGGCAGGCGCCAGGAGACAGCCACGAGGACACTTCCGTCAGCACCAAGTTGGAGGCTTGTGTGCATGGCGGGGGGGGGGGGGGGGGGACAGGAAGCTCACCCCGCCCCGCCTACCATCCAACCGCCACCTTTCCTCCCCCGCCCGATCAGCACCCGTGGGACCTCCCTGGAACCATGTAGGCCATGGGTGAGTAAACAACAGGCGCTTGAACCTGGAGCCCCCCAGCCTGAACCTGGAGCTGTTCTTACCAAATAAATATTAATCATGGCAATTGGGAAATAACTGAGCACCAACCCTGGCCCAGGCATCCGACATCTCGCCATTCCGAGGTGGGCCGATACCCGCTTCACAGACTGGGCAAACTGAGGCTCAGAGAGGGAAATGCGCTCAGAAAGGGGAAGACATGGCCAGGCGCGGTGGCTCACGCCTGTAATCCCAGCACTTTGGGAGGCCGAGGTGGGCGGATCACGAGGTCAAGAGATCGAGACTATCCTGGCCAACACAGTGAAACCCCGTCTCTACTAAAAATACAAAAATTAGCTGGGCGTGGTGGCCCATGCCTGTAGTCCCAGCTACTCGGGAGGCTGAGGCAGGAGAATCACTTGAATCCGGGAGGCAGAGGTTGCAGTAAGCCAGGCGTTGCAGTGAGCCGAGATCGCGCCACTGCACTCCAGCCTGGTGACAGAGCGAGACTCCATCTCAAAAAAAAAAAAAGAAAGAAAGAAAGGGGAAGACATTTTTGTATTCATGAGCCCTTTCCTTCACTACAAAAGAAATTTAAAATTATATTTTAGGTGGTAGCTGATGCCTGGAATCCCAGCACTTTGGGAGGCTGAGGCAGGTGGATCGCTTGAGCCCAGGAGTTCGAGAACAGCCTGGGCTACATAGTGAAACCCCATCTCTACTAAAAATACGAAAGTTAGCTGGGTGGGGTGGCATATGCCTGTAATCCCAGCTACTTGGGAGGCCGAGGTGGGAGAATCGCTTGAACCCGGGAGATGGAGGTTGCAGTGAGCGGAGATCGAGCCACAGCACTCCAGCCTGGGCGACAGAGAGAGAGACTGTCTCAAAAACAAAACTATATTTTACAACTACATTGACATAAAGACAAAAATATTAATATTATACACAAAAATGTTTCCTTCAACCCAAAAGTTCATTTTTTTTCCCTTCGGATTTTAAAAGAAGTGAAAACATCAACCTAGGGACCCCTAAAAGCACTGTGAGCCTGAGACATTGGGCATTTTGGATCTGATGGAGAAGTCAGCCCTGCTAGAACCCAAGTCTCCCAGCCTGTACAGCACCAGCACAAAGCCCAGAGATGGCCGGAGATTTGCCCAAGGTCACACAGCACATTGCCAGCTGACTCAGAGGTCCCCATCCTGCCTTCCCAGCACCAAGTCTTGCAAACCTGGCGCTGAGACATGTGAGCAGCCCCAGAACAGATAAAACAAAGCAGGAACCACATCAGCAACAAAGGCAAGACCCGAGCTCCCATCCTGGGAATCGAGTGGTGCCTGGCTGGGTGGCCGGAGCCGCTGACGTCTTGCCTGGTGACTTTGGGCCACTCCTGACCTTCCAGGATCTGGCTTCCAGGATCCTGGGAAACAGGATCTCACATTTCCCTCTCTCTTGGACCCCAGTGTATGTACAGTAAGGCCAGTAGCAAGGGTTTTCTCATCCTTCCCACGGACCAGTCACTTGGTTCAAGCAGGTACCATGCTGTTTCAATGACCCACTATGTCATGTCTCCCCTCTTGGCCTCGCCACCTGGGCTGCGATCATTTAGACAATCTGGCTTGATTCTCACCACCGCACCTCAAGGCAGTGTCTTATCTCAACTAGCACCACAATGGGGAAACTGAGGCACATGCACCAGGTCACACAGTGACTTGGGCCGCCAAGTGGGAATCTGAGCTGGGGATTCTCAGGAATTTTCTGTCCTCCCCATGGGTCCCCTCCCTCTTCCTCAGTTCATTTGGCAAACATCTATTGAATGCCTACTGTGTACCTAACTTTCCCAGGTGCTGGAGCCTCCTCCTGGTCAGCTGTAACCCGATTTAAAGAACACTAATACTGTCATTAATATTATAATAATCATGTCTGTATTTACAGAGCTTCCTCCTCCCACAGACTCCTCCAATCTTCCCAGAGGAATTCAGCCCATTTCACAGAAGAACAAACCAAGGCACCAAGGGAAAAACACACACACAGGTAGAGGCAAATTCAAACCTGGGGGTGTCAGACTCCCAGTCCCGTGCCCACCGCTGGGAGGGTGCTCCAAGGGACAGGGGATGAGTTGGCCTGGCAACTCCTACCCCCTCCTGCCCAGGACCTCGCCCGAGAACAGGTTCGCCCCTGGCGTGGGTGATGGTATGTGGGTCAGGGTGTGCCCTAGGTGGCCCCACTGGTGAGACCAGGGCGGCGATGCCCCGTCCCAGCCACTGCAGCTTGGTCCTATGTTTTACTCCCTGCCCCCATGCCCTCAGCCCCAATATCAAGAGTGTCATCATCAACCCATTTTGCAGTGCAGTAAACTGAGGCTGAGAGGATAGCAAGGCACTGTGGGAGGGTCTCCAAACCCAATGCTGTCTTGACCCCAAACCACCCACGTGTTAAGCAAAAGAGTGAATCACCATTGGACAAAATGTGGGCTGGGTGAGTTCAGAATCTGTAAAATGCAGGGTCTGAAGCTCCCAACCTCAATTTTCAAAAGAGGAAACCGAGGTTCAGAAAGGTGCTGTCACCTGCCCAAGGTCACCAGTGAAGCAGGTCCATTGGACACTGCCTCCTGGTCCCTAGTGCGGCTGGGGCAGGTGACTCGGGGTATAAAAGGCAGATGGAGGGGCCCCCCACCCCCCAAGCCTCCTCCGCACCCCACTCGCAGCCAGCCTCTGGCAAGATCCTAATTTACCTCGATTTATTTTAATCCCCAGGAACAGATGCTAGCTGTACACCCCGCCCCTCAGTAAAAGAGGGACCCCCCCCCCCAAGTCCAGGCTCCAGGCCCTTCAAGGCCTGGCCTGGATAAACCGTGCCAGGCAGGGGGCCCCACACTGACCTCCTCCCAAAATTCCAACCTTGGGGTCCCCACAGAAGATGCCAGTGAAACGCCCCCCACCCCATCCTTGAGGTCGGGGACTGGGATGAGGCAGGTTAGAGGAGGGGCCAGGTGACCCCCCAGCTCCTCCAGCCACCAGGCCTGGATAGGGGTTCACAGTGGAGGAAAAGGGAGGTGGGTCCCTCGTCTCGGTCCCCGGTGGTCTGCAGGCCGGAGCTGGGAAGAGGGAATTTGGGGGTGGTCCCCATCTCAGCCACCGCCCGGGGTTCCAGGCTGAAAGGGGAGCGGCGCCCTCATCTTTGCAGCCCCAGAACCCAGACCTAGGCTTAGAATAAAAGAATTTGGGGAGGGGTCTCGCGTCGTCGCCGCCCCCGTGCACGCTCGGTTCTAGGCCAGGAGACGGGGGATTTGGGGAGCGGTCCCCATTTCCGCCTGCGGACCCCCAGTTACCACTTGGGGGGGAAGCCGGGGCGCCCACCGCATAGCCCCCACCCCCTGCTCTCCATCCCTCGCGTCCCGCCGCGCCTTTGCCCTCCGCAGCCGCCGGGGCTGCAGGGCAAGGTGCGCGTGGGAGGCTGCGCGGGCCAGGGTGTCCCGGGGGTTCCAGGGGGCAACACTCACCTCCTGAGCTCGGGCCAAGCCCCGCGCTCGCCGCCACCTGCGGCTTGGTCGCTGACACCCGAGCCCGCCCCGCCCCTCCCTCCGCGGCTGCGGCGCGGCTGCCGGCGGGCTCCGCCCCCGGGGCGTGGCCCAGAAAGTCCCCACCCCCCCGCGACGGCGCCAGGAGGCAGGGCGGGCGCTGATCCCGCGCGGTCCCCCATTGGGCCATTTAGGCGGCCAGCTCCGCCAGCCCAGCGCGCTGATTGGTCCAGCCGAAGACCAGGATCCTCTTTATATTCCCCCCACTTACGCCACCCGCAGTCTATTTGCATAATTTAAAGAAACAGGCGCCACTCTTTCGCCCTGAGACTCAGTGGTAAGGGGTAAGGAGCGACCAACGTTTATTGAGCACCCAGGCAGGGCTCATTTGATGACCCCCCACAAGCCTGTAACCGGGACATTATTGGTCTTTATTTTACAAATGGGAAATCTGAGGCTCAGAGAGGGCAAGGTCTTGCTTGGAGGCCACACAGCAAGTCTACAGCCAGCCTAGGGCAGCCCCGCGATCCGGCCCCTTGCAGAGGAGGTCATCCCCTCATGGAGTTCGAACTCGATCGCTTGAGGTTAGGAGTTCAAGACCAGCCTGGCCAACATGGTGAAACCCTGTCTCTACTAAAAATACAAAAATTAGCTGGGCATGGTGGCAGGCGCCTGTAATCTCAGCTACTTGGGAGGCTGAGGCAGAAGAATCACTTGAACCCGAGAGGTGGAGGTTGCAGTGAGCCGAGATCACATCACTGCACTCCAGCCTGGGCGACAAGAGTGAGACTTCGTTTTAAAAAACAAACAAACAAACAAAAACAAAGGAAAAGAAATAAACTTACACAACACCCGCCAGTCCCCCATCCTACCCTCTGCTTAGGGACAGGGCACCTGGCTGATTTTCTTGCCCCTCCACCAGCCTCCCAGGCTCAGTCAGGGCAGCCCAGGAGCACAGACCAGAAGCTTGGGAGGCCCTAAGGATCTTCTCTTCCCTTCATCACCAGCATTTCATCCTGTGGATTCAGTGTCTCTGAAACAGTTCCAAATTGTCCATTTTCCTACACCCCACAGCGGTCCCGGCGAAGACCCAATTATCTTCAGCCTGGATGCTGTCTCGGTTTCCTATTTGTGTTTCTTGTTCCCTCCATCCCAGCCCTAGACAGTCTCTATTCTCCAAGACAACTATAGTTGTTCTTTCTTTTCTTTCTTTTTTTGTTTAGAGACAAGGTCTTGCTCAGTTGCCCAGGCTGGAGTGCAGTGGCGTGATCATAGCTCACTGCAGCCTCAAACTCCCAGGCTTAAGCGATCTGCCTGCCTCAGCCTTCCACAATGTTGGGACAACAGGCGTGAAGCACTGAAACTGGCCAGTTCCTTTTATTTCCAAAGAAACCTTTTATTTTAGAGCAGTTTTAGAATTATTGTGAAGAGAGTACAGAGAGTTAGTTCCTGTATACCCCACACCCAGCTTCTCCTATTATTTTTTTCTGTAATTTTTTTTTTTTAACAGAGACAGGGTGTCCCTATGTTGCCCAGGCTGGTATCAAACCCCTGGGGTAAAGCAATCCTCCCACCTCAGCCACCCAAAGTGCTGGGATTAACAGTCATGAGCCACTGTGCCTGGTCTATTATTATTATTGGTAGTAGTATTTGAGATGGAGTCTCGCTCTGTTACCCAGGCTGGAGTGCAGTGGCACAATCTTGGCTCACTGCAAGCTCTGCCTCCTGGGTTCACACCATTCTCCTGCCTCAGCCTCCCAAGTAGCTGGGACTATAGGCACCCACCACCACACCTGGCTAATTTTTTGTATTTTTAGTAGAGACGGGGTTTCGCTGTGTTAGCCAGGATGGTCTCGATCTCCTGACCTCGTGATCCGCCTGCCTCGGCCTCCCAAAGTGCTGGGATTACAGGTGTAAGCCACCGTGCCCGGCGTATTATTATTATTATTAATTTATTTATTTGGTGAGATGGGGTCTTGCTCTTGACACCTAGGCTGAAGTGCAGTAGTGCCATCTCAGCTCACTGCAACCTCTGCCTCCCGGGCTCAAGCAATCCTCCCACCTCAGTATCCCGAGTAGCTGGGATTACAGGCACGCACCACCACATCCAGCTAATTTTTGTATTTTTTTGTACAGACGGAGTTTCACCATGTTGTCCAAGCTGGTCTTGAACTCCTGAGCTCACTCCATCCTCCCTGCTCATCCTCCCAAAGTGCTGGGATTATAGGCGTGAGCCACTGTACCTGGCCTGCTTCCCCCATGATTAACACCTTCCATTGGTATGTCCATTTGTTACAATGTCTTTTTTCTTTTTCTTTTTTTTTTTTTTCTTTGAGACGGAGTCTCACTCTGTTGGCCAGGCTGGAGTGCAATGGTGCCATCTCAGCTCACTGCAACCTCCACCGCCCGGGTTCAAGCAATTCTCCTGCCTCAGCCTCCCGAGTAGCTGGGATTACAGGCACACACCACCACACCCAGCTAATTTTTGTATTTTTAGTAGAAATGGGGTTTCGTCATGTTGGCCAGGCTGGTCTCGAACTCCTAACCTCGGGTGATCTGCCTGCCTCGGCCTTCCAAGGTGCTGGGATTACAGGAGTGAGCCACTGCGCCCGGCCCGCCTCCCACATGATTATCACCTTCCACTGGTATGGCCATTGGTTGCAATGTGTTTTTTCTGTCCTAGAATCTTACGTGACATTTACTCCTTGTGTCTCCTTAGGCTGTTCTGGGGTGTGACGGTTTGTCAAACTGTCTTGTTTTTGGGGAGAGTTTTGAGGAATGGTGGTCAGGTGTTCTATAGAATGTCCTTCCACTGAGGTTTCTCTGATGTCTTTCTCACAGTTAAATGAGTGTGATGGATTTGGGGAAGGAAGAACACAGAAGTGAAGCACCCATCTCATCACACCATATCAAAGGCACAAACTGTCAACATGACTTACTCTGCTGGTGTTGACCTTGATTTCCTGGCCGAATGGCATCTGTCAGGTTTGGGGGCTTTTTTTGGTTTTTGTTTTGTTTGTTTGTTTTTTGTTTCTTTGTTTTCTTGAGACAGAGTCTCACTCTGTTGCCAGGCTGGAGTGCAGTGGCGCAATCTCGGCTCACTGCAACCTCCACTTCCCAGGTTCAAGCTATTCTTCTGCCTCAGCCTCCTTAGCAGCTGGGATTATAGGCGCCCGCGACCACGCCCAGCTAAGTTTTATATTTTTAGCAGAGACGGGGTTTTACCATATTGGCCAGGCTGGTCGTGAACTCATGACCTCAGGTTATCCCCCCGCCTCGGCCTCCCAATGTGCTGGGATCACAAGCATGAGCCACCGCGCCTGGCCAATGTGTACTTGTTACTGGGGTGACGTGTCTTGTAGGCCCTGTCTGCAGACAGAGCAGGGAGCTATATGTGTGTGTATATGTATATACACATCTAGACATATTTTGCTGTAACTATCTATGTTGGGTTGAACATGCGCTCAGCCTCCTCCCCTTGCTTGTCTGTGATCTTCTGCTTTATCTCTGAGAAACCTGGCTCCCACCATCAGCCCTCCAAAGTAGGAGGCAGGACTCAACTCCAGAGGTGGGGCTGCGACATTGGACCAAATTGAGGACTAGCTATTATAAAACAGACCCCCAGGGAAGGGGCTTTCCTTAAGACATGCCCACCGGTGTGCCATGTCAGTTTACCATTGCCATGACAACATGCAGAAGTTACCACCCTTTTCCATGGCAACAACCCTGATGACTCAGAAGTTGTCACCCTTTTCCTGGAAGTTTCTGCATAAACTGCCCCTTAATTTGCGTGTGTATATATATATATATATATATATATTCTTTTTTTTTTTTTTTTTTTTTTTTTTTGCAATGGTGTCTTGCTCTGTTGCCCAGGCTGGAGTGCAGTGGCATAATCTCAGCTCACTGCAACCTCTGGCTCCAGGGTTCAAGAGATTCTCCTGTCTCCGCCTCCCAAGTAGCTGGAATTACAGGCACACACCACCATGCCTAGCTAATTTTTGTATTTTTAGTAGACACGGGGTTTCACCATGTTGGCCAGGCTGGTCTCAAACTCCTGACCTTAGGTGATCCACCCACCTCTCAAAGCGCTAGGATTACAGGCTTGAGCCACCACGCCTGGCCTTCATTTGCATATAATTAAAAGTGGGTATACATATGAGTGCAGCTGTGCCTGTGAGCTACTATTCTGGGCGCACTGCCTATGCAGAGTGGTCTCGCTCAGCAAGGAACAGCACCTCTGATGCTGCTCTACACGGCCATTTCAGTAAATGCTGCTGTTTAGGGCCAGGCGCAGTGTAATCCCAGCACTTTGGGAGGCCGAGGTGGGTGGATCACCTGAGGTCAAGAGTTCGAGACCAGCCTGGCCAACATGGCGAAACCCTGTCTGTACTAAAAATACAGAAATTAGCCGGGCATGGTGGCTCATGCCTATAATCCCAGCTATTCGGGAGGCTGGGGCTGGAAGATCGCTTGAGCCACGGAGTTGGAGGCTGCAGTGAGCTATCACCAGGCCACTGCCCTCCAGCCTGGGCAACAGCGAGACTTTGTCTCAAAAAAAAAATAGACAAGACCTAGTGGTGGGCACCTGTAGTCTCAGCTACTTCAGAGGCTGAGGCATGAGATTCACTTGATACTGGGAGTTGGAGGTTGTAATGAGCCGAAATGGTGCCACTGCACTCCAGTCTGGGTGACAGAGTGAGACCCTGTCTCAAAAAAAAAAAAAAAAGAAAAGGCCGGGCGTGGTGGCTCACGCCTATAATCCCAGCACTTTGGGAGGCCAAGATGGGCGGATCACCTGAGGTCAGGAGCTCAAGACCATTCTGGCCAATACGATGAAGCCCCATCTCTAATAAGAACAAAAAAATTAGCTGGGTGTGGTGGCAGGCACCTGTAATCCCAGCTACTTTGAACGATGAGGCAGGAGAATTGCTTGAACCCAGGAGGCGGAGGTTGCAGTGAGTCAAGATCATGCCATTGCACTCCAAGAGCTAAACTCCATCTCAAAAAAAAAAGAAGAAGAAAACGTTGCTGTTTACCAGCCTGGGCAACATGGCCAAACCCCATCTCTACAAAAAAAAAAAAAAAAAAAAAAAATACAAAAATTAGGCCAGGTGCGGTGGCTCAAACCTGTAATCCTGGCACTTTGTGAGGCCCAGGTGGGAAGATCACGTGAGCTCAGGAGTTTGAGACCAGCCTGGGCAAAATGGTGAAACCCTGCCTGTGCCAAAAATACAAAAAATTAGCTGGGCTCCATGGCTTGTGCCTGTAGACCCAGCTACTTGGGAGGCTGAGGTGGGAGGATCCCTTGAGTCCAGGAGGCAGAGGGAGCAGTGAGCGGAGATCACGTCACTGCACTCCAGCCTGGGTGACAGAGCAAGACCCTATCTCAAAAAAAAAAAAAAAAATTAGGTGGGCATAGTGGCATGTGCCTGTGGTCCAAGCTTCTCAGGAGGTTGAGATGGGAGGACTCCTGGAGGCTTCAATGAGCCAAGATCATGGCATTGCACTCCAACATGGGCATGAGAGTGAGAACCTATCTAAAAAAAAAAGAAAAGAAAAGTTGCTATTTAACACAATTGACTTGCCCTCGAATTCCTTCCTGGGGGAAGCCAAGAACCCTCCCAGACTAAGCCCCAATTTTGAGGTTTGCCTGTCCTCATCACCTTCACGTGCTCAGCTGTTCCATTGAAGTGCACGTGTGTAGCGATTCCAGAATGTTTAACTGGGACCCACAGCAGGGTTTCAAACAGAAACTGATCACCTTCTTCTCCAGCTTGAAACACTCCCCAGACTCCCCAGCACTCTTGGTAAAAACTGCAAACCTGTCTCAGCAGCCCATCATGTTTATGGGGTCCAGCCCTCCCTACATTCCTGTCCTCACCTCTCTCTACCCACCTCAATGCAGGGGGCACAAAAACAGTTCCATCTCAGGGCCCATGTGACTGGTAACTTTCCTACCTTGAGCTCTTAGTTCCTGTTTGGTCCCCTCCTCCAGGAAGCCCTCCATCTAGGCTCCCAGGCTCCTTTCCCACCTTTAGCTCTTGTGCTCCCCTCCTCCAGGAAGCCCTCCTTCTGGCCTCCCAGGCTCCTGTCCCATCTTTAGCTCTTAGTTCCTATGTGGTCCCCTCCTCCAGGAAGTCCTCCTTCTGGCATCCCAGATTTCCTTCCCACCTTTAGCTCTTAGTTCCTATGTGGTCCCCTCCTTCAAGAAGCCCTCCAGCTAGCTTCCCAGGCTCCTAAAAACCCATCTGGCTTTCCTTCCAAGCCAGTGCTGATCCCCCAGGACTGGGATGTTATGTTAGGCATTGCCCCCTCCCCCTCCAGCCTGGGAGCTTCTTGGGGGCCCTGGTACCATCCACACCTGTCAGGTGAGGTCTGAACTGCATCCACACTCCCCCAGACACTCCACTCCCAAGCCTGGGCCAGGGGAAACCGAGCTCAGAGAAAGTAAGCTACTCTTGGAAGTCACACAGCAAACACATGTCAGAGGCAGGACTTGACATGGGTGTGCTGGTACCACAGCTCACACCTGCCCTGGGCCCAGATCCCAAAGGATGCTGTAGGGGGTGGGGAGGACAGGATGACATAGGTCAGGCCTGTCTGGGGTGCCTGGGGCCGAACAGGCCAGGGAAGAAAACTCAGGGGTCCAGTTGCCAAAACAGCCCAAGGCTCCCTGCTCTTCCTGGAGGTTCAGGCCAAATTTCTTATTTCTGAGATTGGGGAAGAGGAGAAGCTCAGAGAGGTTAAGTAACATTCCCAAGGTCACCTAGCAGTGCTGCCAAGCTGGGGCACAACCAACATTTCCCAAGAACCTGCTGTGTGGGTACAGGTACTGGGTCCTGTCCTGGGCAGCGGGCACCCAGAAACAACCAAGATGGAGAGGGTGCAGCTCTCATGGGCTCACAGTTGGGGGAATCAATATAAACATATTGACATATAAACATATAAACAAGTAAGAGTCTGCTAGGGTTGTGGACTAAAAGGAAATACAACAGGGAGACGTGCTGGTGGACAGGACGACATTTATTTATTTATTTACTTATTTATTTATTTATTTATTTTGAGATGAAGTCTCGCTTTTGTCCCCCAGCCTGGAGTGCAATGGCGCGATCTCGGCTCACTGCAACCTCCGTCTCCCGAGTTCAAGCGATTCTCCTGCCTCAGTCCCCTGAGTAGCTGGGATTACAAGCGCCCGCCACCATGCCCAGCTAGTTTTCGTATTTTTAGTAGAGACGGGGTTTCACCATGTTGACCAGGCTGGTCTCAAACTCCTGACCTCAGGTGATCCCAAAGTGCTGGGATTACAGGCGTGAGCCACTGCGCCCGGCCTTATTTGTTTATTTTGAGACAGTCTCACACTGTTGCCCAGGCCATCTCAGCTCACTGCAACCTTCGCCTCCCAGGTTCAAGCAATTCTCCTGCCTTATCTTCTCGAGTAGCTGGGATTACAGGCACCCACCACCACGCCCGAATTTTTTTTTTTTTTTTTTTGAGACGGAGTTTTGCTTTTGTCACCCAGGCTGGAGTGCAGTGACACAATCTCGGGTGACTGCGACCTCTGCCTCCCGGGTTCAAGTGATTCTCCTGCCTCAGGCTCTGGACTAGCTGGGATTACAGGTGTGTGCCACCATGCCCCGCTAACCATGTTGGTCAGGCTGGTCTCAAACTCCTGACCTCAGGTGAGCCACCCGCCTCACCCTCCCAAAGTGCTAGGATGACAGGAGTGAGACACTGCGTCCGGCCCTAATTTTTGTATTTTTAGTAGAGATGGGGTATGACTATGTTGGCCATGCTGTTCTCGAAGTCCCGACCTTTGGTGATCCGCCTGCCTCAGCTTCCCAAAGTGCTGGGATGACAGGCATGAGCCACCATGCCTGGCCAGGATACTTTTAAGAGAGGGAGTCAGGAAGGGTCCAGGCAGTGGACTAAGAGGTAGCAAGGAGGGCTACCTGGAGGAGGTACCATAGCAGGCAGGGCTCCACCACGCCCTGCCCCATCACTGCCTCTCTCTGGGAAGAGCTGACATCTTCCCAGAAATGAGCTCTGGCCACGCTCCACTAGGACCTGGCATCCCCACCCCCACCCCTCTCCCACTGGTGGGCCTCTCCCAAGTCCACTTTAAGCCCGCTTCCCCTGCGTCTCCCCTCCCCCAGGGCCCCATGGGATTTGGTCCCAGCTGCTCAGTGAGGCCTCCAGGCAGCTGCCTCCCACACTCTTCCCCCTTTGCGGGGGCTTCAATGTCACCCTTCTCTCGGTTCCTCCAGCAAACTAGGCCTTTGCCTCTGCTGGTCCCTCCTCCAGGAGCACCCTTCCCCTTCCCTAATAAGGCTCAGCCTTTTGCATCCTTGGGAAGCCTCCTTTAACCCCCAAGGCGGCAGCGCTAAAAGGCTTCCTCTGAGCCCTCGAGGTGTGCGTGCCACTTCCCCACACCTCACACCATGGGCTGCTGCTTCTTTGTGTTTCGCTCGCCCACTTGACACTGTTTGCCCAGTGGGAGGAACTTTCAACAGTTTTTGTTTTTATTTTGTTTTGAGACAGAATCTTGCTCTGTTGCCCAGGCTGGAGTGCAGTGGTGCGATCTCAGCCTACTGCAACCTCTGCCTCCAGGTTCAAGCAATTCTTCTGCCTCGGAGTAGCTGGGATTACAAGACGTGCACAAGCACACCTGGCTAATTTTTGTATTTTTAGTAGAGACAGGGTTTCTCCATGTTGGCCAGGCTGGTCTTGAACTCCTGACCTCAAGTGATGCGCCTGCCTCAGCCTCCCAAAGTACTGGGATTACAGGCTTGAGCCACTGCACCTGGCCTAAAAAGCTTTCTTGAGAGTCAACTGGCAAGGAAGCAGTAGGTGAAGTTCAAATCTGTCTCTTCAAGCTGGAGCTTGGGGGCAGGTTTCATAGGCAGAGGGTTACCATGGGGGAGATACAGAAATGCAATGAGGGTGATACGACTGCATCACGTGCAGGGGTGATGATGCGTTTTTGGTGCTCAAGTCCACACTGCAATAAACAAGGCACTGCCCTCCCCCTTTTATTTTTTGAGACAGGGTCTTGCTGTGTTGCCCAGGCTAGAGTGCAATGGCGAAATCACAGCTAACTGTAGCCTCAACCTCCGGGGGCTCAAGTGATCTTCCCACCCCAGCCTCCCAAGTAGCTGGGACTACAGGCGTATGCCACCACACCCAGCTAATTTTTGTATTTTTTTGTAGACGGGGTCTCACTATGTTGACCAGGCTAGTCTCCAACTCCTGGGCATGAGACACCACACCCAGCTTTCTCTTTTTAATTTGGTCCCCATTCCTTTTTTTTTTTTTTTTTCTTGAGATGGAGCCTCGCTCTGTCACCCAGGCTGGAGTGTGGCAGTGTGATCTCAGCTCACTGTAATCTCCGCTTCCTGGGTTCAAGCAATTCTCCCTGCCTCAGCCTCCCGAGTAGCTGGGATTACAGGTGCGCACCACCATGCCCCATTAGTTTCTTTTGTATTTTTAGTAGAGACGGGGTTTCACCATGTTGGCCAGGCTCAAACTCCTGACCTCAGGTGATCCGTCTGCCTGGGCCTCCCAAAGTGCTGGGATTACAGGTGTGAGCCATCACGCCTGGCATAGTCCCCATTCCTTGATCTGAGTACTTGGGTTCTACCTGTGGTTGACTTTTTCATTCCACTCAAGGGTTATGAATTGGGCATGCTTTGTTCATCTGTTAATGCTCCAGCGATATGTGACTTGCACCCTGGGGGTCCATTGCACTGAAAAACAACTCATCATTTTGTTACTAACAAAGCTGAACCAGATTGGACTGGTTCTATGTTTATACCACACCCATTTGCTGTAGTCTGTTCAGCCTACAACAAAGGAATTCAGTGGTCTGGACAGACTATATGGCTTACCATACCAACAAAGTTTACTCTTTGGCTTTTTTTTTTTTTTTTTCTTTTTTTTCAGAGTCTTGCTCTGTCGCCCAGGCTGGAATGCAGTGGCACGATCACCTCACTACAATGTCCTTCCTCCCACGTTTAAGTGATTCTCCTGCCTCAGCCTCCTCTCAGGTAGCTGGGATTACAGGCATGTGCCACCATGCCTGGCTAATTTTTGTATTTTTAGTGGAGATGGGGTTTCACCACATTGCCCAAGTTTGGGGTCTTGAACTCCTGACCTCAAGTGATCTGCCCACCTCAGCCTCCCAAAGTGCTGGGATTACAGGCATGAACCACCGTGCCCAGGCTTTTGCCTTTTGCCTTTTAACTAGAGATTTTTGTCCATTTACATTTGTTGAAATGACTGGAAAGTTCTATGTACTTTCCTCATCTTATTTTGGGCTATTTGTACCCCTTCCGTATGAGCCTTAGGTGGGAATATATCTTCTTCATTCTAATTTTACCCCCTCTATTATGTGGAAGTCATAGACTAATTCTGTTCTCCTAGTATTTACTGCAAAATCTTTAACATTTCTCCTATGCTCACCCAAGTAATATGTTAACCTCCCCACAAAGATTTTAAGACCCTCTTCCTCCACTCAGCTCTTCCTATTTGCCATTGTTGTTGAAGTTTAGTTTTTAATCCTATCGCATTGGACATTATAATTATTTTTAATGGTGGTTATTTTTTATGGATTCACCCACAAATTTTGTACTTTTCTGCTCGCCGATTCCTTCTGCATGTCAGCCTTCTACCTAGATCACTTTCTTTCTGCCTGAAAAACTTGCTCAGAATTTCCTTCAATGAGGGTCTGCAGGAGATAAATTCTCAGCTGCTGTCTTCATTTCATTCTCATCCTCCAAATTTATTTATTTATTTATTTTAGAGACAGGGTCTCACTTTGTTTCCCAGGCTGCTGTACAGTGGTGTGATCATAGCTCACTGCAGCCTCCTACTCCTGGGCTCAAGCTATCCTCCCATATCAGCCTCCCATGTAGCTGGGAATACAGGTATGTGCCACCACACTTGACTAATTTAAAAATTTATTTTTGTTTGGGTGCAGTGGCTCACGCCTGTAATCCCAGCACTTTGGGAGGCCGAGGCAGGCAGATCACCTGAGGCCAGGAGTTTGAGGCTAGCCTGACCAACATGGTGAAATCCCATCTATATTAAAAATACAAAATTAGCTGGGTGTGATGGTGCATGCCTGTAATCCCAGCTACTCGGGAGGCTGAGACAGGAGAATCGCTTGAACCCGCGAGGCAGAGGTTGCAGTGAGCTGAGATCATGCTGTTGCACTCCAGCCTGGACAAGAGTGAAACTCTGTCTCAAAAAAATAAATTAATTAAAAAAAAATATTTTCATTTTCATGGTGATGGGGGGGTCTTGCAATGTTGTCCAGGCTGGTGTTGAACTCCTAACCTCAAGCCATCCTCCTGCCTCAGCCTCCCAAAGTGTTGGGATTACAGGGATGAGCCACTGCGCCCAGCCTGGACTGCTTTGAACCATGTTGTCTACTTGAGGACTTTCAGACACCCAGATCATGTGGTTGGAGTTGCAAATTCATGTGAGGTTACGTATCCTCAGATAAGATTTCACTCCCTCTTCCTAACAGCAAAGTCTGAGATACCAAGTTTCCTTTCAGTTCTTGGGACATGTGTGTTAAGGAACTTATTTTGATTTCCAGTTCACTTTTATGTTGAGTGGGCACATTTTGAGGCCTTACCAGACTCAAACCCACCTTGTCTGACGCCTAAGCTATCCCCTCCTGGGGCTACAATGACATTTTGGCCTTATTATTCTTTTTTTTTTTTTGAGACGGAGTCTTGCTCTGTCACCCACACTGGAGTGCAGTGGCGCAATCTCGGCTCACTGCAAGCTCCGCCTCCCGGGTTCACGCCATTCTCCTGCCTCAGCCTCTCCGAGTAGCTGGGACTACAGGCGCCCGCCACCACGCCCGGCTAATTTTTTTGTATTTTTAGTAGAGACGGGGTTTCACTGTGGTCTCGATCTCCTGACCTCGTGATCTGCCCGCCTTGGCCTCCCAAAGTGCTGGGATTACAAGCATGAGCCACCGCGCCTGGCCGGCCTTATTATTCTTTATTTTCTGGTTACCTTGCTGATAAATTAATAAAGACTTAACTTGTTTTAACTCAGCATTTTTGGTTGTTTTTATTGGTTCCATGTTTGGGAAATTTATCCAGCTCCATCTTTCAGTTCCCCAATTTTCTCTTCAACTCTCTCAAATTTACTATTAAACTATTCAACTATAAAATTAAGAATTTAAAAAAGTCTTTTTTCTTTTCTTCTTTTTTTTTTTTGAGACAGAGTCTTGGTCTGTTGCTCAGGCTGAAGTGCCGTGTGCAGTGGTGCAATCATGGCTCACTGCAGCCTCGACCTCCTGGACTCAAGCAATCTGCCAGGCTCAGCCTCCCAAAGTGCTGGGATTACAGGCATGAGCCACAGCACCTGGCCCAGCTTCTTCGTTTCTCTATTTGCTCTTCATCTTGAGAATCTAGTCCACCATGTGGTCAGAAGCTGAAATTCATGGCACTTCTCATCCATGGGTTTAGGCCCCCTCCATGGAGATTGTAGAACTCCAAGAGGAATCAGGATGTGGAAATAGCTGGAAATGAAGTTCTTCTTTCATAAATAAAAGGAAAGAGAAAGGATGTGCCTGACAAGATATTAAGACACATAAAGCGGCCGGGCCCGGTGGCTCACACCTGTAATCCCAGCACTTTGGGAGGCTGAGGCGGGCGGATCACGAGGTCAGGAGTTTGAGACCAGCTTGGCCAATATGGTAAAATCCCGTCTCTACTAAAAATACAAAAATTAGCTGAGTGTGGTAGCACGTGCCTGTAGTCCCAGCTACTCAGGAGGCTGAGGCAAGAGAATCAGCTGAACCTGGGAGGCGGAGGTTGCAGTGAGCCGAGATTGTGCCATTGCACTCCAGCCTGGGCAACAGAGCAAGACTCTGTCTCAAAAAAAAAAAAAAAAAAGACACGCAAAGCTAGGCTGGGCACAGTGGCTCACGCCTGTAATCCCAGCACTTTGGGAGGCCAAGGTGGGCAGACCACTTGAGGTCAGGAGTTCGAGACCAGCCTGGTCAACATGGTGAAACTCTTGACTCTACTAAAAAAATACAAAAACTAGCTGGGTGTGGTGGTGCATGCCTGTAATCCTAGATACTTAGGAGGAGGCTGAGGCAGAAGTATCACTTGAACCTGGAAGGCGGAGGCTACAGTGAGGCGAGATCATACCACTGCACTGCACTCCAGCCTGGCGACAGAGCGAGACTCCATAAAAACAAAACAAAACAAAACGGAAAAACAACACACACAAAGCTACACCAAGGAAAAGGAAAACAACAAGGACTTGGCCAGAAAAGTTGGTGATGGATTAGAGCAGATTTGGAAACAGATGCAGACCCACAGGGGACCTTATTTAAGGAGGACAAGGCATTTCAAATCCATATACAGCAAAGGACAATCGAGGAGCCCTTGGGGTGAGTCAACTTCTATCCCTCTCTTCAATCCCAAGTAAATCTTAGGATAAAAGTTGAAATTATGAAAAAGAAAAAAACATAGGAGAATTTGTACTAACAGTGGGAAACACCTCTCAAAGCACAAAAGAGAGACATTTAAAACTGCAGTTTGGGCCGGGAGTGGTGGCTCACGCCTGTAATCCCAGCACTTTGGGAGGCCGAGGCAGGCAGATCACAAGGTCAGGAGTTTGAGACCATCCTGGCTAACACGGTGTCTACTAAAATTACACACAAAAAAAGTTAGCCGGGCATGGTGGTGGGCACCTGTAGTCCCAGCTACTTGGGAGGCTGAGGCAGGAGAATGGCGTGAACCCAGAAGGCAGAGCTTGCAGTGAGCCAAGATCACGCCACTGCACTCCAGCCTGGGCGACAGAGCGAGACTCTGTCTTAAAAAAAAAAAAAAATTGGGCCGGGCGCCGTGGCTCACTCTTGTAATCCCAGCACTTTGGGAGGCCGAGGTGGGAGGATCACTTGAGGCTAAAAGTTCGAGGCTGCAGTGACTGTGATCCCACCCACTGCACTCCAGCCTGGGCAAAAGAGACCGTCAAAAACATATATATATCTCTACAGCAAAACCATGCCTAAACAAAATGGAAAAGTACATTTGGAAAACATTTACCACATAAGTTTATTATCCCTAATTTAAAAGAGAAAATTGTGTAGGAATAAGAAAAAGACAAATACCCAATGAGAAAAATATCAAACCAGCTAATTAGAAAAAGGCCTGTAAGCCAGGCACAGTGGCTTATGCCTGTAAATCCCAGCACTTTGGGAGGCCAAGGTAGGAGGATCGCTTGAGCCCAGGTGTTCATGATCAGCCTGGGCAACATAGTGAGATCTCATCTCTACAAATAATAAAAGAAATTAGGCGGGTGTGGTGACGCACACCTGTGGTCCTAGTTCCTTGGGAGGCCGAGGTGGGAGGATCACTTGAGTCTGGGAGGTCGAGGCTGCAATGAGCCATGATCATGCCACTGCCCTCCAGCCTCAGCAACACAGTGAGGCCCCGTCTCAAAAGAAAAAAACAGGCTGAGCGCAGTGGCTCATGCCTGTAATCCTAGCACTCTGGGAGGCCAAGGCGGGTGGATCACCTGAGGTTAGGAGTTTGAGACCAGCCTGGCCAACGTGGCAAAACCCTGGCTCTACCAAAAATACAAAAAATTAGCCAGGCAGTCCCAGCTACTCAGGAGGCCGAGGTGGATCGCTTAAGCCCAGGAGGCAAAGGTTGCAGTGAGCCAACATTGCGCCACTGCAGTCCGGTCTAGGTGACTGAGCGAGACCCTGTCTCAAAAGAAAGAAGAAAAAAAGGCCTGGGCTGGGCACGGTGGCTCATGCCTGGAATCCCAGTACTTTGAGAGGCTGAAGTGGGCAGATCACTTGAGGCCAGGCGTTTGAGACCAGCTTGGTCAACATGGCAAAACCCCATTTCTACTAAAAATACAAAAATTAGCCGAGCATGGTGGAACATGCCTGTAATCCCAGCTACTCGGGAGGCTGAGGCACGAGAATTGCTTGAACCTGGGAGCCTGAGGTTGCTGTGAGCTGAGATCGCACCATTGCACTCCAGCCTGGGCAAGAGAGAGAAACTGTCTCAAAAAAAAAGCCCATAAATAGAAGGAAACCTCTCTGGTAATGGGACAATTGAAATAAGAACAAGTAGGCAGCAGGGGTCACTAGACAGTTTGGCCAAAACAAGAAACCCAGGGGAGTTGTCCTCATGTACAAATGGTGACCCTAGAAGAGGTCCATCTTTACCCTGGCAACAGAGAAAAGGCCATAACCTGAGTCCCAGCTGATGGGGGACTGGGCAGGGCTGGCTTTGCACTGCTGTGTCAACTCGCCTAGGCTGGGGCCTTTCTCCCAGGACTCCCATCCCTGTAAGTTTCTGCTGTGGAGGTGTGGAGGGTGGGTAGGTGGGAGTGGGAGGTGGCTGGCTGAGCTCAGCAATCTTGGCATCGATAGCAGGCATCGGACAGGAGGCAGCAGGCACAGGCAGGGCTCCTCTGCTCCACCTGCCTTTCCTGAGCACCTACCCTGTGACCATAAGACCCCGTGAAGGCGCCTGTCATCCCAGCATTTTGGGAGGCCAAGGCGGATGGATCATCTGAGCTCAGGAGTTCGAGACCAGCCTAGCCAACCTGGTGCAGCCCTGTCTCTACTAAAAATACAAAAATTAGCCGGGCATGGTGGCAGGCGCCTGTAATCCCCAGCTACTCAGGAGGCTGAGGCAGGGGAATCGCTTGAACTCGGAAGGCAGAGGTTGCAGTCAGCAGAGGTTGCAGTCAGCCAAGATTGCACCACTGTACTCCAGACTGGGTGACGAGAATGGAACTACATCTCAAGACAAACAAATAAACAGACCCCATGAAGATGGTCAGAGGTTCCCACTCAAACTCCTCATAACTAATCCTTTGTAAAGATCTGCATGCTGTTCATTGGCCTTACACAAGTCTTGAATCCCGAGTGTTACGAACTCAATACTTCTGTCTCCCCCAAATTTCTGTTTTGAAGCCCCACCCCCTCAATGGGATGCTATTAGGAGTTGGGGCCTTTGGGAGGTGATTAGGGTTAGATGAGGTCATGAGGGTGGGGTCCTTGTGATGGGATTAGAGCCCTTATGGGGAGGGACACAGCAGAGCTTGCTTCTTTCTCTCTCTGTCTCTCTCTCTCTCTACTAGGTGAAGACACAGCAAGAAGGCAGCTGTCTGCAAGCCAGGAAGACAGCCCTCACCTGAACCCAAGTTGGCCAGTAGCTTCACCTTGGACTCCCCAGCCTCCAGAACCATGAGAAAGAAATGTCAGAGCTGGGTGCAGTGGCTCATACCTGTCATCCAGCGTTTTGGGAGGTCAAGGTGGGAAGACTGCTTAAGCCTAGGAGTTCAAGACCAGCTTGGGAAACACAGCAAGACCCTGTCTACAAAAAAGTTGCCAGGCAGGCCGGGCGCGGTGGCTCATGCTTGTAATCCCAGCACTTTGGGAGGCCGAGGCGAGCGGATCACGAGGTCAGGAGATCGAGACCATGGTGAAACCCCGTCTCTACTAAAAATACAAAAAAAAAAAAATTAGCCGGGCGTGGTGGCGGGCGCCTGTAGTCCCAGCTACTCGGAGAGGCTGAGGCAGGAGAATGGCGTGAACCCGGGAGGTGGAGCTTGCAGTGAGCCGAGATTGTGCCACTGCACTCCAGCCTGGGTGACAGAGCGAGACTCCATCTCAAAAAAAAAAAGAAAAAAAAAAGTTGCCAGGCATGGTGGCCCAAAGTGCCTCGCTCTGTAGCCCAGGCTGGAGTGCAGTGGTGCGATCTCGGCTCACTGCAACCTCCAGCTCCCAGGTCCAAGTGATTCTCCTACCTCAGCCTCCCGAGTAGCTGGGATTACAGGCACGCACCACCACAATTGGCTAATTTTGGTATTTTTAGTAGAGATGGAGTTTCACCATGTTAGCCTGGCTGGTCTCGAACTCCTGACCTCAAGTGATCCGCCCACCTTGGCTTCCTAAAGTGCTGGGATTACAGGCGTGAGCCACTGCACCCGGCCAGTCTGTGGTATTTTATTATGACAGCCGGAGCTGAAGGAGACACTGATGACACCACCAGAGGAAGAAGTCCACAAAATCTCACAGAGCCACAAAAGTGATTCTGGCAGCCGTTTCCAGAGAGCAGGCAGTTTTGCTGACCCACTTAGGATGTGTGATGGATGCCATACTAGTTTCCTGTGGCTGCCATAACTAATAACCACAGACCAGGTACCTTCAAACAGGAATTTCTTCCCTCACTGTCTTGGGGATCCGAAGTCCAAAAATCAGGTCAGCAGAGCCATGCTCCCCACAGTGGCTTAGGGGAGGAAGCTTCCTTGCCTCTAGCAGTGGCTGGTGGCTCCTGGCATTCCCTGGCTTGTGGCCACATCACTCCAATTTCTGCCTCTGTCCTCACATGGCCTTGTGTTTATTTTGAGAGAGGATATTACTCTGTTACCCAAGCTGGAGGGCAGTGGTTCGATCTTGGCTCACTGCAACCTCCACCTCCCAGGCTCAAGCGATCTTCCCACCTCAGCCTCTGGAGTAGCTGGGACTATAGTGTACGCCACCATGCCCAGCTAATTTTTGAATTTTTAGTAGAGATGGGGTCTTGCTGTTTCCCAGGCTGGTCTTGAACTCCTGTGCTCAAGTGATCCGCCTGCCTCGGCCTCCCAAAATGCTGGGATTCCAGGCAAGAGCCACCGTGCCCAACCACCTTTTGTCTCTTAGAGGAACCCATGTCACTAGATGCAGAGCCTGTTTGGACAATCCAGGGTGATCTCTTGAGCTTCTTCGTTGAGCAAAGGCTGGGTGCCGTGGCTCATGCCTATTTTCAGCACTTTGGGAAGCTGAGGTGCATGGGTCGCTTGAGGTCAGGAGTTCAAAACCAGCCTGGCCAACATGGTGAAACCCCCTCTCTGCTAAAAATACAAAAATTAGCCGGGCGTGGTGGCGGGCACCTGTAATCCTAGCTACTAGAGAGGCTGAGGCACAAGAATCACTTGAATCTAGGAGGCGGGGGTTGCAGTGAGCCAAGATCGCCCCACTGCACTCCAGCCTGGGTGACAGAGCATGACTCCATCTCAAAAAATAATAAAACTGTATCTGCAAGGATCCTTTTTCAAAGTAACATTACATTCACAGGTGTCAGGGGTCAGGAGTTGAATGTGTTTTGGGGGCTGGCTGCCATTCAACCCAGTACAGACGACATTGTATCTAATAGTAAACCTAAGTGCCTGTATTTGTGCAGAGGGGTCAGAGTGCGCTAGTCAGAAGTGGATGTTCTGTAATCTCTGGGTTTCAGATTCCTCTGTAAGTCCTTCCTGCAGAGTAAGACTTTCTGGAACAGGCATCCATCTCCTCTAGGGACGGGACAGCAGGATAGCTTTTGTTTGATGGCTTTGGAGCAGAGACGGGTATTAAATCTCCCCCTGCCGCCAACTGGTTTGTGTGACAGGTAGTCAGGTAGCTACTTCGCACTTATAACTTGGGCCCCTCACAGTTGCTGGGTCGGGGTGGAGGCTGCAGTCAGGTGCTCCACCGGCCAGCGGTCATTAACTGTGAGAGGCACTTCCTTCCCCAAACCAGGCCCGGCGAAGCCTGCGTTTCTCCCATCTGCGACATAGAGGCCAGAGTGGGCCTGACCGCAGGGTCGCTGGGGATTTCATGGAAGCTGTCCCCACCCGCAGGACCAGGAGGTACATGCCAAGTCTCCCATCACAGAAAGAAGAGAGGCCACAGCCAAGTGTAGTCACGGTTTATTTCTGATGTGGCTGAATCTAGGGACAGGGCGGGATGGGCTGAGTGGGGGGCGTGTCGGCGACGGGGCTAGAACTCCACCTTGCAGGCCGGGAAGGCGTCATCCTGCATGGACACCATGCTGTTGCTGCCCAACACTGTGATGCCCAGCGCCTGGTGCCTGGCGTGCGTCTCTGCGTACCACGTATGCATGGCCACCGAGTCGAAGGTGGGGATCAGAGTCACCTGCAGGTGGGGGGGGTGTGTGGGGGAGGGTGGACCACCAGTGAGGGGGTGCCCCCTGCCCTTCTGGTCTGGGGCCCAAGTCGCCTTCCTTTCCTGGCATTTGAGACCCCTCCAGGCTTTTCCCTGATCTTGTGTGCTCCACCTTGAGGTATGCAGTGGGTGGTCAGCCCGCCTGTGAGGTCCCTGCTCCTCCCAACCAGCACCCAAAGAGCCTTCTCAGCACGCAGGAGATGGAGCTCCTCCTCTGCAAGGCCTTCCTTGGCCTGAGACCCCTCTCTACTCACTTGGATCTCCCCGAGCTCCTTGAACACACCAACCTCTTTCCTACCTCTGGGCCTTTGCCTGGGCTGTGCACCCTACAGGGACGTTCCTTTGAAGCCAGCCCAGCAGCTGTGGGAGGGCAGGGGCCGCGGTGTGAGGCGGTCCTCCCTCTGCCCACACGTGCCTCACCCTGCAGGGCTTGGTTTCAGTCTCTCAGCTTCATGCAGCCATGGGGGAGGGTTCTCAGCCGCACAGATACCACCCAGCCCACCTATTCCATCCCGACTAATTCTCACAGCGGAACAATGGCTAAGTGACAAGGTGTCTGGGGAAGGGATAGAACCATGAGGCTTCACGAGGCCCTGCATCCTCCCCCAGGCTTCCAGCACAGCCGATGACAACGGTGACACGACAGAATCAGAGTCCGAAGAGACCCCTAAGGGCTGAGCCATGTGAGACTCCCACATTCGCCCCCATTCCCGTGTGGCCTGGGGGACATAGCTTAGTCTCTGAGGGTTGAGGGTGGTTTTACCCACCTGTGCTAACTACGCTTACCACCAGACACCCTGGGGTGACACGCACCTGCAGGTCACGGTCCCAATGCTGCTTGCTGGCCAGTAGCGCGTCCAGGACGGCCCGCATGCCCTCCTCCTTGCGCTGGTCCTGGCCACTGATGACGTAGCAGAGTGCACGCACGCGCTGGAAGAACTCCTCATCCACCAGGTGGGCGCTGCTCCCGCTGGGCAGGTAGGCCAGGTCCAGGTAGACTGGGGACTTGGGTGGGGTGGCCGACGCCCCGGGCCGGCTGCTGGCTGACCCTGAGGGCGGGTGGATGGGGAGGCAGGGATGAGCTCCTGGGGCTGAGGAGGGGCGGAGGCTCCAAGTTCGACCTGCACCACTCAGAGCAGCTCCCTCCTCAGCAGGAGGCCTGAACTCAGAGGTTTCTGGGGAGCCCTGGTGCAGTCATGACTCCAGTGAATCTTATTTTAAGAAATGGGGTCTCGCCATGCTGCCCAGGCTCGCCACAAACTCCTGGGCTCAAGTGATCCTCCTGCCTCAGCCTTCCAAGTAGCTGGGACTACAGGTGCATGTCACCACGCCTTGACTCCAGTGACTCTTCACTCACTCTACAAACACCACCAGCCACCCCTTTGTGCCAAGAGCCTGACTCATCCCCAGCCAGTCCCTGGACATAGACACCCCCAGGGCTGGGGGGTGAGTGGGTGGCAATCAGGGAATGCTTCCTGGAAGAGGGTTTAAGAGTTTGAGCCCTGAAAGCAGCCAGTGCCTGGACCACTCTGCTGCTTCTGCAGCATTTGTCTGGTTCACTTGCTCAAGGGGTATTTAACAGAACCTCCTGGGCACCAGGCCCTGAAACAGGGCTGTGACCAAGACAGACAGAATCCCTGCCCCAAGGGTGATGGGGAGCCAGGGTGGGTGGACAGAGCCTTGAGAGGCGGGCCCAAGATCAGTGCAGAGTGCTGGATGGCGATGAGACAGAAGCTCTGCAGGCCTTGTCCAAACCCTGACCTTAGGGCCACAGGGGACAAGGCCACCAGCCCTGGGCAAGTGAATGATCAATGGAATGAAAGGATATGGCTGGGTCTCAGGCACAAGAAGCCTGCCAGACCCTGCATCTTACAATCACAGCTGCTGCCCAGCTCAGGGGGTAAGAGTACTACCCCGTCTGTACACCAACAAATGCATTCCCTCAACCGAAATGGACGCATTCCTAGAAACACAAAAATTACCAAGGCACAATCACAAAAAAATAGAAAATCAGCATATACTTGTAGCTAGCAAGGAGAATGAATCAGTAACTTACAACCTCCCAACAAAGAAAAGCCCTGGGGAAGCCACCAAATATTTAGAGAACTAACATCAGCCTTTCTCAAACTTTTCCAAGGAACTGAAGAGGAAGGAACACTTCGTAACTAATTTTATAAGACCAGAATTGTCTTAATACCAAAGCCAGGCACAGATATTTAATTCTACAAGAAAATGCCAGTTCAACAGACTTTATGAACAGTAATGTAAAAAATCAGGCCTGGTGCAGTGGCTCACGCCTGTAATCCCAGCACTTTGGGAGGCTGAGGCAGGCAGATCACTTGAGGTCAGGAGTTCAAGACCAGCCTAGCCAACATGGCGAAACCCTGTCTCTTACTAAAAATACAAAAACTAGCTGGGAGTGGTGGCAGGCACCTGTAATCCCAGCTACTCGGGAGGCAGAGGCAGGAGAACTGCTTGAACCCGGGAGGTGGAGGTTGCAGTGAGCTCAGACTGTGCCACTGCACTCCAGCCTGGGTGACAGAGTGACTCCATCTCAAAAAATAATAATAAATGAATTCAGCAAAGAAGCAAGATACAAAGCCCACAGGCAAAACACAGTTGAATTTCTATACGTGAACAATGAACAATGTGAAAAGGAAATTAAACAATCATGAAATAGAAGAATCAAGATAGAGGACTCTCACTTCTGGATTTCAAAACTTACTACAAAGCTACAGTAATCAAAACAGTGTGGCACTGGCATAAGGACGGACATATAGACCAATGGAATAGAATAGAGGTCCAGAAATAAATCATCACATGTACGGTCAAATGATCTTCAACAAGCGTTCCAAACATTCAATGGGGAAAGGACAGTCTTTTCAACAAATGGTGCCGGGAAAGCTAGACCTCCACATGCAAGAGAATGACATTGGATCTTTTTACCACATACAAAAATTACCTCCAAATGGACCTAAATATGAAACAGAAAACTTAAAACTCCGGGAAGAAAACATGGGGTAGAAGCTTCTCAGTGTTGGACTTGACCAGGCACGGTGGCTCACATCTATAATCTTAGTACTTTGGGAGGCCGAGGCAGACAGATTACTTGAGGTCAGGAGTTTGAAACAAGCCTGGCCAACATGGTAAAACCCCGTGTTTATTAAAAACACAAAAAAATTAGCCAGGTGTGGTGGTGGGTGCCTGTAATCGCAGCTACTCAGGAAGGCTGAGGCAGGAGAATCGCTTGAACCCAGGAGGCGGAGGTTGCAGTGAGCCAAGATAGTGCTCTCACACTCCAGCCTGGGCAACAGAGCGAGACTCATCTGAGGAAAAAAAAAAAAAAAAAAAGAAAAAGAGAAAAAAAAATGGATGTGGCAATCATTTATTGGGTCTGATATCAAAAGTGCAGACAATAAAAGAAAAAAATAGATAAAATGGACTTCATGAGAATTTAAAACTTTTGTGCATCAAAGGGCACTATCAAAAGAATAAAAAGGCAGCTCACAGAATGGGAGGAAATATTTGCAGGCCATATATCTGCTAAAGGACTAATGTCCAGAATGATTTAAAAAACTCCTAAAAGTCAGCAACGGAAAACAACTCAATTTAAACATGGGCAAAGGGGGCTAGGTGTGGTGGCTCATGCCTGTAATCCCAACACTTTGGGAGGCCAAGGCGAGAGGATTGCTTGAGGCTGGGAGTTCAAGATCAGCCTGGGCAACACCGTGAGACTCCGTCTCTATAAAACATTAACAAATTAGCCAGGCACGATGGCATGCACCTGTGTAGTCCCAGCTACTTGGGAGGCTGAGCTGGGAGGATCACCTGAGCCCAGGAAGTTGAGGCTATAATGAGCTGTGTTTGCATTACACTCCAGCATGGGTAACAGACCAAGACCCTGTCTCTAAAAAGCAAAATAAAATTTTAAAATGAGCAAAGTAATTGAATAGACATTTCTCCAAAGAAGACAGACAAATGGCCAATAGGCATATGAAAAGATGCTCAACATCACTAATCATTAGGGACATGGAAATCAAAACCACAATAAGACCCCACCTCACACCCATTAGACTGGCTAGCGTCAAGCAGCTGCTGTGGAAAAGAGTCTGGCAGTTCATCCAAAATTAAACATTGAGGCGAGTGTGGTGGCTTATGCCTATAATCCCAGCACTTTGGGAGGCCGAGGCCAAAGGATCATTTGAGCTCAGGAGTTTAAGACCAGCCAGGGCAACATAGTGAGACCCCAGTGCTGCTGAAAAATTTAAAAATTAGCTGGGCATAGGCTGGGCACAGTGGCTTATGCCTGTAATCCCAGTACTTTGGGAGGCAGAGGCAGGCAGATCACAAGGTCAGGAGTTCGAGACCAGCCTGACCAGCATGGTGAAACCCCGTCTCTACTAAAAATACAAAAATTAGATGGGCATGGTGGCACGTGCCTGTAATCTCAGCTACTTAGGAGGCTGAGGTAGGAAAATTGCTTGACCCCGGGAGGTGGAGGTTGCAGTGAGCTCAGATCGCACCACTGCACTCCAGCCTGGTAACAGAGCGAGCCACCATCTCAAAAAAAATTAGCTGGGCGATATGGTGTGTGTCTGTGGTCCCAGCTGTTTGAGAGGTTGAGGTGGGGGGGTTGCTTGAACCCGGGAGGTCGAGGCTGCAGTGAGCCATGTTTGCACCACTGCACTCCAGCCTGGATGACAGAGTGAGACTCTGTCTCAGAAAAAAAAAAAACAACGAAGAAAAAACAGCACAGCAGGCCAGAGACCCTCCCCCTGACAAGGCCTGCTTAAAATGTGAGCCTTTGGCTTGTCTCTGGGACTCTGGATTTTAGGAGGTGGGTTCCCACCATTCCCTGTCTGAGAGGGGCTCCCTGTGCCTGGACTGGACCACACACCTGATTTCTCCTTTTTGGGGAGTCTAGAGTGTGTGTGCCAGGCAGAGGATGCCTATGTAATGGCCCAATAGGAACTTGGACATGCTGTCTCTAATGAGCTTCCATGAGGGACACATTGTTACAACTTGCTACTAGAGAAATGAAGCCTGTGGTGTGCAGCCCCACTGGGAGAGGATTCTGGAAGCTTCTGCCTGGTCTCCTTTGAACTTCACCCTATGTGCCTTTCTCTTTGCTGATTTTGCTCTGCTATGAGTGCAACCATAGGCCGGGTCCTCCTAACCAATCAGTTACATAAAATACGCTATTTAAATTTTCAACTGTTTCATTTTACTTATTGTGGCTTCTAGAAACCCACAGTTGGCATACGTGCTCACCTGCCCAGGCACCTCAGAATGGCGAGTGCTTCAACACTGAGGTCAGTTTCCATTTCACAGGAGAATGAACCCCAGAGAGCGTGGGCACGGCTGAGATCACACAGTAATTACGAACAAGAGGACTTGGCTGGGTGTGGTGGCTCACGCCTGTAATCCCAGCACTTTGGGAGGCCAAGACAGGCAGATCACCTGAGGTCTGGAGTTCGAGACCAGCCTGGCCAACATGGTGAAACCTTGACTCTACTAAAAATGCAAAAATTGGCCAGGCGTGGTGGCAGGCACCTGTAATCCCACCTACTCGGGAGGCTGAGGCAGGAGAATTGTTTGAACCCGGGAGGCAGAGGTTGTAGTCAGCCAAGATCATGCCATTGCACTCTAGTCTGGGCAACAAGAATGAAGCTCTGTCTCAAAAAAAAAAAAAAAAGAACAGGAGGATTGGCAGGGCACCGTGGCTCACACCAGTCATCCCAGCACTTTGGGAGGCTGAGGTGGGCACATAGCTTGAGGCTAGGAATTTGAAATCAGCCTGGGCAACATAGTAAGACCCTATCTCTACCAAAAATTTTAAAATTAGGCAGGTGTGGTGGCCGTGCCAGTAGTCCTACCTACTGGAGTGGCTGAGGTGGGAGGGTGGCTTGAGCCCCATTGTTCGAGGCTGCAATGAGCTGTGATCGCACCACTGCACTCCAGCTGGGAGACAGAGTGAGACCATCTCTTTTAAAAAAACTGAAAAAGTAAAAACAGGAGGACGAGCTATGCTCTCTCCAGCCTAAGCAGCTGCTAACCCAGCCCAGCGCCCCAGCTCCAGTACTCACCCGACAGGCCTCGAGTGGCAGTCTTGGGGGTTGAGGACTTTCTGGACAGGGATGCCCGGCCTCCCTTCTCACTGGGCTCACTCCGGGCACTGAGTGGTCGGCTGGCACGGTCCCCACCAGCAAGCCCTTTGGTTTTGGCAGCAGCCACTGGAGTGGCTTTGGGGGCAGCAGCGCGTGAGTTGGGGCGGGCCAGGGGCTTCCGGGTGCGGCTGACATTCTCCGT